>NC_137895.1:3408618-4008618 GCF_963455335.1 Martes martes
GACAGTCTGAATTTCAGAGGCACTGCTGGTGAGTCCAGCCCAGTGTGTTGGGGAGCCAGAAACTTGCATTATTAAACGATGCTAAGAGAGCATTCTTCAACTAATACGTGCAGGGGTGTGTGTGTGCAGCTCCAGCTAGGAGAGGAGCAGAGGAGGAGAAATGGCACGTGTGTGCACTCACCCCGTTACCACCTGCGGGGAGGCCGAGGGCCACCTGCCACTCTGACCATCCAGGTGGCTGGAGGAGGAGCTTGAGCTGGGGTCTCCCTGGCTGAGTGGTGGATGGGACAGAGCCTGGGATGTTCCAGACTGTCCCTCCCAAGTCTGTGGGCCGGTGGTGGGCTGGTGGTAGGCGACAGGGTCTGTGCAGGTCCCTGGGCTCCGTGACCAGCAGGCTGGGTTGTGCTGGTGGGTTTGTTAGAAATCTTATCTTTAAGGTTCTCTTGGGCTGACGGCCACTTCTTGACGTGTCCAGGGCTGGAGAATGTGGGGGTGCCCCCATGCAGGTGTTAGGAGCCACGTTGTCTTGCTGGAGGGTGTTGTTAGAGAGCAGGGCAAGGCTTACTAGCTCTTGGAGATCGTTTTGGTTCATGGGGCCCCTGCATCGCTGCTTCTGTCCCTGGCCCAAAACCTCCTGATGATCTCAGGACCCTGAGATCATGACCTGAGCCGAAGGCAGAGGTCCAACCGACTGAGCCACCAGGCGCCCCTCGCGTACAGGTTTTCTGTGTACATTTACATTTTCAGGTCTTTTGAATTCTGCCAGGCAGTGGAATTCCGGGTCTTCTGTTAATTCTGTTTAACTCTTTGAGGATCCAACCCTTAACTCCTAACCGGAAGCTCTTGATCTTGACAAGAATGTGTTTGCTCCGAGTCTCAGCCCTCCGCTTCTGAGGCCCGGGCTTCCCGGGGGAGTCTGTTACGCTTTTGCCTTCCAGAGGGTTCCATCAGCACAGACGTGGTGAGCGAGGTCAGGGTTGGGGAGGGTGCTGTGAGCAGGGAGTGGTCGGCCCGTCGTGGGCCCACAGATGGGCTGGGCTGAAGGAGGGGGCCGGGGAAGGGGTGTAGGTGGGGGGCCCGAAGTCATTTCAGGTGAAGGAAGAGTGGGCTGGGGGATGCCCGTGGTTAGCGGGGAGGGTGCGTGCTTTGACCGGGCGCTGGGCTTGGAGCCCTGCAGGAGTGTGGCTACCCCCAAGGTGGGGGTCCAGCGATGAGCGCCGGGGGCTGTGGGGGAGGCCTGGGGGTGCTGGCAGGGCAGGGGCTGTGAAGACCTGCCTCCAGCAGTTGGAGGGAAGGGTCCAGGGGTGGATTTATAGGGTGAGGAGGACTGGGATTACAGAGGAGAAACCCAGGGGGTGGGCTGCCCTGGGGGGGTCAGGAGGGGCCCTCCCTCTCTGTTGTTGGGCCAACGTCGCAGGCACATGGGGAGGAGGAGGGGGCTGCTGGCTCTGCCCTCTTTGACCGCCGGTCCCTGGCACCAGGCAGAGGTGTGTCGGCCCCTTCAGTGACTTGCAAGGTCACTGCCAGGTAAACCCCGGGGCATGTTGGGAGCGTGCGTGAGCGGCGTCCGGGTGTTGGTGGGACACCTGAGGGCCCCTCCTCCGTGGACAGAGCAGGGGCGCTGATCTTCCCTGGTCCAGTGCCCGTGCGTCTGACTCTGGCATTTGCCCCACTGTCCCCCATCACGTGTGTCACCCTGTTCCCATGAAGGGAGCCCACGCCCAGAGGTGCAGGTTCTAGGTTTGGCTTTTGTTGCTGCAAAAAGAAACCAGATGCCGTCCAGGTAGCAGATGGAAATGACACACCTGTGGTCTGCCCTCAGTCTGGCCTCAAAGAAACAGCAACTCCCCCCCGCCCCGCCCCGCTGAGAGAGGAGCACTGAAATCCACTTCAGACCCAACCCCCCCCCCCACCCCCAGCAGGCCCTCCCTACCTGCGGTGAACAGGATGAGGGACAGGCGAGCAGCCTTTGTCTCAAACCTGCTAGACGGCAAATGGCGCCCTGGGGATTCAGCCGCAGCCGGCATTGTGGGCTGGGCCTCTCAGGCCTGGCAGGGCGTTGCCAGACCCTGGGGTGCACTGGGGTGAGGTGGCAGAGACCCATGGCAAGTGGCCATGTCCCCTCCTGGCACCGGCTTGGTCTTCAGCTGGCTGTCCCTGCGTCCCCAGGCGTTCAGAAACTGCCGTCTCCTCCCCCGTGGGCTTGGCAGACCCTCCCAGGTCAGGTCGACAGCCCTCTGGGCCCTTCACCCCCCCGTCCGTCGGGCTGGAGCCCATTCTGGGTAGGCCTGCCACCTGCTGCCGAGTGGCGTCGGCTGGGCTTGCCGGTCAGCCCCTCCGTCCCTGGGGGTCCTCATCTGTGGATGGCGAGCAGAGGTGTCCCTCGCAGGCCGTGACAAAGGTGGAAGGGATGGTGCGGGGGAGGACGTTGGCGTGGAGCCCGTGCTCGGGCCACACCGTGAAGATCTGGACCCCTCCCCCACCGTGAGTGCAGGGGACAGTGGCTTGGACCCATGTGCCTCTGGACCCTTGCCTCCCCCACCCCCTACATTTCCCTCTGTCCCAGGTGGACTAGCGGGCCCTCAAGTTCACGTTCACCTGGAACCTCTGAAGGCCAGGTTATTTGGAGACAGGATCTGTGCAGATGTGATCATGGTGAGCTTTGGGATGAGCTCATCCTGCATCGGACTGGGCCCCAATCCGACGACTGTGTCCTTTTAAGAGGGGAATTTGGACACAGACACACATGGGGAAGAGGCCCCCAGATGGCCGGGCAGAGACCGGAGAGATGCAAGGCAAGGGTTGCCAGCAACCACCTGCCCCCGGGAGAGGGCTGTGGGACAGACTCTCTGTCGGAGCTCCGGGGGGAACCACCCTGGGACGCCTGATCTCAGACTTCTGGCCTCCAGACCAGGAGGATGAACGCTGGCTAAGCCGCCCAGTCTGTGTGCTTTGTTACGGCAGCCCCAGGACACTGACGCGCCCTCTTGTCCATGATGGGCCAGGCCTTGCCTCTGTTTTGCTGCCTTTTTTTTTTTTTTTAAGACTATATTTATTTATTTTGAGAGAGAGAGAGAGTGAGCACACATGCAGGGAGAGGAGCAGAGGGAGAGGGAGAAGCAGATTCCCTGCTGAGCGCAGAGCCTGATACGGACTCGATCCCAGGACCCGAGGAGCATGAACCAAGCTGAAGACAGATGCTTAACTGACTGAGCTGCCCAGGTGCCCCTCTTTTTTGTTTTTTGTGCTGAGAAGGTGTTTCCTCTCCAACTGAGTGATGACTGCCATCCCTCCAGGACACCCACCTTCCCGCCGCCTCCTGGGGTCGCGTTGGCACCACGCCTTACCAATGTGGCTCTGTCCCCTGCAGGCTCCCGGCTCCTTGGAGGGCGCAGTGGGACCTCTCCCTGCAGTGTCCCAGGGGTGGGCCCCCTACCACGGACAAGGTCGTGGGATGGCCTCTGGGAAGACCCACGGAGCAATTTTTCACTCGCAGTATCTGTGGCTTTGCGGGAAGCACCTGCTGGTGGACGTCCCGCCACCGTGGCACGTTCTGCCGTCTGTTCTGTCTCTCTCCTCCTGTGACTTGGGGACAACGAGGTGACTCACCTTGCTGAAGAAAGCAGTGGAAATCGCACTGGCCTGATTTGGGGGCGCCTCCAAGCTGGTCTGTGGCTGTTGCTTGTGGGCAGAGCCCCAGGCGAGCTCTGCGTCTTCCAGAATGAAAATGGGCTCTTCAGGGCTAAACCTGCTGTATGAAAGAAAATGGTGCAGGAAGGTCTAGAGGGCAAAGTAAAAGTCACCTAACAGCAGCAAAGTGACAGCCCTCCTCCGAACTGTTAAGGTCATCAAAGCGAGGGCCGTCTGGGAAGCTGTCCCGGCAGGGCAGAGCTAAGAGGGCGTGACGGCTGGCTGTCGTGTGGGGTCTTCGAAGGGGTCCTGGACCAGGACAAGGGCAGCAGGGAAAACTAGGGAACTAACGTGATTCTGTCCATAATAGGGGGAACACGGTGCTGAGTATGTGGGAGCTCCGTACTGTCTCGCGATACTTCTGTAAAACTGACACTGTTCTCAAATAAACGCGTATCGAAAACAAACGCAGGGACGCGAGCAGGACCCGTCACCCTCGCAGGTGTTCGCTTACTTGCCGATAGCTCTAGGGCTCGTGCACAAATGCATTTTCTTGTCTGTGGGATGAAGCAGCTCACTCCTGCCCTAGCATCACATCGTCAGATCTGCCTCGCTGTCACCGCCGTGGTGGGGACACACAGGGCCTCGTGGTGGGGACGCACAGCACCCCATGGTGGGGACAGCCGCTGTGTTTCCGTGGCCCCCGAGGATGGGCAGTCGGGCGTGTGCCTGTGAGGCCCGGAGATCTTGCCCGAGTGATGCAGGTTCAGAGCGAAGCCATCATCTCCCCAGGACCTGGGGTGTCCAGGATGATCGCGGATCTGAAGGAGGTTGGCGGTCAGAGTCCTAGCAAGAGGGGTGTTTTGTTTTCTCGCGCATTCGACCTGAGTTAATGTGTCGGTGCTTTGTCCCCGAGTGGAGCGGTCTGTCCCTGGAACGCGGCTCCCTGTTCCCGGGCGTTCCTCCGTGCGGTGCCCTCCCGGCGGCCTGCGGGTCGGTGGTTGAAGATGACAAGGGTGTTTCATAACAGCATCGGGAAGCAGGCAGGCACTACCCTGTATCCTGTATTATTATCGTGGCCCGTGGGAAGAAGGAAAGAAAGACAGACATCACCAAAAAATTAGCTTACGTGGCAAACTGAGACCCCGAAGCTGTGTGTGTGATGTCCGTCTTGGGGTTAAAGAGATGCCGGTGGAAACCCCGTTCTTCCCTGCCCCCTCCCTCCTTGCGTGCCCCCTCCCCCGAATGTTCATCTGGCCACTTCTGAGTGCCAGCAGCTGGTACCGCAGGAATGAGACCTGAAGGTTCTCAGTCCTCGTGGGCTCACGGGGGAGACATGTAAACACAATCGGGTCGTGCCCCTCCTGCGCAGGGAAGTGGGGATGTGGCAGAGTGTGGATGGGGGAACATGGAGGGCCCCTGTGACAGGACCCAGATGACGGAGGGAGCACCCGCCAGCCGACAAGGAGGTCGGCACGCTGGGCAGAAGGTAAGGTGTGCAAAAGCCCTGAGGCAGTGAGGGGCGCCTGGGGGGCTCAGTGGGTTAAAGCCTCTGCCTTCGGCTCAGGTCATGATCTCAGGGTCCTGGGATCGAGCCCCGCATCGGGCTCTCTGCTCAGCGGGGAGCCTGCTTCCTCCTCATTCTGCCTTCCTCTCTGCCTACTTGTGATCTCTGTCAAATAAATAAATAAATAAATCTTTAAAAAAAAAAAGGCCCTGGGGCAGGGAGATCACATAGGACCCCCAGATGCAGTACAAGGTGTGGGTTTTATTCTGGAAGCCACTGGGAGCCCCAGGGGCCTGGCGGGGATGAGGTGGGCATTTTGGGATGCCTGCGTGAGGACCACGGTGGGAGGAAACCGAGGGAGCTCCAGGTCAGCCCACATTCCAGGGAGGGGATTGGCCTGTGTGGGGGAGGGAAGGAAAGGATGGCGCCCCGCCACAACATGCTTCGCCACTTCTTCTTGCCTTAATTTACTTCTCCTGACTGTGGCGGCCCCGGGCCCTTTGAATGTGAGCTGCCAACTCCGCTCGGTTGCGGCTCTGAAGAGGTTGTAGGTGGAGCGTGCCCTTCCCTTGAGGGCTCCCCACACTGAGATGACACCGGGCCTGCTTGCACTTTCTAAATTCGGCCCTGCTGGGTTTTCGTGAGGACGAGCTGGGCCAGCGGCAGAGCGCCCGGTGCCCATGCTCCCGAGCTGGGCTGCTGTCAGTGGGGCGGAAGCCGGACCCCCTCCAGCTGTGAAGTGGGGGATGCCGGTTTTCTCCGCATCTGAGGATCTCGGGTCTGCCGTGGCCATCAGACGGAGCACCCGGAAATACTGCGACTCGGGGGCACTTATGTTTTTCTTGTTGTTGGGACAAGTTTGGTGACTCAGGTCCCTCCCGTACAGGCGTGTGGCGCTCCAGTGGCTGAGAGAAACATTCCCAGTGTCCACAAGCTTTGGTGCGTCTGTCCCCCCGTGATTTGGGGCTTTGTAGGGACTGTGCTAGGGCCACAGGGACAAGGTGGCCCCCGGGTTTCGCCGTGTGACTTGCCTTCTCAGTCATCCTGGTTTTCCAGAAACAAGTGGGGAAGGGTCCCTGCGTGGCTCCTGTGCTCTGGGGAAGTACCCCAAGGCTGCAAGTTATGAGAGGGTAGGAGGAGGTCCCCCCAGGGCTCACTGGCCTACACAGATGGCTCTGTGCCCCGTGGAGCTGGGGGTGCACTCGTGGGGGGCACCGGCTGGGAGCACGTTGGGAGAGTAGATGGGAGGATTGGGCAAAGCTCCAGGGACAGAGAAACTAAGCTGAGCCAGAAGGGTGTGAACTTGCCAGGTTTTTCTCAGGGTCCCGTAGCACATTGGGGGTGAGGCCTGGGAGGCAGGTGAAGGCCCCCTGGGCGGGGTGGCTGCACCTGTCCAGGTGCTGGGGAGGCTAATGGTACCAGCCTAGAGCTACCCTGGGGAGAGCCCCCGTGGCCAGCCCTTGGACAGCTCCTCTGATGCTGGGCTCAGAACCGATGCTGTGCTCAACCCAGATGTTGCACCCTTTCTGGCCTCACAGCCCTGACTACCTCGATTCGTGGTTTGCTTACCTCTGTTGGCGCAGGTGTACCTCGTCTTGTGTGTGTTTTTCTAAAGCAGCATTTGCTGAGCGTCTCCTCTGTGCCATGCTCGTAGGGAAGCATAGAATAGAGCCAAGGGAAGACACGCGGTCAGCGTGGTGTAGACCAGGGTTGACATGGATGGCACCCTCCTGGACACTGTGGGGTCGGAGCTGGGCGGGGCTGGGTGGGATCAGAGTGGGGTCTTTCTTCTAGTATGTGGAACAGCTACAGAGGGGGCAGATGGGGCTCAGTGTCCCCATGGGTCTGGAGCAAAGCGTATGAGGTGGGGGGCTTGGGCAGCACGGGGCTGGGTTGTGGGTGGTCCTAGGATGTCCTGCTGAGTGGTTGGGGGGCCCATGGGGTTCCTTTGAGCAAGACAGACTCAGTGGGAGCTGTATTTGGGAAGCCGGGTGTGGAGGGAGAACGGGGGCTGGGAAGCAGGGGTCAAGGGGGAGGTCACTGGTGGGGTGGGGCGTGGGGCTTGGGGAGGCTTGGGCTCGCCTCTGCCACACTGAGTGCATCCGAGGCTGTTTCCAGGTGGGACTGGAGGGGCCCAGGACCCCGAGTGACCCTGACCCCCCTTGTGTCCACAGATGGCGTCCACAGCGTGGCCGCGCTCTGCACCCTGCGGGTCACCATCATCACGGACGACATGCTGACCAACAGCATCACCGTCCGCCTGGAGAACATGTCGCAGGAGAAGTTCCTCTCCCCGCTGCTGTCCCTGTTCGTGGAAGGCGTGGCCACCGTGCTGTCCACCACCAAGGACGACGTCTTCGTCTTCAACATCCAGAACGACACGGACGTCAGCTCCAACATCCTGAACGTGACCTTCTCGGCCTTGCTCCCCGGCGGCGTCCGCGACAAGTTCTTCCCGTCGGAGGACCTGCAGGAGCAGATCTACTTGAATCGGACGCTGCTGACGGCCGTGTCCACGCAGCGCGTGCTGCCCTTCGACGACAACATCTGCCTGCGCGAGCCCTGCGAGAACTACATGAAGTGCGTGTCGGTGCTCAAGTTCGACAGCTCGGCGCCCTTCATCAGCTCCACCACCGTGCTCTTCCGGCCCATCCACCCCATCACGGGCCTGCGCTGCCGCTGCCCGCCCGGCTTCACGGGCGACTACTGCGAGACGGAGATCGACCTGTGCTACTCCAGCCCCTGCGGCGCCCACGGCCGCTGCCACAGCCGTGAGGGCGGCTACACCTGCGAGTGTCTGGAGGACTTCACGGGTACGCGGGCTCCCGGGGGGGCGGGGGGCGGCATCTCCTTCGTGGCACGCGGGCAGGCGGCGGGTTTCCTGCCAAGTGCCCCGAGGTCGCTGTGGACCCCTCGTGATTGAAGTCACCCTCTTTTTTTTTTTAATTAAGATTTTATTTATTTGTCAGAAAGAGAGAGAGCACGAGCAGGGGAAGAGGGAGAGGGAAAGGCGGGCTCCCTGCTCAGCAGGGAGCCCGATGGGGGGTTCGATCCCATGATCCTGAGAGCATGGCCTGAGCCGAAGGCAGACGCTTAATGGACTGAGGCCCCTAGGCGCCCCCGGAGTCACCCTCTTGGTGAGGAAGATGATAGAGTGAGAGCCACCTAAAAACCCGCACACGTGACGTGGCATGCGCTGCTCTAAGTGGCTTCAAACCGGAAGGGCTTGATTCCGGCTTTCAGGTTAATTGGTCCCTGTGTGTACTGTCCCCCGGGGGAGCCGGGAATCCTCTGGGTCTGGAGAGACGGGGCTCGTCGTTCACGCCCTGTTGTCCCCGTGGAGATGACTCATCTTCGCTTTGAAGGGGCTCCTGCCTGGAGACGTCCTGGCCAGGTGCAAGGATGCGCCTGCCTCTGCTCCAGAGGCAGCTGACGATTAGTTTTGAAAACACGGAGGCCGAGCAGTGCAGAAACGCACGACCTTGCCTTGGCCTTCTATCGTGGGTCACATAAGATTTTGGCCCGTTTGAGAGAGACATTTCCGGGGGCCCCGCGGCGAGCAGCCTGGCGTTGGGGAAGGCTGTCTGGGATCCCGTGGGACCTCACGCGTGCCGGCGGGGGCGTTGTGATTCCTGTGCGGACCGTGGCCTCGGCTGTGGATACTGAATGTCGTCACCCGCTCGTGTGGGACGGGACACAGTTCTCGGGCTTGCAACAGGGATGTAGGGTATTAGCTGCTGTTTATGAAGCAGGAAGAGAGAGTGG
Organism: Martes martes; assembly: GCF_963455335.1. Classification (NCBI taxonomy): domain Eukaryota; kingdom Metazoa; phylum Chordata; class Mammalia; order Carnivora; family Mustelidae; genus Martes; species Martes martes. Next base: position 3,417,521 of record NC_137895.1, read on the forward strand.
GGTGGGGTGCACAGAGCGAGACGACGGCTGTTCACGCGCTCTGCGTCGGAAGAGGAGGGAGGGGGGTGTTGGCAGCCGGGGGACATGGGGGCACACGACCCGGCTTGCTGGGTCTGAGCCCCTGACTGGCCGCGATCCAGTGGTGCGGCGAGAAAGGCACCTGATTGCCTGCCCCGTGTCCTCCCCTCCCCCGCCCGTCTGGGGCTGGCTGTCCATCTGTCTGTCCCGCTGGGGCCCAGAGGTGTCTCCCCCACTGTTTCCCTGAGTTGTAGCCCTGAGCTCCTGGCTGTGCCGGGGCGCGGTGGTGAGTGGGGAAGGAAGGCTCAGGAGACCCCTGGGCCCCCTACTTCCCGCCGATGTAGTTGGGGCTCTGGTTGTGCTGCGAGGCCAGGACCGAGCTCCCGTATCCCTGGCTCCTCCCTGCCCTGAGTTGTCGTGGGAGCTCCGTGGCGCTTCGCCACGTGCTGGTGGCAGGTGCCTGCCTCTCCTTCCCCGTTCACTGCGGTGAGCTGGCCTCTTGGCCTCTTATGCAGTGGCTGTCCAGGCATGCCAGCTGCTGGTGATGGGGCAGCCTCCCTCGTGAGCTCCTGTCGCTGTCCCCTCCCCTGCATGTGGCCTCGACCCGGGAGTGCTTCCTCCTGTGACTCCTGCTTCCGATGGAGAAGCTGTGGCCCCAGACGCTGGGGTGCTCCGGGGACCCAGCCGGTGTACAGTTACTCCCTTGCTCTGTAAGTATTAATTGAGTGCCTACTGTATGCCTACCCAGTGCACACATCAGACTTGCCCCTGCCCATTTGGGTGGGCCACCCAGGGTTGTCTGTGCAGCTGGCCCTTTCCAGGGATGAGACAGGTGGCGATGGGGACCAGGAAGGGGACAGCCCCTCAGGCACCCTCCGCACGCTGGCGGAGGCCTAGGGTGGGGTCTGAGTTGGTCCCGGAGACCAACTTCCCCTTGGGGGCCACAGCAGGCCGGGGTTCCAGAGGTCCTGGACGTAGCATGGGGCTGTGTCTGGGCCGGGAAAACGGAGGCTGCAGGGGACCTGTGGGCCCTTGATTCCCTCCTAAGAGGGTTTGAGCCGCTGGGTGGAAGGGATGTTTTCATTGCAGGAGTCATTGCTGGAGAAATAATGACCATGGATGACCTGGTGTGTCATCGCCAGGAGACCCACTGAGATGCCGCGAGGGGCAGGGGCGTCATTTGAGTGTCTCTGGCCCTCAAATCATCACATGTGTTTCCCCCGGAGATAAGACAGGCTCAGCCTGATTGCTTTTCCTCGGTCCCCCTTCCTCGGGGTCTCCCTGTCTCCCTTTGAAGCCCTCCTTCTCTTGCGGGCGGTAATTGCGCTCATTTGCTGGTGCTGAAGGCAGGCCTGTCGTCGCGAGGGTTTTGTTACCTGCTCCCCGGTAAGCCGAGCCCCGGCCACGGCGGGGAAGCTGGACTCGGCCCAAGGCCCCCGGAAGACCCCGGCTTCCTGTGTGCTGCCATCGGACAGGAGACGGGCTGCGCGAAGGAGGGTGTCTGTTAATCTCAGGCGAGGCTCCTGAGTCTGGGGAGAATACCCCTGGCGGCTCTCCTGCGTTTTTCTTAAATCCATGCTGGGCTCAGAGCCCCGGGGACGGAAGCACCGTTGTCGCAGGGGAGCCCGGCCCCGCTCCCGGAGGAGCAGGACAGGATGGCGGACCGTGTTGTGCAATGCCTTCTCCTGGGTTCCTCCTGAGCCCCGCAGATGCCGCCAAATGAGCTGTCCCCTGCCCTGTGAAGTTTCTGGAAGGTTTCCTGACTTCCTCGGTGCCGTGTTTATGGGTCGGTGGCTCTGCTGTCGTGTTGGGTAGAGATTCCCTTATTTCTGTGCCTCTCAGGACAGTGGTAACCTGCTGCGAACAGCCCTGAGCCTTCCATGTACTGTGCTGTTCTAGATGATTCCACATTTGGTACCCGAGTCCCTGCGTCGACAGCAGGCCCCGTCTATTAGTGGGGTGACTCAGGTGCAGAACGGAACAGTATCTAGCCCAGTGGTTCTGACTGGGGGGATTCTTCCCCCGGGACATTTGGTGCTACCCAAGGACACTTTTTAAAAAATATTTTATTTATTGATTTGAGAGAGAGAGAGAGAACATGAGCACGGAGGGGGCAGAGGGAGAGGGAGAATCCCAAGAAGACCCCACACTCCGCGTGGAGCCCAACGCCCGGCTTGATCCCACCACGCTGCTCGTGGTCTGAGCCGAAATCAGGAGAACGCTCAGTGCAGTGCGCCACCCAGGTGCCCCGAGGGCACGTTTGGGGCAGGTGGGAGAATGCCAGGTGGCTGCCCAGTGCCACAGCGCCCAGGACGGCCCTGCACAGAGCCGTCCCGCGGACAGGGGAGCCCGCGGCTGCCCGCTGGGCGGGGGCCCAGGATGCCAGCCCCGCACTCTCCTTCTGGGCTCGGGCTCATCCACCCTCCAGACTCGGGGGTGGCGCGGCTGGGCCGTGCCCTGGCCCTTGTGGCAGGTGTGTCCCAGCTCCTTGTAGGAAGTGCCTCCCATGCGCGGTGCGCTGAGGGTTCAACGTGCGGCGCGAGGACGGGTGGCAGGGAGGGCAGTGACGCTGAACAGGCCAGCCACCCGGAGAGGCCGTCAACCTGCTGCCCGTGGGGCCGGCAGGACGCTCTTCCTTCCCAGAGACACTGGCCCTGATTCAACCAGGGCCTGATTCCGAGTCCTGGTGGTGTTGTCTCTGGGTCTGTCCTCTGCTCGTTCCCTCACCTGCTGACAGGGTGACGCTTGCCGACGGTGGCCGTGACGGTGGTGCTGGCAGAGTATACCAGGCTGGCCCTTGCCCCGTGTCTCTGACAGCCCCAGGAGGTGTGGGACCGTCATCACCCCGTGTTCAGAACACCAAGCGGGGACGCGGGGTGGGGGCCCAGGGAGCCCCGTCCTGAGCTCCCGTGCTGCCTGAGCCAGGCTCGCCCACCCCCGCCCCTCCTCCCTGGGCTCACAGGAGATAAACCCCTTGTGCCCCCCGTGACGAATCAGCACATCCCGACGGTTGTGCCTCCACGTCCCATCCCCTTCTCTCCAGCGCACCCGGGAGTCACTGCCCCTGGAGTGGGGGGGCCTCACCCTGCGTCTCCCGCCCTGCGAGCTGCTCTCTGTGGAGTGCCCCGAGAGGCCGGTGACAGGTGCCCTGGGTCACATCCGTGCTGCTTAAGCCTTCCCAGGGCGCCGCTGCTCTCATGCATAGTCTGTGGCCCGGGTCCGCCGTGTCTCCGATGGCCCTTCACTGGCCTTCCGGAAACACAGCTGCTGTCACTGAAGCCCGGCACGGGGAGCGCACCTTCCCCCACGTCTGTGCCCCTCGTCGCAGCCCCGACCCCCCTGTCTGCCTGGTGCCACCTGCTCCCTCCTCAGTGCCGGGCACAGAGAACGTGCTTAATCGGTACCTGCACACAGGTGACAGGGTCGGGGTGACGGGGCCTGGCCCTTCTGTATCATGCTCAAAGCCGTGCCCTTGCTGCTTTTGTCACTGAGCTGGAGGGGACAGGAGAGTCCCTTCTCGGGGCGGGCACCGAGGTGTTTATGACTCTGCCCTGCTGGCGGGATGGCTGGCCAGGCGCGTGTTCTCGCCGCACAGCCGTGGGCCGACGCTCGCTCCCGGGCTTCTCACGCACGAGCGTCTTCTCGTGGAGACCCGCCGGGTGGTTTATGGTCCCAGGTGAACGTTGGGCCTCGGGGTGCGTTCCTGACAAAGCGGCAACTTTGATATCATGGGGGGCGAGGTGGGGTGGGAGCAGGGTCTCCTGTGGAGGGAGGCCTGGCGGCGGCCACACCCATACGGGGACCATCGGGGTGCCCACCCCCCGTCGTCGCCGAGTCCCGTGCTCAGGGCCCTGTTCATCCCGGAGCAAGAGACGTTAGACCCCGGGGCCGCCTGACTGGACTCAGGGTGATTCAGCGAATCCCGGAGAACAGCTCTGCTGTGCAGTGGGAGGCCCGTGGCCGTCCCTGGGCTTCGGTGTCTGTGCTGTGGACACGGCATCGTAACAGGGGCTCCTCCGCTGACAGTTAGCCTGCTCTGGGGGTCAGTGGGCCAGTGGCCACTTAGCAGCCAGTGGCTGGCTCTTTGTGCTAACCACTCCTGGGTAGAATATCCCAGTTTTCCTGAGGGAGCACCTTCTGGGGACCTGTCCCCCATGCTGGCGCCCCCAGGGCTGGGGGTCCTGACTGTCCCCCCTGTGCTGGCGCCCCCAGGGCCAGGGGTCCTGACTGTCTCCCGTGCTGGCCCTCCCGGGGCTGGGGGCTCAATCCCCTGTGGGGAGCTGTCCCGGGCCAGGGCATTCTGAGAAAGTTCAAGACCGGAGAAACTGTTGGTGTAAAAACCTAATGACCTTTTCTGCTAAGAAAAACGTTTAAAATCAATTCTGGCCCTTCTCGGATTCTGTTGTTAGAAAAACGCACGTGACTCCAACCGCAGGTTTTATCTTGAATTCTCTTGTCGGCGTCCTGACCCAGCGGTCATCACATGACACACAAACGGGTGGCACCGTCCCAGACCGGGACCCCGCGCCTCTGTACCGGTGTGGGGGGGGGGCACCCACACAGCATGGGGGAGGGGTCTCGCCAGCGCCAGCTGCGGTCCCTGGGGTTAGAGGCTGGCCAGGAGCAAAGTGTAAACAGCATGTCCAACGGTGGCGAGCCACCGGCCCGGGACGTGCCTCCTGCAGGCCCAGAGCCCCCCTGTGCCGTCACACTGTGCCGTGGGAGGGGGACGCGGCTCTGGGCCCGCAGTGGCTAGGCTCACCCGGTCTCCCCTCAGCCAAGCTCCTGCAATAGCTTCCTCAGGTCCCACGAATGAGCGGGTTCAGTGGCTGTTCGTGGGTCTGTTCTCTTAGGGCTCCTCCGGGAGGCTGGGAAGAGGGTCTCCTTTTCCAGCATCAGGCATCGGCCTGAACTCCTCGGCCCCTTTCTCAGAGGGAGAAGGGGAGAGGGAGAGAAGCCGCCTCCTTGCTGAGCACGGAGCCCGATACGGGGCTCCTTCTCACAACCCTGAGATCATGATGGGTCCTCGACCGACTGAGCCCCCCGGGCGCCCCAGGACATGGACATCTTGGGGTCTCCGTCATTGTGTTGAGACACCCCCGCCCCCCAGCAGCACCTGGCCCCCACTCAGCCCTCAGCAGACATCTGTGGCAGGGATGGGTGAGCAAGGCCTTTGCCGCGGCAACCCCGTGGGGGTCGGCTGCACCCCCCCACCCCAGTCTGGGCCCAGGGCCATCAGGAGCTGCTGGAAGTCTGGCTTGCATCCCTGACCTGAGTGTGGCAACCCCAGATGTCCCCAGGGAGAGTGGTTTCCGGTGGCATCCATTCCCCGTAGCCCACGGCTGAGTCCTTTGCCCGGGGTGGACAGACGGCCGGCTCTCTGCTGTGCCCCCTGCGGGGCCGGACGGTCAGGAAGGCAGGGCTCGCCCGGAGCTGCCGGGCACAGCTGGAGGGGGGAGGGGGGAGGTGTGTGTTAACCAGGGCTCTTGGACTCTTCTGCTGACTCCGAGCCACAAGTCAAGGAAATGGGATCTTTCTGGACATCGACCTGTCCCAAGAACTATCCCGCCTCCCCAGCACCCCGTGGCAAGTGGAATTTGAACTGTCTAGGGGCTGAGCGGCTGTGTGTGTGGAGGACGGAGGTTTCCATCAGCATTCCAGCTGAGTTTGGACACGTTTGCCGTTTAAAAACTGGCTCGTTTTCCCTACAAACCGATAACGTTGGGGGGGACCCTCCTTCCCAGCCTCGAGGCGCGCAGGGGCCAGCTCTCCCTTCCACCACCAGGTTCTGCCCCACAGCCAGCGGAATCCTGCCCAACCCTCCGCCCTCCCTCCATCCCTCCTTGCCCTCCCGCCCTCCCCCACTCACCACTCCGCCTGGGCCGGTCCTGTGCCTCTGTCCCCCTCCGGGGCAGGGCCCCCCCCATCCCCACCCGTCCCCACCTGCACACCCTCTCTTGAGGAGACCTCCCCGCACCAAGCCTCCCTCCCACCCTCGGATGTCTCTGTCATTAGGACTAAATCATAGTCCTGTGTTGGCGATGTCATCTTGGAGATATCGCAGATGGACGCCCAGGCCACAAGGCTGTCCCAGGGCCTCCCCTGACAACCTCTCCCAAAGCTGGGGCCTCGAAGCCGTGCAGCGCTGCCCCCCGCTCCAGCACCACCGCAACACCTGGAGAGAGGCAGCTGCAGAGCCCCAGGTGGGCGCATAGGGAGCCCTGAAGGTCCCACCACGGGGACTGTGGCTTCTCAGGGTGTGGGTGTCCCCAGGGCTCTGGGAAAGCTGTGTCCTGCCAGGACCAGGGGAGGTGGGCCGGGCCCAGGCGGCTTGAGTGAGGACCCTCTGCCAGGCTTCGTCTCACTGTGGGTCCTACACACCTCCCGAGCCGCCACCAGCATCCTTCTGAGCCCACACCCCGGGCCCAGGCCCTGACTCAGAAGGACCGTGACTTTGCTTCGGAGGCGTTGGAAGTGCCCTTGTTGAAGGGGCTGAGATGGGGATCTGGGCACTCGGTCCTGGTGGTCAGCTCCATGGACCCCGTCTCCATGGCATCCAGGGCCCTCTGGTTGGCCTCCCCGGACCCCCACCCCCAGTCTGGGCAGCCCAGCTCGGTGAAGTTCACCTGAGTTCTGTTCCTTCAGCGCCTCCTGGGTCCTCGGCCGCTGCCAGCAAGGGCCACCACGAGGGCCTGGGGGGCAGAAGGCACTTTGCTACCAACAGCTCCTGGTCCCCTGAAGTTCGCGGGCTGCAGCTTTCTCTGGAGGCCAGAATCCGGCCGGTCCCCTTGGTGTGGTTCAGACTGGCTCCGGGGCTTCCCTGGGGGCCTTACAGCGGCAGGAGTGCGTTCTCACGGTTTTAGAGGCCAGAATTCTGAAATCAAGGTGTCATGTCCCTCCTGACGGCTCTGGGGAGGGTCCTCGTCTCCTGCAGCTCCCGGTAGCCTGGGTGGCCCTGGACTAGGGGCCACACCCCTGGCATCTGCCTTTGTCCTCGCACGTGTGATAAGGACGTGGGATCGCTGGGGCTGCTTATCCCAGGCGGCTTGATGTGATCGCATCTTTGCCGCGCAAGGCCGCGTTCACAGGTTCATAATCAGGACATGCACATAACTTTCGGGGGCCACTGTTACCTGCCCTCAGGGTTGCCTACTGCCTGTGCCCCCCACGGCCTCCTGGGCATGAGGAGGCGGACGGTGGGGAGGGCAGCCCTTCACTGAAAGGAGGGTCCTCGGGTGCGGCGGGGGCTGGGGCTGGCTGGGGCCGGCTTCTGCTTTAAGCACGAGGCGTTTCCAACGTGCACTGATCTTTCCGGTCAGCCGGGTTTCAGCCCGCCGGCGCACGGGTGACTCCGGTCAGCGAAGCTGTGGGTAAGCCCGGCTCATTTTTCTTTCCTGCTGGAATGCAGTTTTTTATTTATATTTTAAAAAATGGGTGTGTCTGGGGTTCTGGGAAATTGCTCCAGAGACAATAATGAAGTCATTCGAGAAGGAGCAGAGAAGGCCCAACCCGGACAAGCCCGCAGTGGTCTGGGCTTCTGGCCGCCCCTTCCTCTCGGTGCGGGGGCCAGGGAGGGGGGCCGGCAGGTGTCCGTGCTCTTTGCAGAGGCCTTTTCTGGCAGCCTTGCCTCCTGGGGGAGGAGGCTCTAGGGCAGAGCCAGTCACTGGGAGGTAAGAAAAGTCAAACAGCGGAGGGGGGAGTGGGGGCAGGCTGTGGGGGGCGGCGGATGAGGCCTCCAGTGCCGAGAAGTCCGTTACTGACAGGCGCCAGCCGGAAGAGCCTGCCGGGTGCTCCGCTGAGAACTTGACAGAATCCGCTCCTTTCACCTGGACCCCAGCCCCCGTGAGCCCCCTGGAGCTAGGGATCGCTCCAGGGCGAGGCCCAGAAATCCTGCCTTCAGGGAGGGATTTACAGTTGGGGAAACTGAGGCACTGGTCAGGAGCCTGCTGGGAACAAGACAGCTCTGTCCCTGGCACCCATGCTGGGGGCGGAGGGGGGGGTTGCTGAGGCCCTGGGTGGGCGGAAGCAGGGATGGGCCAGTTGTCCTGGGGTTTAAGCATTTCGAATGTCCCCTCCCCTTTTTTCAGAGACCCTGAAGCGTCGCTGTCCCTTGTTCTCTGTGCTTCTCCTGGGAGTGAGGCTTCTGACATGAACCACACGTCGGGCCGTGTCTGTTTTGTTCAGCGGCAAGACCCTTTCGTGACCCGACCTCTGCTGTGAGGACGGGTGGCGGGCTGGGGTTGCCGGCAGGTTCCGCGTCCTTGTGGGCGAGGACCCGTCTCCGAAGCCGTCTCGTGTCGGAGCTGCTGGGCCCCGCGCCCTCTCCTGCCGCTCTGTCCTCCGCGGGCCTTAGCGATCTGCAGCCCTGCCCCAGCGTCAGGCCTCAGGGGGCCTGGAGCGCGCCTCCCCCAGTGTGCCCTCCCCTTGCTGCCTTTGGAAACTATCATTTTTCTAGTTCGAAGCCCTTAGCTAGATCTTCGGACTAGAAGGGAATTGTCGTTCTGTTTATCGAACAACTTAAGTCCTCAAACTTGTACGCACCCTCCCCCTCGTGGGGCCCATCCCCAGCCCTCCTCCAGTCCCGAGCGTCTCCGCCCTCTGGCTGTGCCCCCCTCCCGGCCGGCTGGGACTCTGTCATCTGTCTCCAGCCCTGAGCAACCCCGGGGCAAGTTCCGGAGCTGGCTGTTGGCAGATGCTGGTCCGAATCCCCATCAGCGTCTTCTCGCTTCCAGACCCGCCCCTCCGCTCCCGTCCTGCCGTGACCATCACACACGTGCGCACGCACACCCTCCACAGCCCACACATGGCACGCACGCATACACGCACACTCACATATACACAACGCACACGCACATATCACACACCACACACAACCTACACATCACACCCATGTCCCCTACATCACACACACACCACACACTCACACTATGCATGCACGCACATATACCACACTCACACCACATGCACACACACACCGTACGTGCACACTTGCACACACACCTCACCCTTATGCCATCTGCTTCCTTGTCTTACTCGCCCGCCGGTGCTCTCTATGGTGAGACCAAGGGGCTCGGCCTCCCCTTCCTCGCTCACGGACCTCCTGCCTCAGCGTGGTGTCCTGATGGCCGGGACCTGGGTCCTCCTGCCCTTTCTGGGGCTGAGTGGTCGCCTGGCCCCTCACGCCACAACCCCCCAACAGCTGGGCAGATCCCGCTTGAAGCCTCCCACACCCAGGCACATCTCTTCCTTGCATTTTTGTTACGTACAAAAAATGGTATGTTTGATACCTTGTGCCAGGCCTCAGTTTCCCCGTCTGCAAGATGGCGACATAGAGAGCCCCCTTACCTGATGTTGTGGGGTTCAGAGCAGTAGGGAAGCAAGTGTGGGGTGGCCAGCAACCCCCCCAAAACCCCGTGTTTCTAGTGGTCACGTTGCAGACACGCCCTGGCCTCTAGCCCTTTTGGGCTGGGGTTTTTCCAGGGGATTCAGCCCCCTCAGCTGGAGGGTCTATGGCTCTGACACCAAGGGCTGGGGTCCTGGGTAGGCACGTAGTATCCCCTCACTCCCAGCCCCAAGCCTGGTGTGGGACAGGCATCCTGTCGCAGGCGTGTGCGTGAGGCCATGGGGTGGAGGGGCCTTGGCTCCTGCCAGCTTTGTTTCATGGTCAAGAATGGTTTCGGGCGGTGGGGGGGGGGGGCTTTCCAAAATTTCTGCTTGGGGTTCTGCCTTTGTGGCGTGAGCAGGAGGCCGCGCCTGGGTCCCTTCCCTGCAGGGGGCTCGTGGCGTGGTGCGTTACTATGCATTATTAACGTGGGTGTCCGCTTGCACAGGTGAACCCGATCCCGGGCGTGGGGGCGGGGCTGGCAGTCGTCTCGGGGGACGGGGCACGTGGTAGGAGCGGGGAGCGTCGCCCCAGAGTGGAATGGCCCAGAGCAAGTGTTTGACTCCAAGCAGGGTGTGGGATGAGAGAAGCCCACGCTTCGTTTAAGTGAGAATTCCCGGAGAAGGGGAGAAGACGTTCACTCAGGATAGGAAGTATGTCTGGGAACACTTGAATTTCACCCTAATAGTTGTGTCTTATGAGAACTATATCAAAACTTGAAGATATGGGGCTCACTAAGTTCGATCCAAGTTCGTTCCCTAAAGTGAGATGATTTTTAGTGTTAAAAACGATCTATAGTCTCTCTTCCGAGCTCCGTGCTCAGGGTGTCAAGTTGGAAGCTTGAAATGGGCCATGAGGGGAGTGTGCACGCCGTAGGAGTGGGAGAGTGCTACACATCGGGGCCCCCCACCGAGGCCTGGCCCCTCGGACTGGCCAGCACCCCACTGCACGGGACAGACATCACAGAGGAAGCGCCCACGGACGGACGATCATGTAGCGTCCACGAGCCACAGTGGCTGCTCTGGGAAGCGCCCTCAGGAAACCTGGGGTCACGGAGTGGAGGTCCCAGACCCCCGACAGGGGAAGCTTTCCAGGCTCACCCAGGTCATTGGAAACCCCACTCAGACCTCTCACTGGCCTCTTCCGAAAAGGTGTGTTTAACTATAAAAGTAATTCTTTGTGTGTTACGTCAACGTTTTCCCAACACTGCTTGAATCAAATACATGAATTATGTAGGTTTTACAGTTTCGTGCAAGCATTAATCACTGGCTCCGACCCAGGGAAATCCTGGCATTTCGTGACTTCATTTCAGGAGCATTTGCCATGTACCTGCCGCGTGCTGGGCATCGTCGGGCGCCCCCTCTGTGTCTGGCCCCCTCTGTGTGCCGGACATTCCTAGGCTTGGCTCCAGCAGCCCCTGACCCCTCCCTGGAATGTGGGGAGGTGGCCAGTGTCAGCCCGGAACCGGAACACACTCTCTAGAGGGAGGCTTCTGGGCCCTTTAGCATCTGTCGTGGGACCCTGGTCCAGGTCAGGTGAGCGGGAGAGGCTTGCTGAGGGGAGGTTGCCCAAGACGGGGTTGCATCCAGGCCCAGGGAAGCCACCCACAGAGGCCAGGAGACAGAGGCCGTGGAAGACGGTCGCCGTTGGGTTATCTTTGTTCTTGGTGAACACCCACCCAGAATGTTGGCGCCCCTGCATCAGCCCGCTGCATCCCCCAACTGCCCCGTGAGGAGGGAGACCATGTGGCTGGAGTGTGGGGCGTGCAGTGGGCAGGTGTGGTGTGCACGGGGCCTGGAGTGTGGCTAAGGGCCAGGCCCCAGGGCCGAGGGGGGGGTCTTCACAGAGCCGGTACCCAGCAAGACCAGCCTTCTGGAAAGCTCTGTCTGGCGTTATGTGAGGCACGAGCAGGTTTGTATGTCAGCAGGTGTCTGGCCTGGGGTCGGGGCGTCCGTGGCGAGGTTGCTGTGATTGTGCGGATGAGGGGAGCAGCATAGCTGGGGGTGTGGGCGGCCGTGCAGGTGCATGACACGGGACCGCAGGAGGCGGCTGGGTGGCACTAATGGGGAGGACGGGGGAGCGAAGGGGGTGGCTGGCTCTGGGCTTGCCCCCCGCCCCGGACAGAAGGTGGACCCTGGGGGATGGGGTTTGAGGTCTGGGCTTTCTGGGGCGGTGGTTGGGTTGGTTGGGGGCTGGGCCCAGAGGAGAGCGCCTGAGGCCTGGCCGTGGGGGTGGGATGCTGGCCGCAGCAGCCCGGGTGCTGCCCCCCTCGCTGGCCTCCGGACCAGGTTGGGGAAGAGCGCTCCTGAGGGGGGAGACGCGAGGTGTCTGGGGTGCAGCCCCGGAGTCAGACGCTGCTTCTCACGGCGCCACACGCTGAGGCCAGAATTTACTGCGATCGTAACTTTAGGACGAACATGGAGGACTGCTGTAGTAGGTTAAGTAGTGTGTCCCCCCCCCGATTTGTATCCAGAGCCTCAGGATTGTCCTCGTTTCCCGATAGGGTCGTTCGAGTCATATTAAGTTGAGCCTCTCAGGAGGAGATCCTCCTGGATTTGGGGTCTGCCCTAAATCCGGTGACTGGGTGTCCTTGTGGGGGAGGTGGATTTGGGACACGGGGCGGGTGCGCAGGTGATGATGGAGGCAGACAGTGGAGGACGTGGCCACAAGCCTGGGAGCCACGGGAGCCATGGGAGGCAGAAGGTGCTAGAAGGATTGGGACCGTCCCCTGGAGCCTCAGAGGAAACCAGCCTTGCCCACACCTTAATTCTGAACTCTTGGCCTCCAGAACTGTGAGAGATTTACGGATTCTGTGGTTTTAAGCCACCAAATTTGTTGTAATTTGTACCAGCAGCCCTAGAAGATGAATAGAATTGGAAATGAAAAAAACAGCAACCCAAAAGTGTTACGGGTAATCAACACAAACAGCCCCACGGGGACCTGGTTTGATTTACAGCTTATTTAACATCGCATGATCTGTAAGGAGCGGGACAGGGAGAGCCCCGTGGTACCGTCTCCACCTTTCTGTGGACAGCCAGAGGGTCTGCACCCGCGAGTCCCCGCGTGGCTATCCTTCCCGCGCCCCCTGAGGAAGGAAGTCTGTCTCTGGCCTCGGAAAACTGCTCTCGAAGCACGAATGCCGAGGAGCAGGGTCGAAGTCGGACCCGCCAGAGCGGCCGAGCTCTCTGGCCGGTGTGCGGGGCCTCCTGTCCCCAGGTGGACAAGTCGGGGTGCGGGCTTCACACTGGGCAGGTAGACGTGAGAGCGCCTGGCCCAGCCCGGGGGGCGGATTCTGGAACAGCTCAGGGCGGAGTCCTGGGGGAAGGGCCGTGCCAAGCCTCCCTATGTTTGCCGTCACAGTTTGGGGAGCACCCCCCGCCCTGTCCCCGCACGGTGGCTCTGGTCCAGGATACACTGTGCTTGGCCACCGACATGCCCACCTGGAACTTGGAAAGCAAACACTCCCAGATGTCAAACACATTTCTCCAGCAGAGATTAGAGAATGTGAAGTGTACAAAGGACAAACACCGCAAGCAAAGGGCTGAAAACGGACGCAGAGAATTTAAGAAGGCCGCAGGCCGTCCACCTGGAGGAGGCTCGGAGCACTGCCTCGCAAGTGTGTGGGGGAGGGTGTGTGAGTGTAGGAGCAGGTGTGCGACGGAGTGTGAGCATCATGATGCGTGACACCGTGAGTGTGCACATGTGTGAGGGCACGGGTGTGTGCTGGCACGTGTGAGGGTGCACTCGTGTGACGTTATGAGTGCATTGTAAGGGTGTGTGGGTGCAGCTGTGTTAGTGTGTGTGCGAGAGTGCATGTGTGTGTGAGGTTATGAGTACGTGTGAGGGTACGTGTGTGTGGGGGGGTGTGCGTGCACACCTGTGTCTGTGTGTGTGCGGGCACACGTCTGTGTGGTGCCGTGGCGGGGCCCAGCGCTGGGGCGGGCAGAGCACACTGGTAGCGGGAGCCGGCTGAGGACAGCAGTGCCATCGAGGGCAGAGCTGTGGGGATCCGGGCGGGTCGGTGGGCTTCTGTCCTTTTGCTTTCACTTCGGAGCAGGGTGTGAACCAGGCCTCTCTGTGAGCACTTGCCTGCGGGGCGGCCCGGCCCCTGCTCGTGGGGAGCGGGTGCATGGGCTGCCGGGGCTCCGGGCCTCAGCCTCCTTGCTTGGCCCAGCGGGACTGGAGGAGTGGGCTCAGCCCCGGGGCGGGGGCGTTCACTGGCCTGCTGGCCCTGCACGGTCATGGGGTTTGGTGAGTCGTCAGCGGCGTGCAGCCCCCTCCCCTGTTTTTGACGGGGCTCAGACTGGAGTCACCTTCGCTGAGTGAGTTGTGTTTTCTTGGACTGTTGCAACCGGCGATGAAGACTGGGGGATCCGTCGGGCAGGGAGAGGGGAGGCACACGTTTTCAGGAGCACCATTCGTTTCCCATGTTCATCACAGGTCCGTTTTGCCTGTGCCCCCAAAATAAGCTCCTGTGAGCATTCCGTCGGGCGACCCAAAGCCTCTCCTTAGGCTGGTCAGTGACCGCGCTGTCTGAACCCCGTGTGTCTGCGTCGCCTGCCTGAGACACGCTCCTGGGCTCCGCGGCAGTCTGCCTTCTGAGGAGCCGCATGTGGCGGCGGGCGTGGGGGACGCAGGGCTGTCCTCTGCTGACCTGTGTCCCCACTCTGCGGACGTCCAGCCCTGGGCCGACTCCTTGCGGGCCACTCATGGGGCGGGACCGGCCCCAGCAAGGGCGGCTTCTCGGCCAAGGGATTGTGCAGGGACGACCTGGATGCAGGGAGCTGGGAGGCGTCGGCACCCAGCTCGCTGGGGCTGCGGCGGGATCGGTGACCTCACACACAGAGACGCCAGCGGGCTCGCTGTGCACGCACATGTAGGTGACAGCCGCGTGAGTGCTGCGAGCTCCCAGACACTTGTTGGCACTTGGCCTGTGACACCTTGATCACGGATGTCCAGCCCCAGGATCTGTGAGGAGCGAGTGTTGTTCAAAGCCACCGGGCCTGCGGTGTTCTGTTAGTGGGCCCGGACGGCTGAGACGAGGCTGGGGGCCCCGGTGACAGCCGCTGCCGTGTGAAGGCTGCCGTCAGTGGGCAGCAAGGGGACTCGGGAGGTCTGTGACCCACACCCCGTCCTGCTGGCCCCCATCAAGAACCGTGACCGTCCGCGGATGGAACCTTTCTGTGTGGCCCCAAATGCATAAACAAGGGTGAACCTCAAGCTGATCGACGTCGCCAATGAGACACAAACGGATGCTGGCCTCCCCAGAAGTAAACGCACAGAGGGCGCCTCTGTCGTCGGCCACGAATGGAAACTCTCGTAGGGCGCTCGCGCCTGCTGCTGCCGGAGGCCGGCGCGTTCTGCCTCCTGTTTGAAGGGCAGCGGGGAAACGTTTGTCGTAATTATCCGAGTCTAGACTGTGTCCCCTCTGCCTCAGTGCGGTGAGGCCTTCCTCAGGGGGCGTGAAGGCTAGGCCAGCACGGAGGTGCCAGAAGAAATTGGCAATAGAAGAAGCTTTAGAAGCACCCAGTGGGTCCGGGGCTGGCGCGTCTGCCTTCGGCTCAGCTCATGATCTCAGGGTCCTGGGATCGAGTCCCGCCTCAGGCTCCCCGCTCAGCAGGGAGCCTGCTTCCCCCTCTCCCTGCTCTTATGCTCTCTCTCTCTCCCCCTTTCAAATAAATACATAAAATCCTTAAAAAAAAGCAGCAGCAGCAGAGGCTGTAAATAGCTTGCACGCATAGCGACAGTAGCGCCGGTGGGTCCTCCACGGGATACTGTGCAGCCGTGAGCAGCGGCAGAAGCCCGGGCGCGGACGGCAGGATCTCCAGGGAGAGCCCTGAGCAGAGAGGGCAGAGGCCAGCCAGCGCCAGCCGGGCATCCAGTGTCCCTGACTCGTTCCTCGGGGGGCGTGCAGGAGACCGCTGACAACTGTCACTCTCCGTGCCGTGTTTTTGTATAGTGATTTTTTCTTAGATGTGAATGCCATACTTCCGTTTCATTTCTTTTCTTATTTCTTTATTTTTAAAGGATTTTATTTATTTGAGCGATCGAGCGAGCTCACAGAGGGAGAGGGAGAAGCTGACTCCCCGCTGAGCAGGGAGCCCGACACGGGGCTTGGCTGGAGGCCTCCCGCGGGGGCGGCCCGGGCGCAGGGCGCTCCCACGGCTCCCCAGTCTCCCTCTGCTCTGACTGCGCGGCCGCCGCCCCGGCACAGACACGGGAGGGGCGTGAGGACCCCTGTTGGTCTCATCACTTCCAGCTGATTCTCTCCTAAGAGAGGGGTGCTCACGGCTGCACTTGACTCTGCGCCCCAGAGGGTGGGGACCCCGCAGGGCTGGGACGGGGATGGGGCCCCCTGTGGAGGAAGCCCCCGGCGTGCGGCCCGTCTGGACGACGGTGGCGCGGTTCTGGGAAAGCCGGGTCCCGCGGCGTCTACCCCGCAGCTCGGCCCCCGGCCTGGCCTCGTGGCTCCTTCAGGCGGCGTCCCTGGCAGCTCGGGGCCCAGGGCTCGCGGTGACGTCTCCCTGCCTCTGTCTCGTCCTCCAGGAGAGCACTGCGAGGTGAACACGCGCTCGGGCCGCTGCGCCCATGGGGTGTGCAAGAACGGGGGCACCTGCGTCAACCTGCTCATCGGCGGCTTCCACTGCGTGTGTCCTCCCGGCGAGTTCGAGAGGCCCTACTGTGAGGTGACCACCAGAACCTTCCCGCCCCGGTCCTTTGTCACCTTCCGAGGCCTGAGGCAGCGTTTCCACTTCACCGTCTCCCTCACGTGAGTGCGGCCCCACGCCCCTGCCGAGCTCCTGTCGCTGGAGCGTCGTGGGTCCCTGCGGCGCGTCTCTCTGGTGCCCGCGGGGCCGTGTCCGCTGGTCAGGGCTGGCTGTAGGACCGGCTGGCTGATCTGGGGTGGGGGCGCCTGCAAATCGGGAATGGGGGACCCTGGGGCAAAAATGAAGACTTTCAGGACGGCGGCCGTGGAGGGCTGAGCCCGGCATGGTTCCCTTACGAGGGCCCAGGTCACACGGCGGGAAGCCAGCCCTTGCCTTTCGGGTCCTGCCCACTTGCTGACACCTGGGTAGCTCTGACACCCGGTGGCCGGAGGTGGAGGGCGCTTGGCGCCCAACGGCGGACTCGGCTTGGCTTCCTGCCTTGCGTTCCGGGGCCCAGAGGCCCGGCAGCCCCACTCCCCACCTGGGGTCACGGCGTGGGCTTATCGTGGGCGCTGCTCGCTCTGTCTGCTGATGTTTCTCCAAGAGAGTTGAGGTTTAACTTAATTGTAAAAAAAAATCTGTCATCTCTACTTTAAAGATTCTGTCAGGTTTAACTTAGGGAAGTGGGTGTATTTTTTGTTTGGTCTTTAGTGCCGTTGTTTGGGGAGTGGTCTCCTAGGTCTCCTAGTGGGAATGTAGCGCCCCATGTCCTTCGAGCAGGCACCCCTGAAGCGGCTCCCTGCGAGCTGCCCTTTGAGGACAGGCTCCTCTCTGGGGGTCCCGCCCCTGAACGGGTGAGGGTGCAGCCCAGAATAGTCGGGAACGAGGTCTGATCTCCTCGGTGAGTGGCCGGGACGCAGCCCCGCTGGCCCAAGCCCCCTGGAGCCAGGAATGTGGGCTGACTGCATCAAGGGAAGAGCTGTCCCTGGGACGTGCAGTGAGCATGCTGGGGACAGGGCAGGACAGGGCAGGACGCTGGGGACGGGGCAGGAGGTGGGAGCCAGCTTGTGCCAGCATGAGGGCCACACGGCGCGTTCTCAGTGTTGAGCGCGGTTGGGCCCCCCCGTGCGCTGTTTGCTCCGGCGCTTACTGACCACCTGTCATGCACGAGACGCTCTGGGTAACATTAGGTAAGTCAGAAAGGATTTTAGAGATGTCCCTAGGGATCTTAAAATCCAGGGGGCGGGACCCTGGGTGTCAGAGCTGGGGAAAGGCCCCCATTACGTGGCAATCCCAGGTGAAGCCCGCTCTGCAGGGCTGGGCTGTTGGACAGGGGGGTCAGGCCCGCCGAGCTCTCTGAGTAGGTGTCCCCGAGCTCCCCTCCAGACCCGAAAGGAACCTTCCTCTTCAGAGCTGCTTGAGGCACAGGGCCCACCTCGGCCTCTCCCTGAGGCTCTCACTCTCAGTCAGGTCCTGTCCCCTGTCTGGACATTTCTCCCTTCCCAGTCCCCAGCACCCTGGCCCTGTCCTCTCTCCGTGGTGACCTGGTGTGACAGCGCCAGGCTCATCTGCTTGGCCCGAGTCAGCCTGAGTCCTGCCAGGCTCACGGCTGGGGGTAAGGCCCACACTTCCTAACGGGATGCAGGTCCTCTGTGGCCTGGGCCCTAGACTCCCCCAAGTCTGACACCTTGTGCCCTGTGATGGGGCCGCCCTCCCTCGCTCGCGGCCTCACCCGTGCATTCCCACCTCCTGCTGGCCCACCCCCCCCCCGCCGCTTCCTCCGGGGAGGCCCCCTCCCCAGGTGGACAGTACACGTGTTCCAGCTCTGGCTGGGCAGGTGGTCACTGTCTGCTCGTGGGCTCCCCTCCCCTTTGGTGTCCTTGCCTGTGGGGTCAGGCTGCCGTCGACCCTGGTGCTCTGTCTGCACCTGTCTGCCGTTGGGTGAAACTATAGGGGCTTTTCATCCTATATCCGGACACCCCAGGTGCCCAGAGGTCAGCAGGCGCCCGGCCACTTCTTCCTGGCCAGTGACCTCAGATGCCAGCTTTAATCAAATAATCAGAGCACCGTGATCCATGGAGCCCAAGTGGGAGCTCGAGGCCCGGCGTCTGACCTGAGGGTGCCGTCCCCTTCCTGAGGCCCGAGCGGGGGGACGGGACACGGGAATCCCCACGGCCCTCCAGGCCTGCACGGTGGGTTCCTGTGAGTGTAACAGCCGTTCTGAGACTCGGGTCACCTGGGGGCCCGCGGTTTTGAGGTTGTTGCTATTTTGTTTCGACCCACAGTCCGCGGCTCTGCCACATTTTGTTAGAACAGCCAGTGGGGTCCCTGTCTGGGCCGTGCTGTGAGGGCTTGAGGTGCAGAGGGTGTGCCTGGCTTTCGGGGCTCGGCCCGGCAGCCTTCGGCGTGGACGGCTCAGCTGGGCCACGCCTGCCCGGCCCGGCATCCTGGCTCTCTGCCCACAAGACCTGCCCCAGAAGGGCCACCTCACGGGCACGGCCTCCAAAATGGCTTGACGTTTAGAACATCGCGCTCCCGTGGGCTTCCGCCCTCCAAACCAGAGGCGTTTGTGTCTTCAGGCAGACGTGTCCCTGGCACGTGACGGGCGTTGGTTTGGGGGCACGTGATGTTGACATCTGTAGGCAACCCTCCCCCTCGGGGCGTGGCTGGCCGCCCGCTGTCACACGCTCAGCAGTGACCTTGGGCGGCGGGTGGGGCCCCTGTCGGGGACTGACCTAAGAGGTGACCCGACGTCCCGGTGCGGGAGGCGGAGACCAACAGGAAGTCTGCGGGCTCCAGACTCAGCGACTAGAAAGTAAAGCGTTTGATTAAACGTGCGGGGAGCATAACGGGGCGCCCGCTGGCTTGTCAGAGTCAGTGTTTTCAGATGATCACCCCTGCCGGCGGCCTGTGTGCCGCTTCCCGTAGCGGCGGCTGTGGCCGGGACATCGGGGCCCCAGTGCCTCTGTGAGTAGATTTTGAAGGAATGACTTCCAACAGCAGAAACCGTGGCAAGTCCTCCCAAAACGTGAGCAGAGGAGCCGCTGCTCTGTGGGGGATGTGACTGGCTTGTGGGGGGCCGTGGTGCCTCCTGGGGCACACCGTGGGAAAGGGGGCTGAGCACCTGGGAGCAGCTTCTGTTTGTGGGGGTCTCAGCTCTCCCCTTCCTAGTTCCTGTTTGCCAAGCACCTGGGAGCCAAGCAGGCCCCGCGTCCCCGGCCGCCTCTCTCCCTCCACCCCTGCCCCCCATTCTGTGTTCTTTGCTTCTCCCCCAGCCCCTCGCCAAGTCCCGCTTGCTGTTTCTAGTCTTTCCTCTTTCTCTTGTGCTGTCCAGACCCTCCCCTTGGCCCTGGGTCCCCTGTTGGCGCTCCGTGTCCGTCAGTGGACGTCCGGGCGCCTGCTGGGGTTGGGGGGCACGTAGGACCATTCGACACCCACACCCCATACCAGCCCCCAGCTTGGTCCGAAGAGAAAGACACAATAATGCAGAGTGCCGGGGGGAAGCAGGTGTGTCCCAGCGAGGGTCTGTCTAACCGTGATCTGTCCCCTCCTCCCTCCTGTTGCCTGCGTGCCCCGAAGCGTCCCCTTCGCTGTACGGGGGTTTCTTCTGTGTAGCGTGTCCTTGGTTCCCGCTGTGTTCTAAACAGACGGGATTCGAGGTGTGGACGAGAACCGTTCATTTTAGGGAACTCACGGGGAAGGCTGGAAGCCCGTGTCTGAGGCTGGTTCGGACAGACGCTCCTGCAGAAACAGAAACCAACCTCGACCCAAAGGGAGTAGTTCTGCCCCCTCCAGCCCCCCGATCCAGCCCACTCGGGACCCAGTCCCAAGTTCATACAGGACACCTTCGAGGGTCTCTGTAAGCGGTGTCGGAGGCGTGGCTGTGACACAGGGATCGCTGGGTCTGAGGGGCTGGCCTTCCTGGGACCATGGGGTTGGGAGAAGGACCTCTGAGGGTGTAGCTCTCGTTGAAGTAAGTGGCTCTTAGCTCTTCAGAAGTGTGAGTTCTGACAAGTCTGTTTATTTTCACGAACCGCTTGATCAGTCAGTCGTGCCTTCCGTGCATTCATCTGTTCAGCCCATCGTTATGAAGCTCTTCTGTGGACCCTGTTTTGGGCTCCAGGATGCAGCACTGAATGAGAGTCATTCCCTCGCCCTTAAGGATCATAGGTTCTTTTTTTTTTTTTTTAAGATTTTATTTATTTATTTGACAGACAGAGGCCACGAGTAGGCAGAGAGGCAGCCAGAGAGGGAGGGGGAAGCAGGCTCCCTGCTGAGCAGAGAGCCTGACGCGGGGCTCGATCCCGGGACCCTGAGATCATGACCTGAGCTGAAGGCGGAGGCTCAACCCACTGAGCCACCCAGGCACCCCGGGATCATAGGTTCTTAAACACAAATAAACAAGCAGAATAAGTTCTGAAATCAACTGCATGATGTGATAGATTCGACGGGGCTGGGGGCACAGTGTGGGTAAAATGAGTTATGGAATAAAGTGCATTGGAGTGTCTCTGGAGAGATCTGCAGAGCGGGGGAGGATTTGGCAGAGGGAGTGGCAGGTGCAAAGGTCCTGGGGTAGGGAGAACTGTAATGTTTGGGAGGAAAGAGCTGGTGTAGGTGGAGTCCAGTGGTGGAGACAAGGGACAAAGGCCCTGAGGTAGTCATCAACACAGCCTCCCTGCATGGGAGGGGACTGCGTACCTGTGTCCTGGTGAGCATGCGTGGGGGTCCGTTTCCAGGAGCTGAAGATGCCCCCCATGTGCTCCTGTCAGACGTCTCTGATTGGTTCAGTGGCTTTTAGGACACCATTCGGATGTCATCTTTTCGTATTCTACAGCCCGTGGAAACCAGATTCCTCTGTGCAGTCTGGTTTGCCGCTTCCAGAAAAGAACATCGCTAAGCAGGTTTTATGGGCTGTCAACCGCTGATGAGAAAGATGAGTGCCCGGGCATCAGAGTTTTCCCTGAGTGTGGCCCCGCGCTCGGCCGCGGCAGGCTGGCTGTGCCGCGTCGTGGCCGCCTCTTGCTTCCGCCGCCCACACGCCTTCTGCGCGGGGCTCATTCGTTCTGTGATGTGCTCCTGCTTGGCCCTGCAGGTTTGCCACCCGGGAGAGGGACGCCCTGCTGCTCTACAACGGGCGCTTCAACGAGAAGCACGACTTCATCGCCCTGGAGATCGTGGGCGAGCAGGTGCAGCTCACCTTCTCAGCAGGTGGGCCCCCCCTCCCCGGAAGGAGCAGCTCCCTGAGCCCTGCGCGGGCACCTTGTCGGTGGGAACCACCCCAGTCCTGGGCAGCACCTTTTCGTGTGCTCACCCGCTGCTCCCCTGTTTCCACTAGGAATCTGTGCTGGGGCGGGGGGGTGGGGAGGGGGAGGAATCCAGAACGCACAGTTGTGTTCATTGCGTTGTGCTCCACGGCACTGAAGATACAGAAGACATAGCTCAGATTTCCACGCGGGGAGTAGCTGCACGTCTGTCCATCAGCAATATTTGAGAACCCGTTAACCGCGTTATCTTCACTGTCGGCACAGAGCGTTTTTCTGGACTGTCTTATCCGTGGCCCGCTAATGTGTGTTCTCTCCGACCTCTCCCCCACCCCCCCGCCCGCAGGTGAGACTACGACCACGGTGACACCCCAGGTTCCCGGGGGCGTGAGCGACGGGCGCTGGCACTCGGTGCAGGTGCAATATTACAACAAGGTAGGATGGGCCCCTCCCCCACGCTTCCCGTCTGTCTTAAGTCACTTATACTCTGCAATTTAGAAATGTCTGTACTGACTGGAAAAGTGATTGAGGTAATGAGCATTTGTTGAGGGTGTGTGTGCTGGGGTGGGGAGACTCGGGGACCCCCAGGGGTCACCCCGCGGCAGAGGAAGGCACGGCAGGTGATCACACATTGCGGCTGCCTTGGCTCGAGTCATTACTGGCGGCCTCGATTCCTGGCCATTCACATGTGAACCCAAAGCCCGAGTTATCCGCTCCAACCTGGACGTGACCCGAGGGAGAGTCAGAAGGGTCTTGGAGGAAACGCTGCAGAGCTGTAGGCCGTTTGGATTTCGTTTTATTTGGCCGTGCACAGGCTTGTAGGGAGACGCGTTCAGTGTTTTCGTCAGAATCCTCCATTTCCCCTCGCTGTGGTTTTGGCAAAACACTTTTCTCTTTCCCGGGGAGCTCCGGGGCGGCTCCCCCCATGGGAAGGTGAGGGACAGCAGCCTTCCCTTGGGCACAGGTGAGGAGACGGTGCCCCTGTGTCCTGGAGGGTCAGGGGCCCCCCGAGGACAGGGCTGTCTCCGTAGTGTGCGGTCGAGTCCCTCTGAGCTCGGGGCTCTTCTGTCTGCCTGAGCCCGCCCCTGCCGGCCGGACGGATGTGGAGACAGCCGCGCTCCCTGGGTTCTCTGTCCGTGGAGTCTGGGCCGCTTTCCTGTAGCCAGCAGAAACGATGAGGACAGATTGGTGGCAGAGCTCCTGTGAGGCTGACCCCCCCCCCCCAAATGGCCCTAGGATGGGGACTTGGAGTTAGTGGTTTTTCTGGCCTGGACGTATCCAGGCTTTTACTGGAGTGTCGCCGTGCCCTTGAGTACAGGGAGGGGAAGGTCAGCGCTGGGGTACCTCTCATTTCCCGCCTCCCCAGGGCCAGGAGGTGCCGCCACCAAGCACGTCCCGCCCCACGGTCTGGCCCCTGTGGGCCGCTGAGCCAGCCCCGCCTGCCTCTGGGCCTCGCCCCTGGGGTGTTCACGGGGCTGGACGCCGGGGGCCCCCGCTCTCTGGTGCCGTGTGCTTCTCAGCGGCTGCGCGCCAGCCGGGGTGCCAGTCCGCCTGCTCGGGCCGAGGGGCCCGTCTGGAGCCCAGGTCCTGTCGGAAGCAGAGAAGGCCCACCTGTGACTTCTGCCTGCTTGCGTGGGAACCCGCCTCCCCGGGCCCAGCTGATGGCTTTGGGCTATGGCTCTGTGTCGTACTGGGGTGCCTCCATATGGCATGTTCTGGAATCACCCGTGGATGGCCCAAGCAGCCACGTGTCTCAGTTGAGCAGGGTCGGGATCCCTAGTGGGGTCACCTCTGCTTGGGTCCTAATGAGTCACCCTTGGCCGTCACCTGTGTGTGGGGAGCACCCGCCAGGGGCCTGCCCACGGGTAATGTCCCCCCGCAGCGCGCCTCTGGAATGTCGCAGAGGAGGGAGCCTCCCGCCGGGAGCCGAGCGAGGGTGCGTCCTCGTAGCCTGCCGTTTCCGTTCCCAGGGGCAGCAGCGCTGAGCCAGGCCCTCAGCCCGGGGTCAGGCGGCTCCTTCCCTGGGGCTCAGCTGCTTCCTCCGCTGCCCGAGGCGATGCCGTGCGGGAAACCGAGCGGCTGTCGTCAGGCTTCCGTGGTGGGGTTTGCGGGTCACACCACTGTCTTGTGGGGGCGGGGGAGGGGCGTGTTGTTTCCATAGGACTCCACGCCTGGGGCTCTTTTTTTTTTTTTTTTAAAGATTTTATTTATTTATTGGACAGAGAGAGATCACAAGTAGTCAGAGAGGCAGGCGGGGAGAGAGGAAGGGAAGCAGGCGCCCTGCTGAGCAGAGAGCCCGATGCGGGGCTCGATCCCAGGACCCTGGGATCATGACCTGAGCCGAAGGCAGAGGCTTCACCCACGGAGCCCCCCAGGTGCCCCCACACGCCCGGGGCTCTTAACGTCCTCCAGTGCGGCCACGTTCTTTGGCAGAGTCTGCAGCCCCGGGATAAGGGTTGAACGTGACTGAGGAAATGGTCCTTAAGGGCTGGTGGCTCTGCCCTCCAGACCCCGGTTCTGTGGTCTGTGCTGACTGTGGCCCTTGGCGCGGCCCCACCCGCCTGGGCCCCCCGAGCACCTCAGCCCTGGGCCCCTCCCCTGCGCTGTGCGCAAGACAGCGTGTCCAGGTAATTCAGGGCGGCCCGAGAGGGAGGAATGGTGGAGAGTCCGAGGCCCCCTCCTGCACCTGCTCTGCTCTCCTGCTGCCTGACTCTGGCTCACGTGCCCTCCCTGACCTCCTGTTTCTCCGAGGTGTGGTCTGCCGTGCATGTCTTGCGTCCCGCGTGGGAACCCACAGGGGCTCCGTGGACCCCCCGAGTCTGCCCAGGCTGTCTTATCAGTCAGGGTCCTCCCAGGAAACGGGGAGCCCTCGAACACCCAGCAAGGGGCAGGGCGGGGGGCATCCATGATGGCTGGTGTGTGATCCCGCACAGGGGCAGCAGCCAGGCTGGGACCACCCTCAGGCCTGGAGGGACAGGCGGAGGGCAGAGCCCACAAGGACAGAGTCGTGGAGAGAAGCCACTTACATGGGACAGTGACCTCCCCGGAGGCCCTTCTGAAGGCTCACCCTGCCCTCGCTCTGATCCCCTGTTGGGCTCCCATGGGCCAAAGCCAGCCGGAAGCCAGACGCAGTGAGGTAGGGTCCATGTGGGTTGGCCTCCCACGCAGGGAACAGGCCAAAGTCTGTATACTTTTTCTCTGCTTGATGACATCGTAGATGAGAACGTCTGTTGGGGTCATTTGCCCCCCGTGGAGGGAAGACGTGCGAGCGCTGGGCTCTTTCCTGGGAAGGCGTCTCTGAAAGCAGATGCTTTGCACAAACATGTTGGTCTTTGCCGGGCCTGGCGGAGCCCCTGCCGCACCTGGTCTGGGGCGGCTCTGGAGGACTGAGGACTGGCGATCTGACGGGCAGACATGCATTTTTTCTGAGGCTGTTTTGCAGGATAAACATGTGCACCACCAACGTGCAGAAGAGCGAGCGTGCCCGATGGAGAAGGCTGTGCCTCCCCCCGCCACCGGGAACTCAGGCTTGGGCGCGGGGCGGGGAGAAGCACGCTCCTTACGGAAACAGCTCTCCCGTGGGCGTCTCGTCTCTTTGTTCTTCCAGGAGAGACTCTGCGAAAGGGGGTCACACCCTCCCCAGGCGCCTTCTGTGTGCCTGGGGCTACTCTCACGTGGGTCACCTGCCGGGGCCCTGGGGAGGCCCCTCGCTCTGCTCCAGCGTCTCTCAGCCCCGGACTGGGGGCATAGACATCATCAAGAGAATGTTCCATGAGATCCTGGGGAAACAAGGATGGCTCGTCCGTCTTGGCCGTGGCACCAGGGAGTGTCTGCCCAAGCCAGCCGTGCCCACTAGCAGTCTTCAGGGTGACCTCTGGGCCGCTGGGCAGACAAGGACTGTGCAGGGCTTAGGGCTCGGAGAGAGAGCGGGTGCTGGGGGCAGGGTGTGTGCAGGGCCGGACACCCTGGGGATTTTAATGTTGGGTGGAAAAGGGACGTAGGGGAGGAGAGGTGCGGTAGGCGTCTCCACCTCGACACTATTGACACCTGTCAGTGGTGGCTCAGTCTTTGTTCCAGGGGCCTGCACGGTGCTGAGCAGTGTCCCTGGCTTCTGTCCATGAGCGCCAGCAGCACCCCCCAGTCTTGACAACCAGAATTATCTCCCGTCCCTGTCACGTGTCCCAGAGGCCTCAGCAGGGGCCACTGCTGCGTTGTGTGGCCCCGCGTTCCCGGACGAGGCGGTGGAGCCTCTCGTGACCGGGCCGGCTGCGCGAGCCTCGGTGGGCTTGGCCTGCTCTGGCCCAGGGCCATATGGGCTACCTTTTGGAAAGTGCTGGAAATATTTCCATAGAGCTCTCCGGCTGAATGGAAACTCCCCCCTCCAGCATCAGCGTCCTCTGCTTCTCATCGGGCGGAACATCCAAATGCCTGAGATTTCCATGACCTTGGGGAAAGGGGCCAATCAGAACAGGGGTCGTTGGGAACTGCTCTCCCGGGCACACTTCAGACCCTGCATTTCTTCAAGTCACTCCTCACCTTTTGGGTCTGAGCCTCAACCTTAGAACTCCAGGTGTCCCGAGGGACGTGGGCAATGTGCGGGGCCCCACTCGCCAGGCTCTGGGGTTGGGGAGGGTGTGGGCCTCTCTCTGCTTGACTGAATGTTGCAAAACACTCAAGGGCTTCAGAAGGCGAGGTGTGTGCTTCTTTCCAACACCGCGCACGTGGCAGCGTTTGTAACGGTCGTGTTTTATAGGCGGCGATGCGTCGTTTCCTTGTAGAGACCCGCCTCCGGAAACGGAGGAGTTGTTCAGTAGAAGGGAGGGTCGCGCATGCAGTGCAGCGTCGCGCAGCCATGAAAAGGGATGCGGCCGTGCTCTGTGTGCCGATATGGAAGATCTCTAGGAACGTGGCTCCTGGGTTTAACAAGGAAACTGAAGACCAGGTTGTGGACCGGACGCTTTTTTTTTTTTTTTTTTAAGATTTATTTATCGATTTGAGAGAGAAAGAGCGTGCCCCCAGGAGAGAACCTGAGCAGAGGGGAGCAGAGGGGGCAGAGGGAGAGAGACCCGAGCAGACTCCTTGCTGAGTGCGGAGCCCGACCCTGAGATCGTGACCTGAGCCAAAACCAAGAGTTGGACTCTTAGCCGACCCAGCCACCCAGTCGCCCTGGACCGTACACATTTTAACTTCAAACTGCAGACTTTCAGAAAAGTTGCAAAGTTAAAACAAGAACTCATGTTCCCTCGGCCCAGGTGCCCCGTTGTTGAGATTTTTCCACTTTCGCTTTATCATTCTCTGTCCACCCTCCCCCAGCACACGCAAGTGTGTCCTCTCACACTGCACCTGCTGCTCCGAGCCCCCTCGGTGGTCACACCTGTGTCTGGCGTCCCTGTGCTGGGTGTCGCTGTGGCTAATTCCATCAAATTCTCCGTGTGTATTGGCTGGCTTTCCGCTGTAATGAGGAGTTCTCTCTTCCTTCTGTGTATTTATATTATTGTGATTTCACAAACTCCTGTTTTATTGGATGGACCATAATCCACTCCTTTCATTAACCTGACGTGCAGCTTGTTTCCTGTTTGGCCCATGTCTCAGACGTGGCGATAGGGACGCGGATGTAAGTGCCGGCCATACGTAGCTCCGGGCTTTTGGCAGCTCCATGGTTTTTATGAGTGCTCCTTTGCTTTTTGGCAGAAAAAGACACTCCAGGCTTATTTCGTACTTTCTCTGCCCCAACCCTGGAATCAGCCATTTACTCACAGAGCTCTGGATCCTTTGCGAGAATGGCATTTGGAAACCAAGATCGGGGTGCAGGTGTTCTCGTTGCTGCCGGGGTGTCTCACTCACCGTCTCTATCACTGGGTGGAGCTGGGACACGTAGCTATGTGTAGGTGTGCACGCAGAACCAAAGTTCTGATTTATTTCATTCCTACTTCTTAAAATCCTTGAATTCCATCCCAACACAATAGAGTTAATCTAGTTTTTCCTCCTTTTTTTTTTTTTAAGATTTTATTTATTTGACAGAGAGAGACACAGCGAGAGAGGAAATACAGGCAGGGGGAGTAGGAGAGGGAGTAGCAGGCTACCTGCCAAGCAAGGAGCCTGATGCAGGGCTCAATCCAGGACCCCAGGATCATGACCTGAGCTGAAGGCAGACGCTTAACGACTGAGCCACCCAGGCGCCCCTAGTTTTTCCTCTTTCATGTTTGTAACTCTTTTCTCTCAGTGAGAGACCTGTTTCCATTATTCTCGATATGGTTATTTATTTTCTCAGTCCATTGTTATTTAAATAATGTGTTGGCCCACTGGGCCACTGACTTAAAAGCTGCTCACTCCTTGGGCCTCTCTACCACTGACTCCAGCAGGTGCTAGGAACAAGGGGTCCTAATAGAGATTTGGCTGATGTAATAGATTATTCAGAAAATAGAGGAAGGAAAGAAGGAAGAGAGTTTGCTTAAGATCTGTTATAAACTTTGAGGTGATGAAATGCAAAGTACCAAGATACATAGGGATGCAGGTAGAGCAGCGCCTCGAGGAAAAGTCATAGCAGTAAAACTACTATGAGGAAGAAAAGGAAAGTCTCAAATCAGTAATAAGCTTCTACTTTAAGAACCTCTGAAAATAAGAGCAAAATACCCTCAAAGCAGGCAAGCAGAATGAAGGAAATAATAAAGAGAAGAGGAGAAAGCAGAGGAGTCGAAAACAGAAAAACAATACAGAAAATTGATGAAACAGAGAGCTTTGGAAAGATCAATAACGCTGGTAAGCTTCTTGCATGACTGATGGGAAAAGAAAGACAACACAGTTCCCCCTGTGAGGAATAAAACAGGACATCAGTACAGACCCTGTGGACCCGATGGGTAGCAGAGGAATTTCTCATACAACCCTACCTACGTGCATTTAAGGCCCAGATGAAATGGTCTAATTTCTCAAAAATACAAGCCACCGCAACCCAGCCAATATGAAATAAATAATTCAGTGACTGCATTGCTATTAAGGAAATGGTACTTGTAATTTAAAAACTCCCCCCAAACTCTGCAGGCCCAGATGGTTTCACTGCAGGATTCTAGCAAATGTTTAAAGAATGACACCAATTCTATATGGTCCCTCCCAGAAACATTGGAGAGGAGGGGATGCTTCCCAGGTCCCTGGGCCTTTCGTAGTACCCCGGTAGGAAACCCAGATGAAGACCTCACAGAAGAAGAAAGCCAGAGGCTGGTGTCCCCCATAACTGTGAGTGGCTCATGTCCCCACAGTGGCCCGCACACAGGTGTTCACGGCAGCCCCAGACTGGAAACATCCCAGTGGCCTTGGTGGGTGAATGGTGAAACGGACCGTGGTGCGCCCCTCCCACGTTACGTGGGCTGTGACCCAGGGTACTCGCAGCGGAGTCCTGTGCTGAGTGACAAACGCCGGCCTTGCCAGCTTACATACCGCAAGAGTCCATTTATAAAACATTCCTGAGGTGTTGAAAGGACAGAATTGGAGAGGAGATTAGTGGCTTTCCGGGGTCGACATGAGGGCAGGAGGGAAGTAGGCGTGGCTGTAGAAGGACAGGAGGTGGGGTCCCGGGGGCGATGGACCGTCCTCTGTCCTGCCCGGTCAGCACCTGCACTAGGCAGGCTCCGCCGCTTGACAATGTTCGCTGTCGGGGGAAACTCGGGACCAGCACGTGGGATCTCTGTTTGTTTGTTTGTTTGTTTGTTTTAAAGATTTTATTTATTTATTTGACACAGAGAGACCACAAGTAGGCAGAGAGGCAGGCAGAATGAGAGGGGGGAAGCAGGCTCACCGCTGAGCAGAGAGCCCGATGTGGGGCTCGATCCCAGGACCCTGGGATCATAACCTGAGCTGAAGGCAGAGGCTTTAACCCACTGAGCCACCCAGGCGCCCCTAGATCTCTTTTTTACAACGGCATGCGCATCTAAAATGATCTTGAAATAAAAGGTGCAATTAAAGGAGCTTTGAAAGGTAGATAAATGGGTGCTGGCATGTGCATATTGTCTCTGAAGGGTACCCTCTCCCCCCAAACCCCAAGTCCATCAACAGCTTGTATCAGAAAACTTCTGCTAGGTCACAGACCACCCCGAGATGAAGTGTCTTAAAACGCCAGATATTTATTATTTCTTGGGATTCTGTGGCAGAAGCATCGTGGCTTTTTTGGGGCCAGCAGTCTACCACGTGGTGGACAGCTCTGGGGTTCCCTGTGCCCGGAATGGCCTCTGTTGCGTCTGCACGGGGGGTAGTCGATACATACTGAGCATCAGTGATCTCGTGACGGAATTGGAGGGCCCTGTCTGCCACTGCTTTATCCTTTGTCTGGCCCTGGAAGGTTCGGTGCCCCCCTGGGGCCCCAGCAGGCAGAGAGGAAAGCCTGGTAGGCCGCCTGTGTGGGGGTCCGGGCCAGCAGTCCCCGAGGGAGGGGAGGGCCCAGTCTGCGGGCAGCCCAGGGGCTGGGACTCACACGCTTCCTGTCCAGCGTGCGGCCTCATCAGATGCTGGACGGTCACCTGGTTGGAAACGTAACTCCTGCCCGGGACTCACGCAGCCCCACCCTGGGGCCTTTGTGTCCCACGGCCTGGCCTGGAACGTCCGCCTCGGGCCTGGGCTCCCGGTCTGGCGGTGGTCGCTGTTCTGCACCTGCCACCCGCCGCATGCTCCCGCCCCTCCCAGCTGTCCCTCCCCGCCCCCAGGCTCGCTGCCTTTCCTTGCCTCTGCCCCACCCCCGGGATGAGGGCGTTACTGACCAGGGTCCTCATGTCCCGCCTTGGAGGAGGAAACGGAGGCCCTGAGCTAGGCTGTGGGGGCTAGAGGTGGGCCAAGCCAGGTCCAGTGCCCACGGGTGGGCTTTGTGGATCCGCAGGCTAGCACAGATTCCCAGAGCCTGGGGGTTTGTGCGCGGCCCAGGGGAGCCAGGGGCCTAGGGGGTGTCTCTGTGCTGCTGTCCAGACTGGGGACTGAGAGGGGCCTGTTAGGGTCCCAGCAGGAGCAGGCGAGGGTTTGCAGGAGTGTGTGCGTGTGTGCAAGCACGTGCATGTTTGTGCTAATGAACGTGTGTAGTCACATGTGTGTGAGTACGTGTGAGTGTGCATCTCCTATAAGCCTTTCTCCCGTCGTCTGAGGCGGCTTTCTGCAAAGGTGTCCTGGGGGGTGTGGGTTGAGTGCTGAGCCCACCTCGGCGACCCCAGGAGCCCCTCCCAGGCGCCAGGGCCCCTTGCGTGGGACCCTGCGGGCTTCTGCTCACGGCGCTCCCTGCCCCGCTTGTCCTCCAGCGGGAAGTAGCCGGCCGTCAGACCTCTAGACCCCACTGCAGAGGGCCGTGAACTGCTCATCCGGGGCCTGGAGGTCCCCCCAGTTTGCGTCGAGTAAAGCCCCCCAGAGAAGGATCATTACCCCAACTTTCCAAAAAAGTGTGGTTTAAACTTTAGGAACCCCTACCTTGAGCCCTTCGCTTGACCCCCTCGGAGCAAATCGGCATAAACTCCCTGATTCCCAGAAAACCCCGGGGAGCCTGCTGGCCAAGCTGGCCGCAGAGGGGGGACCGGACCTCTGCTGGCAGGGACAGCAGTGGAGGCTCCTGGCCCCCCGCACAGACTGGGGAACTTTTGTCTGGGGCGGTGAGGGGCTGGCACCGTGCCCCGTGGATCTCGTCCAGAGCAGAAGTCACCCCCTCAGAGATCACTGGGGCCTGGGGGGGACACTCAGGACCCCGGGCCAGCACACAGGCCTTCCAGCCCGCGGCCCCAGCGGTGCCCCCATCGTATACGTCCACAGAGCAGCACAGGGCTCCCTTTTAATCTGTGGCAGGAGTTGTTCAAGAGCTAGACTTGGACACCTTCCCTGAGGAGCAAGGCGCTGGTGTGATTTTTTAATTTTTTTTTAAAGAAACTCTAGCGTGAGCCCTTGGTTCTAACCCTTGTTGAAAATCTTCTCTTTTTAATGCCCCCAAACACGGAGCATCTGCTGGCCCTGTCCAGCATTTTCTGGGGCCGCTCCGGAGAAGAACCAGGGGCTTTCCCGAAGGTGTGGTTACGTGCAGGCTGCAAATTACTCCTTTTTTTTCCAAAGACGTAAAAAAAATTTTTTTTTAACACTAGGAGAATATTAGGACAACAATACAAAGAGAACAACCACTTGCACTTTTTTGGGGGGTGGCTTTTCATCCCATCTTTTTAGCAAACACACGGCAGCAGGAAACTTTGGGGGAGCGCCCCCCCCACCCCGCGCCCCGTGCGGAGCCAGACCTCGCATACAATATGCATTTAGTCCTACAAAGAAGGTGCTATTTTTACCCGTTTTACAGATGAGTCTGGCGGGTAAGGAAGTCAGGTGACTTTCCTATGTGCGGTGAGGATGTGAACTTTGGCCTCCGAGGGGTGATGCTCATCGGAGGCCGTGGACACTGCTGTCCCGTGTCCCCTGCCAGCCTTTTGCTCTCACGGCTGGGCGTCCCGTTGGCGTGAGACCAGCTTCAGGCGCTCTGCAAAGGGGCTCACAACCACTTCTCTGTCTTCTTCCCGAAGGGCGCTAGAGGTGGTGGCTGTGAACTTTTCCAGTCCCCGGAAGAGACTGCCCAGGCGCTGAGTGGTAGGGACCCTGCCCCCCGCCACTAGCGGGTGAGGGAGTCGGGAGCCCCTGCCCACTCCCCAGCCGCAGCTGGTGCAGGAACTTGGCCTTGTCTCCGAATGCAGAACTGTCTGCCCCACCTGGTGGCCAGTCAGTGGCCTTGCCTGAGGGCCCAGTCTGGCCGGCTAAGGGGGAAGCTGTGTCCTCAGGACAGAGGTTTCTAACATCTGTACAAGAAACCAATCAAGAAATCAAGAGAGGTCTGGGCTTTTTTTTTTTTTTTTTAATCCTTAACGTTAAGCTTGAGGACTACATACTTTCATACCTTAATTTTGGGGAGCTTCTGCTGGCCACTGAGTTGAGTTTTTACCCTAGCCCCTGACTGCCAACGCAGGGGAGGAGGAACAGGGCAATGAGCTGTAGCTCAAGGCCCATCTCCTGGCCTGGGCCGTGCGCACCAGCTCCGCTCGGAGGGCGGGGCAGCCCGGTTCTCGGGGAGCAGGCTGTTTTGTCCTCATGGAGACACGGAATCGTGTGCCGAGTTCCAAAGACGCCCTGGGGAAGCCCGTGTAGTCGTGCAGCTCGCGGGCAGATCCGATGCAGGTGGGCCCGACGTTCATGGCGCCTGTGCATGGGTCTGACGTGGCCAAGCCTTGTTTGGGGATCCGGCATGAGCGGGCAGGTGGGGTTCCTGCAGCAGGGACTTGCTTGGGGGGTGGGGAAAGCAAGGCAAGTTGGGGCGAGAAAAACCAAGTAGCCTGGGGCACCTGCGGGGGGGGGGGGGCTCCGTCCTTTCAGCGTCTGCCTTCAGCTTAGGCCATGATCCTAGGGTCCTGGGATCAAGTCCCGTGTCAGGCTCCGTGCTCAGCGGGGAGGCTGCTTCTCCCTCTCCCTCTGCTGCTCCCCCTGCTTGTGCGCTCTCGCTCTCTCTCAAATAAATAAATAAAATCTAAAAAAAAAAAAAAGTAAAGGAGACATCAAGGAGCTTAAGAGCTTTAAGAAGAATCAAAGGGTGCGGTGACGGCAAGTGGTTGGGGCTTGAGGTTAAACCCCCCCCAGGTTCCTTAATCTGTCTTTCCTACATCCCTTCTCTGGCCCTTTCTTGTGTGGTGCCGGGGTGCATCCCCGCCAGCACCTCGATGCCCCGGAGTCCAGAGCACCTGTGTGCCAGCTTGCCTGGGTCAGGGATCCTGCCAGGAGGGCAACAGGGAGGCCACACCCATGTGGTACAGGTGGGGAAACTGAGGCTCAGAGAGAGCGGTTTCCAGCTAGACCGTGGTCTGCTGCCTGCCTACCAGCGTGGGTGCTCCGTCCGGCCCTGCTTTCGGCCTCCCGGGAGTCAGCACCTCAGTGCCGTGTTTGAGTCCCTCCACGTCCCGTCGGAGGCCCCCTTAGGAATCTGGTGTAGATCCTGGAATTCTGTGTGCCACTGAGGGTTACTCTCCTCATGAGCCCGTCTTCCCATTTGCTTCAAAGAAATGCCGTGCCTGCTCCCAGGGAGGGCTGTTCACCTCCGTGCTGGGACCGGGGTTGGGGCGGGCGGTCCGGCCCACGTTTCCCGGGGTAGCGGCCATCACCCACGGGCTGTGTTCAGCAGCCCCTCACGTCCGATCCGAGCCTCCCTGCGTGTGAGAAGTGACAGCTGGGTACATGTTCAAGGCTGCATGTTGACTCCTTGTGACATTCCCAAAGTCCACCCATGTGTGAATTCTTTGACGTGAATTCTGGTTGATCGTTTCTGACACAGAGCACGAATGCATTTACTTCCCAAGACTTGCCGCTCCTGGTGTCTGGTGTCAAGGCGCCCCCACGCCGCCTCCCCTCCGTGTCCAGCACTTGAAACCGAACCCCATCAGCCTCCCTGATGAGGAATTGTTTGCAGCGGGGTAAAAGGCTGTAGAAATGTGAGTACTTTGTAAGGACCCAGCGCTTTTGTGCAGGCAAGAAAATCTCCACCCGCTGCTTGAGAGCATCTGAACGGAGGTGCACGGGGAGGGTCTGCATGTGAGAAGAAACGAAATTGAAGGAAGAAGAGAAAGGACAGACCTAAGCGAGGACTTCTCATTGCCTTACTGAAAATCACGAACCTGGATCTGCGCGGGGTCGCCGAGCTTTTTGCTTTCGGGCGCCCCACCCAAAGCGCATGACGCCCTCTTGGTTTTTCTCAGTTGGTGGCAGGGGTGAGCACGGTGGGGTCTGCCCTTGCTGGCCCCGATTCCACCTGCCCAGTGGCCGGCTCTGCTCAGGGCCCCCCGTGCACCCTTGGCGGACCCTCCCGGCTGGCTCATGCCTCTGGTTTGCCTGCTTTGCCGGGACCCTGGGTGTCCAGGCCAGGCTGCTGCAGGTGCGGGGCCCCCCGAGGCCTGGCTGGCCGCCCCACCGGGCAAGCTGAGCCCGGGGAAGAGAGAGGCAGGGACGCCAGCCTTCACCCTGCCTGTGTCCAGCCCCTTTCTAACGTGAGAATTGTTGCCACGTGACCCCCTCACTTCCCGTGTCTTTTTCTTGTGTGCAAATGCGTGGCGAAGGTTCGCAATTCTTAAGAATATTAGAGACCGTTCGTGTTCGTCTTGTTCTTTATCTCGTTCCTCTGTACCCGTGCCAGCAGAGCCCCCGCGAGCTCTCTCATTCGCCTGTGCCAAATCCCTACGTCCATGCTCTGAATCAGCAGCTTAAACCGTTCTCTCTTCTTCAAACACGAGAGCCGGACACTCGGAAGCCAGCGGGGGCTGCCACGGCGCTCCGATTCCTGCCCCGCGGGGAGTTCCTTCCACACACTGGCCCAGCCGGCTAAGACGTGCTTTGTCTTCCGTTGGTGAGAGCAGATGACCCGAGCCCCAGTCCAGTGCTCCTGCCCGTGTGTTCGTCTCGCTTCTCAGCCTGACCCGGGCTGCCTGCACCCCGCCTGCCCTGACCGAGAGCTGCCACTCTTTCCCTGCATTTTATTGCGGGTGACGGTCTCAACACGCAGGCCACTTTCCAGATCACAATGGGAAGGAGCTTCCTAGTGGTTGCCCGGGTAGATCGCGGCCACGGGGGTCGAGGAGGGCAGCTGCCCGTCCGGACAACCGCCGTTCACATCATGTAAGAGGAACCGTTGTAAAGTGAGTGTCTCAGTGCCGCTCGGCGCGTTTGCAAACATGGTGCCACCGCCACCTCCGTCTAGGTCGGAGATCTTCCCAGTACCCTAAGAGGAGACTCTGTACCCCCAGCACTGCCTCTAAATCTCCCCCAGCCCCCAAAACCTCTGGGCTGCTTTCTGTCTATGGATCTCTGTGTCCTGGACATTTCACATAAGTTGAGT
This sequence comes from Martes martes, assembly GCF_963455335.1. NCBI lineage: Eukaryota > Metazoa > Chordata > Mammalia > Carnivora > Mustelidae > Martes > Martes martes. The sequence continues at coordinate 3,452,693 of NC_137895.1, forward strand.
CCTGTGACATGGGACCCTTTGTGTCCAGCGGCTGTCACTTAGCATCCTGTTTTGGAATCTCATTGTGCTGTAGCCGCCATCACCACTCCGTCCCTTTTATTTTTTTTATTTTTTTTAAAAGATTTTATTTATTTATTTGATAGAGATTGCAACTAGTCAGAGAGGCAGGCAGGGAGAGAGAGGAGGAAGCAGGCTCCCTGCTGAGCAGAGAGCCCGATGTGGGGCTCGATCCCAGGACCCTGGGATCATGACCTGAGCCGAAGGCAGAGGCTTTAACCCACTGAGCCACCCAGGCGCCCCTATTTTTTAAATTTTTTAAAAAAGATTTTATTTATTTATTTGACAGACAGAGATCGCAAGTAGGCAGAGAGGCAGGCGGAGAAAGAAGGAGAAGCAGGCTCCCTGCTGAGCAGGGAGCCCGATGTGGGGCTCGATCCCAGGACCCTGAGATCACGACCTGAGCCGAAGGCAGAGGCTTTAATCCCCTGAGCCACCCAGGGGCCACTGCTTCATCCCTTTCAAAGGCGGCATCATAATTCCGTGGAATGCGTAGGCCATGTTTTGTTCATCCATCCTTCTGTGGACGGACGTTTGGGTGGTCTCCCCCTCCTCGCTATCGACTACGTGCTGCTCTGGATATCTGTGAGCAGGTTTTCGCGGGAGTCCCTGTGCTCAGCTTCTGTCCCCAGCAGGGGAGCTGCCGGGTACCACGGGGACTCTTAGAGGAGCACCCCCCACGTGTCCCCAGGCCCCCGCACGTGCCTCTCCCGGCGTGCCCCGCGTGTTCTGCTGCGGCGGCTGACCACACGGTGGCTCTCGGCACGTGGGGCGGGCGTGGCAAGTCACTGCCCCCCGTGCTGCATGTTCTGGGGCCTGAGAAGGGGCAGGACAGTGGGGTGCTCTGTGGGGCACCGGTTCTCCCGGATACTTCACGGTGTCTCTCCGGCTGGTCCTTTTCGTTCCCCGTCTAAGAATGCTCGCTCTCGTGGCTGGAAGGGCTGTCACTTCTGACCTGACCGCCCGTGGGTCCGGGAGTGGGAATCGAGAAGCAGGTGTTGGATGGTGTTTATCAGACCCCGTCCGTTGTCCCGAAAGCCACGCTTGCTGCTTTGATGAGGTGACACCAGGCTCTGAAGTCTGTCTTCGCGGTGGGCTGTCCCAAGTCAGCAAGTGTGCTCTCAGCGCAAGTGTTGGCGTTCGCGGGGGCCTTTGCCTCCTGTCGCCCCCCTCCCCCCTCCCCCCACTGCTCTTGCTTGGATCCCGGGACCTGGCCCGGGGCTGATGGACAGCCGTTTACAATGACCGCAGTCTCGCGAACGGCAACTCAGCCTCGTGAGAGCTTTCTGAGGATAAATGCCATTTACGTCCTCAGAGAAGTCTCCCACCCAGCCTCCAAAATGTAAATTATAAGTTGTAAAAATAATGCGGGGCTCGCACGGCCTGGGGACGGTTCTTCCCGAGGATGGCACCTAGCACTTACGCAACCCTTAATAGGCACTTGGACGTGTTTTTCCAAAGCACGCTGCTGTAATAGAGCGAGAAAACAGATTATTTTTTATACTCATCTCACTGTTGCTGACCCAAAGGTGGAATCTTTGAGGATGTAGCTTCTCAGATCTTGTGATCTCATCAACTGATATAAAAGAAAATGAAGAAGATTATCCAGGAACCAAGGTACTGGGTGGCCTGGTAAAAGCCTCCCTTGGATTCACCCAAGAAGGGTTCCTGGGACAATCGTGTGTCTTCTATTGATGTCACTCTCGAAGTCCCAGCAACATAGAGAGGACAGGCATTCTAATATAAAACGCTTCTTCTGTGGGTAGAGAAACCAAGGTTCAGTGATGGACCTTTTCTAGTCAGATGGTTGGCTGAGAGGGAGTATAAGGCTCAGCTGGGGTCACCATGTACAGTGGTGCAGGCTGTGCACTGCACAACACAGGGGAGGAGAGCGTCACCAGGATGAACAGAGCAGCCCCTGGCGTCACAGTTTGGCCACCTGGCTGAGCTCCTGTTATCAGCAGCTCCTTGTCCTGCCTTCTAGCCCAGTGTCCTCGATCCAATAGGTACTTCTTTACTCCTTTGAAGACCTGAAGATTTCTTTTCGAATGAACTGTGCAGTTGTCATTTCCTTGTTAAAAGACATGGATTTAATTAATTGAATTTAATTAATTTAATTAAATTCTCCTTTTTTTTTTTTTTTTTTTTACAACTGCCTGTTTCAAATACCATTATAAAGAAGCATAAAATTGCACCATATTACAAACTCAGGCAGACCCCGGAGCTCTCATGGGGGATACCAAGTCTTGTTTTTAGGGGCGATGCGAAGGGCTGTCGGGGCCGGGAAAGCACGTCCCCTCTGTGGGGAGGAAGGAGCCCTGTGTGCCGTCGTGAGCTGATTGGGAGGCCTGGAGGCACTTCGTGCGCACCAAGGGGGTTAATCCAAGCCACCTGCCGCGGGCGGGTCTTGTCGTCACCCGGGTTGGACAGATGGGGACCGTAGCTGGGCTGCCTGGCCCAGCCCGAGCCGGCTTGTCTGGCTGCCCGCTCCTTTTCTAGAACTTTGAGCCCTGCGTGCTCACATTGTTGGTGGCGTGAGCAGGCTCCCGGGCCCGAGCCGGATGCCGTCTGAGGGCTGTCTGGAGCACGTGCTCGGGTCCTCGAGGGGCAGGCCAGGAGACTGGGGGGGTGCCCAGGGACAGGGTGGGGCTGCCTGGTGTTGCTGTCATGGACACTAACCACAGCCTCCTTGAGAAGGGACCCTGCTTCTTCCGGAAGTCAGCCAGCTCTCTCCAAAGCCACCAGTTGGGGAGGAATTCTTACAACCAGCGCTCGGTGGGGAGCCTGTGCGCGTGAGGCCCTCAGGGACGGCTGATGAGGGAGAAGCTCCGAGGCAAGCGGGGCTTGGCCTTGGGGCAGGGAGTGTGCCCGGCTTCCAGTAAGGGGCACAGGAGGGTCATTCCAGGACGAGGGAAGACCTGGCCCAGGAGTGCCTGGGGGCCCGGGGGGGTCCGCTCTCTAGAACGTGAAAGTGTGAGTGGGACCCGGGTTGGGAGGCGTGTGGCCGGGAGGCGTGTGGCCATGGGACCAGCCATTGCTTGGACGCCAGGCGGAATATGAGGAAGGAGGCGCCGCAGGGCTGCGGCGTCGGCTGCGGCGTCGGCTGCCGTAGAAAATTCACAAACTGGGTGGCTAAGGCACCAGGAATTATCCCATGATGGCTACGGAGGCCGGAAGTCCAGGATCGAGGCGTCGGCGGGGCCGAGCTCCAGGGCTCCAAGGGCAGGTCCCCCCTTCGTCTCTCAGATGCAGGTGGTGCTGGCGGCCGTTGAGGCTCCTTGGCCTGGGGTGCCTCACTCTGTCTTCCTCCATCACCACACGGCCTTCTCCCCGGGCTCTGTCTGGACCTCGTAAGGTCCCCGGTCACATGGGACCAGGGTCCACCGTGCTACGCTGTACCTTGTCTCTGCTAATCACACCCGCAGACCGTTTATTTCCACAGAATGTCACGTTCCGAGGTGCTGGCAAGGACATACATTTTAGGAGCAGCCAGTACAGCTGGTTTAGGGAACTAATTTAAAAACAAGGCTGTCCACACGTGGCCTTCCTGTGTCCTCAGTGCCCGTGCACGGGCAGCACGTGCCCGCCGGTGGGAGCACACGCTGATGCCTTCTATGCTTTCTCTTCCCGCAGCCCAACATCGGCCGCCTGGGCCTGCCGCACGGGCCATCTGGAGAGAAGGTGGCCGTGGTGACTGTGGACGACTGTGACACGGCCGTGGCTGTGCGTTTCGGCAGCCTCATCGGGAACTACAGCTGCGCTGCCCAGGGCACACAGAGCGGCTCCAAGAAGTGAGCATCCTGGGAGAAGGGAGGCCCAGGCACCCCCCCCCCACCCCGCCATGATTGCTGCTCCCCAGCAGGGTCGTCCAGGGCAGGACCCTGATCTGATGCAGGGCGCCTTGGACTCAGCACCCTGGCAGCCCCAGTCCAGGCTGAAATCAGGGTCCCTCCCATCGTTCGGGGCACTTCTGTCTGAATGTCAGAACCTTCTAGAATAAGTCCCCTTACCACTTCTGCCAAAGTAACGGCCAGGCCAAGGCTGGCTTACAGACCCCAGAGACCGTGGGGTCGCCAGCCCCAGTCCGTTGGGCATGGGTCCCTGCGGTCTGGTCCACCTCCCTCCGTTAGATCCTGGAGATTTTCTGCAGATCGTGCTAACTCAGAAACTGACCTGCTAGCGCAGACAGTAGGGCAGCCAGAGCAGACGGTCCTGTTCCTTTCTCATCGTGTTTTGGTGGAGTGTTCGGCAGTAAGTTTGGAAGCCCACCGTTAGACCACCCAGTCTGTGCTGAGTGTCCGGAGCGGTGTGGGGGAGGTGGGGTCGTGCCCATTTTACACATAAGAAAGATGTCACCGGACAGATTAGGCCCCTTGCCCGTGGCCATGCAGATGCTCGTACAGAACCAGGGTCTAGTTTGCTGTGAGCTCAAGGTCATCAGAGGTCAGAGGGGGTCGTGCCACTCTTTGGCATGGGCTGGACTGGCCCGGCTGCAGATGGGAATCCGTTTGGATGTGACTTGGGTTTGAGGGGCCAGTGGTGGCCCTGGAAGTAGGATCTGGCTTTTGTGTCCTGGCCCGTTGGCCACCTGCTTCCCTGTTCAGTTGTCGGTGCTGGGTGTGTCTGGTGGCATAGGCCACCATGATGGGATGGCAGCATCGGGACCCCAGCGCCACCTCTGGCTAGCCAGACCCAGAGGCGGGACGGGTCGGCTTTGCGTCCCCAGGTCCCTGGACCTGACCGGCCCTCTGCTCTTGGGCGGCGTCCCCAACCTGCCTGAAGCCTTCCCGGTGCACAATCGGCAGTTTGTGGGCTGCATGCGGAACCTGACCGTGGACGGGAGGAACGTGGACATGGCCAGCTTCATTGCCAACAATGGCACAAGGGCAGGTACGGCGTGGATGGCCACGCAGGGGATGGCCACCGCCACAGCCCGGGCCATGACTGCTTCTCAAGCCGAGCCTGTGTTCCCCTAGCTGTGGGCCTGCAAGTGGGGAGCCCCGGCTCATGGAGGTGCTGCTCTGGGGGCTGGGTGTTCTGCAGCGTGCGACGCGGGATGCCACGGGGCTGGGCAGTGCACTCAGGTGTGTCCCCTGCTGTCCCAGCTGGCTAGCAGGACAGGCCGTGTGTCCTGTGCCACTTCTGATGGTCTTCCAGCTGTCGGGGGGGTCTCAGGCCAGCCTGCCTCCCCTCAGGGCTGTTGCTCACGGGGCTGTCTTCCCACCACACGGGTCAGTCTCAGCAGCCATTCCCCTGCGACCGATGCAGTCCCCTCGTGTTCCCCCCTCTGTGTCTCCAGGCTGCGCTGCTCAGAGGAACTTCTGTGAGGGGACCTGGTGTCAGAATGGGGGCACCTGTGTCAGCCGGTGGGACACCTACCTCTGTGAGTGCCCACTCCGGTTCGGCGGGAAGAACTGCGAGCAAGGTGAGGGGCTGGCCTGGGGGCCTGCCCAGCCTCGGGGCCTCGGGGACCTCACTCGGGGGTGTCTGGGCTCCCACCGTGGTGTGTGTGTCCTCAGGCGCGGGCCGCGGTGGGGCATAGGAGCACAAGCAGGACCCGGCTGAGGGGTGTGTGCAGGAAGCTGGGGCGGCAGCTGGGTGGACACCCGCCCACGCCTAGAGTTCCTGTTATGGAGACCGTGAGCCCAGCCAGAGAAAACAGATGCCAACGCTGGGTTCAAAAGAGCAGGAAACAGACAGCCCGGGGCGCGTGAGGCTGTCGCCCCGGAGGCAGCCCCCAGTTGGCGTGCCCCGTGCTGTCATCGGGCTGCCCCCCCAGGGGGGCTGCCCCTATGTGACACCGGGGTCTGGAGACAGTGAGGCCCACCTGGCACCCGGTTTATCCGAGTGTAACAGACCACATGAGGCTCTCAGTCCGCCCATTGTCACCTCCCTGGTCTCCCCCAAAATGTGCTGGAGCTCTCGGCTGGCCAGCGGCCTCCCCACATCCATGCCCATCGCCAGGCATAGAGCGAGAGACAATGGCCAGTGTGCCTGGGAGTCGGAGCCCACCCCGGACACGGATGACGGCTGGTTAGGCTGCGGGGTTGAGATGGGGTGCCGGCACACGTGTGTGGTAGTCACGGCAGGCCCATACTGTCCTGCTGGGGGACCCTGCTCCTGCCCCCTGGGTGCCCCACCCAGTAGGTGGGGGGTTGGACACGTGGGTTGTGCTCGCAGCCTCCCAGCACCCCGTCTGCTGAGCCCAAGGATTCAAGCCACCGCGCTGTGCCCGCCAACCGGCCTGAGAGCCCCTTGTCATGCCCTGGGCAGGACTGAGAACCTCCCCCACAAGCCTGTCTCCCCCTCCCCAGGAAGGCGGCAGGTGACCCAGGGGGTGGGCTCCTGGAAGCCTGCAGCTCCCCGACTCAGGATTGGACGCTGGACATGCGAAGTCCGAGACTGGCCTTTGAATTGAAATGAAAATCCTGCCCCCCCAACCCCCGCCTCCCCGGGAGCCTGCCCTGCCCCTCCGCAACTGAAGAAGGTTCTCTGCGGCATGTCTGATGTCCAGGGCCCTGCATTTCTGTGTCCACAGTCATGCCTCACCCCCAGCACTTCAGCGGGGAGAGCCTCGTGTCCTGGAGCGACCTGGACATCACCATCTCTGTGCCCTGGTACCTGGGGCTCATGTTCCGGACCAGGAAGGAGGATGGCGTGTTGATGGAGGCCGTGGCAGGCGCGTCCTCCAGGCTCCATCTCCAGGTGAGGGAGAACCGCGTCCGCCCCCCACCCCCTCCCCGGGCAGCGGCGGGGCCGGTGTGCGCCCGAGGTGGGCAGCCCGAGCTCCCAGGCCGCACGCACGGGCCCCCCGGCGCCCAGGGGCAGGGAGGGGACCTCGCCACTTGCCGCCCCCCCTCTGCCCGCACCGGCCCGGCGGGGTCCCCAGCGGGAGTAAGAAAGGAAACATGAGCCTGCTTTCCCAGCAGGCCGCACAATCTCGCCATTCATACGTGGGAAGAGCGCAGGGAATCCGGCGTGCAGCCGCGGTTCCCACGGGGGGGTTCGATTCCAGCGCTTGCTTTCTTCCTTTATCGCCGAGATGGAGTCGGTGCGGGGCTGCTGGACCCATGGCCCGGCCTCTCGGCTGCAGACCCCAGCCAAGGCATGTTTTAGATCCCGGCTGCGGCCCCCGGGCGTTTGGCACTGGAGGCGGCGGCAGGCACCTGCGGGCGGGGACGGGGGTCCCCGAGGCTCGAGGCAGGCTGCGGCCACGGGCTTGAGGGGGCCGTGTGGGCTGGCACCCTGACGTTCCTGGGTCCTCCTGAACGTGGAATCCCCTTCTGTGGGTGCTGTTTTAATCTTTCTGGACTTTACCGTTTTGCTGACTTAAAATGTCGGGTAAGCAGTTGCTAAAACCCTTTAAAACATGATGTTAACGTGCTGTCCTCCCTGGTTTTTGCTCCACAAGCAGCTCCCCCTTGCGTCCTCCCAGCTCCGTGGACGTTTCATTTGGGGGAACAAGGGGCGTTCCTGCAGGTTGTGCAAGTCACCCAGCGACTCCGGCGGGCGGGCCGAGCCCCGGGCACTCCTGTCCACGCTGCCAGCCTGGGGTTTGATGGGCTGCAGGGTTCAGGGGACTCTGCCCCGGCGGGGCCCGGGGTGCAGACCTGCCGTCTCCTGTCTCCGGGCGCTTTCTGTCTGCAGTGATGGGGGGATGGGAGGTTCTTAAGCAAACCCTCTCCCTCTGGACACCCTCAGCTGCGGTGCCACACCCCGTGGTTCTCCCCCCGGCCAGAAAGGCCACCTTGTGACCCTTTTCAGACCCCATCTGCCCCCCCACACGGCAGCAGCCGGTGGGACCCGGGATTAGAAGGAATCCCGTAGCCAGGTTGCTTTTTCCTGCCTTTCTTCGGGAGTTTTCTTCAAGTACGAGTACGTGTCTGTGCATGTGTGTGTGTGCACATGCGTGTCTGTGCGTGTCTGTGCACGTGTGATGGAGGATGCGCGTGCACGTGGCTACAGAGGCGCCGACCCCCTTCGCACGGGTCCTCCATGGTCTTCAGCCACGCTGAGTCTCCGTCCAGACCGAGCTCCTCTTCTGCCTCGGGGCTGGACTGGCTCTGAGCTCCCCACTGTGCCCCAGGGTCGGTCTGCCCAGCTGTGACGGCTCCCCCGGCGCCGGGGCGGGGGGGGGGGTTCCTCACGGAGCTGTGTGTCCTTCCTCTCCACTGTCCTGGGCCCGGGGACTGCACTTGCTCGTGCGGAGTGGACTTCTGTCCCCGGGCAGAGCGAGCTGTCAGAGAAGGTCAGACGTGAGATGGACCCCACGGAGCGTCCACCCCCGTCTCTTTTCGTTCAGGGAAGCCTCGTTCCCTCGTCACCTCGTCACCCAGCCTCTGTGGCACCCACGTGGCCCCCTTCCATCGCTCCTGTGGGCTGCCTGCCTGGTAACACTTGTGAGTGGCGGGGACAGCAGGCGGGGACAGAGGCAGAAGTCAGCAGGGGCAGGACCCACAGGTGTGCCCACGGACCGGTGAGGACAGGGTCTCAGGGGGCCGTGACTCACCCTGTGCCGGCAGGGGGCTGGGGGCCACAGCCCCCCAGCAGCAGCCTCTCTCCCCAGACCTGCCCTGCTCCCTTGCCTGCCGGCTCAGCCCCAGCACAAGCCCATTCAGGTCACACTGAAGGTGCAGGCTGTGTATCCCATAATTACAGCTGTCCCTGTGTTCCCCTTATTAACTCGTGATTTCGTAGGTTTACCGGCAGTCCCGGAGGCTAGCTCTGGGCCAGCGTTTGGCAAGCTCAGTTCTGCCTCGGGATGGAATTTTTCCTCTGTGGTTGTTTCACTGTTGGAACAAATTAAATTGGCTGCTTTCGACTCAGGTGATGAATTAGAACTTGCAGGTTGTCATTCGGCAGTGGGGGTCTCTGTAGGAAAAAAGTACGCTATCAGGAGGAATCAACAGTGAAAGCCAAAAACTCCTGTGTTGTTTGAGTAATTACGTTATGGATAGCTAATCCAAAAATTTAGGGTTTTTTTTTTTGGCCGGGGACTATGGCCAGCTCCTCCCCGTGGAAGTCTGGGTGGCAAGACGAGTGGCCTTGGGGGGGATCCTCCAGACCCTCCAGACCCGGAAGTCCACTCCAGGGCCCAACCCCGGTCAGCTGGGCAACACAGGCATGTTCTGCGTTACTTCTACGTGGCGTGTCTGAAGGCAGGCCTCCTGCAGGCTTGTGAGCTCTGTGGGGCAGCTGCGTAGGTGTTCCTGGCGTCCGCAGCAGCCCGACCAGCTACAACCAGCTACAACCAGCTACGCAGTCATCCCGCAGCCCACACAATTTGGGTAATTGCTCTCCGGCGCCCTCACTCCGCCTGCATTGTCAAGGGGGATCACCTGGCTATTGTGGAGTGCTCCTCTCCAATCCGGCAACAGACCGGAGGGGGCACTCAGTCGCTGTGCGTGGGCCCGGGGGTCATGCCTTCGCCTTGGCCCGTAGACAGATGTCATGTTTATTGTGGATCACCGGCCTTGGGCTTGTGTCGGCGAGGACGGTGAGAGGGCACAGCCAGGGAAGTGAAGGAGGTTGACTGCGCCCCTGTGGACGGAAGGGGACGCGGCAGAAGAACGTGAAGAGTCACCTTCCTGCTGTCACTCCCGACTAACACTAAAAACCAAAACACACAATTAGTTGCATTGTCTTTATAATCAGTTGAAAATACCTTTTGTTGGGGCGCGGGGGCGGGGGGGGGGGCGGCGCTCAGTGGGTTAAAGCCTCTGCCTTCAGCTCAGGTCATGATCCCAGGGTGCTGGGATCGAGCCCCGCATGGGGCTCTCTGCTCAGCAGGGAGCCTGCTTCCTCCTCTCTCTGCCTGCCTCTCTGCCTGCTTGTGATCTCTGTCTGTCCAATAAATAAATAAAATCTTTAAAAAAAAAAAGTCTGTTTCTAAAAAAAAAAAAAAAAAGAAAATACCTTTTGTTTTCCCATCATGATCTCTTTCTTAATCTGTGGGGTACATAGAAGTGTTTTGGGGCGCCTAGTGGCTCCCTCGGTTGAGCGTCTGACTCTTGATTTCAGCGCAGAACGTGATCTCGGGGTCTCTAGATGGAGCCCCATGTTGGGTTCCACACTAGGCGTGGAGCCTGCTTGGGATTCTGTCTCTCCCTCTGCCCCCCCCCAGCACCCGAGCTTATGCACACTCTCCCTTTCTTTCAAAAAAAAAAAATAAATAAAAGATTTCTTTTTAAAGATTTCATTTATTTATTTGCAAGACAGCATGCACGCATGCAAGCGGTGGGGAGGGGCAGAGGGAAAGGCAGAAGGACAGACTCTCGAGCAGACTCTGCGCGGAGCACGGAGCCTGAAGTGGGGCTCGATCCCACGACCCTGAGATCAAGACCTGAGCCGAAACCCAGAGTTAGACCCTTCACTGACCCAGCCACCCAGGCACCCTGGGAGTATGTTTCCGAATCAGCAAACAGGCGGCATTTTCTAGGAAATCATTTTGTTGTTGATTCTGGCGTAGCTGCAGGTCGGAGAAGGCATGCTGGGTGATTCCAGAGCCTCGAAGTGCGTGGCACTTGCTTCACTGCCCAGCATCTCATCTTTTTTGTGAACGTCCCACATTTACGTTCCGAATACGTGTTCCGCAGTTGGGTTCTAGATACCATCAAATGAGTGAAGTTTGCTAATTGGGGTGTTTGGACCTTCTTTGTCATTGTTGATTTTTTTGGTGGTGGTGTTTCTCTGCTCAGTTCCTGAGAGACGTGAATTGAAAAAGTCTGCAGCCCCCGTGGTGGATTTATGTCTTCGCCCTTTTAGTTCTGTCAAGTTTCGCTTTGTGCACTCTGAGGCTGTGCTATTAGGTGCATACAAATTTAGAATTGTTTTGTCTTCCTGGATAAGCAGCGCTGTCATCAGTATGAAAATCGCTTTTATCTCTGGAATTTCTTTGTTTGCCCTCAAGTCTCCTTCGTGTCCTTCCTAGAACTACACCCGATCTCTTTTGGTTGGTGTTTACATGATGTCTTTTCCTGGCCTTTTACTTTCAGCACTCCTGAATCTTGACATTTTAGGCGTGTCTCTTTGAAACAGTGCGTTAATAGTTGCTCGTGTTTTTCTAGGCTGTTCTTTGCTTGAGATGATCTTTCAACACGAGTATTTTACGTGAGTTGCACTGCTACGTCCCCACCTTCTTAAACATCTTCAAACTGGCTAGCTTGAATCTTATCTCCTGAAATAGAATGTGTATCCACAAAAATAAGAGTCTAATGGTCACCCGAACTTGTTTCCTTGAAAGTTCTGTGGTTCCCATCATTGTTCTCAAGTCTGTGTCTGATGACTCTGATTTACGGATTCCTGGGCGGGGCGGGGGGCGGTGCTCTGTTTCCAGCCGCTCTTGCTTGCTTCTCTTGACGTTCACGCGCACTGTCTTGTCTCCTCCCGTGCTGGGTTATTTTTGACTGAGTGCCGAACATCCTCTCGAAGGCAGCGAGAACTGGAAATTAGAAGGGTGCCGTCCCTGCCCCTCATGCTTGCTTCCAGCAAGCCCCCCACCCCCCCCGACTGGGCTCTGAATTCCAGTCTTTAGCATCCCAGCACCGGGAGACTGGAAAGCTCTGCTCAGCTTCCAGCCTCCGCTGTGTCTTCCAGAACCCGCCGCCAACGGTCAGCAGAAGCGAACACCCCAAGTCCGGCCCTGCAGACTGCCGTCTTCTACCTGGTTGTGGCTCCGTCGCTCTGCCTTGAGTCACTCGGACGCCTTCAGACGGCGATGCCTTAGTGTCTGTCTCGCGGTTCTCGGTGTTCTCAGGGGAGGGCTGGTGCCAACTACCCAGTCGCTCGTTGGGGCAAATAAGATGCTGGCGTCGCTCCTGGCTATGTTTTCTTCGAACGTGAACACCCTTAGGCCAGTTACTTCGCCTGCGGCTGTTTTTTTGTTTTGTACAAACACATAAACGTGGTGGCCTGAATCCTGTCTCATAAAGTGGAACGCGCGCCTCCGGAAACTCCAGAAATACGAGCTCGGAACTCACCCGCACCTGGGATTGTTCCCGGTACTTGAGTCCGGTGGGCTTTATCTCACCTGGTCCTGTCCACAGTTGACCCTTCTTGCCCCAGAAAAAGGCATGTAGGTCTGAAGAGTGATACGGGCGATAATTAGAAATGAAACTTGGCCTCATTTTTAGGTCTGTCTCCGGCCCCGTGCCCTGCGGTAGATCTGTGTGCGTGGCGTTGTTATTTAAGTGACTGCAGAGCATTTTCTGTTCTGTTGTCATCACGTCAGCTGGTGGGTCTGGCTCTCCCTGTCCTCCAGATCCTAAACAAGTATGTCCAGTTCGAGGTGTCCCATGGTCCCTCAGATGTGGCTTCCATGAGGCTGTCCAGGTCGCGTGTGGCTGATGGGGAGTGGCACCACCTGTTGATAGAACTGAAGAGCACCAAGGAGGGCAAAGACATCAAGTACCTGGCAGTCGTGACCTTGGACTATGGGTTGGACCAGGTGAGTTGGCGCCTGTACCTTCTTTGGAACAGACACCTTCCCTGGGCCCGTGAGAGAACAGAGTGACCCTTCCATGTGCCAGGACCTGCCAGAGCCCTAGAGGATTTGGGGACACACATTCTGGGCCCCCTGAGTTTGGGTCTCATGGGCTGCCTTATGCTGTGGGCGCCAGTATCTGTGCCTTTCCAGACGGTCCGCTCCCGGACTCTGTGTGTCCCGTCACGGTGCCGTTAGCACCTTCCACGGTGGCTCCTTGTAGCAGAGCTGTCGTGAGTCACGACTGTGTGGTCGGTTCTGTGCCTCTGGTGGCACATAGATGAACAAGGCACGGGTCCCTCCCTCAGCACGGTGCTGCGCGACAGCGGCTGAGCGGATGATCCCCGGGTACCAGAGTGGGCCAGGGCACACTGGACAAGTGCTCCCGTCCCAGATGGGCACGTGGCACTCCAGGCAGGGCTCACTCACAGCACACTTGGTGAGCCACACTCGATGTCCACGGTTTGCAGACAGTAGCAAGAGGCCTTTTTTTCTGGGACACTTCGGGCTCCTCGTGAGTTCTGTGCCCTTGGAGTCTGGGCGCTTCTCCCACTTGGTTCTGAGAATAAGCAGCTGTCGTGTTCAGGACGCAGCCCTCCAGGGCCTCAGGGTCCAGCGGGAACGTCCTTACATCCTGGCCACGGTGCACATAACCTATACTCGCTGGCGCCTCCCTCGTTCACCAGTGCTTTCTCGGAGCGGCTCGGGAGTGGCACCATTACAGAGGTGGCAGCATTGCCCGTGTCCCCCCAGTTGGCCATCTTGGCTGTGCCGGGATGGGGACGCGTGTCCTGCGACCCGGTTCCCACTCCTGCCCGTCCCCCACACACAGCCCGGCTCACCCCCCGCCGCCCCGTTTGGAGGCCCAGATGCCCTTGGGCTGTGGGGAGTTTGCCAGAGTGACCGAGTTCCAGCCTTCGAGCACGTTCCTCCCAGGTGTTTCCAGCCTATGGATGTAGCCCCTCTCCTCGCTCAGGGCGCGGTGCGGATCGGGAACCAGCTCCCAGGTTTGAGGATGAGAAGCGTCGTCGTGGGGGGCGCGTCGGAGGATAAGGTCACGGTGCGCCGCGGCTTCCGGGGCTGTATGCAGGTACGGCGGGGCCGTGGGGCGCGTCCCGTCACAAGACGCCCGCAGAGCCGTTGGTCAGCCCGCTGGTTTCCAGTAAATGAATGACGGGTCTCAGCCAACCCCACCTTAGCAGATCCTGCTTCCGGCTCAGACCCATCCTCCCCGCGGCCCCCCTCCAGGCCTCCCCCTGCCTCCCCGTCACCACGCCACAGTCCGCCACCCGCAGCTCTGCCTTCGTGTCCTGTCTGGAATGTGGCCCTCGCTGCCCCCCTCCCATCCCCCATGCTCACCTGAATGGTGCCACCGTCGTCCCCTGGAGCGGGTGTTCTAGTGGCAGCCGGAGTGAGCTGTTGATCGAGTAGCCCCGGTCATGCCCCTGGACCTCCCGCTGCAGAGAAGGGATGTCCCTACGTGCCTTCCCCTCCACACACCCACCCTCCCCAGGGGCGGCCGTCCACCTCCCCGCTGTCCTCCAATGTGGAACTTGCTGTGTGCGGCCCCACATGGTCCCCATCCTCTACCGGGATGCCCCTTCTCCCCCGAGGCGCCTCGCCTGCCTTCATCAGTGGCCACGCTCTCCCTCTACCCTCGTTTACTTTTTCTTCATGCACCAACCATGGTGTCTTCGGTCTTCATTTCCGGGCAGCTGGTCTACCTACCTGGACCACATACCCAAAGGCAGCACACGTGACCCTGCCCTTCCCCGTGCCGGTCCAGCTCTGCACAATGACGCATTGCTTCTTGGGGACCCGAGAGAGTTTGGGGCTCTCTTAACCCCTGGTTGCCTTTTGAGGTCCCTGCAGCCCCAAGAGGCTGGACTGAACCTGGCTGCCCCTTTCTAACTCAGGGAGTGAGGATGGGGGAGACGTCCACCAACATCGCCACGCTGAACATGAACGACGCCCTCAAGGTCAGGGTGAAGGACGGCTGTGACGTGGAGGACCCGTGCTCCTCCAGCCCCTGCCCTCCGCACAGCCGCTGCCATGACACCTGGGACGGCTACTCCTGCATCTGCGACAAAGGTGGGAGCCCCGCGCCCGCACCCCGCTGTCCTGAAGCCTGTCGGCGGAGGGCAGTGCTTTGATGTGGAGAACACATCGGGGTGGGCGAAGCAGGAGCGTCCCCGCCAGGGCTGCGGGTCTGCGAGGCCTGAGCCTCCGTGACTGGGAACAGGGGTCTCTTCTCAGAGCGGATTCGTACATCGGGTCCTCACTTGGGACGTGGGGGCCTCCGGGCTTTACTCTCAGAACACATGATGAGGGGAGGGAGGGAATTCATGAGAAATCCCCACTTTCAAAGTTGATACTTTCAGTGGGCGCCTGGATTTTGAGGTGCTGCGATCCCACCGTGTGACCTGGGGTGGCGGGGACTCCCTCCCCTAGGCCTCCCGCCCTCCCGCTGGAGGGGAACTCGGGAGGCCCACGTTGCTGCATTTCCAGGTCCGACCCACTGCACGTTGGTGTGTCCCGTGACACCGAGCGTCTCCGCCACGTCTGTCCGTGGCGGCGTGGCAGGGGGAGTGGAGTCTGGGGAAGACGCAGACGGCCCGAGACGTCTTCCCCCGAGGCTCTGGAGCGGGGACGGGGAGCGCCATGGGCAGGTTCTGGGGTGGCGGTGACGCTGGCCTGTCCCCACAGGGTACTTCGGAAGGCAGTGTGTGGACGTGTGCCGTCTGAACCCCTGCGAGCACGTCTCGGCGTGCGTGCACAGGCCTGGCTCCCCGCGGGGCTACACGTGTGAGTGCGGGCCCGGCCACTACGGCCAGTACTGCGAGAACAGGTAGGAGCAGCCCCTCGCGGAGCGCGGCCGCCACGTCCCCTCCCACGACTCTTCTCCTCTTGGTCACTTCTCGCAAAGACACACAGAACTGTGGCTAACATGGGCATAGTTTTGTTTTTTTTCAAATTTGTCATGAGACGCGTTAGACTCTGAGCGAGCATCTCAAACGAACCCGCTGGAGTGGGTTTGCACCCAGAAACACGAGGCGAGCGGAGCGCCTGCTTCCGGAGCCCCACCGCGCACGCAGCCGTGGGTGCCGAGCCGCAGGGACCCACCCCGTGAGCTGGGAACAGAATGTGGCTCTGTGGGGCCGTGGGAGCCCCGAGCAGCGTGGCCGACCAGAGCCCGGGTCTCCCAGGGCCCCGGCTGCCGCGTGGAGCGTGGGAGGAGCAGGCGGAGGCGGGGGTGGCCTGAGGCAGATCGTGTCCCCCAGGGCTGGCACTATAGGCACAGGGGGCTGAGGGGGCCGTGGGGAGAAGGGGTGCACCAGAGCTCCGGGGTCCCCCTGTCGCACGCACGTGCAGACCCACGAGCGTACGGAGCCCCTGGCTCAGCCGCGCCGCTGTGGGCATTTTTATGCTCGTGCTGTGTATACTGTCAGTACTTAATAACTGCTTGCCAGGCGAGCGAGTAGGAGCGGTGGCCTGCTGGTCAGGTGGGTGGGTGGAAGGCCGTTAGCTGAGACAGAAAGCCCAGGGCGGCCCTTCGTTCCGAGGAGCCTGAGGGGTTTGGTTGGGGCGTGCGTTGCGCGGCTGGGTGAGCCATCAGGTGGGGAGCGGAGGAGGGGTGACAGCGACCGGCAGTGGCCAGAGCCCGGGAGGGGTGAGCCTGACCTCATGACCTTTGATGTCCCACATCTTGGGGCCTGCTGGGCTCTCAGGAGCAGGCCTGGGCCCGGGTCCTGATCCCGAACCCACCAGACCCAGCCCGTGGCTGCTCAGAGCTGACCACGGTGCCTGTCACGTCTATGGAAAGGCAGCTCGGCGACTGGGGGCATGCAGGCAGTGTTTGCCTCAGGGCACCCCAGAAAGCACGGATGCCCCGGCATCCCGGGTTCGGAACCGCCCACCGGGGATCCTGTGTTGACGGACACCCCAGGTCCTGCAGGAAGGTTGCCCAGGGCAGCCGGGCTCCGTGGGTTCCACTGAGGCTGGGGCTGCTGCTGGAGCTGGCCCGGCTGTGGAGTCACCTGTCACTGAGCTCCCCCGTGAGCCAGGCGCCGTCACGTGGGTGCTGGGACAGAGCGAGCACAGGTCATGCCGTTCCTCCCTGCAGGGAGCGTGGCGAGGTCATGCTCCTAGGAGGCCCAGGTCGGGATACTCATCTGTGTCTTCCAGGTAAAAAAAAAAAAAAAGTGAGCCAACGAATCATTTTAGAAATAAGTTTTGTAGTAGAAGCCTGGGACTAGGCTTCTATAGACCTGGGACCCCTGGAGTCTGGGATCCGAAGGGGTCAGGGGCGAGTGAGGTTGGGAACCAGCAAGGAGAAACGGGCTACTCCAGGGGGAGGGAGGGGTCCAGAAGCAGGCCCGGTGAGGCTCCCGGCCTCCCGCATCTTCTCTGGCTCCGAGGACGGTGGCGCACACCTTCCCTCTGCTCTCCTGTTTCCCAACAGGATTGACCTTCCGTGCCCCAAAGGCTGGTGGGGGAACCCCGTGTGCGGACCTTGCCACTGTGCCGTCAGCAAAGGCTTTGATCCCGACTGTAACAAGACCAACGGGCAGTGCCGGTGCAAGGTGAGCCCGGCTCGCAGGCAGATACCGGCTGAGTTCCCACCCCCTCCGGTGGCCACGCCGGGATATGGCCGTGTGCACGCCCACGTGCACACACACACGCGCACGCAGGTCCTGAGCCCCCAGAGATGGCCGTGTGCACACCCACATGCACACACACGAGGTCGGGTCCCGAGCCCAGGGAAGTGGCTGCTCACCGAGGCGCTGAGTACCCCTGGGCCGGTCTTCACGTGGACACTGGCGTGGACCCCTGAGAACTGAGTCCTCAGCCGCACACCCAGTTGGTAACAGGAAACGGTAATTTCCGTGAGGTTTGCTCAACCTCAGCACCGACCACTGTTCTCCCTCTGGGCCATTTTCCTTGGGCTCTTGTCACGCTGGCCCTCGAGGATGGCTGAAATTTCTAAACGACAGAAAGCTTTGCCCACACCCCAGCCGAGGTGCCTGCGTTCTGTGTGGCACGGAGTCACCTCCTCGCGGCGTCAGACCTGCCGCCGTGCTCCCGGGCAGGCCCTGGGACGCTGTCCCCTGCAGCATCCTGGGGAAGGCCACAGCCCTTCAGAATCGTGTCTGCACGGCTGTTGTGCTGCCAGTCGTTTGGAACCCAGAGGAAGGATCTGTCTCGTTGGATGAGGGCCGTGGGCTGCGGGGCGTAGGTTTGCCGGCCCCAGAGGGGAGATCGCCGGCACGAGTCCCCTCCGCACTCCGGGAGCTTTAACACCGGGAAGGTCCCACAGGCGCTCACGCACTTCTGGAAACACAAATGTCTGCTGAAACGTTTAAATGAAGAACTGCACTGGCGGGAGCAGATCGGGACCGGGCAGGCCACACGGAGCCACACGGCAGTCGGCACATCGATGGGTGGCATGGCCAGCGGGCCGGAGGCTCGGAGTGCATTTCGAGAAAATGTGCCTTGAATTTTTTCTCATCAGAAATTATAGAAAATGCAGAAAGGTGTCAAAAAGTGACGCCCATGTTCCCGCCTGGGGTGACTGGTAACGTGTTTGTGCCTCCTCCCAGGTGCTCAAACACGCATGGTTGGACCTCCCTGTGGGGACGGTTCCGTGTCCCTGCCTGACACGGGACCTGGACACAGGCCATGGCTCTGCCAAGTCACAGCCCATCCCACTCTTCAGCAGGGGACGCTTGAGTCCCCTGCAAGGGTGGTAGGGCCAGAGATGGGCACAAACCGGGACTTTGCAGTCTGGAGCCCGTGCCCTTGACCACTCCCTGGCCTGTCCAGTGGTGGGCCTTCAGGTGCCTTCTCACATTTCACAATGGAAAAAACACACCACGGAAATCTCCATCTGAGGCCAGGATTTTTGAGGACAGATAGGCAGGTGGACCATGACAAGTAGTAGCTAAGAAGTTAGACTTTCCCAGACAGTGCACCTGCCCCGTCGGGCGCAATGGGCACCCCAGAAGCCACTCGTGGAGGGCATGGGGGTGAAGGGCGGCGGGGAGAGGCCCAGGATCCCTGCCGTGACCTTGACGTACCCAGGAGGCATCCCGTGGGAGAGGAGCCTAGAGTCCCACGCACCCTTTCTGGCTTTTGCAGGAGAATTACTACAGGCCCCCGGGTCAGGATGCCTGCCTGCCATGTGACTGCTTCCCGCACGGCTCGCACAGCCGGGCCTGTGACATGGATACGGGGCAGTGTGTCTGCAAGTCCGGCGTCATTGGCCGCCAGTGCAATCACTGTGACAACCCTTTCGCCGAGGTCACCACGCTCGGCTGTGAAGGTCTGAGTTGCCCCTCGACCCCTCCGGGCCGTGTCACAGGGACAGACTACTGGGCTCCTGCATGCGTCCCCGTGTCTGCATGTGCACCAGGCACTCCTGGGGTCTGGGGAGCGTTCGACATCCTTATGGTCTGACAGTGTGCACTTGGCCTTCCGTGACCTGGCCCTCCCGGAGGGCACGGGTCAGAGCCTGGGTCCCCCCTTCCCCTGTCCTAACCCCGATGAGGGTCCGGTTCTTGGTGGGGGCAGAGGACTCCGAGAGCCATGCACACTTGTGGGCATGGCCGTGGCCGGCTGAGCAGCCTTCTCTCCCCCTGTGACCCCAGTGATCTACAACGGATGTCCCAGAGCATTTGAGGCTGGCATCTGGTGGCCACAGACCAAGTTCGGGCAGCCGGCGGCGGTGCCGTGCCCCAGGGGATCTGTGGGTAAGTACCATGGCCTCTGGCATCCGTTCCAGGCAGGAGCTTGGTCGAGGTGTGCGGCTCGCGGAGACTTGGCCAAAGCGTCCGAACTCATGGGATGTTCTTTAGCCAAAGTGTTGGGGGAAGCTAAAACCTTGTTCTTTAATAATAAATGATAAAACCTGGAAAAGCCGTAACGCAAACATGACACAAGCCTAGGGACCGGGACTCAGGCCGCTTTGCCGCTCCCAGTGCCAGGTTCTCTATAAAATGGGGGTGGTAGCTGAGTCCACACCCTGAGGGGTGTCCGGAGACCCAAGGGGACGACCCACCAAAGCACACGGCTGCGAGTCGGGTTCGTGGCAGGCGTGCAGGGCCCGCAGACGCTGTGGGTCTTTGGCAAACGATGGACTGTTTTCTCTTTTTGTGGACTCGTTCACGTGTTTGCTCACGGCGGCTGGGCGGCTCGGGCAGCTTCAGCGTGGCCCCGGGCACGTGGGGAGAGAGCTTGGGTTGGTTTCGTGGCCCCGGCACCTGCCTGTCCCTGGGCTGGCCGAGGGGTACGCGTCAAGCCTGGGGTTCACACCCCGCTGGGCACTCCGGGTTCAGGTACATGCAGGTCAACAAGCGCGATCACTAATTGGGGTTTCAGGTCTTCCTCCCTATTCCCCGTTCCCTAGGCAACGCCGTGCGACACTGCAGCGGGGAGAAGGGCTGGCTGCCCGCAGAGCTCTTCAACTGCACCACCGTCTCCTTCCTGGAGCTCAAAGCCACGGTAGGCCCCGCCTCGGGGAGTTGCGTGCGTGCGGGTTCGGGGAGCACGGCCGGCGCGAAGCCCCGCATCCCACTGGCCGGAGGCTGGACCCGGCTTGGGACCTGAGTGCCCACGGCGGAGCACGGCTGCTCTTCCCGTCAGGACCAGCCCTGCGTCTGGGTCTGCAAACAAGGGGTCTCCATATTCCGGCCCGCCGCCCCCGACCTCGCCCTTCGTCACTGCCACTCCCCCGGTGTCTCTTTCCTGCACTTGTTGGCCTGACCGTCCCTCCTCTTTGGTGCCAGAGTTACCCACCAACGTCCCTGCTTGGTTTTGGGATTTTTAAGTTCTTGCTTGAAAAGGAAGTTTCCACGAGAAAGGACCAGGTTTTCTAAATCACAGGAAGGAGCAAAGCAGCCGCGGCAGGCGTGCAAACATCTCGTGTGCTCCCCCTTCCCAGAACGAGAAGCTGAACCGGAACGAGACGCGGATGGACGGCGACCGGTCCGTGCGGCTGGCCAAGGCGCTGCGGAACGCCACGCGCCCCCCGGGCCCGCTCTTCGGCAACGACGTGCGCACAGCCTACCAGCTGCTGGCCCGCGTCCTGCTGCACGAGAGCGGCCGGCAGGGCTTCGAGCTGGCGGCCACGCGGGATGCCGACTTCCACCAGGTGACGGCGTGCAGCGGGTCGCCCCCGGGGGGCCCCGCGGTCCTGTGGGGCTTGAGGGCGGTGGGGGCTCCGTGCTCAGATGTGCGACATCCCTGCTCCCCACGTCCTCAGGGCAGAACTTCACTCTGCACCCGGGCCGGGCCAGCGTGGTGACTGGGGAGACTGGGTGCGAGTGCTCGGGGTGTTTGGGCGAGGACACGTGTAGGGCACGGTCTTGGTGGTCGGGACAGTCATCGTCACTGACAACTGACCCTAGTACCAGCCAGCAGTCTGCGTGGCTTATGTATATTAGCCACTCACCAGCCGCACGGCCTGTGATGGTGCGTGGTTACTGCCCCATTTTACAGGTAAGGAGACCGAGGCAGAGAGAGCCAGGGGCATGTAGCTCGTCGGGGCCTCCAGAGTCTCTACTCCCGCCTTGGGGTCCTGCTTTCAGAGATATGAGGTCTCGTATAGAGACCGTCCTGTTCTGTGTTTAAGTAATGGGTCCCTAAGAAATGTCTGTTTACGGTGGTTGGTGAGGAGACCCTCGTTCATCCTCACGTGTCTGATCTGCTGGGCAGTGAGCATTGCCAGCTGTGATGCCTCTGGACGCCTCCCCAGGCCTCCCCATCCATGCAGAGACCCCCCCCCCCCCCGGAGAACCTCCCTCTCCACTCAGAGACCCGCCGGGGAACCTCCCCATCCACATGCCTTCTCCCCTCTGCGTCTCGGAGTGTACATGGGGGAGCCCCCAGCAGAGTGTCTCCCGGACGCACGGCTCCTGCCCCCCAGGGTCTGTCCCCTATCTGATCCCGCCCAGCCTGGTCTCCTGGAGCTGGAGACTTTCCCGAGCCTGGTGTGCCCCTGCCTCCCGCCATGTCAGCTCAGCCTCCTGGGGCCGGGCTCACTCACCCGCTGAGCGCCGTCCGTCTGTCTTTCTGACAGGACGTGGTCCACACAGGCAGCACGCTTCTGGCCCCGGACACACAGGCCGCGTGGGAGCAGATCCAGCGGAGCGAGGGGGGCGCCGTGCGGCTGCTGGGCGGCTTCGAGGCCTACGTCACCAACCTGGCGCGCAACGTTCGGAGGACCTACCTGAGGCCTTTTGTCATCGTCACCGCCAACATGAGTAAGGCCCCGAGACAGCAGGGCTGGGAGGGACCGTGGGTGTGCTCCGGGGTCGGACCCCCGGGGCCTGTCTAGGGGGGCCCTGCTGGGCTGTCTTTAGGGGACGGTCAGCAGCTCTGGCCTCTGGTGCCTTGTCTGCAGTAGGGAGTCAGGACCCTCCTTGTCCAGCCTCTCAGAGCTGAACTAGGGAGACACACATGTGACTCCCGGGCTCCGAGCAGGAATCGGGGCAGGTCAGAGGCTGTGTGGTCGGCTCCCCTGGGAGGTCTGCGGGTCTCTCGGGACGTGGGTGTGAGGCTGTCCAGGGGGGCATGGCCGGGGTCCGGCTGTGGGTCCCTCCATCCAGGCTCACCGGGGGAGGCACAGACCCAGGGAAGGACAAGGGACAGGCCAGCCAGGTACCTGCACGGCGGGGGGTGTCTGCCCTTCCTGAGTCGGAGGCTGAAGGTCAGTGGGCGGGTACCTCGTGAACCGAGTCACCACCAGGGCCCGGGAGGCGCCACCCTGAGGTCCAGGGGTTTCCACGGTCAGATTCCTTCACAGGGAGAAAGCCCCGGATGGTAGAACCAGCCCCCACCTGACCCACCCAGACGGAGCTGGCCAAGTCCCCAAGTGGGGGTCTGGGGTCTTACAGGAGAGGGCCTTGCTTTCTCCTCTTGCGGGTGTTTATTGGGGGGTGTTTATTGGGCCGCCAGGCAGGGGAGGATGGGGAAGCACGGGGCCGGGGGGGCGGGGATTGCCTTGTGCGCCCCGTCACTGGAGGGGCTGAGCCTTAATCTGGAAGTGCATGGGCCCTCCCTGGAGCCCTGCGGCCGGCTGGGGCTGGGCCTCTCGACTGGGGCGGGGCCTCCCGACTGGGGCGGGGCCTCCCTTGCCGGCCAGGAGACGTTCTGGCCTCTGCA
Organism: Martes martes; assembly: GCF_963455335.1. Taxonomy (NCBI): domain Eukaryota; kingdom Metazoa; phylum Chordata; class Mammalia; order Carnivora; family Mustelidae; genus Martes; species Martes martes. Next base: position 3,475,392 of record NC_137895.1, read on the forward strand.
TCTCCTGGGCCCTTCCGGGGCCCCCGACGGGCCTGCCTTGTGCCTGGGTGGCGGTGGGCTCAGGGCCCCCATCATCACTGGGGGCGGGAAAGAAGGATGCGCGCGCTTCTGCAGAGCTGGCCTTGGGGCCGGGCAGGACCTGGACACGGTGCGGCCTGCAGCCCAGGGCCTCCTGGAGCACTCAGGCGGTTCCAAGTGTCCTGCCTACTTCTGCCTGCAGCCCCTCTGGCGTTGTCCCTGATGCTCTGTGGCCGGGAGCGTCCATCCTGCACTGGGCACCCCTGTCTGTCCTCCTGTGTCCTGTGTCCCCTGCCGTCCCTGACCACCCAGCAGCTTGGGGTGGGCGCCTGGCTGTCTGTGTGGGCAGCTCTTGGGCACCCTTCCTGTGGGGGCTGTTGGACCGGATGACGGTGGGGGTCACCTGGGGCGTGCAGGGGGGACGGTGGGCCTCTCCGTTGGCAGGCTCCTCAGAGCGGTGGCGGTCAGTGCCAACAGAGGGGTGACCCCACAGCCTCCGAGAGCTAACGGGACTCAGGAGCCCCTTGGGTCGGTCCAAGTGTCCGCTCGGGCTCTGCCTCTGCCGGCCGGGGAGCGGGTTCCTGTTCTCCGGCCGTCTCGTTCTCACCCCAGCCGGCCGGTCCCCGATGCTGCGGTGAAGTCTCACTTCACCCGCAGGGCTGGCGCTGTGTGACTCAGCGGGTCCGGAGGGCGCGGCAGAGTGGAGGCGACTCTGTCGCCGGTCAGGGTGGCGGCTCTGGTCGGTCTGGACGCGGAGCCGGTGGAGGGCACTCTCGGGAGGAGCTGGGGGCTGGATGACAAGGGGGACCTGTCCCCACAGTTCTGGCCGTCGACATCTTCGACACGTTCAACTTCACGGGAGCCAGGGTGCCGCGATTCGAGGACATCCATGACGAGTTCCCGAAGGAGTTGGGGTCCTCTGTGGTCTTCTCCGCCGACTTCTTCCAGCCACCGGAGAGCAAAGGTGAAGCCTCGTGGACGCCACGGTGCCCCGCCGTTCGGGGGTGCGGGTGGGGGCCTCCGAGGGTCCTGTTTCTCGAGAAGGAACAGAACGGTTCCTAGTAGCGGAGCATGTTGTGTGCGTGTGTGTCACACGTGTGCCCCGAGAACGGGGCTGCCGCACGGCGTGAGCCGGCGTCGGACCCCCGTGCCGTGGCCGGACGTCTCCGGCAGGTACTCGGCTAACCGTGACGTGACAAATGAGATAACACCTGACCACACGTGTGCACTAGTCTTCCCTGATGGGCGGGGGAAGCCGCCTCTACGTGTCGGTGAAATTATAGAACCTGCCCCCACCCCCCCACCCCCCCACCACCGCCACCGCCAAGCCAGTTTTTCAGTCCTGGGCTGGGGTTACGTCACCAAATGGCTTCAACGTTCAGAATTTTCTTTTTCTTTCTTTCTTTTTTTTTTTTTTTAAGATTTCATTTATTTATTTGAGACAGAGACAGAGAGAGCACGAGCAGGGGGGCAAGGGTAGAGGGAGAAGCAGGCTCCCCGCCGAGCAGGGAGCCTGATGCGGGCCTCGATCCCAGGACCCGGGATCATCCCCTGAGCTGAAGGCAGACGCTTGACTGAGCCCCCCAGGCGCCCCTGGGATTTTCTTAGAGTATGTTTTTCACTGATCCACTCCAGCTACTGAAAACGTCTCAAAATAGCGGGGACGTGACAAGGTAAAATTCTGCAGTGGATAATTTACAGTTTGAGGCGTTTTTAGTAAATCAGTTCTGGCAGCTGTGTGGCGTTATCATTCGGGTGTCGGAACCTCTGGAAGAGGATTTTACTCTGATGCGGGATCCACCCCGACACCATCTTTCAAACTGTCTTTTGGGCCGGTCTGGGTTTTCCCACATTCGGCTGAGTTCCCAGCGGTCGTCAGCACTGATGGACGTGCGGACCCTGCAGATATCGCCGCTCATCCTGACCCAAAAACATTGTCCGTGCTCGTGTTCCCGAACGGACCCTGGGTCCCCCTCTGTCGGTGAGACTGAGGCATCCGGAGTGGACACACAGGAGCCTCGTTTGCTTTAGACGGTCCCGCGAGGGACGCTTCGGGTGCTTGCTGCCCTGCCGGCCTTGGGACGGCTGACATCGGTCCCCTCAGCTCTGTACGTGGTACCACGTTCAACTTGTCCGTTAGCCGGAACCATCCCCATCACCGCGGAGTAAACCCCGCCAGATCTTTTACTGATGGGAAGCCTTGGCCTCGGGGCTTAGGTGGCCCCTCTCCCCGCCCCCCCCCCACTACCCAAACGCCTGACAGGTCCCCTGGAAGGCAAGCAGAGGAAAAAGCATCCTATGCTCCCAGAGCCAAAACTCAGGGCAAGATCTGGGTGGACGAGCTTGCAGGAGCTAGAGGGGGTGCAGTCTAGCCCCCCGGCCTCTGGCATCCCACCACCTCCTGGTGTCCCTCCTGGAGGGCCCGCCTCTCTTCTCTGAGTGCTGGATGTTGACATAGAGCCCTAGGGCTTGGCCCCAAGGGCTGACCTCTGCCTGCGTCTGTCCCCCGCCTCGGGCCTTGGCAGGCCGGTGCAGACACTGACCTTCCCACCTTGGCTCAAATCCTTCTTTGCCATGACTGGTCCCCGGACAGACTTTCATCCCGGCCCCGGACTCCAGGCCCCTCTCCTCCCCTTGCCCTGGCCCAGATAGCGTGTGTGTGCGCCTGCGAGCACGCATAAGGCTTTTCTCCTGAGGCGAGGGAGGGGCCCCTGCCTGCCCTCCCCGCGGGGCACCCCTGGGACTCGCTTGCCAGCTCACTGGTTCGCTGGGGATGCAGGGAGCCCCTCGAGTAGGGGAAGAAAGTAAGGTTTTGTCCGCAGCCATGCACTGGCGCTGGGAGCAAACACCGGGAAGGGCCGGGCCTGGGGTTTGTGAGCGCCCCGGGACGCTGTCCCGTGCGCCCACCGCTGCCTCTGGTACTGTCGAGGCTGCCCAGAGTTGCCGGCCCCGCTGGAGGAGCGGCCCCGGCGGGCGGCTGCGGGGACTCAGCCCGCCTTCCACTTCCGGGAGCAAGCAGCCGAGAGGCAGCAGGACCCCGGGGGGACTGAGTCAGCACCTTTCTTTGGCCTCTACTCTGTGGGGTTGTCCAGGAGCAAAGGACCCGTAAATGTCACGTCTGACCCACTGGGTGGCGTCTGGCCCATGAGCAGAGTCCTGGGGAGGGTCATCTGGCCTGGGGCAGCACCTGATCCTCTCACTCAGGAAAGCCCCCCGCCTGTACCACCCCCCGCCCCCGCCCCCCGAGGAGGAGCTGAGTGTCGCTGAGCGGTGTTGTCACCAGTCATCGGCCCTGAGCAGGGTCAGGAAGACGCTGAAGGTGCGTGTGCCCGCCTCAGAGGGGCGGACGCCGTTGGTCACACGGCATGTCGCCGGCACCGGTGAGCCGTTCTGAGCTGCAGTGGCCCCCAGCATGGGGGCCGAGAGGTCCCCCGCCCCACTGCACCTCACAGCCCCTCCGCAGGCTCCCCTGGGTCTTGCCCTTTCTAGAAGCCCTGTCCCGCAGGGCTCAGCCCTCCCGCCTCCCCGGAGCTCAGCCTCCCGTGCGCGGTGCCAGGCGGTCTGGGTGGCTGCAGAGCTGGGTTCTGGGCCACCCGGGGCATTTTGTCGGTTGTTGAGAACGTGAGTGAGTGTGGCCAGGCTAACAGAGCATCGGAGGGGACCATCTCTCGGCCGCTGGGAAGGGGAGAGCCAATACTCCCTCCCGTGAGCCCATGTGGACACAGGGACTGGGGAAGTTTTCAACCTTCCTGCACGCACGCTTCCGTGCCCCGGTCAGTGGCTCGATATCGCAAGCGTCTACACCCCAAAATACGTGTGCGGACGTATTTACGCGGGCCATACGCGGCTTCTTGTGTCCCTAGAGCGCGTACAACTTCACACACACCCGTCATTCACGTGGGATCAAAGCAGGGGGCACAAACCCACGCAGACAGTTCCCCGTCCCTCCTGCTGCTCCCAGAGCCGCCCCGGTGTCGCCCCCTGTGTGGGGTGAGGGACTTGGCCGGTCAGCCCGGGACAGCTGTCACCTTTTCCTGGGTCGAGCTGAGATGCCGGGAGCCGGCGCCGTCCAGGCCGCTCTGGGGGTGGAGTTTAGTCACGTTCTGTCCGTCCACAGTGTTGGGCAGGCACTGCCACCTTTGTACCCAGGACTGACGGTCTGTCGCCATCCCCTCCCCCAGCCTCTGGAAGCCTCTGTGCCGCAGTCGCCTAGGGCTCTGCGTTGACTCCGCCGGGGCCCAGCGAGCACCTGGGACCTCGGGAGGCCCGTGCTGCCGCAGGAAGTGGCCTGGTGGGCGCACCGGCCCCGCGCTCACGCTCTGCTTGCGTTGCAGGGACCCCCGCGGTGCGGCCAGCCGGTCGGAAAGCCGCCCCACCGACGGCACCCCCGGGGCCCGGCGCCGAGGGGGAGGCCGCGTTCAGGAGGCGGAAGAGGCACCCGGACGACCCCGGCCGGTTCGCCGTCGCCCTCGTCGTCATCTACCGGACCCTAGGCCAGCTCCTGCCCGAGCGCTATGACCCTGACCGCCGCAGCCTCCGGTAAGGCCTGTTTCCAGAGGTTTCCAAAGGGCTTCCCCAGGCATCCGTGTGAGGACATTCCGCCGTGAGCCTGGGCCACGGCCACAGACCCCTGCCCTGAGAGCCCCCCGGGATGAGGTTCTGGGCATCCAGGTGGCCCTTCCCTGGTGCTGCCCCCCGGCTGGAGGTGACCAGCCCCCCGCACTCGCCCCATCGCTCACAGAGCCGCCGCCACAGCCCGGGCCCTTCTCGGGGACAGCGGCTGGGGCTCCGGCTCTGGGCCTCCTGGAGAGACGTCTACACTGCGTGCTTTTGGGGTCGTCGATGCACGGATTTGAGACAGGCGTCTTCTAACTGTGCCTTTTCCCGTGTTCTCACTTCTCTGCCCCAGGCTGCCCAACCGGCCGGTCATTAACACGCCGGTGGTGAGCGCCGTGGTGTACAGCGAGGGGGCCGCCCTGCCCAGCCCCCTGGAGAGGCCTGTCCTGGTGGAGCACGTCCTGCTGGAGACCGAGGAGCGCACCAAGCCCGTCTGCGTGTTCTGGAACCACTCCGTCACGTAAGGGTGCCGCCAGCGTGAGGACCCCTCGTCCCCCCACCCCCCCGGAGCTCTGCCCCTGCGTGTGGGGTCCGCCACAGCTGCTGGAAGCTGGGATGCGGCTGGGCGCCTGTTTCTGTGCAGCACAGACAGACGTGCCCTCACATCGTGCCTCGGACGGATTGAGTTGGTGTCGCCAAGCAGGGTTCCAGCCGGGAGCTGGTGGCCAGCGGGAGCGTGCGGATGCCCGGCTGCTGGGGGCTCGCGCTGGGAAGCAGGCTTGGCTGGGCAGGGATCTCGCGGCTCCTTTACTTTCCAAATTCGAGTTAATGAGCAAGCAGCATCGTGCCGGCGTGTGAGAGACACTCGGCTTACAAAGGCGAGAAAGAAGGCTCACTCTCACGGCGAGGGACGTGCGAGGGGCTGCTTGGCAGGCACGAGGCGCGTCTGTCTCTCGCGGCGCAGGACTGGATCCTAGCAATTAGCTGTTGCCTAATTACCCTCTGTGCCTCCTCGGTGCCTCTCACCCCCAGATCCTGGGGCTCTTGGCAGACATGTAGTAGCCTTCACTGGCCATTTTACAGATGAGTAAACGAAGGACCAGAGAAGTTAGTTGATTTTCCCAGAGTGAGGGAGGGCGGGGCTCTCTCTGAGCCCGAGACACACCCGTGAGCAGCTTGTCATTTGGGGCTTCCCATCCGTAACAGGGAAGTCATAATTGGGCCCTGCTGGCGGGCGGCGGCCGTAAAACACTGTGCAGGCTGAAGATGAAAGCGCAAAACGAACGTGGGGTGTTATTTCCTGAAGCGCCTGGACTCCAAAGAAGGCTGAAGTACAAAGCAGCCCTTCTAACGACTGACTAATGTTCCCGACAAAAGGGGCGTGCGGTCCGCCCGAGACATCCCCGTTAAAGTTTCATTGTGAGATGACACAGACACCGTGAACTTCAGAGAGTTGCTTTAGGGCACTCCCCAGCCGTGAAAGGGAAGGGAGAGTGTCCGCGCGGTCCCGAGGGCTGTTGTCCTCACGGCACGTGGCGGGGGGCAGAGAGGGGAGACGAGTCGGCCTTGGGGGTGCCGGATGGGCTTCCCCAGGGGCGGCGGGCCCTTAGAGACCCCCCCCCCCGGTGGAAGGGGTCCCTCTCACGCCTGCCTTTTCTCTGCAGGATCGGGGGAACGGGAGGGTGGTCGGCCAAGGGCTGCGAGCTGCTGTCCCGGAACCGGACCCACGTCGCCTGCCAGTGCAGCCACACGGCCACCTTCGCCGTGCTTATGGACGTCTCCAGACGCGAGGTGGGCGCGGCCCCCTGGGCAGTCCTGCCCTCCCGGCAAGTGTGTCCAGGGCTGAGTCCCTTTGGAGAGTCAGCACGGCCCCAAACTGAGTCCACCATTTAAGCCTGTGTTCGGGCGGGTTGGCCGGAATCTGCCGGGATTCCCAAAACAAAACTCCTTGGAAACTGTTTTCAAAGGGGCTGGGTTGTCAATGAAAAACCCGAGTGGCAGACCCCCAGCCTCAGCCCAAAAAGCCCTGGGAGAGCCTCACTTCGAGGCCGGATTCTCAGTGTTCTCTTGGACGGTGCTGTGCCGGCCCCACTTTAAATTTTAAGGGAGAACAGTGCCTGCTGTCCGGAACAAAGGGACGGTCTCCCGTGAGCACCACCCACACTGGCCCGGAGACACAACAGAGGGCTCAGCCAGGATGGGGCTCAGCCAGGATCCCCCGAGGCCGGCCGATGTTTAACCTCGGGCATTTTCCTGGGCCTGGGAATGCAAGGCTCTGGGAGCCTGCGGGTGAATAGGGGGAACAGGGCCACGGCCCCCGGCGGGCGGGCGGCGAGGTCAACCTGGGCTCTGACGTGTGCGGACGCCGGTTCCTAGGAACCAGAACAGAGGCCTGGGGGGCCTCACCTGGCACCTTTTCTTCAGGCCTGGGATGTGTCCCGGGAGGCCAGGTCATTGTCCCTCCCAAAAGCTCTGTGGCTTGCAGGTTCCTGTCACATTGTTGGGAGGGTGACTGCTGCTGCTGCTGGCGGCCAGGGAGACAATAGGGAAGGGTGTGGCCTCCGGTCTTCCCCTGACCACCAGGCTCCTGTGGGCAGGTGGCACTTTTGAGCTGGGAGCCCCAGGTCCTGGCCTGGAGGAGGTTAGTTATCAGTATTCTTCGTCCACGTAGGGGCGGAACTGGGGGTCGACCCCTAGCCGGGATGCTGGGCGATGCCGGGAGGGGGGCAGGAGGAAGCTGAAATTCAGGGACAAGAGGTGGAACTAGAAGAGGGCTCACTGCTCCCTGCACCGGGGCCTCGAAGCCAGTGCGGGTCCAATAGCAGGAGGCAGCCGCGGGGCCTCCGGAGGGCAGGAGGAGAGCCCTGAGCCCCGAGCCCTCAGCCTCCGGGGCCCACCCCCCCTCCCAGCTCCCCAGCGGCCCAGCTCCGGAGCAGCCGTGGCACCCCCGCCTTCTGTGCTCTGAATTTGGGGCGGGCAGGCTGTGCATCTCCTGGATGGTAACATTTCTGTATGAGGGTTGTTTTGTTTTAAACATTTTTTTTAACATTTTTTTATTGGGGCAAAATACACAGAACAGAAATTCACCACCTCAGCCACGTGTAAGCGGACACCGTCCGGCTCCGGAACTTTCTAACGCCTCATTAATCCATTTGGTGTTTTCTGTGGTTTCCGGCCCCTGAGAACCGTGTCAGTCGCGCTGGTTCTGCCCATAGTAAAGTCGACCTTAAAGTGCCTTTCCTGTGCAAAGCCCCATCAGGCCAGTCCTCATGTCCCCCTGCCCACCCCCCGCCCGCAGCACGGAGAGGTCCTGCCCCTGAAGATCGTCACCTACGCGGCCGTGTCCGTGTCGCTGGCCGCCCTGCTGGTGGCCTTCGTCCTCCTCGCGCTGGCGCGGACGTTGCGCTCCAACCTGCACGGCATTCACAGGAACCTCATCGGGGCACTCTTCTGCTCCCAGCTGGTGTTCGTCATCGGGATCACCCAGACCGGAAACCCGGTGAGTTCCGCGGGCCGCTGCCCCGACCTCTCTGTAACTGACAAAGGAGCGAGTGGAAGTGACCGCGGCGGACACCGGAAGTGGGTCGGCCTCGAGGGAGGCGAGGGCGAGCGGCGGCCGGCGGAGCTTCCGTGGGAGGCTTGAGATCGGAGCCCCTGTGCCGGCTGGGGGAGGAGGGAAGGGGGTGCTGGTGGCCGGGGCAGGGTCCCTGGGGCGTGGGGTAGGGAGCAGCCTCGGAGCGGAGGTGGCGGCACAGCCGATGGGACGGGTGCGAGAGCGGCGCCCGGGGAAGCCGAGAGCTCTGCGGCTTCAGCGGTGCCTGCCTAGTGGCAACGTGATTTTCCATTTTTACAGCAGGGATTTACAGACCACAGGGTCAGCACGCCGACCCCGGAGGGGGTGGGGGCCCAGCTGGAGGCGGAGGCTGTGTGCCCGGGGCTTGACACGTACGCTTCAGCTTACTGAATCCCCCCGGGCCCTGGGAAGGGGGAGCATCCCTTCTCACGGGAGAGGCGCCCGGGACAGTGAGGATGAGCGAGTGCCCGTGGCACACAGTTCCCTCCGTGCGGGTTCCCTTATGTGTCCATCGCGAAATGGGGACCCTAGAGCCCTGAGGCGCCGCGAGGCCGGCTGATTAGCACATGCGTGTATGTAGGGACTCGGGAAGTCTAGAGGTTACTCTCACCTAATCCCGATCTCTCCGAAGGTGAGCAGTGGGCTCTCGGTGGGCCATTCCAATACAGCCAGCACGTGCTGTTGACAGAGCTGTCATTTCTTCCTTCCCCATGCAGCGAGGACCTGCTGGTTGTCACTGTGTTCCACCTACCCAAGACCCAGGTCCAAGAGGCCCTCCCGTCCCCGCCCAGGGAGCCCCCTTCCTGGCACGGACACGAGTGGTCGTCGTAGAGTGTCACGTGCCAGAATGGTGCCCTGGTGGCAGGTGGGGGAGCCATGCCTGGTTAGGGAAGGACTGACCATCCCGTGGGAGGGGTCCAGGAGAAATCGGGACAGGTTGGGGAATCTGGTCCCCCAGCGCCTGAGGGGCCACGCCGGGCAGTGCCGAGGCAGCTTGTGCCCTGGAGAGCATAGCCAGCCAGCTAGGAAGCTGCCCAGAGGTCAGAAGAGCGGCCGAGGGGCTGTCCTCATAGGTCCGCCGGGTGGAGGCGAGGCCCAGAGCGGGAGCCAGGACAGCGGGCAGGAGGGCAAGGGCAGGATCAGGGCTAAGTGGGCAAGGAGGGAGGAGGAAGGGCGCCTCAGGTCTCCGGAAGGGGGACGAGCAGGAGAGGACACTTCGAAGTGAGATGAAAACTGAGACAGAGTGGCTGGTCTGGGTGTGGCTGGCCAAGCCCTTGGGGGCCGAGGGGAGGCATCTCCCCCACGTGGAGAGGAATTGTGTCTGTGGGAGTGGGTCAGCCCTGGGAGAGGAAGCGGCATAAAAGGCAAAGAGGGAATGTTCCGGCTGGTTAGGGCCACTGGCACACTTGAGCTCTTCCTCCTCGTTTGTTGCTGGCAGCGGGCTCCCCTTGAGACCCTCTGGGGCGGCCAAACCTCCTTTGGAGGAAGGGGGTAGGTAAAGGCAAGGTGTCACGGGCAGACGGCCTTGGTGGCCCCGGGGGCTTCTTTGCCGTGACTCGGGGAGCACCAGGCCTGGCAGAGGACACCCCTAAGGGCAGACTTCCTTGCTGCCCTCCAGGGTGCTCCCCGTGGTGCTGGGCCGGGGTGGGGGAGAGGCGCCATCCCCAAGTGGGGCCCTGCAGGGTTTCCGTGCATCCAGCCAAGCAGGTGGACCTCTCCTTGCCTGTCCTTATCAGCGCATCAGACAGGTGAAGGCTCTCGGTGGGAAGCCACATGACTCATCTCCAAACCCTTCAAGTGTGCCCTTGAGTGGTCTCCGCAGAGGCAAGCCACGCCTTGCAGCCACATACCAAGTGTGAAGGCGGCGAGGCTGTCCGCTTCCTCCAGGCACGAGCGCGAGCAAAGGAATGCTGGCCGTGCATCATTCGAGGGATTTGGCACCTCGCCTGGGTTTTATGGGTTTTCTGTAAACTCACAGTCCCATCTCTGGGCGAGGTTTTTCATCTCCCAGATTACTGGCAGGTTGAAATGATTTATTAGGCATTAGCATTTTGTCTTTGTTCTGTTTCTGGAAAAGGTAGTACATTTAGGGCAAAAGTCTGTACACGTACAGCCCCATTAAATTTTAAAATGTATCTCTAACACTTCTTTTTTTTAAAAGGTGGTTTTGTGGGTTTACTTTTCACATGATTGAAGGCAGCAAGCCAGCCAGCCTCCTCACCGTTGTCCCTTGTCTAAGCCCACCGTGCTTTGCATGTGGGGCACGCTGGCAGTGTACGGTGTGGGGCTCCCCCAGCCCCAGGCTCGCCTTTGGCATCCAGGCTGATGGCTCTGCTCATCGCCCAGGGGAGACCTCCTGTCTCCCGACCGTGGGGTCCAAGGCGGAGAGCAGGTTGTCCAGTCATAATGTAAGGTGCTGTCTTCTCTTCTGCTTGAGTTCCCGTTGTGTCCGGTGTTGGACAGATGTTAGTGCTAGGAGTTTCCTCCCACGTCTCTGGGGTTTTGTTTCTGGGGAGAAGCTGGCCTGGGCAGGCTGACAACGGCAGCAGGTGTTACATCTGTTCCCCGCCAGCCCGTGCTCGGGCAGCTCCCCACAGGGTACACCGGACTGGCACCTAACGGAGCAGAGCGGCCTCCAGTGTGGGTCAGGGTGGTGGCCCTGTGTCTGTTGGGTGGAGGGTGGGGGGCTCCTTGGCGGGGACACTGAGACCCTGGGAGGTTGCACGGATGGGACGGCAGCCAGGGCGGGACAGGATGTCTCAGGAATGGGGCGGGACTGGGGCGGGACTGGGATGTGACCTGGGGGTGGGACAGCTGTGGGGTCGGCGTAGGTTGTGGGTGGGGCCAGGAGGGGGTGTGACCAGGAGGGGCGGGCCAAAGAGTGGGCGTGGGGCCAGGAGGAGCAGGGGCTGGGTGTGGGTGTGGCTAGGAGGGGCAGGGCCTGGGGGTGGGAGTGGTCAGGAGTAGGGGTGGGAGCAGGAGGGGAGGGTCGTGGGGGTGGGACCAGGGGGGTGGGGGTGGGGCCAAGAGGGCCGCGGGCTTTCTCTTCCTTCGCCTCCACGTTCCCCTCTCAGCGCCTGCCCGGCTTTTGAGGACCTTGAAGGGGCGCCTCTCTCTCCCAGCTGGGCAGCCTGGGGGCCCGGCCAGCGCAGCCCCTTCCAGGGGGCCCCACGTGAGGCTGCTCTGGGCCAAGGCCCAAGCTCTTCCAGGTCTGGCCTAGAGCACCTCACGGCGGGTGATTCACAGTGATGGCCGCAGAGGCTGGACTCTCTGTGACCGCGCCGTGTCCCCAGCCTTCCCGTTCTCAGGGACACTGGGTTGGCTCGCCAAGGTCGGGAGAGGGCGGGATGCTGGGCCTCCGCTGCCCTGTGGAGGTGGTTTTCTCTTCCTGGCACTTGGCACCGGCTGGAGGGCAGCCCTGCCCGGCTGAGGACAGGGACAGAGCAGACGCGCTCCTGTGGTCTGGTTTTGGCGGGAAGCAGAAGGCTCTGTTAACTTGGTGGAGGCGGGAGGACCTTATTTGGTGGTGAGGTCACGAAGTCCGAGGCTTCCCCCTCCCTCTGGCCACTGCTGGACCCCGCGGACACCCCCCCCCCAGGGGTCCTGGGTAGCGGGTGGAGGCCAGCACCGCAGTCGGCCGCAGCCTGCGCTGGCCGCCTTCATGCTGTGTCTTTTACATTTAAACGCGTGCAGGAGAGAATCTGGAGCCATGACAGGAAAATACGTTTCCAGCTTCTAATGAAAACACTAGAGCCTCTGCCCACCCCCCGTCCCGTGGCTGTGCTCACTGCAGGCACCCATCTGGGTTGGGCGGTGGTCTCCGCGGCCCCCCGGTGCCCACTCCCCGCCCTCTGCTGCTCCACTTGGAGCGCGGACACACCGCGCCTCCCCGCCCAGCCGTTCCTGCGTGAATCACGTAGAAAAAACCAACTGACTCGGTTTCCTTCCTCCCACCCGCAGACCCTCACGTTTGCACAGTGCGCGGACTCTGTCCCTTCCCTCCCCGCCCGGTGCGCGTCTGACCCCCGGGTCCGAGCAGTGGGGCGGGCTCCCGTGGGGCGGGTGCTGAGCCGAGCGCCCCGTGCTCCCTGCCCCTACAGTTCCTGTGCACGGTCATCGCCATCCTCCTGCACTACGTCTACATGAGCACCTTCGCCTGGACCTTTGTGGAGGGCCTGCACGTCTACCGCATGCTGACCGAAGTGCGCAACATCGACGCGGGGCCCATGAGGTTCTACTATGTCGTGGGCTGGGGCATCCCGGCCATCATCACAGGTGAGGACTGGAGAAGCTGCCCTGCTGGGGTGGCCTGGGCCGGTGGCCGACCACTGCTCGGGGAGCCCACGTGACCTTGCCCACCCAGGAGCCCACAGCCGGTAAGCCCACACCCCTGGGCCCGGGCGGGCGACCTCCCTGGCCTCCTCTGGGTACCACAGACACCCAGCGTGACTGGGCCCTGGCAGGGGAGGCCCTCCCCACCCTTGCGTCTGTGCACGTGAGCGTGATCACTCAGTGCCCGCTGGGGGGTTGCATCTCTGGTCAGGGGTGGTGTGGGCTCCTTGAGGGCTGGGTGCGGGTCCACTTAGGGTTCTGTCTGTGGCACCTAACAGACAGAAACTCCACGTCCGCCCGGCACGTGGATGGATGTGTATGTGTGCGTGTGTTCTATGTGTGTGTGTTGCGTGTGTGGGATGTGTAGTCTGCATAGAGTGTGTGTGTATGTGTGGGAAGGGTCTATATGTTGTGTGGTGTGTGTGTGTGTGTACCCCGTAGTGCATGTGTGGGGTGTGTGTGGTCTGTATGTGATGTGTGTGGTGTGTGTGTGTGGTCTGTACGGGACGTGTGTATGTCATGTGCGTCGGGTGTGTGGTCTGTATGTAGGGTGTGTATATGCTGTGTGTGGTCTGTATGTGATGTGTGTATGTAGTGTGTGTGGTGTGTGTGGTCTGTACGTGACATGTGTGGGGTGTGTGTATATGGTGTGTGTGGTCTGTACATGATGTGTGTATGTCACGTGTGGGGGATGTGGTCTATATATGACATGTGTGGAGTGTGGGGGGGGTGAGTGGTCTGTATGTGACATGTGTGGGGTGTGTGGTCTGTATGTGACATGTGTATGTCATGTGTGTGGTGTGTATGGTCTATATGTCACGTGCATGTGGTGTGTGTGGTCTGTATGTGACGCATGTGCACCAGGCTGGGAATGCTGCTTGTGGCCACGTGCCCCCCCCAGGCTGGCCCTCAGGAGGGGCCCCTCCCGGGATGAGTCCCCACTTCCCTCCCTGTTGTCCAGGACTCGCGGTGGGCCTGGACCCCCAGGGCTATGGGAACCCCGACTTCTGCTGGTTGTCCCTTCGAGACACCCTGATCTGGAGCTTCGCCGGGCCCATCGGGGCAGTTATCATTGTGAGTCCGGGAGTTTTGCAGAGCCCACGATTCCTGGGGATGTGGGAAACTGGGTGTGTGGGCTGGAAGGGGTTTTGGGGGCCAGCGGGGTCCTCAGAGCAGCCCGTGGGGGCGGGAAGGGGTGATCTCATGGTGCTGAGGCCTCGCCATCGGACCTGCGGGTTCGTCCCACGTCTGCGTCCTCGTCCCCTGGGAGGCAGCTCGGCAGCCACCCTCGGGAGGGTCCCGCAGGCAGGGGGGCGTGTGAGCCCTTCTCATTCCAGCCGCGCCAGGAGATGCGGGCGGAGCCCCTCAGGAGCGTTGGGTCTTCTGATCTGTTGTGGCGATACTGACCAGCCGGCCACCTGACTTGGGTTTTTAAAAAAATGTTTTTCAGGTCAACACAGTCATCTTTGTCCTGTCTGCGAAGGTTTCCTGCCAAAGAAAGCACCATTATTATGAAAGGAAAGGAGTTGTGTAAGTGGGTCCCAGTGTGGGACTGAACGCCTAGCAGAGCCCCCTGAAGGCGCCCGTCTCCCCGTGCCCAGGCCCTTGGCCACCCCCCAGCTCAGGCCCTGGGGACATGACGGCCACGTGGATGCATCAGGCCACAGTGGGGAGAGGTCGGGGGCAGCGGGCACGTAGTGGAGGAGAGGAAGGGCGCTGAGCATGAGGAGGCCTGGGGCAGGCCGCCTTGGCCCATGGGACCCCGGGGACGGTAGGGGGTAGGCTCTGCAGCACCCGGTGGCAGAACGGAGCAGGATGGTGCTCTGTGCCCCTCGCCCGGGTCCTGTTAACGGATGGGTGGAGGGCAGGAGGGGGTGGTGACAGCTGGGTCTGGGGAGGTGTGAGGGGCCGAGATGCAACGGGGAGGAGTCCGGCAGGGTGTTGGGGCACGGGGGTGCGGCGGGGACTTTCTGGGTTGGTGGCGATGGTGATGCTGTGGCCGCAGGAGTGGAGAGTGACCAGGTGCTTTAAAACGTTTTGGGAGGTTAAGTGTTGGGGCTGACAGGTGGGCCGAGAGGGGGCAGGTGGAGGGGAGGGAGGGGCCCGGAGTCACTCCGCCCCCCCCACCCAGCCCCCTGCTGCGGACCGCCTTCCTGCTGCTGCTGCTCGTCAGCGCCACCTGGCTGCTGGGGCTGCTGGCCGTGAACCGCGACGCGCTGGCTTTCCACTACCTCTTCGCCGTCTTCAGCTGCTTACAGGTGGGCCGTCCCCGCCCCCGTGACCTGGCGGGCCTCGCTGGGGCCAGCCTCGGTGAGGTCATGAGTCGCTTACGCTACCTCCTGTCTGAAAGGCCTGGGGGAGATCCTGGGCCCGGCGTCCTGGGGCAGACGGGCCACGGCATGGTGGTCACCGTGTGGCCGGAATGCGCGGGGGGTTCACGTGACGCCTCTCTGCGCACGGTCGCCAACAAGGAACCCGGGGTCTGGAGCGCAGCTCTGTCCAGGGCCTTCCCAGGGACCCCTGGGACACCGTCCCTTGCTCAGCCGGTGCCGGGGCTCATCCTCCCTCCGCGGGGCGGCGTACATCCCACTCGTGTCCGCGGCGACGGTGTTGGCCGTTTACAGTTCACACTGAGGGCTTCCCAGCAAGCGATGTCATGTTGGAGACGCAGACGGCCAGGGGGTGTGGCCAGGACCAGCCCCCCTTGGCCCCTGGTGTGCTGGTTGCCCTGTCCCCGCTCCCCTGGGCAAGTAGAGGCCCCGGGGAGGGGGCGCCCAGGGCGGGCCCCCGCGGCCAGGCTGGCTCCGGGCACTCCGCGGCACATGGCGATGCTGTGCGGTCTGCGTCCTTGGGCAGGCGAGTGTGCCCACCGGCCCGGCAGCCACAGGACCCTCGCTGCTTCGCTGCCCGCCCGCCCCTGCCCTAAGCAGCCGTCTCCCCCCTCCAGGGCCTCTTCGTCCTCCTGTTCCACTGTGTGCTCGACAGGGAGGTTCGGAAGCACCTGAAGGGGGCGCTGGCTGGGAAGAAGCTGCACCTGGATGACTCCGCCACCACCAGGGCCACCCTGCTGACGGTAGGCAGCGCCCGGGGACCGGGGGCGGGGCAGGGGGAGGGGTTTGCCGTGTGGGTCTCTGGACCAAGCATTCAACGTAGCTGCTGGGTCTCCATTGACCCTGGCATCAGAGAGCGCCTTGGAGAGGGGCATCGAGACTGATTCCATTCCTGACGTCCCGGGAAGGGAGCAAGGTTCACTAGATGGGGTCTGTCCTCATCACAGCCCCATTGTTCAAGGTCACAGAGGACAGGGTGGCAGCAGAAGCCGTGGCTGCGGGCAGGAAGACGTCCTCGGACCACTGTGGGGGCTGGGGGTGCTGTCCTCCAGGCCGCCACGAGGCCTGTGTGCTCTGTGGTGGGCGGGGGCACCGTCAGGGTGCTGGCACCGGGGCTTGCTGTGGGGACAGAGCCGTCCTCTGCAGGCCAGTGGCCTCTGCTCTGGCGATAACCGTGCCCACTCCCGCAGCGCTCCCTCAACTGCAACCACACGTACAGCGAGGAGCCCAACATGTTCCGCACGGCCCTGGGCGAGTCCACAGCCTCGCTGGACAGCACTGTCAGGTCAGGCCCGAGCCGGTGCCCTCACTTGTCCCGGGGGCACGGTGGGGGGGGGAGGCCCAGCTCTCGGGGTGAATGCAGGCCGCCAAAGCCAGCGGGAAGGCCCAAGCGGTGTGCCCCCCTGTTCCAGCGGGTGTGTGGTTCCCCACGCGCTCCGGGAGTCTTTCGTGGCAGCGAACCTTCCAGAGCCCCGTGGGGCCACCTTGGCACATGCCAAAGGTGCCCGGTGATGCTGGGTGGTCATGTCATGCAACCCCCCGAGTGATGGCGCTGAGCCCACCCTCCTACCCTCTCTAGGGACGAAGGGGGTCAGAAGCTCAGCGTGTCCTCTGGGCCAGCACGGGGCGGCCATGGGGAGCCAGATTCGTCCTTTGTCCCCAGAAGCACCAAGAAGCACCACGGTATGTGTTCCCCGGAAGGCGGCCCCGCCCTCCACCTGGGCATCTCCGTCCTGGGGGGCCGGTGCGGGGAGCTTCTTCTTGGCTCTTGTCAGGCCCGTGGGCCTCTCGGTTGCTGGATGTACAGGCTCAGAGGAGTCTGTGGTCCATCCCATTAAGAAGGGCCCCAGGGGGACGATCGCTCCCCCGTGCCCGGGCCCAGCTGGCCCCACTCAGCCCTTGGCCTGAGCCTCTGGCCCTCCGGCCCTCCCCGCAGAGCACGACTCGGACTCGGACAGCGAGCTGTCCCTGGATGAGCAAAGCAGCTCCTACGCCTCCTCGCACTCGTCAGACAGCGAGGACGATGGGGCGGAGGCCGAGGGCAAGTGGGACTCGGCTCGGGGCCCCATCCACAGCACCCCTAAAGGTGAGGCAGCGTTGGGCGGCGTGTCTGAGGCCTGCCTCCTGCCATGGAGAGCAGCGGCAGGGGGGAGGTGCTGGCCGGAGGAAGGCCCTGCCCACAGCATCTGCAGAGCAGAGGCAGGGAGGTCTTTGAGGGTCTCTCCGGGAACCCCCACTTCAAGGACCCCAGGTTGCTGGGGGGCCGGTGTTGAGGCGCCAGGGCCTTGCGGTGGGGCCCTGTGGGCTGGGCCCCCGCTGTCAGGAGCTGTAGCTTCCCCACCTGGAGGGTGGCACCGGTCCGGCCTGCAGCTCTGCCCGCGGGGGCTCAGGGCCGCGTGGGAGGCAGGCTCCCCGCGGAGGGACACGAGGGAAGCTTTCCGGGGGGCAGGGAGTCCCCGCTGTTGACCGCCGCTCTTGTGCCTCAGTGGACGCCGCGGCCAACCACATCCCGGCCGGCTGGCCCAGCGAGAGCCCGGCTGGCAGCGACAGCGAGGAGCCCGGCGACCAGCCGCGCCTGAAGGTCGAGACCAAGGTCAGCGTGGAGCTGCACCTGGACGAGCAGGGCCACCACTGCGGCGAGCGGCCCCCGGAGCAGGAGAGCGGCGGCCCGCCGAGGCCCGCGGGCGTGCCCCCCAGCCAGCCCCCGGAGCAGAGGAAAGGTGCTTTGGGCGTGGGGAGGCCGCGCTGTTCCCGGGAAGCTGGGGGACGGGGCAGCCCCTCAGCGCGGGAGGGGACAGAGGCGGGCCGTGTTGGGAGGGGGCGGGGCCCGGGTGGGGCCGAGGGCAGAGGGGCGGGGCCGGGGTCCCTGCGGGGCGAAGGGGTGGGGTGGGGTGGAGTGCAGGTGGGGGCGGGACGGGGTGCAGGGGGCGGAGGGCGGGGCAGTGGGCGGGACGGTGCAGGCGGCTGGAGGGCGGGACGCGGCGGGGCGGGGGGCGGTGTGGCGGGGGGCGGGCCGAGTGCAGGCGGGGCGGGGCGGGACGGGGCGCCGGAGCGGCCTGTGCGGGTGGGTCGGGGTCTCCCGGGGTCGGCTCCCCCGCTCAGGGGTGACCATTTGGCCCCGCCGCCCGTCGCTGAGACCCAAGGAGGGAAGAGCGGGGCTCCGCTGGGCCCGGAGTCTGCTCCTCGGGTCCCTGCCCCGGCCGCGGCAGGCTGACCGCGACTCCCCACCTCCCCACCTCCAGGCATCCTGAAAAACAAGGTCACCTACCCGCCGCCGCTGACCGAGAAGAGCCTCAAGTCGCGGCTGCGGGAGAAGCTGGCCGAGTGCGAGCAGAGCCCCGCGTCTTCGCGCTCGTCCTCCGTGGGCTCGAGCGACGGGGCCCGCGCCCCCGACGGCACCATCACCATCAAGAGCCCGCGCAGGGAGCCCGGGCGCGAGCACCTCAACGGGGTGGCCATGAACGTGCGGGCCGGGAGCGCCCAGGCGGCGGGCTCCGACTCCGAGTGAGTAGCCTCGCCTGGGCTGCAGGGCCGCGGGAGCGGCCCCAGCCAGCTTTCCCGTCGCCTCCTGCCCAGGGGACAGGTGTCCAGTGCAGAGAGGGGCCCCGGGGCTGTGCTGGGGTATTGTGGAGCGAGGGGCTTCAGCGGGGTCAGGGGCAGCCCGCCCGAGGCCGAAGCGGAGTTCTGACCAGGGCGGGCCGACTGCCAACATTCAGGTGGCGGCTGCATTGGCCAAAGCCCTAAATCCCTGCCCAGCCCTGGAATTCTAGGACTTAAGACCCTGTGGGACTAAGCACTTTGTAAGGATCTTGGTCCAGGAAATCAAGCCTCCGGGGGACCCCTGCAGAGGAACGGAGCAGGGATCTTGGCTCCAGACGGGCCTGCTGGCCTCCCCCCATGGCTCCTCCCTCCTACAGACTTCTAAGGGAGGAGCAAAGAGTGGGAGACAGGTCTTCCTGAATGGCGCTCTTAGAACTGAGTTTGGTTGCCCCGCAGCAGGGCAGGCTGTGTGGACGCTCAGATGGGCGTGGCCCTCCTGGGGGCCCTGGGTGTCAGGGTGCAGACTCGACTGCCCCCTCTCCTGCCTAGTGTAGCTATGTCCACGTGCGAGCTTGTCTCTCTTCGTGCCCCCTGACTGGGGGATTCTGCCCCGCCCCGTCCTGAGTTGGGGGGGTAGGTGTCTGCCCCCGCGTGACCTCCAACCTGGCCCGCCTGCTGGCTTCACGCGTAGCAAGGGCCATTCTTGCTGACCTCCGCCTGCCTGATGGCTTCTTCCCACGCACAGAGGCAGTAACGAAACTTCAATCTGAACCGTCAGGAAACCGAGAGACAAGCCCACCGTCTCCAGCCAGGCCTCTGTGCTGCATTGACACACCCTTGGACCTTGGAAACCCAGGGGCCACTGCCCTGGCAGGGAAGGGGGTCCTGCGGTGGCGGCCCCATGACGGGTGTGACCCACAGTCCAGACACAAGGCCCCGGGCTGCCACCAGGGACTCAAGGCCCAGCTGACCCGCGACAAGTGCCAAAGGCCACGGGCATGAGGATGCGTGTGTGGGCTCCCGGGCTGGCTCATCAGGATCCCGACTGCGGACAGAGGCAGAGCCGTGCACCGGCAGGCCTGGAATGGGCCCAGCAAGAGAGCTGGCCGGGCCGGAAGCTGCCAGGCCTGGCTTGCTGGGGTTCGGGGGTGCCAGGCGTAGGCGGAAGACGGAGGCCCACTGGCCATGCAGGTGCCCCCCTGCAGCGCAGACCCCTGGCCGGTGGCCTTGATGGCTCTTTGCAGAGACATTCCTCGTCTTGAAGCAAACTACTGTCTTTTGTTGAAAACGTGTAGATACTTCTCTATATATTTGTATGGGACTCTGAGAAGGTGGAAAGCCTGTGTATATTTTGCATTTGTACTGTTGATCCTGGGAGATCTGTGGGACGATCTCTCACTATTTTTTTTATACAAGGAAGATTGCACAGTTGTACTTGAACCTGGCATGCGTTGATGCAACTGGTGTCCCGGTAGATCAGATTGGGAAGTGCACCGGGGAGAGGTCCCTGCCCCTGCGCTCGGCCAGAACGCAGGGATTGTGTGGGCATCGAGAGCAACCGCCTGAACTCACGGCGCACGTGCTTCTGAGACGTGTGCCCTCCGCTCCCAGCCGCCCCGACTGTGATGGATCAGAGACAGGGCAGCCTACGATGGGGCGGGATGGGGGGGAGCCCTCCGAGGTTGGTGATGGAGAAACGCAGGTGCCCCACGGCCATGACTGACGCACTAACTGTGACCTAGCTCTGGCCCTTCCCTGGCCGCCCCCACCCCGGACTCACGCTCAGCCTGCGGTGCCTCCCTGGCCCCCGTCCCAGTCAGTGTGGTACCGCAGGTGGGGACGTCTTTTGTCCCTCTGCTCCTGTTCCCGGTGGGATCTTACAGTGCCCACATGTTCCCGATTTAGATGGAGGTGTGGGGCCTTCCAGGGTGTCACATTCCTTCCTGCCAAATGGTCCAGTTCTTTGAGACTCCGAGGATCCCCAGGCTGCCTGGGGCCCCGCCCCCAGAACCCAACCAATTACTTCATTTTGCTTCAAATAGCCAATTGTGCAGAGGGACAAAGCCACAGCCACAGCCATGGTTACCAAGCTGTTCCTTGGAAGCTCGTAGGAGGAGTGGCTGTGCCTGTCCCACAGTGGGCACTTGGCACGGCGTGGCCGCAAGGGCTGTGGAACGGGGCCCAGAATGACTCAGACCCGTCTCGTTCTTGTGTTGCCTTTGTTCTTCCAATCAGGCGCCCAAATGCACGATTAGCACAGCTGCCTCCACACACGAGAAACCGTAAAACAGGAAGGGAATCAAGTCAAACGCGAAGATGTCTGCGCCGGGTTCTGATGGAAACGTGAGCACTGCTCACGACCACACCGGGGACAGTAGGTGCGGGGCGGGTGTCAGGCCACACACCTCACACGGGAATGACACGACACCGCAGGGTCCACACACGGGATGAATGACAAAAGTGCCTTAGCGGGCGAGCGGCGTTTTGAAGGCAGAAGGGCGTCTTCAGATGTTTACCGACCAGACCTTTCCCTAAGTACAAACAGTGAACACCCTCGAGCCGGAACCCCCCACCCCCGCCCCTCGTCCTCACTCTTCCGCAGCCGGGTCCTGCCCCTTGAGCTGCAGTTTTCAATCTGATCAGAATTGTTACCAAAAAACTGTCCGTTGTATTAAGACAGGAAAAATTGTAAACCTATTTTTGTGACTTAAGACTTTATGAGAAATGAGACACTGGAGATTTTTTTTTTAACAAATGTTTATTTATTAATATTGGAAACACTGGAATTACACCACCAGAGAAGAGTCTGCAATAAATTAAGATTTTTGAATTTGTGTTTCTGCTGCGCTGCTCTAACCCCGGCCCCACTCCCTGAGCCGGCCGGGGATAGTGGACAGGATGCGGGGGACAGGCCCTAGGGAAAAGGAACCGTACTGGAACTTTCTGTCCATCCCCCTAACGCAGTCGGGATGAGCGGGCCCTGGCAACTGGGGTGCCCATCTGGGAAACGGGAACAGGGAGACACATGTCCTACTCCTCAGCTCCACCCCCTTCAGCCTGCCCAGGGTCTCCTGAAGGTCGCCCCGGGTCGGGGGTGCGGGGGGTGGGATACAGTCCCGGGCCCACCAGCGCAGGGCAGTGAGAGAGGCCAGAGTCTCAGCTCATGAACCTGGCCCCCTGGTGCCCCCTGGCGGACAGCTGACGCAATGCACAAAGTGGCCTCCCGCACTTGGGTGGTAGCCTCAGGGGCACGCAGAGGGCAGGCTGTGCCCAACAGAGGGTGGGTGGCACCACCGGCTGGAAGGCTGCCATGGGCCCCGCCACAGGGGAGGCCTGGGTGGCCAGAGGGGCCGCTGGGCCAGCTGGGAGGCTGGCGCTGGGCTGGGAGGACGGGCAGTCTCCCCCCTCCCCCCAACCAACTGCCTGTGCCCGAGAGACGTCCACCTGGCTGCCCTTCCTCCCTCCTGTTCCTGCTGCCGCTGCCCAGGCTCGGCCTTCCCAGCAGGACAAGAGGCCCAGCCACCAGGGCCGCGGATCGGGAACCCCGAGGCCCGGGAGGCTCCATGCTGTCCTGTGGGCTGGCGGAATGTGGCCGGAGTTTCAGTCCCTGCCTCGACGGCCACCCAGAACAACGCGCAAATGGGGAATGGGGGCAGGCCCGAGCCCCCCACCTCTCAGAGCCTCCTTTATTGGGCTCAGCTGCCATGTGGATGGCTGGAAGGCCCGACCCTGGAGGCTCGGGCGCCCTCCCTGCTCCTTCCAGCCCCGGAAGCCTGCTGCTGAGTGGGGAGAAGGCACCGAAGCAGCAGCTCCCGCTGTCACAACGGTGTGGAGGGGAGAGGCTTTGCTCTGGGCACAGACCTAGCACCCTGTCACTGAGGGCGACCGAGTTCATCCTGCCTCTGGGAGCGGGGCTGGCACCGAGCTCTCAGCCCCGCACAGCGGCCTGGCCTTAAGCCCCCCCACCCAACGGTGCAGCCTATCGGCCCCACACAGGGTCCCACTAAACAATGGTGGGGCCCATCCCTCCTCGTTCCCTTTGCCCCAGGCTGGCAGGGACAGGCCACCAGGAAAGCTGGTCTCGCCGGCAGGCTGCAGCCGCCACACCAGAGCTGCGGCAGGTGCCAAGCGGGGTCCCAGGCCTGGGCCTCCCTTCCTGGCTGCACGGGAGGGCGGCTGCTCTGCTCCCAAGCACACTGCGTCCTGACGTGCTGGGGACAGAGGTCTTAGGCGTCCACCCCTCCTCCTGAGCCGCTACACAGGACTTCCTAAATCTAACCCTCGTCCCTGGTTGCCACCACACCCAACCCCACAGCCCACCTGGTCTCCCATTCCCTCCCACCTGCAACTCAGACGCCAGAGGGATTTTCTGCTCAAAAACACCTGCCACCTCCCTCCTCTTCAGAAGGAAGCCCTCCTCCCACTGTAGCGCTCCGGGGCCGAGGTGACCGTCGCCCCACTCTGGGCTCCTCCCTTGTGGTCTGCGGTCTGTGACCTGCCTCCATGGGCGGCAGGCTGGGGGCGGGGGGGGGGTGCTGGATGGCTGGCACTCGGACCCCAAGCTAGACCTGTCACCACCAGAGGCCCTGAAGGGTGGCAGCTATGGGACAACCTTCCCACGTGCTCCTCTAGCAGCACTGTGCCTGGAGGGCTAGGCTACCTCTGGTCCAGAACCTTCTGTCCACAGAAGACAGGAAACCACACTTCTGGCCCCCACAGAAGCCTGGCTCGAAGCACCAAGAATGTGTCGGGTGTGAGGCCAGTGAGAGAAGGGAGCCCAAGCTCTGTCCCTGGTGCCCACCCCCACCATCAGGGCAGGCGAGCTGGAGGCGGGGCTCACGAACGCGGCCTTCCCTGGGAGGGCCACCCGGCCCCCACGTGCCCCGCAGGCAGTGAGAAGAGGACGAAGTCAGATCCCAGGCGTCTGCACACCTCCCACCCACGGGGCCGGCCGGGTGGAGCCCTGACAGTGCACAGAGCCAGCGCGGGTCACGCCAGGACTCCGCGGGGGTCCAAATGCCCCCGGGGCCACAGGCTGCCCCGCACAGAGCGCAGCGGGCTCTGAACATCTTCATACAACTCTGCCAAGCAGCTCCCGGCCTGGCCTGCTGCCCTCTCACCGCAACACACAAGCGTGCACGCACCCCCATGCTGTGGGCTGAGCGTTCTCCCAGCTCCCTGGGGAATCCCTAAATCCCCAGTGTCACAGTGTGACGGACATGAGGCCTTTGGGAAGCACTGGGCCATGAGGGTGTCCCCAGGGAGACCCCTCGCCCTCCTGGCCACTGGGGCCACAGTGCAAAGTCAGCCGTTGGCGAACCACAGGGGAACCTTGGCCAACCACCGCCCTGAGACACAGACGTCTGTCGTGTGTATGCCGCCCCGCTGCAAGACGGACACCGCCTGCCGCCAACCCCTTCCTCGCGGAGATGAAGGCCCTTGGTCCTCCTGGTTGCCATGTGACTGCAGCCAAGGCGCCGGGCGCTCAGCAGGGGGAGAGACAGCCTCCCCACGGCTGCACCCCCTCGCATGGCTGCGGGGCACCCCTGCGGGCCGGGACTCAGCCCAGGTCCCACCATTATTGGCCCTCCCAGGGGAACCCTCCCAGGAGGAGGGTACGGCGGGAACGGGGGAGCGGGGCTCGTGTCATTCAGCCGGAGCTGTGCGCCAGAGGCCCGCACCCGTCAGGAGATCCCATTAGACTCTGTCCCAGACACATGCTTTATTGGGTGCCATCGCCGGTCCCCACAGCCTCCTCGCCGGGCCGCCTCTGTGCTTGCAGGTGGGAGACCTTCCCTGGGGCCCAGAAGGGCAACTCTATACACGGGGTACTCGGGACCCACCCGCTAGGCGGCAAGTCCTTCTGGCCAGAGCACCAACTTGGGGAAGACAGGACAAGCCTTTCTGGGGCTCCCCTGGCACTGTGAGGCCAGCCTGGCTAGAACCAGGGCAGCAGGCTCAGCCACGCCCCCCGACAGCTCCACACTGGGCTCTGCTCCTCCGGGCCTGCTCCCGGGCGCGCAGCAGCCGCTCAGCCTCCTTCAGAGCACGGGGCCCAGCCCTGGGCCGTCGCTGGGGCCGTCGCTGGGGCCCTCGACGGCCACTCTGGGCTTGCTCTCGCCCTTCCGGAGTATGTAGGCAGATGGGCCCAAGCGCAGGATTTTCCCGCTGCCCAGACACTCCTCTCCTTTATAGAAGACGGCAAACTAAGAAGTAAAGAGGCCCATGTAAGCTCCGTAGGGCCCAGCGCCGGGTGCCCACCAGCAGCCAGGGGTGTGGGTCTGCAGCTGCTGGGCTGCGGGTGTGGGGGAGGGCGGCCCAGACAGGGCAGCTGGGCCCCCCGCAAGCATCGAGCAGGGGCAGGTATGACTGGTGTGGCCGGGGGGTGGGGGGAACACCAGGCGCAGGGGGGCCGTGGTTTCCACCCTCACTGGCTGCGGGAGCCGCGCACTCACGCCCAGCCCACAGCTCAGCACCCCCACCCTGTAAACGGGGCGCTCCGGCGGGGAGGAAGTGCGGTCTGTCCTTCCAGAGCACGGAGCCCACGGGCCAGAGCCCTCTCGGCCACACGGGCCTCGGCAAGGCACACCTGAGCACATGCTGAAGCCATCTCGTGCGCGAGGGCCCGGCTCTGGCCACACGCGGCCGTGGAGTGAGGCCCAGCCCTGCCTTCCATCTGAGCTCCCCGCCTCCCTGGGCAGCGCGGGCGCAGGGCCAGGCACATCCCACTCACCTGTCCCGGGGCCAGGGCCCGCACGGCCCGCACAGCTGTCACCCACACGGTGCCGTCTTGGTTGAGAGTCAGCACACAGGGCACTGGGTGAACAAGAGGGCTCTTTGGAGGGCGCCCGGGCCTTTCCACGTGCGGCCAGCCCCAGGCCTCACACCCCCAAGGGTGGAAGGAGCATCGGCAGCGGGGGCCACAGCCAGAGCGGCTCAGCGCCACCTGCTTCCTGGCCTGCCACGCCAGCACCTCCAGGACACGTGTGGACGCGGGCCTCAGCGCCTCCCCGTCAGGGCTCCCAGGGAAGGCAGGCGAAGAGGGGGTTCCGAATACGTTATGCAACCTGAACAGTGGGGGACGCTCCCGCCCCAAGTCTAAGGACCACTCGGACCCTGGGCCCCCTCTGCAGGGCCCCTCCCGCTCAGTCACCTAGCGCCATCTGGTGGCGGAACCGGAAGTGGCACTCCATCATCTTGTCCCGGACCAGGGCAGCCGGCGGCTCCTCTGCGATCCAGTGCACGCGGTTGGTCCGCAGCAGGTCCCTGTACAGAGCCGGGTGGTCTGTCCGGGGGGCCTGTGGGGTGGAACACGCAGGTCAGGACATGGGAGCCCTCAGCGGAGGGGTCCCCACCCCAAGCCTGCACTTCATCAGTAGCGACCCCAACGGCACGCTGACTGCTGCCTACAGCGTCCGCCCCAGAAATGCATGGGACCACCCCACGCCACTGGATCCCATTCTGCACAAGAGGAAACTGAGGCGTAGGAGGAAAAGGGTCTTGTCACAGTCACACCTGACGAGCAGCAAACCACGGTCAGCACCCGCCAGTTCCGGCCGCACGGCCTGCCGCACCTGCCGAGGCAGGGCCGCCACGCTGCTGGCTTGTCTCCAAACGGTCACCCCAGGAGCCCATCAAACTCCAGGCGGCAGGGAAAGAAGGCACGGGGCCGGCTCCCCGGGGCTGTACTGAGGCTATCTGACCCAAGACCCAGGCAGGGATACCCACGCGGGGACAAATGCCAGGTGACGACCCTCCTGGTTTCTCGGAACGCAACAGAGAGAGACCATTGAAATTTTACACGAAAACCACTTTAATTCCCACGTGACCACAATCCCTGTTCAGGCTGTGATGCCCACGGCTCTTCGAGGAAGGAGATGGCCCAGAATCAGTAGGCAAGGTGTGCCGGCCGCTCTGCCTGCGTCTGAGAGAGGCTCCTCCAGCTCTGTGCCCGAGCACCCAGCTCTCCTAGGGCAAGGGCTCTCGACCTCGGTACGGCTGGGGCGGGAGGCTGGGTCATCTGTTCGGGGTGGGGGCTTTCCTGTAGGATGTCAGGGGCCCCCCTGGCCTCCACCCATCAGATGCCAGGGACATACTGCCGAGTGTCCCGGGACAGGGACCGGGGCCAGCTCCGCCTCTTCGGAAGCCCTGCTCCACGGCCTGGGGACAGGGTTCAAGTCGCCGCGGCCCACCAACGGCTCTGGCCCCGGCTTGGCCGCTTCCGTGGGTCCCGCAGTGGCTTGCCGCAGCCATGGGCCAGCCCTGTCCTAAGCACTGAGGGAGCTTCGGCCTCTTGCGTAAAATCAGAAAAATAGGACCCGTTCACAGCCGCATTAATGTGCCTGCCAGAGAGCCGGCATACGGTAAGGCCCTGATGAATACCGTCCCCAAAGCCCTGCTGGCACCTCGGGGGCCAGTCCCAGGAGGACACAGAGGGAGGCAGGGATGGTCCATCCGCCACTGCTGCTCTGCAGGACGCCACAGCCCTGCCTGGTTTTCTGCCAAAAATGGACCTCGGTCACCTGTCTACAAGGCCAGCCCGACTCACCACAAACACGTCGCCCTTGGTGCCGTCCTTCTCCACCACGTACCAGGGCTCCCGTAAGCCGCCTATCTTGGCTCTCTGGCCCAAAGTATACAGGAACCAACCTACGGAAAGATGGTTTCTCAGCAGTCGGCCCCAGCTCCTTCACATCACCCCCTCCACTTAATGGGGCGCAGAGCATGGGGGGAGGGGCAGCAGTCGGGAGGCTCTGGGGGCCACCAAGAGGTAGGCAGTCCAGAGCAGCTGTGTTCTCCCACCACAAGCCTCAGCCCTGACCTCATCCGGGCCGTGTCAGGCTGTACCTCGTGCCCCGCCAGGAGCCATGCCAGCTGCTGGACCACCCAAACCATGGGCCTCAGGGACCACTCCTCCAGAATGTGCAGGGAAGCCCTAAGTCCCCTCGTGCTGAGCCCCCAGGAGCCCCTCTGATGGATGAACTGCACGGGGGGCTGGGGCATCAGGGCTGCCCCCACTTCTCTGTATACCCCGACCCTGCAACAAACATCACAAGACTGGATAGATAGCCCCCCACCCTCATCTCCTGGGGAACAGCACTAGCACAGAAGAGACAAGCTGAGGGGATCTCATCCTGCTGGAGACCGGCTGGGAGGGAGCACCCTGTAGGCCTGTCCCCTCCTCCCGTCTCAGAAATGCACGGGGCTTCTCTGCCTGGCTCCCTAGGAGCCCCGGACAGCCAAGTCCAGCTCCCCCAACGGGAAAGAGAAGCCATCTGCCCAAACTGGGTTGGGGGATTCCAAAGAGCCATCAGTGAGCCTGTCCATGTCTAAGCACCAGCCCTTGTCTCCCGAGCAGGTCAGGCACATTCTGGGTCAAGACCCAGCTGGTCACCAGCCCCCAAGGGCTCCTCTGATGCCCCAGAGGCACAGGCCCACCACTCACCAACCCACTCTCTGTCCTCCCACTGCGCTGTGAATGCTGGAGCCTGACTGTCTGCTGCAGCCTCCCCACACCAGCCTGGGGCAAGTTCACGGTGCCCCTCCCCGAATGTCTGCACCTAAGTGCAACACCCCTGCCTTATGGGGACCCCCTCTGATCCCGTCCTGTCCTCGTCCTAGCTCTGGAAGTTCAGTCTGAAGTCAGTCATGCTTTCACCGAGCTGGGCCTCTCTGTGTTCTCAGGTTTTCTTTTCCTACGGTGAGGGGGCACTTTTACTTACAGAGACACAACACGGGTCTTCCGGAATCGGAGGGCATCCCTCTTTATTAGCTGCCAGGCCTCACGGAGACCACGTACAGCACTGGCCACCGCACTCGCTCGAGCCACCTGCGACTCCCGCCCACGGGCCCCTTGGACTCACGCGTGGACGCAGTGGGAACTCTAGGCTTCTTGTCTGACTCTCCCAGAGCTGGAACTTGCCCCACGACTCAGAGAGTTTATGACGAAAGGCAGCCCAAGGTGGTGTCTCACCTTTGTGTGTTCCCAGAACTTTATTGTCTTCTATAGAAATAAATTTACCAGGCCGGGGCTGTAAATACTGAAAAACAAGCACGTTCTTACTCACGGATCCAGGCCAAGAGCAGAAACGTGCCTCCACTCTTTGGCCTCAGAGGAACACTCACCTGAAGAATGAAATTTTCAAAATTTCTTTTACCGACGAAACAGATGCCCATGCTCTGAAACAAAAGGAGAGCCGAGCGTGAGAACGAACAGGCAGGTGTCCGCACGAGAACAAGCCAGTGCTGGGAGAACAGCGGGCCGCGCGCCTGGCTTTCCTCGGCCAGTACCCGCATACACCGGCCGCGCCCCGCAAATGCACCTTGAGGGCTTTCAGCGCATCTCAGCCTCCCAGGGTCTGCTTCAGGCCCCCAACCCGGGATCTGGTGAGTAAGCGAGGGCACACCACGTCCACCCCCACAGGAGAGCGAGCCCGAGCTGGGCCGGCCCTTCGGACCACCATCTGCGAGCCGCGGGGAAGCCGGGAGCCAGGGTCAGCCTGGGAAGGAGAGGAACTGGGCCAGAAGCTGACGCGTGCGCAGGAGAGTCGGAGGAAGGAGACGGCTTCCCCAGCGTGATCTCCTCTAGCCCAGAAGACAAGCCGGAGGGCGCGCTCCAGCGCCGCTCCCATCACACGGCTCTCTGCTGTGTCTCTCAGAGATGTGGCCCCCAGCTCCCACCACAGAACCACACCCAGAAACCGAACCAGTGAACAGAGGGACAGAGATGATGGGTGGATGCATGCGTGAGAAGATGTCTTCCTTGGGGACAATGACTTGCTGATAAAAAAAGGTCATGCTCACTCCCAGGAAGACAAAAGGACAGCAGCAGCCTCAGCTAAAGGTGACCCAATCCCTGACATGGCCCGACCACACCGAGCACACCGGGACCATCCTGCAGCCCCAGACCCCCGCCATGCTGGCCTCACCGTCGTTCCAATGCCCAGGCTCTTCTTGCCTCAGGGCCTTTGCACACCCTCTTCCCACTATTGGGGCTATCCTCCCCCAGCTGTCTTTGGAACACTAAATCCTATTCATTCTGAGGCCTTGCGTTAAATAAAATGTTAACTCCCCAGAGCCCGTCTCTGGCTCTAGCCCAATCTAGTTAGAACCCACTGGTGCCTCCTACACATTTTCCAGTTTTGCCGTGGTTTGTTTCGTGTCTGTCTCCCCTTCCTGCGAGCTCCATGAAGGCAGGAGTGAGGAACCCATGTGCTCTCACCCTGTCCTCAGGGGCCATCGGCACGACACTCAGGACAGGAAGGTCCTCGACAAGGAGGGGCTAGACTGTGTGAAAAAGGCAGATTTGCGCACAGGCGGCGACAGAGCCCCGGCCAGGGCGTCTCAGGGCCCGGTCCTTTAGCCCTGCCCTCCCCTGGCAGGCTGGGCCAAGGGCACCCCAACAAGCTAGCCGGGCCGCTGTGAAAGCCGCTCACCCCAGAGGGGGGCCGAGGAGGAGGCAGAGGGAGAAACCGTGTCTGAGCAGCTCCTAGAATGTCAACAGCGTGTCCTACTGCACGCGTGACCCGGCCTGTCCTGACGTTGGCTCCCGGGGAGGAAATGCCCGGACGGGGCCCCGCTTCTCCGCAGACCATGGCCGCGAGCACACCCCCCTCGGTCCTACCTCCTTCTTCTGAAGCACGTGATGGAGTCTATTCTCAGCAGCTATTTTCTTGACAAAATCTTTCGTTAGCCCCCCCAGAGGGAAGAGGGTTCTCCTCAGGGCATCTTGGGAAACCTGGCTGAGAAAGAAGGTCTGGTCTTTAAAGCTGTCAGCTGCTTGAAGAAGTTTAACCGCTGCCAAGAGTAAAGAACAAAACACGGTGCGGGAATGAACATAACGGTCCTTGGCCGCGGGTCCCGTCCTATCAGCTTCTCCCCGCTCCGTCGGAGGCGGCAAGCAGTACTCAAAGGCAGACCACCAGGAAAGCCAGACAATCCCGCGCTTCTGGGGAGACGAGTTCTCACCCCGAGTTTAGGCGCCGTTAAGAACACGTCTACGTGATCAGGAAGTTTAATCCCGTTCCCGCCCCGGGTCACGGTACTTTACAGACCCAACTCGGCACAGACCCGCTCCGAAGAGGTGACGTGAAAACGAGCCCAAGATACACGCAGCCGAGCACGAGAAAGCTCGACGAGGGAGCCCCGGAGAACCCCGGGCCGGGGGCTCAGCCGCTCCCCACGCCCCCCACCTTCCCAGGCAGGGGTTCCCGCGGAAAGCGGGTTTCGTTCAGGGTCGCGCGGACATCCGTGCGTTGCTCCTCCACGCCTCCCCCGCTCGTCTTCCCTGCAGGGAGCCGCTTCTGGCCTTGAGGCCTCTGGGCACAGGCGTGACTGACCTTGGCCCCGTGATACTGGTCAGAGAAGGAGGCCCGGCTCCACCTCTGGGCCACATGACACCTGCCAGGCCCGCGCCAGGATGGCCGCGATTGCAAGCAACAAGCTCCCCAATGTCAAGTTCAGTGAACCACGGGAAACGGCGTGTGGGCTTTCAGTACCGGAGCTCCGACACTCCTTGGAGGCAGCGCGAGGAGTGGCCGCCACACGGCACCCTCAGGGCGTGCTACGTGTGCGCTGGGGCCCATACGACGCACGTGTGCCTGTCAGCTCGCACAGTCGTGTGGGAAACACGGGCTCTGGGGAGGGAACGTTCTCCACCCGCGACCTCAAATGTGAGTCTCACTTTAACCACGAGAGGGTCCATGACCCCCATTTTACAGACGAGGAAACAGGCTGAGATCGTCGGAGAGGTACAACAGAACAGTGCACCTTAGTGTACAACAGGGCCTTAGTCCTAGTCCCTCCCTTCCTGCACACAGAGCAACACGACCGGCCGAGAAATGGAAAACAGCCAGTCATCAGGGAGGCAGGCTCGTCTGTTTCAAAAGGAAGACCGGTTAGCAGCGCACACGGGGGCCTCAGGACACTGGGAGCAATGGGCATCCCCTCACAGCTCCGAGTCAGCATAAAACAGACCTGAAATCTGGGGCGCCTGGGGGGCTCAGTGGTTAAGCGTCTGCCTTTGGCTCAGGTCATGATGCCAGCACCCTGGAGTCGAGCCCCACATCGGGCTCCTTGCTCAGCGGGGTGCCTGCTTCTCCCTCTCCTCCCACTCATGCTCTCTCACTATCCCTGTCACACACTCTCTCAAATAAATAAAATCTTAATAAGCAAATAAACAAATAAATAAGACAGGCACAAAATCTTTTTTTTTTTTTTTAAAGAAGGCCGGCAATCTTAAACCATAGAAGGGAACACGGTCCGGGGTTTCATTCACACACCACACAGCTTGTCCACGGTCAGGCCGGCGCCGCGCCCCCTCCGCAGGGGTGAGGCCTAACCAGGTGCCAGGCCGGGGCCCAGAAGCGCCGACGAGCCCAGGCGGGCTCTGTGCTGCCCCGTGTGCGCTGCCCTGTGTCGTGCTGCCCAGGGACCAGGTCCAGGTCTCCAGAGCAACTAAGTAAGAATTAAAGGAAAAGCTGCCGTGTGACTAGAGCGCGCAATGAAAACGAAGACACCGCTACGTTACTACCACGACTCCACGTTAAATCGCTCAAGAGCGCGCCCGTCAGCGCGATCGGAGGAGCTTCTGGGGGCCCATGGCCTCACATAAAGGTCCAGACAGCTCCGGAGCGCAAACCGGTTTCTAGAAGGTGAGCAAGCGCGTCTATTCCGTGTGGAAATAAATCCTTTAGCCACTCAGGACCCTTCAATCCGTATTTCCTTGGTGACTTGACTTCTGCTGCGGAGCTCCCACGTGGCAGGGCTCTGCCTTCTTCCCGACTCGGAGGGGCTTCCCAGGACAGGGGTGCCGGGGGCTGTGAGTGGCGGCCCTAGGAAGCAACTGGAAGGGAGGCCGAGGGAACCTGTCCTCTCTCCCCGCGGCAAGCACGCGGCTAAAGGCCCAGCACCCCGCAGGCAGCAGAGGGAGACCGTCCCAAAAAGCAAGCGCTGCCCTTGTCTGCGTTCAAGTCGGAAGGTGATCTGAGTCCCCTCTGCTGTGAAGAAGGGGCTGGGTTCGAAACCAGGCCAGCCAAGTACCCGCCAGCACCCTCGGGGCTCCGAAACACAGTAGATGGCCACATGGCCTGGGTGGCCCTCCGACCAGGCTCAGTGACACGGAGGACAGAGCTCGACTGGGGCCTGGTGTAGACGGAAGAGCACAACTATGGAGCTGGGCCGAATGGGGCTGAGCTCCAGCTCGATGGCACACGCAGCCCGGTCAAATGACTCCATGCCTCAGTTTCCTCACCTGTGCTTCCATGTCCGCTCTCAGAGGGGCCAAGCGGAGCGCACGCCCGTCACAACTGCGCTCGGGGGAAGGGGCAGGTGCGGTCAGGCAGGCGCTCGGCGGCCCAGCCCTCCGGCGATCCCACGACAATGGAAACTCCTTGCTCAGACGCGGCTCTGAGCTCCCTTCACAATGACGTGAATTCCTCTCTTCTACACACAAATGTACGCCAGGACAAGCCCGCAGCAGCCCTGCTGACAGCTGGGCATTTTTCTAGGAAGGTGACACTCGGCTCCCTCTAATGCCGACACACTGCTCTGTATCCATCATCTCTGCACACGCGCTCTCCAGCAGGCCCGAGTGTCAGGCCCCGGCACCTGGGTCCCATGGAAGTGCGCACACCCCGGTCTCGAGCCCTCAAGAGCTTATGGTAAGCGCTGCGGCCTGTGAGCTCCGACTACGAACAAGTATTTCCTCAAACACCCTGGGAACCTTCGAGTCACTGGCAGAGTGTAAGGGCTGGGTCAGAAATCACAGAAGCAGGTTCCAAGCAGGCTCTGCGGGGAGGCGGCCTCCTGATGTTTACTCTTCAACACCCGCCAGCCAGCGCAGGCCACACGGGGACGCGGCGGGTGGCTCCGGCGACAACCCGCCGCCGCGCTCCCCTAGCTCCCTCTGCGCACCCACCCCTGCGGTCTGACCCGGCACTTTCTCTTACCGTTCCTGACTTCAAACCGGTTTCTGAAAAGCCCTTCTGGCCTCCTAATGTGCTTCTGCTGAAAGACTTCCTCGTCTTCCAGTGAGGTCCTGGCGTAGTGGCCCGTGGCGACTGCGTCGGCTCCTGTGAGGTTTTTAAAAACCCAAGATCAAACTCCAGACTCGCATGTGTGGCCGGGCCGCCTCGGGCCTCAGGAGCTCCCAGAAGCCTGCAGACACCAAGCCTTGCACTGGATGGTCTGTACCGATGGCCCAGCTCCCTCCCAAACACGGAGGTCCAGGCAAGGAGCCCCCCCACCCCCCGCAACATTCTCAACAGTGGCCTTGAACTCTCCATTTACAAGGATACAACCTTGCTACAAGGTTTCACTGCAGCTTTATGAGACTTTCTATCCACTCATTCACTCTAGCTTAAGGAAAGAGATACGCACACAAAGATTTAAGGATAAAAAGTTCATTACAGTGTCTCCTATACTAAAGAAAATTGAAACCACCAAAATGTTCGGAGAATATGAAGTTAAAATGCCATATGAACAGCACCGCTCTCAAGGAATTTTTCATAATGCTCAATAGGGGGAAATACATAATACTACAATCCCACTTAAAAGAAAAATTATTTATTTGAGAGAGAGACAGTGAGAGTGAGCATGAGAGGGGAGAAGGTCAGAGGGAGAAGCAGACGCCCCGTGGAGCTGGGAGCCCGATACGGGACTCCATCCTGGGACTCCAGGACCATGACCTGAGCCGAAGGCAGTCGCTTAACCAACTGAGCCACCCAGGTGCCCCCCACTTTTTTTTAATGCACAAAGATTAAGAAAAATAGGAGAAAGCCCATTCCTTTGAGTCCGGGAAGAGAACTAATAGACAACATCAGCCTATTTTCACTCTGCCGTCATGAACTTGAACTTTGAACTTCTTCTGACGCGCACACTATTTCCACGGCGGTGAAGGACCGTCCAGCATATTCTATCTCTTTCCTCCCCATTATGCAAAAAAACAAAAGAACCTACTAGAGCACGTATTAGTTCACAACCTTTCCCTGGGCGAACACTTCAGATACTCCACGTGGCAAGAGACTCATTCCACGGAGGGGCAGCAAACTGAGCCTCGCCAGCTAGACGAGCTCAGTGTAAGACGAGAGAGACAACGAGCATTAGTTGCTGAGGGCACCTGGCGGGCTCAGTCAGAGGAGCGTGCACGTTCTGATCTTGGGGTCATGGGTTCAAGCCCCACGCTGGACGTAGAGACTTACTTAAAAAAAAAAAAAAAGGTTTTACCCATTAAAAAATAACACAAAAGGGAAGTTCTAGTAATGCTGGTCTGACATGAGCTGCAGCTAAAACAGCAGACGGCGCCTCGGCTCAGAAGTGGGCTCTCCAGTTTGCCAAACGCATTCCCTACCCTAAGGCAGATTCTTACCAGTAGAAGAACTGTCGTATATGAACTACCAGAAAAAGCACATTGGGGAACCTGTTATGATACCTTGATTGCTTTTCAGAGAGGAAAAAAACCCTCCTTAAATCTATTTCCCCAAACAACGACCACTTACGCTGCCAAGTGTCGAGTCCCTCTGGGAGAGACCCCAAGATCTCAGAGTCTGGGTTTCACGGACTGGCACTCCGTGCTGCACTGCTCACGCGGGGAATTCAGACACGCAAGCACGCCCCGCAGACACTCCTTCTGAAGCGTCCCCAACAGACGGCCGCCTCGGGCTGGCTCCCTGAGAGGCTAAGGCCGACAGGGAGCCACTCTCGCCACAGGGAGGGGCCCCCCCTCCCACAGAGCTGGCTGCACCCCTCCCAAGTGCGGTCCTTCTGTACAGCCAGGCCCTGCCCTGCGTGGCACGCACACAAAAGGAGGCCACTCACCGGGCACGGCCACTATGACCCCATGGTAATGACCCGGCTCATCCGAGGTCCTGTCTCCTAACACACTCAAAGCCAAAGTCACTGCACAAGCCATGAACCTGTCGCTCCCTTCCTGAATAAACAGGAGCTAACTGAAAGCCCCCCAGATGTGGCCCATGAGGGTAGAACAGGCCCGATGCCTTTCCTTCCTGACACCCCCAACCACCAGGTAATGCCAGACTGCAGGCAGCGGGAGGCCCAGATCTGCTCCCCACCTCAGGCAAGAGGCAAGATTGACCCTAGTTTGCCAACTTGGAATGTGATCTCTACCAAGGTTCAGTTTTGGCATCAGTCATTCAAATGCTTCCAAAATTCTGGGGCCTTTGCCTTGCAGGCATCGCTGTGGCCTGTGACCCACTGTGTGTCCCCTCCCCAGCGCCAGGGCCCTTGTGCGCTGGGTCTGCGGGCCTAGAGTGGGCCTGCTTCTGTCACCGCGGCACAGCTGACGGACAGAGCAGCCAGCAGTCCTGGGACGCTACTGGACGGCTGGCACAGGACGGTCACAATAACGTCTGGGCACGTGGCCAGACGCAGCAAGGAGCCACACGGGACAGAAGACACGGAAAGGCCAGAATCAGAAATTTCTGCGAGGGCAGGGCAGGGCACACGAGCGAGCACGTGGGCTTGAAGGCAGCAGAGGCCACGGGCAGCCCCAGCAAGCAAGGCAGCATCAGGGAGCCCCACAAAAGCACAGGGATGCCCCAGCAGGCAGACGGAGAGGAGAACGGAGAACTATGGAGACAGACAAAATCTGCAGGCAGCTGTAAGCAGGGAGCAGGGCCTCGATGGGCTTTGAGAACAGACCACCAGGGGCACTGGGGTGGCTCAGTCAGTGAGGCATCCGCTCAGGTCCTGATCTCCGGGTCCTGGGATCGAGCCCCACTCCCAGCTCCTTACTCAGCGGGGAGCCTGCTTCTCCCTCTCCCTCTCCCTCTGCCCCTCACCCCTGCTCGTGCTCTGTCACTCTCTCAAATAGAATACAAAAAAAAAAAAAGAAAAGAACAGACCACTAAAACGTGGCTTCAAATCCGGGAGGGAAAGAAAGGCCCAGAAACCAAGCCACCCAGGGCATCGGAACAAAGTCTCAGCAGGACTGGCAAAAAGGACGCCCAGAAAGACACTGAAGCCGACTTTCCAGAACTCTAAGGAGGGCTCGTGACACTCCCGCTGACTGTGACCCTGCCTGCAACCGGGGCTGCTCTGAGCAAAGCTGGACCCGCAGGCAAGCTCTGGCGGCCCCGCGTCTGGCTCTCTGCCTGCGACCTGCTTCGGCAGGACGCTCAGAAGTTGGTGCTCCTCACCTAAAGCACTGCCCCCGCACCTGAGAGGTCCATGATGAGGACACACTCCTTCCTCCCCGAGACCCTGTCATTTGCATATTGCCAGAAAGTTCTTTTTTACTCAGGAAGGTAACAGAATATTATCGTTTCCACTGCTTCCTTTCCTTCTGAAGATGAAACTGTTTACCAGGATCTGGCTCCTGAATATCTCTGAAAACGTTACAATTTTAAAGAGATTAAATGGAAAGAGCAAACGACTTACCCAGGTTATCCACAGCATAATGGAAAAAACAACTGAATTTGATGTGCTTGTTGCAGACTATGTCAGGATTAGGAGTCCTTCCTTTTTCATATTCACTTAAAAAGTCACTGGAATAGAAGAAAACGATTTTCATTTCTAAGTGTGAAACATTCCTCAAAAAAATAAGTCTATTGGGGCACCTGGGTGGCTCAGTGAGTTGAGTGTCCGGCTCTGGATTTCGGCTCAGGTCATGATCTCAGGGTTGTAGGGTTGAGCCCCTGGTTGGGCTCCGCACTTGGCACAGGGTCTGCTTGAGATTCTCGCTCTCCCCCTCTGCCCACCCCCGACCCGCCTGAGCTCACGTTCTCTCTCTCAAATAAATAAATAAAATCTTTAAAAATGATTAGGTTGAATTACTTGCTTCAGTTAGCTTCTCCTTGTCTTACCAAAGCTACAATTTTTCGTAAATCAGGAGAGCTTCAGTGGACAGCCACTGTCAGTGTTTTCATCAAACATTCGCGTAAAGCCAGCTGCACTTTCCATCTGAATCTATGATAACAGACAAAGCCAGACAGAAAGCCAGGTATCACCTGCCACTCTGGCCTAGCAGCCACTCCGTCTCCCCAGAGGTTCACAGATTGTGCGGGGCCCCATGCGGGACAGACTCACTCAACCCCAGCCTCCCCTGACTCCGCCAGCAGAGGACGGCTTGGAGGGAGAACACGCCAGAGTGAGAGCAGGAACACAATGACCCAGAGCCACCGTCTGGGGCTCTATGAGCTATTCCACAATCTCGGCCTGGGGACCCAGGTCACTGGGCGAATAAATGTGCCAGCTGATACTTTTCTACTGTGACTCCCATACTTCTGAGGGCCAGCAATGGCCCGGATGCTTCCGGGGCACGGGCAGCCTGGCTGACCAGATGTGGGAGAAGGACAGTTCGGCAACAAGTTCATGGTCTCGTAGTATTCACTCTAGGAGGATGATGATGCCTGTTACAGGAGTTTAAAGTGAGTATTAAAGGGTGGGGGGCACCCGGCTGGCTCAGCTGGAGGAGCGTGTGACTCTCGATCTTGGGGTCATGGGTTTGAGCTTCGAGCTGGGCGTAGAGGTGACTTCAAAATAAAATTTTCAAAAAAGAAAAAAGTTACAGGTGTATCTGGAGTACCTGTGATCATTTTTCATTGAACCTAAAGCTCTCTGTTGCTCTACCATGGTTATAAATGACGACACTGACCAAGAGGGTCACATCACGAAGACAAGGAGAATGTGCGCGGGGTCACAGGTCACACGTGTATCTCCAACTCCAGCAGGCAATGCCACACCGTTCCTACCACCTCTCAGTCCTCTC
The DNA here is from genome assembly GCF_963455335.1 of Martes martes. Classification (NCBI taxonomy): domain Eukaryota; kingdom Metazoa; phylum Chordata; class Mammalia; order Carnivora; family Mustelidae; genus Martes; species Martes martes. Next base: position 3,513,469 of record NC_137895.1, read on the forward strand.
AGGAAGGGAGAACACTTGTGTTGCTCCATATTTCAATTTCTTATCTGTTAGAAAGTTGTCAAGAGTCTTATTAAACTCTTGCTTTACTCTCCGTGTGTCCACAGCCCCCAGAACGTTTTCTACATAACAAGTTCTGAATGAATGTTGAAGAGGCTGAAGGTTTCCACCTGCTTCTGAAAATCATGTTAACCATTTCCCAAACGGCTTAACGGAAGAGAGGTCAGTGGCGTCAGCAAAAACCACGGAGCACAACCTGTTCGGCGAGGGGACAAAACCCGTCTGCACCCCAGGAGGGAGACGGCAAGCGGAAAGAACACCCGCACTCTGACCCTTGAAGCCCAAACAGGCCTTGTAACCAAGATTCAGAAGAAACCTTGGAGCTAGAGAGTGCTAGAGCGGTGAGCGTTTGGGGGCTCCTGGGGGGCTCAGATGGTTAAGCAGCTGCCTTTGGCTCAGGTCACGATCTCAGGGTCCTGGGACTGAGCCCCGCATCCGGCTCCCTGCTCGGCGGGGAGCCTGCTTCTCCCTCTGCCTCTGCCCCTCCCCACAGCTCATGCACAAGCTCTCTCTCAAGTAACATGTTAAAACAAAACAGAGTGGTGAGCATGCAGAACACAAAGATCACTGAGCGCAATTCCAACCACCCACGCAGGCAAGCAGGACAAGACGAAGGCAGAGGGCAGACTGGCCAGAGCCCGCCTGGCCTCCGTTAAACGTGAGTTAACCTCCTGAAGATCCCATTCGCTCACGTGCTTCCCAAACGTAGCAATCAAGGTGAAGTTTAAATCTGCCTGGATTTCTTGCTACCACCTTAAGCCCTGCAGTACCGAAAGGACACCCCAAAACAGCTTTCCCCACCCACCCGGATTCGACGGCGAAGCTACCCCTGCCTCCTCTTTCTCCCACTCCTACACTCCTCAGTCACCAAGCCCTGCGGCGCCATTTCCCATGTCAGACCAGATGGATCTCCCCACCAGAACGAACAGAAGTGCTTGTCGCAGCGTGGGTTCCAGGGCTGACATCCCACGGCCCCGTCCAGGCGGATGCTCGACAAGCACCCCCGCCAATCCTTCAGCCCGACCTCCACTGCCAGCCGATCTGCCCCTCAGGGCTGCCGTGGCCAGCCTTTACCCCCACTCCACACCCCTGTCATTCCCACCCTCTAACAGCGGCTTCTCCCAAGCTCTCGACCTCCAACCTTCTCCCTTAACTCACCCTACACTTGCCTCCCTGACTGCTCTTCCACTAATACAAATCACAAGAGCTACGTTTATTGCTTACTAATGTGCCAGGCACGGTGCTGGCAGCTTCATAGCTAATTCCATTTAATTCTTACAATAACCCCATGAGGCAACATCCTCATTAAAGGGATAAAAAAAAAAAAGGCTTAGAAAGCCAAGTGCATTACCCACGACTATGCAGTAAGTGGCAGGATCAAGACTGGACCCAAGGATTTCCTTATGCGTGTGCCTACCCTACACCTGTGCACATCGCTGCTGCCTGGGACATCTTCGACGGCCACCCACTGTGCAGAGCCTAGTTGGGCGCCCCATACCCCAGGTCAAGGAGCCTTCCTCCGCAGTGACAAGAGTCCAGCCAAAGTTGTCAACGTTCCCCTCCAAAATGATGGGGATTTTCCTTGTCACCACTGCTCTTGCTATCCTGTTTGGAAAATCTTCTCTACTTCCCTGTAATTTTCAAGAGCAGATCAAACCTCACCTCTTCCATGAAGCCCTCCTGACTGCTCCATACGACCCACTTCTCCCTCCTCTGAACGTGCAGCATTTTCATATCGCTGGTACCTCCTACACGCCGCTCACCACTGTCCCCTCTGTTGAAGGGAACATCCCCCTCCCACCATGCTGCAAATTCCTGCAGAGCGAGCCACAGCCTGTCCCCCCGGACGTCCCCCACGCAGCACTGTGCCCAGTTCGGAGCAGGCACTGACAGCTCACCGTTGGCAGGTGTCACATTTTTGAAGTTTTTGTGTTTCACGTTTTCATGAGGCACTGGGGAGGGGTGCCTCACCTACTTCTTTTTCCCAGAAGCCTCTCACCGCTGACCTACACAGGCATCACCGCATGCCACCTCTCAGGGAGGACCTCAGCCTTAGCTCCCTCACCCAAAGCTAGCAGCAGAAACAACTCAAGGCTCATGAAGGCATTAGGGAGACTTCTAGCAGGTGGCACATAAGGAAATATGAGGCCGGCTGCTCTAGGACCTGCCATCCACGGTGTCTGGCGCCACCGCCTAACAGCAGTGGCCACGTGCCCCTGGTCCGGCTGACGACGGCAGTCCTTCCTGCAGAAAGGTGGTACAGCACATCAGGAAGCCTTCTGCGTCTCTGAAAAGGACCCACCTGAACACATCATTCCAGTACTCCTTCACATAGGACACTTGGTGGAAAGGGATGTCCAGGATCCGGCAAACTCTGTAAGCATCTTCACAGTCCCTGTCGGCAGTGCAAACTCCATGTTCATCCAGCGAGTCCCAGTTCTTCATGAACACCCCTGTCACTTGGTAGCCTGGGGGAGGAAGGGGACACAAATCAGAGTCCATAATCAATCATCTGAGCGCAAGCCACCTGCCTTGCCAGCTGGCCGAGACGCCCCTTCCCCCACACTCTCATGACACTTGGGAACGCCTCCATCGTCACAGTGGGCTGCAGGACTGCAACTGTTGGCCTGTGTCGCCCAAGTGAGTGAGGCGGTGCATTTTCATCTCTGTGTCCCCACCCTGTGTCTGCACAATGCCTAGCACGCAGGAGAGGCTCAGCAAACGAGTGCTGAACGACAGAAGAGCAGAAATTCAACATTTATCAAAGCAAATAAAAGCCACCATTCTGTTATCGAAAAAATAAACTAATTTCAAAGCCTTTTTCCAATTATCATCTAGAACTTAGACTCAGTCTAGACAAGAAGACAATTAAAGTCCGGGCTACTTTATTATAAAGGCTGTAGTAATTATGGTTTTTACCACCTTTTTTTGACTTCTTCTATTTTAACAAAGTGCCCAACCCAATACTAGAAAGCCCAGTGTTAGCTTTCAAACATCTTAGCGACCCACTCAGGTGCCTACCCTGTGGGAGAAAAGTTTGAGAAATGCTTCTTGGTGGTTAGGCTCAATGTAACAGAACCGAAGACATGTGACTCAGTTTAGTAGAGTGTGCCACCGAACACCCGCCAGACCACCCCCTCCACGGCTCCCTGCAGTTAACCAGGCCCGCCCCTATTGTCTCTCCTATAGCGCACACCACACTCTGCTGGGCTCCTTGTGCCAGTCAGTCCCCTTCTGCCATTCACTACAGCATGGAGCTCTTAGAGAGCAGGGACTACGTCTCATTCACCCCTCCGTCCCTGCACAGAACCTGGAGCTAACGAGGTGCTCACAGAAGAGACAACCCCACACACAGCTTTAAGAATCCCTTCTTCTATCACCTTATCCTTCCTCTCAAGGACATGGACCCACTTAGGGGCCCAGATTCAGGCACTCCAGAATGGGACCTGAGCCTTTTGGGGGGCACAGGATAGGACGTGCACCTCCCACAAGACTAGGGAAACCCGTAATGCCAAGGAGGGGACCATGGTTTTCCTCTGCTAAGTCCATCAGCATCCCCCACTGAGGAGGAAACCCCAGGGAAAGCTGGAATATGGAGTGGTCGTCTGGATCCTGGGGAGAAGGGACAGCTGACCTTCCTGAAGAGTAAAAGGAGTCCCCCGCCCCCACCACCCCCGGTCTGCCCACGGCTAGTCTGCCACAACTGTCAGAGCACATCACACACATCATCAGGAACCTTCAAGGGCTCTGCACCGTCTACCCGACATAGGCCAAAGTCTCTTGGGTAACATCGGCCATAATCATTCTTTTCTTCATCCATCCAGACCCGGCCAACACTTGCATGCTTCTCACCTGCTGCTGGAGCTGCGCCTGCTAGGAGCACTGTCCTCACACTTCACGCAGATTCCCTGCTTAGTGAAATGCTACTGGGCCTCCGGTCTCGCTTTAAACACCATCACCGCCCGTGAGGCTTTAATTCCCGGATCTCAAATTACAGGTACGCAGCGCGCCTACATCGTTTTCACAAATCCATCTATCTGAGAGAGTGAGAGCGCTGCACGTGCATGAGTGCGTGGGGAGGAAGGGAGAGGGACAGAATCGCCAGCAGACTCACCGACGAGTGTGCAGCCCTCCCCGGGCTCATCTTACCACCCTGAGATCTGAGACCGTGACCCCGGCGAGGCTCAACGGACTGAGCCACCCAGGCGCCCCGTGTGCCTGCATTTCTATTTAATAACCACGACTGTTTTCCGGGCGCCCACTGGGTGCCGGGCTCCGGGGTGACGCGTGCGCGGGCTCGTGTCAGCTCATCCTCCCAGTGGCCTGGCGACGTGGGGGTTCCCTCCGCCTTTCAGAGAAGGACGCTGGACTAACCGAGGAGGCTCCCCTGCAGCCCCGCGTTCCGGAAGCTCACAGCGGAGAGCGCACGCGAGCCGCCCCGTGGAGGCGGCCTCACACGGAGAACACAGCTCAGTCGGCGCCCGACGCGGGCACTCCCCGGACGCCTGCGACGGACGCCGGCGCTCCGGCACCGGCGTGTCGTCCGTGAACGGAGCGCACGGACGTTGAGGGGACATTTCGGCCGCACGGACCCCGGCGGGCCCAGGACCGTCCCCGGGTCGGCGCAGACCCCTCCGCCGCCGTCCCCCGGGTCAGAGGGCCTCGGAGCGCCCAAAGTCGGGGATGCCGCCCTCCAGTGCATGGGGGACCGGGCGCGGCCGGAGTCCCCGAAAAGCGGTCGCTCACCTCTCCGCCTCAGCAGCAGCGCGGCCACGGCGCTGTCCACCCCGCCGGACAGGGCGACCACGACGTGCCGCGCCGCCTGCATCGGCTCACCGACAACCGCCCGCGAGCTGGGCGACCGCTTCCGCGCCGCGCCGGAAGTCCCGCCTCCGCCGCGGCGACGCCGACGCGGCCCGACCGGAAACGCGCGTTCGCGAGCGGCGCTCCGGCCCCGCCCCGGCTTCCGCTCCCGAGGCCCCGCCCACGTCCCCTGCGCGCGCAGCCGCGCTCGGGCTCGCCGCTGCGCTTGCGCGCGCTGCTCGGGGGCGTGTTGGGTGCTGTCCGCATGACCGCGGGCGGGGGAGCCGAGGTCGTCCTCGAGGGGGTGCGGCGAGGAGCCGGATTCTAGGAGAGGGGGCCTTTAAGCAGGGGAGCGGAAGGATCCCGTGTAAATTTCTTTTTTTTTTTTTTTTAAGATTTTATTTATTTATTTATTTGACAGACAGAGATCACAAGTAGGCAGAGAGGCAGCCAGAGAGAGTGAGAGGGAAGCAGGCTCCCCACCAAGCAGAGAGCCCGATGCGGGGCTCGATCCCAGGACCCTGAGATCATGACCTGAGCCGAAGGCAGAGGCTTAACCCACTGAGCCCCCCAGGCGCCCCTACCGTGTAAATTTCGAGAGCTCTTCGTGGCCACCTGGGCGGGACGAGTTGGGAGCCTGGCTGGCAGCCCGTGACAGCCACCTGGGCGGGGGTGCATTTGCGGGTCGACTCTGTACCCTCGCCTGCGGGAACGGACGTGGGGGGACGTGGGGAGCTTGACGTGGGGAGCTTGACGTTCCTGTCTCGCGGGATGTCCCCGGGGGAGGGGGTGGCCCGCCAGGTCCGCCCCCGCGGGTCAGGTGGCTCGGGCCATCCCCCTCCGACTGGAGATGCGGCTGTTCCGGAACACGGTCGCGCGCGGGAGCGCTCGCGGGGGGCACCGGGCGGGTGGCCGAGGCAGCACGTTTCCGGGGGGGGACGGCGGGCCGCGGAGACATTCGCTGGGCCTAAAGAGCGTGGGAAGGTGGAGGTGAGCAAAGCAAAGGAGGAGCCCAGATAGGAATCCTGGCCGAGCCGAGCGGGCGGGAGGTCCGCTGACTGGCTGGCCGAGGGGCGGCGGCAGGGGTGGTCAGTGCGGAGTGCCAAGGCAGGGGGTGGCACGGCTCGGACCAGGAGCGCCCCCGGGCCCAAAGGACTGAGATTTGCGTTGGCACCTGAAGCTGTGGTCTACACAAGCGAGATCAGACACCCTTTAACTCCGCGACTCTGGGGGTTCCTGGGGGGCTCCGTGGGTTAAGCCTCTGCCTTCGGCTCAGGTCATGGTCTCAGGGTCCTGGGATCGAGCCCCGCATCGGGCTCTCTGCTCGGCGGGGAGCCTGCTTCCCCCTCTCCCTCTGCCTGCCTCTCTGCCGACTTGTGATCTCTCTCTGTCAAATAAATAAAGTCTTTTAAAAAATAAATTGGCTCGACTCTGACCTTTCTTGACTTCAAACCCAGTGTCACATCTTAGAGTGGCCCCGAGGGCACACCAGTCATAGCATTAAAAGAAGCCTCTCTAAACAGTTTTATCTTTGCAACGTGCCAGGTACTCTCATTTTCTGTTTGGTTCTCTGTCATTTTTGAAAACCGCAGGTGCTGCCCACTAAAACTGGACGGCAATTGGTGGAGATGTACGGGGATTTCATGTAGAACTGGAACCGTGGTGTGAAAGTGCAAGGGAACAGATGCGAATAGATGGGAATCAGGCCAAGAACACCCACGGCCGGAAGCCTCAGGTTAAAACTGTGGTAGCTTCACAGCTTCTCAGTCGGCTGGCGGTGGGCCGAAACCGTGGATCGTTCTTAAGGCCATTTTCCCGCGGGCAGGAACAGCTTCAGGATCTGGAGAGAAAGACGAGGCCCCAAGACTCTGAGAAGAGAAGCAGGACCTGTGACCTGGAGAGTCGTGACCCCTGGTGCCAGGAGCAGCCACAGGGTGAGCTCCCTGACAGAGGGGATGGTCACAGGGCCCTGTGGGGAAACAGGAATGACGGCTTTTTCCAAAGAATGAGGTATCAGCCAACGAAACATTGACGAGAGTATCTGTTTCATCTCACACCTCCCAGAAGAGCTGACGGCAAATTTGGGGTGAACGTTCCGTTGAGTCTGGAGTGGGTGAGCTGAGGCCACAGGACATTTTGGCTCCATCTAGAGGACTTCGCCCTTCCTGGGTGTGTGCCATTTTGGTACAAGGTTAGGGCGGAAGTCCAGTTTTCCTGCCTGAGCCAAGGGTTTGGGTCTAGGTATACGGCAAACCCACCCACAAGGTGGCTAAAACATGAAACGTTTGAAGCATTTTCTGCCGCTTTTCAGTTAAAGATCTGGCATTTCAGCCACTTTGGATGGTTCAGCCATGGGAAGGACAGCAATGTCCTAAGTGCCATCTGTCAACAGCGATGTAGTATATGTAGATTCCGGAGATGTGCACCAGGAGCTTAATGAAATACGGTAAAAATTGCATGAAGTTGGACCTCTTAAACCTGGGAGGGTGGCTCTGTAGTGGCCGCCAACGCCCTCACACTACTGTGTGGAGAACCTGGCCAGCACTCAGGGAGCTCGAGTACCTGTCTTTTTAATAGGATTAAAATCCTATTACTTCTGTCCTGCCTGGGGGCGCCTGTAGATTGGGCAATGCCCCTGGGCCCCAACAGCCTGGCCGCTCCCCAGGCAGCCTGAGGGAGGGGAGGGGCCTTGGGCGAGAAGAGCCAGGGAGCAGGCCAAGGCCCAAGGCCCAGCTCATCCCCTTGGGTTGGATGGGATGGCCAGAGCCCCACTTAATGGTTGTATATTGACTAAGGGTTTAATGTCCCTCCTTCCTATTGAACTGTAAAGCCCCAGGTGAGGGGAGGCATGAGCTTTGCTCGCTTCTGTGTAGCTGGGAGCAATGCAGCCTGCCTGTAGCAGTCTCCATCAATGCGCAGGACGCCTGTCCGGCTCCTAAGAAGAGCTTGCGATTCTTGGTCTCGGGGTCATGAGTTTCAGCCCCAAGTTCAGTGTGAAGATTACTTAAAAATAAATAAATAAATAAGACAAAAGGAACATGTGAAGGATCAGTTCCAGGCTTTGGGTTCTCCCCTGTGAGCTGAGGGGCCACATCAGAGGACACCTTGCATGAATATGGGAGCCTAGCATGCTTGTCGCCCACAGGAACAGAGCCGAGGGAGGAGGGGGCCGCCATGATTCCGGCCGCTTCTCTGTCCCCCTGGCCAGGGAGCGTACCTAGAGCAGGGCACCCTGCTTCCAGAGTCTGAGCTGACGCAGACAACTCCAGGTAAGCGCTCACACTTGCGAGCATTCCCGCCTTTGAATGGAAAGCTCCTCCGCAGGTGCGGTGCTGTCCAGGAGACACGCGGGCCTTTTCTGGGCAGTCCCCTCCCCATTTGAAACGTTAACCAGAGAAAGCTCAAAGCACGGCCCCAGGCTTGTCCCCCTCCGCGCTCTGTGGACCGAGGCTCCGTGGTGTCCGGGCAGGAAATACCCGACGGAAGCCCAAGCAGCAGGCCCCGTGACTACGGTCTGCTGAGAGGCCACTACACTCAAGACTAAGAAATTTTCTCAAAAAATGAGGTATCTATACAGATCGTTGGCTTCCAGTCCAGCTAGTTTTTACAAAAGATTAAATTAGAATGGCTTCAGTCAGGGAATAAACCTTCCAGTGGCCCTCAGCTCCCTCCCCCAGATGGGCTCCTGCTTTGAGCACATGGGGGGGTCCGCCTCAGCCCCGTGCCCAGACGGGCTGGACCTCAGCTCCCACACCTCTCCCTCGGCCTGGCCCCCTCACTCCCGGAGCAGCCTCTTCTCCAGGTGTGTCCTGAGTGTGGGCTGGAAGTGCAGATTACTAGGCCTGCCCCAGACCTGGGCCGTGAGCCTGGGTCTGCATTTAAACCAATTTTTATTCATACTCAATTTTTTTAAAAAAATATTTTATTTATTTATTCGACAGACAGAGATCACAAGTAGGCAGAGAAGCAGGCAGAGAGAGAGAGAGGAGGAAGCAGGCTCCCCGCTGAACAGAGAGCCCGATGTGGGGCTCGATCCCAGGACTCTGGGATCATGACCTGAGCCGAAGGCAGAGGCTTTAACCCACTAAGCCACCCAGGCGCTCTCATACTCAATTTTGAAAATCACTTGAAACAACTAAAGTTTGGATAACCTAGGGGCACGGGGGTGGCTCAGTTGGTTAAGCATCTGCTTTGGGCTCAGATCATGATCCTGGAGTCCTGGGATTGAGTCCCGCCAAGGGCTCCCTGCTCAGCGGGAGCCTGCTTCTCCCTCTGCCTGCAGCTCCCCCTGCTTGTGCTCCCTCTCTGACAAATAAATAAATAAAATCTTTAAAAAAAAAAAGTTTGGATACCTAACCTGATAATAATAAAAATAGTTATGCATGTTTGAAAATCACGATCACCTTAAAAACCAAGGTGTGTTTTAATAATTTTCATTTATTTTACAATTTAATTTAAGTCTAGAATATTTAACTTTCATACAAACTTAATTTTAAAAATAGTCGCTTGCTATTTTACATCCAAAACAGAATTCTTCAACCCGAGCAACCGCACCTCCGCGCCTCAGCCCGGCGCTCGGGCGGCCCGTGTGGGAGACGCTGGGCAGCAGTGACCGGGGAGCCGCAAACACCCCCCGGCCCGCAGCAACCCCTCCAGGCACAGGACCCTTACCGAAGGTTGGCTCTTCCCCCCAGTACAACTTCTCCTAAGATTTATTTCTAAGGGTTGAAAACCACCTTAGGACTGAAGGTTCTTTCAGAAAGAGTGAAACGCGAAGGACTGTTCTCCTCAGAACTTGAGAAGTGGAGAATCCACGTTTTCCTTGTCAGCCGCAGGGCTCAGCTGGATCAGAGGAGAAGCCAAGTCGATCAGCTGCAAGAAGCGACAGGCGGTGAGCCGTTCGGCCACAGCGCCCCCGCAGCCCATCGGCTCCCCTCGAGGCCTCTCTGCCGCAGCACGCGGCCGCCAACTGCCCGGACAGCCTGGCTCAGGCCCGCGGACGGAGGAGCCGGAAGGAGCACATGCCACACGGAAGGACTCGGCGTTCCCTCGTCACAGAGGAGGTCGGGGGGTGTGGGGGGAGCGCTGCAGGGGCGGCGACGTGACCCCCGCCCTCTGAGAGCCTGGGCTTCCCAGGCAGGATCCTGTAGCAGGACCTGGTGCCACCAGTAGGGTGTGCCCTGAGCCATGTCACTTTAGCAACCCCCTGGGCCACTCTCAAGGGTCACTGTGAAGCACCTTGGGACAAGGAACAGACCCAGAATGGAGACCACCCGAGGCGACACTGCCACAGAGCCCGCGGCCGCTCCTCACCTGTCCCACCTCCTGGGGGGCCTTGGACGCAGCGTTCCTGTCCATGTCTGGAGTGTTGAGCAGCAGGTCGATCAGAGGTCCACGCTCAGATCCCAGAGCCACGCGCACCTCCGGACTATTGCAAAAGTCAATGAGAGGGACGTCGAGGGAGGCTGTGCTTTCAGCTTGCGGGGTGACGGCCAGCTGGTCCAGTCTGAGATCCACGAGAAGAGCCTAGACGAGAACACAAGACTTAAAGGCACTTCCAGCAACTTTCTGTCAACCATTCTGAGAAAACATAGGAGACCCAGGGAAGGAGGGGCCTTTAGGGAGAGGAATGGCTGTGTGTGCACCTGCTGAGTTCTCTCCTCTCTGGCTGTGCCCCCCACAGCCCCACCCCCATCCGCCGCCCCAGCCAACAGCCCACAACGGAGCCCCCCCAACCCTCCCGCTGCTGCCCTGCTTCCCGTGCTTGGAGCCCTGGCCCTCTCCCATCCGACACGGGGGGCGCGGTGTGGCTTCGGTCCCTGCTAGAGGCTGGAGGTGCACACTCCCTCTCTCTGGCACGGCTGGCACCAGAGGCCCCGGGGACGACGGATCAAGTCCTAGAGAGTGCCTCTGGGGACCGTCATGCTAAGTCAGCCGGGTCACCCAGGGTGACACAGGTACCTCACTAGCGGCCGCGTCTCCAGGGGGCGGGGCTGCTCCCAGTGCTACTTCCGTGCTGACGCTTTTTGCAAAAGTCAAGTCACTCTCCTCTGGCGAAAAGTGAAGTGCCTGTGGCACGGCCGATGGAGGGGACAAAGGCCCCTCAGGTGACGAGTCCTTGGGCCCAGAGGTGGCCTCGCTGTGGTTCCTCTGTGTTGGTGCAGCTCTGCCAGACAGAGAAATGGGAAATCTTAGGAGCGGGTCTGGGGACATGTGGGCTTGTGGGCGAGGAATCCAGCTTTGGAGGCGGTGAGTCACGTGGCACGCGCCGTCCATGGCAGCTCCGACCGTGCGCGAGGCTCCTTCCAGCCTTAAGCCTCCTCGTGGATAAAAATAAAAGTCTGAGGTCCTTTGGCTCTAACCGTTCTCTAGCCTGCTGTCCCCACGGGCCTATTTCGCTCCCCTTTCCTGGGGAATCTGGTAACTAGACAAGTACGTACTCCACGTTCGGCAGCAAGGAGAGAGATGTTCTGAAGACGATCAAGCAGGAAAATGGAAAAGTGACCGGATGGGGAGGTGAGGCTTTCTGGAAAGGCCCCTGAGGTTGACCCTTCAACATGGACTTCAACTGTGGAGGGTGCATTCTAGGCAGAGCACGGCCAGGACAGCCTATTTGCCATGTGGGAGGTGGGGGGGCATCACGGCAGGAGCAAAGTGTTGGGAACAGAGCGGGGGGTGGGAGGCCGGTAGGACAGATAGTCTAGCAAATTCAGAGTTTGTTTCTCAGGAAATCTGGGTGTGGTCACCCTGACCAACACCCTAGCAGCCAGACTGTGGGACTCTCCCGGGGACCCAGTCGCAAAGACTGCACCAGACCCCAGAGCTCTGGATGGGGGCGCACCTTATGGAGCCCTCTGTCCACAGGGCTCCTCCCAGTGAGAGGCCATGGCCCACAGCGACAGACGATCAGGACAGATGCTCGCCCTCCTTGCCCAGACCAGCAGCCCAATCGGGATAGGACACTCGGTGGGGACTACAACAGTCGAACAAGCAGGTGCCCTCCCTCGCTTCAGAGGGCCACTCACAGGCCCCTGTGGCTGCAGCTGAGCAGACGTGATGAGCCTCGGCCTGGCTGGTTCCCGACAAGTGACTCACCCGCCAGACTCAGCAGCCTTTCTAGTGCAAGAATCACCTTGGGTCCTGAGAGTCTGAGACGAACTTACTGCAGCCTTTACCTCTTACCTCACTGAAGACTTTTTCCGGGGCTCAGAAGAAAGCCGCCGAGCGGACAGGCACAGAGGTGAAGCCAGAGCTCTGGGCATGGTTTTAGGGGTCATCACTGGAAGGCCAGAGAGCCGACGGCTGGCAGGTGTGGGCAGGGCTGACACGTGCTTCCTACTCAAGGGGGTCCTTGTACTGCTTCCAAGGCTCTGTGGGGCCGCCACTGATGAGCGTCTAGCGGGAGTGCTATGGACAACCACCCTGGAAAAACAAAACTGGAGTCTTCAGCAGACGTGACTAAAAAAAATATATCCATTCAGCCAATATGCTAATGCGGTAAAAAGCCCCAGGATTTCAACATAAAGGATAAAAGATTCAAGCCCATGAAGCCTGCTGGAGTTCTGCTCTGGGCAGGAAGGGCTGCCCCAGCCCCCTGGGAGGCCCTGGTGTGGGCTTCTGTTCCTCGTTCAGTGGCCTCTCCGCCCTGCCCGCAGGTTCTGACCAGACAGGACGGGGCACCCTCCAGGCGGTGCCGAGCAGACGCACTGCGTGGAAGGGTCAGAGACATCTGGAAGTCACCTTCTGATGGGGTAGGTGTTTCCAGAAGGAAACGCAGACCCACAGTGGGGCCTGGCCTGGGCTCATGAGCGTGTCCACTCACTCCCGGGGGTAAGGGCCCCCGAGTCACGTGTGAGCCCACCTGAGTACATCAGGGCAGCTGCACATGGTTTCTCGCACATCCCTCCTTCCAACTTGGGCGATCCATGTGGCTTTGACAGCCAGTGAATCCGCCCACCTGTGTGGAGCCCGCTGCTACTTTAAAGTAAACACATCGAGGCTGCCCTACCAACGAGCCGCCTGCAGGAAGGCTGCGGGCCACACCCCACCCATCAGGGACAATCTTTACGTGCTTCAAAAAGAGCCTGAAAACAAACTTTAATTACTATTAACTGGAAAACTGAATCGCTCCAGGGCACCGGCAGGAGAAGAGGGGCTCTCCGTCAAGCAGCCACTCTGCAAAGTTCTGGAACCACTGCCTTACTCCCCTTACTGCTGAACTCCAGTAAGAACAGATGGAAATGCAAACAAACATCATCTTCATTGTAACCCAGGGAGGCAGGAACTACTGTCCCGTTAAACAGGCAGGGGGCTGAGGGACGGGGTAAAGTGAGGCAGGCCGTGGCTGTCTGGCCGTGGGTGTGAGGGGAAAGACCCGTAGCGCGGCTAACCCTGTAAGGGGAAGCATCTGTCCACCCGTGAAGCACCCCGAAGTTCACACTCAAATAAATGAAAGGCCAAGGCCGGTCTGTGGCAGAGCCAGCATCAGGGCCCCCGCTCTGGTGTCTGAGCCGCCGCTTGGCTTAACCCCTTACCCCAGCCCAGCCCGGCCATGTGCAAAGCAGCGCCCCCAACCTGGCTGCACGCGGGGCCTGGAAACGCTGCTCCCCTGGGGGGGCGTCCTCACGTCCGCCTCCTCTCCCGGTGGACGGGCACGGGGAGGAGCAGGGCTGGGACAGAGTGCCCAGGCAGCTGGGCCGGGGCCAGGCTGTCACAGAGGGCCCTCTAACCCCAGCAGGTGGCAGTAAAGGGTAGCAGGGGCAGGACAGTCCCGGCCTAGGTCTCACACGCGCGCGTGCGTGTTCTTACTGTCTGCGCTGTCTGCTGTGCTGAGTGTGCCCCGTCCCCAGTGCACCGCTGAGGAAACGAGGTCAGGAACGTCCAGGAACTTGCATTAGCTCACGGACCAGGGACAGTGGAGCCAGGATTCAAACCCCCCAGCCAGACTAACGACACTGCACCGGTTTCCACCCACAGCACAAGCGAGAGCCCCCTTTCACACCTGTGGGGGTAGACGCTTCTGCCACGAGGTCAGGCCTGAGAGTCGGCCCGTTATACCACAGGCGGCAAGCCTGCGACTGTCACGAGGCAGATGTGACAGACCGACTGGGGCTCAGGCCGCGTGCAGCCGGGTCCCCACACACCTGCTTGAGAACGCTCAGAGACGAGCAGGCTCCTTCTCGGAGTGATATAAAATCAAAGGACGCACGGACTCACCTCCCCGCCGACGTGCAGGACTGCGGCCTCTGTGCCCGACAGGACCTCGGCGTTGCGCTGTCCGGGGGCTCACCTGGGCCAGGAGAGGAAGCGGGTACAGTCCATCACACATGGGGCGAGTGACAAACCCACCATTCAGGGCTCTTCACCCGGAGCAACTGTCCTCAAACACCGGAGGCTCTGGGGCAGGGCCCTGTTCCTAGGGTCCCCGTGTCCCCTCGACAATGACAGCTTGGCGTCACAACCCCAGTGCGCGCAGCCAGAGGGAGCACGCTGCCCCACGGTCACAGAGCGGGGTGTTCTGAGCAGGGTGGTGGCTCCCCGCAGCCTCGCCAGCCTGGACTTTGTGGGAACAGCCTGACCCAGGGCGGATGATGAAAGGTGCTCGTGAGACAGCCCTGTCCCTGGCACCGTGAGGAAAGGACAACGAGACTCCAGAGGAGCTGGAGGTGCTGTTAAGGGCCCAGAACGGGCAGGAGAGGGCAGCAGGTTGATAGGCACTGGGGCCGGTACTAGTCCCTGCGCAGCTCGACAAGACCAGCAGACAAAGGTCGTTGGAGGGCCATGGCTTTGGGCATCCGGCAGGAAAGGAAGCAAGCTCGGCTCAACACGGTCACCCTGAAGAACCCGTTTCCGCAAACACACCGGGCCCTCGGCTGGACTCTACACTTTATCTCTAGGTGCGGCTTCTCCCTCGGGATCCAAACTCATACATTCACCGGCCTGCTCAGCACGGCCCACAGGAGCCGGCGGCATCTCCAACTCAACAGGTCCAGACTGGCCCGTGGGCCTGCGCCAGGGCTGCACTGTCTCGTGCCGGCCCCCAATGTGGGAGGCAGGTGCGGAGGCCCCTCGCCACGCTGCCTCAGGCTTCCCCAATCTCCCAGCCGCGCCCCCCCACCAAGTCTCTAGTTCACATCCTGGCAAGGCTTCCACCTGGCTCTCCCAGTTTCCATTCTTTTTTTTTTTTTTTTTAAGATTTTATTCATTTATTTGACAGACAGAGATCACAAGTAGGCAGAGAGGCAGGCAGAGAGAGGGGAAAGCAGGCTCCCCGCTAAGCAGAGAGCCCGATGCGGGGCTCGATCCTAGGACCCTGGGATCATGACCTGAGCTGAAGGCAGAGGTTTTAACCCACTGAGCCACCCAGGCGCCCCCCAGCTTCCATTCTTGACCACGGAGGCCTCCCTGCCCCTCAGGGGAGGGCTCTGCTGGAGGCCTAAAGCCCCATAGCGGCCCCTGCACTGAATTACTCCACTCCACTCCCCAGTCACGAGGTGCTGTGGGAGCCGGCCCCTGCTGCCTCTTGGCCCTCACCTCTCACCTCGTCCGCTAACGTGGCTGAGGCTGCTAGTTCATTCAATAGCCACTCTCCTCTTCTTAGTATGAAACGTCAGCGAGGCAGGAGGACAACCTGTCTCTGCTTCCCTGGCAGGTGAGCACAGTCCCATGACTGAGGCCCAGGCAATGGGGCAGAGATGGGCGTGGCACACGCAACTTCCGGTGAGCCTCCTTGCTCCTCCTCACCGATCCCACCTTCGAGGCTGACAGATGGGAAGGCCGGAGCAGAAGCAGCTGCCCGGGAGCATGAGGAAGAGGAGCTAATTACCGCAAAACGAGGCAAAGGAGGCCCCCGGCCTCCAAAGGAGGCTTCTGGGCCATAAAGGCCACCCGTGCGCGCCGGCGGTGCTGGAAACTTCGAACAGCTGCCTGGAAAGCACATTCACGTGGGAGACGCTACAACTACCCTCTCCCTTGAGTCCACGCTGTACGACGTTCACATTATACGCATTTCTTAGATGAATGTACCTCGACTGAACACCCACCTACTATCTGCCAGACACCATGCCGGTGCAGGTGGGGAGAGGCCACACCAGCCCCACGGTCTTACTGATCATAGGAGGATGCAGAGGGGGGCGGGAATTTGGGATGCGGACCTAGACAGGTGGGAGCTACAGAGGAAAAGCTCTAGAAATGAGGAGGGAGCCCAAGCCAGCTGCACAGGAAACAGCAGCACATGTATAATAGCATGAGACTACAAAAGGCCACGATGAAGATGGCCAGTGGAAACAACTGCCACCTCTCGCACAGGGCTGGGGGACCGCCACGTCGATCCGGCCAGAGCGGAGACCTCAGGAGCATACAGCACGCTCAGCAGGGACTCAGACAGGCAAGTGCTCACAGCAGGGCTGCCTGGTCCCCAGGGTAACGGCTTCAAGACCTGCCCCATCAAAGCTTAAAAAGAATCCACACAAGGATCAAGTTGACCCGCAATTTAAATGCCTTCCAGGGTAAGATTCAGCTCAACTCGGGACAACAAAACCCAGATATCAAAAATCCTGAACTTAACCATCTAAGAGATGATCAACAATTATTAAACATGTGAAGAAGCAGGAAAATGTGACCATCACCAGAAAAAAACTTAGTTGTAGAAATGGACCCCAGCATGATAGGGGAGATGGCATCAGAAGAAATAGCTTAAAACAACCATCATAAATATGTTCAAGAATTTAAACAAACACTGTTAGGACAAAGAGGGGAAAACTATAATATCAGAAACGAAAAATGAACTGGAAAGAAAGATGTAAACACGAAGATATCACCTTGAAACGCCCAAGCTGAAACACAAGAAAAGGTGGAGAAACCCAGGGCCTCCGTGACCGACAAGACCACACCGAGGTCTGTAATACTTGTGATTAAAGTCCCAGGAAATGAAGGGAAGCAAGAAAAAAAAATCTGAAGAAAGAACAGCCAAGTTTTTTCCCCCAGAATTAACACAAATATCAACCCACAGATCAAAGCAGCTCACAATCCCCAAGAAGGACGAACCCAAAGAAAGGCACCTCAGAATTGCTAAGAACCGAAATGCTGAAAAAGAACAAGAGAGAGGAACTGCTGAGAGCAGCACAGGAGCAGCGATGGGACAGAGGGGAGTGACTGTGAGACAAGAATGCCGCGGAGTTCTCATCTGAAAGGGCGCAAGCTAGAAGATGCTAAAACAACACATTCAAAGGGCTTTAAGAAAAAAGAAAGCCAGGCACCTGGGTGGCTCAGGTCATGATCCTAGAGTCCCAGGATCAAGTCCCACATCAGGCTCCCTGCTCAGCGGGGCGTCTGCTTTTCCCTCTGATTCTCCCCCATCTCATGCTCTCTCTTTTTCTCTCTCAAATAAATAAAATCTTAAAAAAAAAAAGAGAGAGAAAGAGAGAAAGCCAAAAACCTTATGTAGAATCTATTCAATATTTTTAAAATATATGAATAACTCCTTACCAGTAGCAAACTTGGGGATCTTAAATTGACTTGTAGGGGTGGGCACGGCCCGCGTCCTACAGAGCAGGTAGGAGTCACGCCTTCTCTCACTCCCAGCTGTAGTCAACGGAGAGGGCTGTGGCCAGGTGGGGCCAGAGTTCCGCCCAGGGCCTCCCCGTCCTGGTGACGAGGCTTGGGCGAGAGCCGCTGTGGGGGGCGCCTCGGCCGGCTCCGCCGGTGCCTCAGCGGCCGCCGCCCACCTGCTCTGCCTGCAGGAGGCACCCGCAGGGCCGGCCGGCAGAGGGTGCCTCGGCCCGGCCGGTCCCATCCTGCCTGGCTGGCTGCTGTGTGACAGCGGCGGGGAAGCGCCTGTGGAAATCCTTGCAGGCTCGCGGGCTCTAGCTGCAAGAGGAGACACAAAATCTGGTTCCCACTTAAGCTTACGTTATTTTTAAGTTAAGAAGTTACTTAGCACTTAGAGTTTCCAAGCGAAGAGGTTATTTGTTTCTATCATGATGATTTCCTCACGATCAAACACAGGACCTGTGAGCAACATCCCGCACGCCCGTCAGGTAATGTCCGCAAACAGGACAAGTCTGGCTGCTCCTGGCTTAGCTGAGTGTGTTCTAAGGTACAAATTCCAGACACATTACCGAGACGCACGTAAGTATTCGTGAGTTCCAGCGTTCCTGTCTTCCCTGCTGTTGTCGACAGCAGACCTCTACCCTGGCTGAGCGGCCAGAAGTGGACAGCGTCGTCGCGTGCCCCACCCCTCTGGTCAGGGAGGTTGGGAGGGGACAGGGAGAGAAGGCGCCGTCGTAGCTGCTTGGTCCCTTCAAATCCCAGGGCGGCTGGATCACAGCAATCCCGGGCACCGTTTAAAACAGAAAGATAAACCCGGGCAAGTACTCAGGGGCCAATACGCCCCCCGCAGACGCCCATCTGGGATGCCTCCTGCAGAAAGCCCAAGAGGAAGGCTGAGGCCGCAGACCGTGCCGCACGGTGCGCACCGGCTTCGCAGTGCTCCTCAGGCACACTGTCCCCGCGGACCTCGCCAGCCCCGTCTGTGCACACCACACACATACCACCCATCCACACACACACCCACACCCACACACACACCCGTCAGGCCCACTCAACGTCCGTCTCGCAGCCTTTACGAGAGGCAGGACTGCAGCAACCCTCAGTAAGAGCGGAGCCGTTGCCCTGCAGCTCCGGCCGCATAGACTGCACGGCCCCTCATCGGGCAGGGATCCCTTTCCCCGGTCACGGCCACACTCCACTCCGGAGGCTGGGGCGGGCCCGTCACACACTCCCTCTAAAGCCCAGACAATGTTGCAGGGGAGGCACCGTCCTGCCGTCCGTCCAGCTACGGAAACAACCTCCGTGCTCCTCCCCACCACCGGGCAGTCAGGACTCCAAACCACGTCAGTCTGATTCCAGAGAGGGCACTTGTCCCATTTTGTGAAGATCCACACACATCTAGACAGCAAACAGCACAGGACTAGCGGGGTGTCTGGAAGGACTGGAGGGCTTCTCCCCTTTACCACGAGATGGCGCCCTCGGCTCGCGGAGACCACAAGGCAGCCTGCCTTTCGTTGCTTCCGGTGTGGGGATTTAAATAAACGCCAAGTTTACTAGGGTCATGTGCCCTAAGTGATCTGGAACAGTCCTATTTTTAACACCTGTGTCTGGTTACACGTCCAGGGGCCGGTCTCTGCATCCTTGCACGTTCGCAGGCCCCTGGAGCACAGGGCGGCTATGGCAGGGCGCGGGCCACCCTAAACTAACCCCAGCCGGAGAGCGCTCTCCTCGGAGGAAGGGAGCACCACAAGGGCAGGGACCCTGACACAATGGCCCCCACCCCACACCGCAGCAAACTCTCCACAACCTTCTGCGGAGCTTAAGTGCTTCTGTCAAAACAGTCTCAGAGGGACATTTGCCCTCAGGGCCGGGCCTGGCTAGGCAGGGGTGGGTCTGGGCACAGAGCTCCCCTTTGGCCGCACCTCTGCCAGCAGCTGGAGAAGCACCCCCACTGGAAATCGCAGCTGGAACGGACCCCGAGGAAGACTTTCTTGGGAGCCCGCCAGCAAAGCCAGGTGGTTTCAACAGGGTTTTCTTCAGCCCCAACTGCAACAAAATGTTAAAAACAAAACAAAAAACCCAGAGTCATCAAAGAGTTCAAGATCTATACCCATGATCTATACCTTTCTTTGCAACTATAGGGTTTTTAAATAATTGAGCAATGATCGTCTTGAATTTAAAAGGAAAGGCCAGGCTGCACGGCTCAAGTGTAGTCTTCCAAGCCATGCGCAAGACACATGGGACCTTGCTGAAAGGCCGATTTCTGGGCTCCAACCCCCGCCCGCAGAGTCCGAGCTGTAGGGCCCAGTTTCTGGCAATTTTAACAAGTGGTTCTGACGCGCAGCTCCGTTTAACCACAAGGCCAGGAAAGAAACGGCAGGGCTGTGGGCGGCTGTGTCTGTGCCATTGAGCGGCGGAGTCAAGCACTGACATCCCGTCGCGTCTCTGAGGGAAGCGGGGAGCCGCACACACACACTGACGCTCAGAGATGCTGAGTCCCGTCCGCGGAGCCCCCACCACATGCCAGGCCGTGTGCTCTAGCTTCCATCAAGTGGCCTCGCACTGATGCCATTTCCAACCCCCCCCAACTTGATTTCAAAGACACACTGCACGTCTAGCGCACTGCCCCCGTGATCGCTTTGCTCCCGGGCCACGCCCACCCTGCCGGACCCACCTTGTTCGGGACCGGGAGCGATCGCTTGCCTTGGACCGAGTGGTTTCCCCCAGCCGGCATGCTGGTGGGCTCCCGGGCCACACTGGACTTGTCAGGAGCCGCGTCCCTGCGGGGTTCCTTTTCAGTGAGGATTCTCATCTGGGAAGGACTGGCTGCTATCCTTTTCATAGGCTGAAAATTTTAAGATGAAATGTGAGAGCTCTCTGGTCTTTAACAACGTACAGAAGTACCAAGGCTTCAGTGTAGAGCAATGGTGGGCACCATCTTCCCGGGCTGCACACGTCCCTCCACTCATCAGCAGACGGAAGCGAACACGGCCGCTCGCTTCCTGCACCGAGTCCCCATGGACAAAAATGATGATGGCATTTGCTTCCTCATTAACAACAGAGTGGAATAATACTAAGACCATTAACAGGAGAGAGATCCTCTAAAGCTTTTCCTCAATCAGGATTCTGAGCTAAGGATGATGAGGAAACCGGTTCTAGTAACAAAACTTTTAAAATGCTGTCTGGAAAGGAATCACTGATTAAAACATCATTCCTTCTAGCAGAGACGCTGCTCAGTTGTAATGAATCTTCCTGGAAGAGTACCGGAAGCCATTTTTCTCTGGGTAGCAGAGTCAAACAAAGAATAAATTTCTGATAATATTTAGATCCAAGGGCATTTAGGGAACGAGCCCTGGCTTCTATCAATAACCCCTTATAACAAGGCCGGTTACGAAGCAGCAGCAGCAGATCATAAAGTAAGCATAGCATTAGAACAATGACTTTCTTTTTCCTTTACAGCATTTTAAAATTGAGATATAGCTCACGAAACATAAAATTCACCATTTCAAAGCATACATGTCAGGGGTTTTTAGCAAATTCACAATGTTGTACAACTGGCATCAACCCAAGAACATTCTTGTTATCCCTGAAGGAAAGTGCTAGCCATCAGCAGTCACCTTCCACTCCTGTCAACGTCCCAGCCTAGACAGCCACTAACTACTCCCCTCTCTACAATTCGCCTATCATGGTCCCTTCCTAGAAACGGAGGCATACGATATGTGAACTTTTATGTCTGGCTGCCTTCATTAAGCACGTTCTCAAGGGTCATTCACGTTATACTATTTTCTAATATTGCATATTCTTATTGCCTGAGTCCCCCTGTAATCCCTACCGCGGTCCACATACCCACATAAGACCCCTGTCACTCATTGTAGGCACATCACTTTTAGAAATTTACATCCCAATGGTCTCCAGCAAAGGACTTTGTATGACTAAAGGAATGGCCCGGCTATTTAGGGGAAGCAACAGCCACCATGTCCCCTGTCCAGGCTTCAGTGTGGCAGACAAGATCTGAGCTCGGATCAGCCCTGGGTTCTGAGGGCAGGGAGTCATGCAGTTCGTGAGATGTCCTTATAGAGGGAAAGCAGCTCCTAGGTCCTTGCTGGGCGGTTTGCACTGACCCAGACCTGCTCACAACCCCGTACAGTACCATTTCTCTGCAACTGGCTCGGAGAGCAGAGGCCTGGGGCCCAGGTTAGCAGCGGAGCTGAGAAATGGCACACAGCAGGCTCTAACTGCCGCCTCCCCTCAAAGCAGGAGCTTCCTCCCCTGAGCAGACACAACGTCAGCAGAGCCTGGACGCAGCCACCCTTTGACACCTTCCCCCACCCGAGTGCCCCGCCCCGCAAATCTCCAGGAGCCCCAGTGCACCAGAGTTGGTTAGCTGTATCCCAAAGACCTGGCTGTCCACTGCCACTTCCCAGGACAGCTTCTCCGCATAATTCCTGGGAGGAAAGAGATCTAAACAAATTCACAGCTAAGGAAGACAGCTAGTGGCTGTTCCGGGAGGGGAATTTTTGGAAGTTGCTTGTTAATGTACATGAAATCCCTAATAAGCAGAAAATCTAGCGTTGTAACAAAGCAAAAGGACAAATTTCAAAAGGCATTTAGGAGGAGGTGTTTTTAAATCATCACAAGAGGAAGGTAGTCCCGCCCCGTCCACATCCACCCCAAACCTCGCTCTCCAGGCGGTCCCTGCTCTTCATGGACTTTCTGCTTCTATACTTCTTTCCTTTTCTTTTTTTTCCTAAGATTTTATTTATTTATTTGTCAGAGAGAGAGAGCCCAAGCAGGGGGAGCAGCAGGCAGAGCCAGCAGAACAGGCAGAGGGAGAAGCCGGCTCCCCGCTGAGCGGGGAGCCCCGATGCAGGGCTTGACCCCAGGACCCCAAGATCATGACCTGAGCCGAAGGCAGATGCTTAACCGACTGACCCACCCGGGGCCTCGTTCCTATGCTTCTGAGCCCTCGGCACAGCCACGTTTCCAAGCTTCTCCCTGTCACGGTTTCCTTTAGGGTCATAAACCAAAGGGCTAAAACGCAAGGGAGCACCTAGCTCTCCAGACAGATGTTCTGGGATGTGCGTGTGTCTACCTGCTCCGTGGCCAAAGGAATGTTCTTCCCTCTCGCCGAAAAAGCCCGGGGCTGCACCAATTTGCTGATGACCTTTCTCTGAGCCCCTGACTGGTTCGGAGGGTGAGCAGTACTCGGTTCCGCTGGCACAGAAGAGCGGGATGAACGTGGTGGTCCCTGTGTCTGGGCGGGAGCCCCTGGGAGGGCCACGCCAGAGGGGGTCTGGGTTCCCGGGTGTGGCGCGCCCCGCAAGGGGCTGTCTGACAGACAATAGGTCTCTCTCTTAAGTGACTTGGGGCTTTTCTTCATTTCATTTTCTTTCTCAAATAGGCTTATTTTTAATTTTGATTCCTGTATAAATCTTTCCACACCCTGGCTCCAAAGGTCTTCCGCTGTGACATCTTGCGCCGCCTTGTGTTTGCTCTTGCTTTCTATCTGCAAGGCCAGCAAGTGGGCTTCTTTATACACTTCCACAAATTTTTCTCCAGTGAGAGGACTCCAGGTGAAGTGACTTTCTGAGGCTGACAAGACAGGCTCTTCAGGAATGTGATGGTTTAATTCCAAGCTGGCAGCAACGCATCTTTCCTTATGCCCAACGGGTCCAAAGAAGACCTCATCATCTTCATTTGCGCTGTTTCAAATAAAAGGATTATTAACAACAATGGCATTTAAATGAAGGACTTCAGTGAATGTGATTAAACCCAAGGAAAGGGAAGAAAACTCATGGTTTACCTCGAAGAAGACAATGAAAGATCGAAGTCAAATTTTTCATCAGCCAAGAGGAGAATGTCTGGGGGGAAAAAGTCCAGCATTATTTGAGGGTTGGGGCCAACAAAGAAAATATTACCAGGCTCTGCAGCTATAAAAACAACAAAATTTCACTCCCCAAAGTGTACCTTCTCGTCATCTTAACAGAGGGCTCTAGATGCTCCGTTTTTGTTTCCGTTTTAAAATAGCATCAAAAAAAACAATAATAAAATAAAATAGCATCAGCAATTCTGGGTTTGCTAAGCTGACCCAAAAATCCCAGTCCTCATCTTTAAGATATAATCTAAAATGCATTCACCAAGTCATTCAACCAGTTTTTCAAGGTTAGATAAGTCATATTCGGGTACAGACAGTTTTCAAAAGACCACCTGCTTCAGGTCCCCCAGGACTGAATTCCTTGCTTACAAACTACATCAACACCTACTCTTCCTTCAAAAACAAACTCAGTGTTATTTAAGTGCACCCTCGGGACTCCACATGTATTTGCTGATGACAGGCTCTTCTTACAGCGCACCCTGAACCCAGATGAAACTGCACGTGTACCCCCGTCCGCACTTTCGCCATAGCTCCTTCACCAGCCCGCCTGGAAGCTCAACTCCTTTAGCAAACCTCGACTCCCTCTGACAAACCTTGGGCTCCAGGTTAGCGGATCTCTTTCCTGGGGCAACTGCACCCTTCCCCCAGCTCCCACACCCCATCCACCCCCATGCCTCCCTAGGGCCTCCCTGCCCTAACCCCTGTCGCTGCGCCGCCCTGCTGTTCTGTAATGTCCCTTTACCCTTCGGGACCCCCAGCTAGAGTGTAAGCTCCTCCAAGCCAGAAAATGTCTAATGCTCTCACAAATTCCCTTAAGTCCGGCTAAGGGCCTGGACACTTACAAATAATTATCAAAATGAATAATTACACTGATTGTAATAATAATTGCACTGAGTGGTTATTTCCACGCTGTAAAGTCTATACAGCACTTTCACAAATCACATCTTAT
Source organism: Martes martes (assembly GCF_963455335.1). Classification (NCBI taxonomy): domain Eukaryota; kingdom Metazoa; phylum Chordata; class Mammalia; order Carnivora; family Mustelidae; genus Martes; species Martes martes. The sequence continues at coordinate 3,537,702 of NC_137895.1, forward strand.
TTGATCCTAAAAAACAATGCAGCAAGCTTACTAAAATTATAAAAATTTAAAGTACACTATTATCATAATTAGGTCCTAATTAGTCACTTCAATTATTCTTAATTACCCAATCAAGGAAAAGGCAGAAAGCACAAATGCACAAACACAATAAAGAGAAATGACCGGAGAGAGAGGAAATTAAAAGGTTCTTAAGTTAGACTGCTCAACTCCATGTGTATAAACCTAAGAACTTGGCTGAAATGCATAATTTTCTAGAAAACACTATTTTTTGTATTTAAATTACTTAAGTGGATTTATTTTTAAAACTGACTCCAGAAGAGAGAAAAAAAAATCTTCATAGTTCAATTATCATAAAATAACTGCATACATTTATTCAAGAGCTCTTGTCCTCAAAAGAGCACAAGTCCCAGACAGTTTTACAGGATAATTCTGTCAAGTCTTTCAAGAATGCATCATTCCAAAGTTATTTAGACTGCTCCACAGGATAGAAAAAAGAAACCTTTCAACTTACTTCTACAAAGCAAGCATAACCATTCCCCAAACCTCTAGGTAGCTCAGTAAAGAAAGTTACAGACCAGACTCATAACAAACCCTAGAGAGGAGGAATACTGGGTACCAGCACATTAAAAGAAGAACACATCCCAACTAGGTGAAGTTTGTTTCAGGACTGTAGGATGGTTTAATTTTACACAATCTAGTGACACGATTGTTATATTACCAGATCGCAAAAGAAAGCCCTATATCGTGTCCGTCTGTGCCAATAAGACATATTAAAAAATGCAACATACCTTGTTGACTTTAAAAGCTCTTTATAAAAAGCAATAGATACATTAGAGACACATTTGATCATATAAGGAAGTATCTGTCTCCAGCCAAAAGCCAATGTCAGGTCTAATGGGACACGATCAGAAGCATTCCTTCTAAAGGCAGGAACCAGTGTCCTCTATCAGTCAGGACAGGCTAACTTATGCTAAAGTAACAAACAACCCCCCGAGCGTCAAGTGCTGTATTTCTCACTCAAACTCTACGTATGCTGAGGCGTGGGTCCTGCTCTGCATCCTTCTCACTGCAGAACACAGGCTGATGGAGCCTGGGCCTTGTCCTAAAGGGGGAAACGGCAAATTCATACTAGTTCTTAAAGACCTAGAAGTGACACATATCGCAGCATTGCCATTTCACTGGCCACCCTTCAAGTCACTTGAGCTGAATCCAACTGCAAGTGGGCAGACAAGTACGAGTCCACCATGTACCCAGGAGGGAAAAATAAAGTAGAAAGGAAGAAGGGAAAAAAAAGTGGAAATACTGATAAACAGCACCAAAACTACCACCAATATGTAAATTAACTCACAAACCAGCAGGAGAGTTAATGGTATCTAAAGAGGCAATTCCAGCGAAGGCGGGCGCACGGCCATGACATCTGCCGTCACAAGCCCGGACACCATGCTGGGCGCGCTAGCCAGTGCGATCAGACAAAGGAGAGAATCTGGAGGCGACGGGATCACAGCGCACAGACGCTACAATCACAGACACGAGGAAAAATTCTCTCTCTCCCTCTCCTTCTGTCCCTCTCCCCACTCACTCATGCGTACATGCACTAGTGCTCTCTCTCAAAATAAATAAATAAATCTGGGGAAAAAAAAAAAAAAAGGAAAGAAAAGGAACAAGAAGAAACCATGAGGAAATTGTCACCTGGAGACAAGAGGTCTAACTACGACACCAAACTGGAAACCGGAGGAGGCTGATAGTACAATACGTAAAAAAAAAAAAAAACATTTTAAGTCTCTGCATAGCCAAAATCCCCATGAGCAAAGTTAAAGAAACAATAAGCAGGGGAAAACGTATGTGCGGCTCCCGTCTCAGAGGGCTCATTTAAGAACGGTGCCTACAAACTGTAAGAAAACAAGCAGCGATGTAATGGATGACCTGGCAAATGACAGCAACAGATCAAATAACTGACGAAATAAAACAAAACAAAAGTAACCCCGAGACTCCACTTTTCACCTATCAGGTTGTCAAAAACCAAAGAGTTTGGTAAAACGGGCGCAAGGCTGTGGAGAATGAAGACAGTCCACATAGCACTAGGGGAGGCATCACTTAGTCACCTGGCAGCACCTACGAAATCAGAAATGCGTGTGTCCTCCGGCCCAGCAAGGAGACCTACAGGCGGACATCCCACAGCCGGTCCCGGTGCCGTTCGCGGCAACAGCATTTGAGAGAGCAAGACACAGGACACAAACGGACATGCACCCATAGCAGATGGGAAAATTAGTCCCCGCCCCCCCAAGGTGGACCGCTACACAGGGACCAAAGAGAACAGCAACGGTGCACGTGTTGAGATTCAAAGATCACCCCCATAAACCCGTACCACGAGCAAGATGCGGCACAGGGTTCCACCCGCTCTAAGAGAGGGGCAGTCGGCCGGCAGTGTACACGGACTGGTTTGCTCTTGCACAGATAGGGTCTGGAAGAGCAAAGAGACCGAAGACACTGCTGGCCTTTGGAGGGGCAGCTGAGGGGCTGAGGGAGAGGCTGCAGGAAGCGGAAACAGGTTAGGTCAGATCCTGGAGGGTCTGCAAGCCACTGCAAGGAGCTTCTATGCCATCCAGAGTGCGACAGGAAGCCATGGAAGACTTAAGCCCGAGAGTCACGGTCTAACCCGTGTTTCTCTGGCGGCTGTGTCGAATGTATGGGAAGGGAAGGAAGCGGTATCTGTTGAAATCACAGATGCCCACGGAGGTGGAGGTGAGTTGGTGTGGCCGAGGCACAGGGTGGTGACATCCGGATGGCGCTGGAAAGAGGCAGGTGGACCCGAATGCATTCTGGAGATGGAGACAGCAATAAAGGGTGACTGAACGAACGTGGCCGCTTCACAACTTAGGTTGGTAAGTAGAGGGGCCGTTTGCTTCCACGGGAGGACAAAGAGCCGGCGAAGAACAGGCTGGAAGGACAAGCACATTGGGCTCGAAGTGCAAGACATCCGGGTGAAGACGCCAAGGAGGCAGGTGGATCCAGGAATCCAGACTCTGGGGAAAGGCTGTGTCCAAGAGAAAATGTAGCCCCGCTACAAAGCGGATGGAGTTTAAAACCTGGGAACGTCTGAGAGCCCCTGGGGGGGTGGATAGAGAGAGACCCCAGACCACGGGCTGGGAAAGATCCCCTTCAGAAGACGACGGAGGAAGAAGAGCTTGCAAAGAGATGGATAAACCAGCCAGGCAGTTGGAAGGGTTTGTACCTGCACGTCGGTGGTGAGCAGGAGCAAACGGCCGGGCACGAAGTAAGGCTACGAGGGGCCGGGAGGGTTGTGACAGAAGGGGTGAAGTCCTCCAGCACAGCCCATGGGACCGCACGCACTCGGGACTGGTACTGAACGTGAGGGTACAGACGGGAAGGAGGAAGGGCTGCAGCGGCAAATACGTTTCTAGATACAAGGAAGAGGTGATGAAACTGGCGAAGCCCCCAGGACGCTCTTGCCAGGATGACGTGTCCAGAATACCCAGTCCACTGGCCTCACATGGATGTTGTGAGGAGCAAAGGATACAGGGACGTCCACATGCCTCAGAGCAAAGATAGGAGAGTTTGGGCCTCCGCTCATCTCCTGAGGCTGTCCTCTCACCCTGATGCTCAAGCCGGACGGGGACAGAACAAGACCAGAAAGTCACGGAGATTCTAAACAAGCCTCAGCCAACAGAAACCAGCAATGAACAGGAAGAGGAAACATCAAATTCGGCCCCTCCAGTCCCGAGCGCCTACCAGGTGCCAGGCTGGGTATACCCAGCATACCCAGTATACCCAGCGGGTCGGGCTGCAGAGAACCCCTGCTTTGAGGGAAATCCGAAGCTGGGGGGGGGGGGGACACGCGAGGGACAAAACCGAAAACCAAAGAGGCCGGACGGAGGCACACCGCTTAGGGCGGAGACGTGACTTTGGCCGGCGCGGAGCACCGGTGAGCGCTGAACAAACACGGGGCTAAGTTCTCGCAGATGCGGGCGCTCGAGCTCCCGACCACGGCGCTGCAGCGGCAGGACGCACCGTTCTCCCCGGGGACGTCCATCTCCGCTTCTCCCGGCGGGCGGGCTGGCGGCGCGTCCTCCTTCCACGGCGACGGCTGTCAGGGAGGGAGTCACTGCGGGGAGGACAGGGCCGGCCGGTGAGCAGGTGCCGGGACCCAGGCCCCCGGCGCTCCCCCCACGCCGGCCCCCCGTGAAGGCCGGCGGGCGCCGCTGCAGCCCCCACCCGGACGCAGGGAGAGGGCGGCCGCCGGCAGGCAGGGAGGGGAATGGCGGCCGGAGGCCACGGGAGGTGCCGCGGGGCCCCTCTGCCTCGCACCCCCGGGGCCGCGCGTCCCCAGGCCGGGAGCTCCGGGGGCCTGATCAGGACGGAACTCCACGGCGGAGCACAACGGAAGTGCTCCGAAAGCGCCACCGAAAGCGCGAGAGGACCCCGCCCGACCCACGGCTCCCCTCACCCGAGCGACGGCGACACCCGGCGGCCCCACCCCGGCCCGGGGTTTAAACGCGGCGCGTTGGGCGCGGCGCGGGCCGCCGATTGGCCGGTTTGAAGGCGCTGCGCCACGACGCCGCGCCCGGTGCATCCTGGGGGCTGGGGGCGGAGCCGCCGGGAGGAGGGGCGCGGCGCGCGTGCGCACTGCCTCCGCGTGCGGGTGGGTCGGGCAAGTCCGGGTTCCGCCGGCGCCCGCGGCGGGTCGGCAGGGGCGGGCGCGCGCCTCTTTGCAGCGCGGTGCCGGGTCCCCGCAGGCTTGGCGTCAGGGAAGCCGCGCGTGCCGAGGGACGTGGTTCCGACCCCAGCTTTTTGTCTGTACGCGCAGGGGCTTCAGTTCCCCGCCAAGCGTGTCGGCGGGAAGACCGAAGTGGGGGCGCGCGTGTGCCTCGTGCGCCCCCCTTGCCGGTCGGTGCCAAGCCCCGGGCCCGCCCGCACCAGCGCACAGCGTCCCGCCGCCGGTGCCCGCGCGGCAGGAGAAGCCGAGGGGTGGCGGGGGACCGTGGTGAGGGCCCGAGCTGGCCGGAGGCGCCCTGGGCTTTACACCCGCCGGGGAGCTGGGTTTGTTCCGAGAGCAAGAGGCGGGGGCGGGCTGGAGGGGTGCGCAGGGCGCGGTGGCCCGGGGATGCAGTCCGCACGGGGAGCAGGAGCCCTGGTCCGAGCGACGCGGAGCACCGACCACTGAGTAGGTCCGTCCGCAGCAGCGTCAGACTGACCGCGCCGCGCCGCGGACCGTGAACCAGGTGTAACGCCCCGCTCGTGGCCGGGAGGGTGAGGTGAGGGGCTCCGTTCGGGACACCGTGTCATGAAGCTGTTGCTCTGGGTGTCTGGGACGGGTGGCTGTGGGAGGGTGTGGGAAGGAGGGGTCTGGGATGCCCCATAGGGTCTGCCCTGGGAAGGTCCTAACTCCAGAGGGAGGAACACCATTTTCAGGGACGGTAATGAGTTATTTGGGCAGATTGGGTGGAGAGCTGTCCAGGGGGCAGTCTTCCCAGGCCCAGGACCTACGCCAAGAAGGCTTCTATACAGGCTGGCATCTGGACTCCACGTTGTCTCTGGCTTCACGTCACCCACGCCAGTCACCCTGTGTGGTTGTGGTCCCTCTCCACTTCTCCTGATTCCAGCTCCCTGTGAGACTGTGAGCCCCTAAAAGGCATGGCAGGGGCTCGGTTATGTGATGTCCCCCAGCCTCACACAGCCCAGCCATGGACCCCAGGCAAGAGCTGAGAGAGTGGGGGCTGGATATTGAAGGGGTAGGAGGTGGAGAGGGGGCTGGGGAGGCAGTGTCTAGCAGTTAGGACAGAGCCCAGCCTGACCTCTGCATTCCCTTTATCTTGTCCCGGCATCCCCAACACCTCTTTTCCATCAAAGGGCTCCCTCTAGCCTTTGGCTTCCCACTGCACTCGGATGTGCCGGGTCCACCTAGACCTCGCCTCCACCTCCTGAGTCTCCGTCCATGGGGTCCCTCCTGAATTCCCCTGTCTTTTGGCCTTTTTTTTTTTTTTTTAAAGATTTATTTATTTGAGACAGACAGACAGAATGAGCATGACCAGGAGGGAGAGAATCTCAAGCAGACGCCACGCTGGGCACAGAGCCCGACACAGGGCTCTATCTCACAACCCTAAGACCGCGACCCGAGCTAAAAACAAGAGCTAGACCCTCACCAACTGCGCCACCTGGCACCCCACGAATTCCATTGTCTTTTGCTCAGTTCCTGCTTAACTGGAGAAGAAAGGTGGAACCAGGCACACCCAGCTGCAGGTATCTGTCAAGAGCCTTTGGGTTGTAAGAAACACAAAACCAGCTTCAGGCTGGCTTTAGAAAGAGGAGAATGAACTGACTCGAGGAACTGGGAAGTCCAGGAAAGAGGACCTCGAAGGAGGGCACTGGGTTAGGCCACCGCCCAGCTGCCTCTCTCGGGTCCTGCTCACCCTTGAGCACGCTGGCTTTGCTGGGCCCCCAGCCCAGGAACTCCAGGCTTCCCACCACTTAGCAGGGCATCCTGAGGGCAGCAGCTGGTTTGGGGGTGCCCACGCCCTGTCGATGGTCCAAAGGCCTCCGTTTGCCTGACTCAATCAGGCAACTGCGACTGCAGCAGGAGCTCAGGAGGGTGCTTGGCCCGGGTCCCCACAGCCCTGTGGGCACCCTCGCCAGCCTACAGTGGGTTCAATGAGGGCTTCCCCGAGGAGGGATCAGGGTTCCTGGCTTCACTGGCCAAGTTGTATCCTCCTTGGAACCAGGAAAGGGGAGGGCAGATGAAATGTGGGCAGGTAACAAGAGGGGACAGCTCAGGATGGGAGGGTAGGCTCCCCTCTGGCCTGTGTCCCTAGCTCCTGGATGGAGAGAGCATCTCTCTCGATATCCTATTGTAACTACCCATCTTCTGGACTCAATGTCCCGCCCCCACGCCCAAGTTCAAGGAGAAGCCTGTCTCCCCAGGACCCAGCCTGGCACGTGGGAGATGATGAAAGGTGCCGCCAGCACAGTCAGGCAAAGGAACCAATTAATTAATTTATTTTAATCTCAGAAATCTGTCTAATCAGTTTGGAGGCCTCCACTGCCCCTGCCTGAGTCCCTACGTAATTTCAGCCTACACTGAAGGAACCTGAGAAACATCTAGGGGTGGGGATCGCCCCCCACAAGCACATTTCAGTGAAATCAGCAGCTTGCTCAGGAGTGTCACTGGGGCCATGTCAAGATGGGGAAGAAGAAAACTGGCTCAGATCTCAGTAAAGCTCCATGGACTTTGGTTTTTGCCGGGACAGGGCAACCCTGAGTTCAGTCCACAACCCCCAGAAAGTGTGCCCGCTCAGTGCATGTGTGCCCGTGTGATTCAAGTCCTAGTGGGCAAAGGAAGCCACATACCCAAGGTCCCTTAATTGGCACCACCGGAGCCCCCGGGGGAAGTCCATGGACTTCTCCAGAGACAGCAGAGGGCCACCCCACATGCCTGTGCTGCTTTGGGGGGGGGGTGCCGCAGCTGAGGGGTCCAAGGTGAATCTCAGGGCCTCTGGTAGCTGTGACGCTGGGCAGGTCACTTCCCCCCATGGGTGCTCTCACCCAAAAGATGGGACAATGTATCTAGAATTTGATGGGGAAGACAAAAGGAGAGGGCTTATCCCAGCGGCAGCCTCAGGGGCAAGAGTGTTCCCCAGGGGAGGACTCCCCTCCCCCAGCCAGGCCAGCCCCCCCAACCCAGGAGGTGTAAGTCCCCTGGGAAAACAGTTTGCCAGGTGAGTGGCAACAGCGCTGCCCGCTTTGGCTCTAACTGCTGGCACATGCACCTTGGCCCTTGGAACAGAGGGTTCCAAGATTGAGTCATGTCTAAAATTGATTTGTGTCCCTACTTCCCATAATGTTGCTGGCTACAGGGCTTTCTGCTTAAAACTGCAAATTACTCAGCAGCCCTAATAGACTCTAGCTGCTTCTAACCCCAGGGTTCAGGGGGCAGCTGATCCGACGCCGGGGAGGGGGCCAGGTCCAGCTCATTGGAGGAGGTGGACGGCAGCAGCCTTTCGGATGAGCCGCTGGGTCAGGGGTGAGTTGGGCTTCAAGGCGTCACGCTCCATCAGAAGGTTCCTGTGGAAACGGACAAGGTCTGTGATGGAACCTCCTAGAAGCGGGGGGGTCCTGTGGTCCCTGGGCCCCAAGACAGGACAGGCAACTCAGGCTGGGCCTGAGATGGGAAGAGAGGGGACAGCATCACTGCAGAGGGGATTGGGGGGGTGTGGACAGAGACCAACAGCAGAAGACCTGGTCTTGGCAGGGCACTAGGTGGGTGGGGGGAAGTCAAGGATGAGAGGGCAGGTCAGGACATCCAGTGTCTGGAGAACATGTCGACACTCTCCCCAAGACACATAACTGGGTGAGCGCAAAACCATGGCCTCGTCTGCCTTGCGAAGGTGGGGGCCCGTCCACCTGCCCGACAAGAGGGTAGACCCTGTCTGGAGGGTGACTCCTGAGGCCGACTCAGAAGGTAAGTGGCAGGAGACTAGGTATGGAGAAACCCAAGTGTAAACAAGTTTTTAAGGCAAAGACCCTGAACAATTAATAACAGTGCTTCTGTGGGGTGAGGGTGGGGTTAAGGAGGTGGGGACACGATGGGTGGGGGCGCAGGGTTTCCACCCTGGAGGGGAGGGGAGTGGACTGCCCATCACCCCGACAGCAGCAGGTTCCCCTGTGGCCAGCATCTGCTCTTGGCTGCCCCCGTGGCGTGTTGTCCCTCAACACCCCAATGGGAAGACTTCCCAGCTCGGAGGAGACCCTCCACCCCCCTGGCATGCCCCCACCCCACGCCTGCCCTCAGCCAGCCTCTCTGTCCAAGGGGCCCCACCTTCCCTGCCAACCTGAGATGCCAACTTGCACCCACATGGGGGCCTGGAACTCTAAGCAGTGTGACCCCTAAAGAAAGGTGTGTGGCTGCGGCAGATGGCCATGGAGGGGTGAACAGTGAGGGGCTTGTGTCTGAGATGTGTCAGCCTTGCAGCCAATTCCAGAGCGCGCACAGCTGTTTCATTAGTGCTGAGAACACCTGCTCTGCTCAGTTTGGAGACACTGTTGGGACAGTTGGACCTCGCGCAGCTTAAACCCTGGGCCTTTCTGCCTGACCTCCAGGGCTCAGCCTAGGGCCACCCCGGACTTCACTGGGTCTCCCGACCCCTATTCTACCCACCAGGTATCCCACAGCCCCTCCCTGCCCCCTTTCCCATTGGTGTTCCAGTGGGGGGCAGGAGAGCCACGAGCAGACTGGGCTGCCCCGTGCAGGGCAAGGCCAGCTGGGGCGTGGGAGCTCCCAGGCTGCTGGTGAGGGCTGGGCTTTGCAGCGCTTTCTAATTCAGGTGCCCCCGCCCCAACACCCCTAACCCTCCAGCTCCTGCTCCTCCTAACCTGACTACTGTGCCTGGTCAGATCTGCTGGTTTGCGGGCCGCCCCTCAACTGTCTTTTCTTCAGGGCACCCTCCCTCCCTGAGTCCCAGCCAGCTCAGCCTCCACAGCAAGGTGCCCTGGCCCGCACCCGTGGCAAGTTGCTGTGTGTGTGTGTGTGTGTGTGTGTGTGTGTGTGTGTGTGTGTACACGAGATAGTTGCTAGTGTTCCCACATGAGATGTGCGCTCCACGTGCCAGGCCCTGGGTTGGCCTGCCCCCTCCCCCACCTCCTGGAACCCAGCAGAGCCCGTGAGAAAGGGCATCCTGGCAGAGTGCGCAGCATGTGCAAAGGCCCAGGCCCCTGAAGGACCAGGACATGTTGGGTAACTATAGTTCAGCGTGGCTCAGCTGGGAGGGCTAGGAAGGGCAGGAGGGCCGGCCTGGGGGTGGGCGGACCCCAGTGGTCAAGTCGAGTGCGCCAGCAGGGAAAACCAAGCACCCCGTAGCCTCACGTCCTTGCAACCTCAAAGGTGGGAACCGTCTCCGGCAGAGGGAGGTGGGCGTCTCAGGACAGGCTGGAAGCCCCTGGGGAGACCCCCAAGTGAGATGGGCCGCTCTGCTCAGAGACGTCCCCAAGCCTGGCATGGGTGTGAGCGAGGAACTCACCGCGCCACGTTCTTGTGGACGCCAGACGTGCAGTTCAAGGCCGCGTGGATCAGCAGCTGGTTGAAGACGTCTCTCTGAGAAGTCAGTGGGGCAGGTTAGGCTGGTGTAACATGGGATGAGGGATGGGAGCCCCCATCCCACCGCGGGCAGGCCTGTTCTCGGGAACAAACTTCCTGGGGGCGGGAAAGATGGGGACACCCGCGCTCATGGGCGCTGATCCGGAGAGAGGCCGCCGGCAGCGGTGCAGCACAAGGCTGGGGGCTCACCTGGGCGTTGCTGCCCCCGATCTGGATGATCCGGTAGCGGATGGGAAGGAGCAGTTCCAGAACACGTTCCGGGTTCCCGTTCTCAGCCTCCACCAGGGCCTGGCACAGGGGCAGCCCCACATCTCGGGCCAGGAGATGCTGGCAGTTCTCCCCGGGGGACCTGCCAGCCAAGGAGGTGCCCTCAGTTACTGGCAGGACACCTTGCACTGCTTGACTCAGGTGTCCTGAGGGGATGGGCTGCTCTTCCTCAGGCCAGCATCCCTGGCTCTGTGCCCGACACAGCAGGTGCTTGGGTCAGGGGTGCTGACAGAGGAGAAGCGGGCAGGAAGGGGGGGGAACAGGGTTCTCTCGAACCTGGCTTGGACAACCCTTTTCACAGGGCTGGACTGTGCTGTTGGGGGACCTCGGGCAGGTCCCCCAACGTCTGGGCTCAGTTTGCTCATCTGTAAAGTGTGGGTACAGTGCCAACCTCACAGGGCCGTCAGGATTGCACACCGTGCAGGTAAAGCCCGGCGCTGGAGTTGGCCCCCACGCTGGGGCACACAGTTGTCACAGCCCATGTCTCTTTGCTGGCCCGTAGGTGGGGGTTGAGCTGAGTCATGGGGACAGCGGGCATGGTGGCAGCAGCCTGCTTCAAGCCTGTCTTAAAAGAAAGAATCGGGGGGGCCTGGGTGGCTCAGTCGCTAAGTGTCTGCCTTCGGCTCAGGTCATGATCCCAGGGTCCTGGGATCGAGCCCGGATCAGGCTCCCTGCTTGGTGGGGAGCCTACTTCTCCCTCTTCCACTCCCCCTGCTTGTGTTCTCTCTCTCTCACTGGCTCTTTGTGTGTGTCAAATAAATAAATAAAATTTTGAAAAAATTTTAAAAGTAAATAAATAAAAAGCAAGAATCAGATCCCGCAGTGCCGGGTGGCTCCCCAGGCCTTCCTGGGCTGACAACGGCCGCTGAGCCGCGGACTCCTTGCCTGAAGCTGCCTCCCCAGCCGAGGCCCATGGATCCTGCAGCTCCGCTCTGGGGGGAGGGGCCGGGCAGGCGGCTAGGTGGGTGGCCAGCTCCAGCACCGCCCCCGGGACAGCACCAGGGGTCACGGCTCCCACAGCTCCAGCCCTCCGGGTGGGAGACGAAGGGTGGCTGCTTCCCTGGCCTCTCCTGGGATGGAAACTGGCTCCCACCCATGCCAGGAACCGGGCCAGGGGGCTGTGTGGCCACACCACCGCACCTCCCTCTCCGGCCAGCCTGCCTCAGCACGCACTGTCCCCAGTTGGCAGATGAGAAGACTGAGGCTCAGAGCAGAGAAGCACTTTGTCCAGGATCTCAGAAGGTATGCAGCAAGGCTTTCTGGTTCCAGAGCCTCACCGCGTACCCCCGTGGGAGGCGGCACCCGTGACACTGAGGCTCCCACCCCCAGCGAGGCAATGGAAAGGGGACTCTGGCTCTTAGGAGAACGGCCATGTCCTTGCGTGATGTATTTGGTGGGGGCACACACCTGCGGGACACGCGTATGACAGCCACCCTCCACGGGCATCCCCGCAGTGGCGTTCACCAGTGGGGCCTCCAACCCCAGCCTCCTGGGTGGGTCTGGCTGGGGATGGAGCAGACCTCAGCCCGCCCCCAGGACCCATGGCCTTCCCAGTGGGTCCCTGGCCCCTCGGCATACTTGCTGGCGTCCTGCAGGGTGGTCAGGAGTTCCTGGGTGGTCCCAGAGTCCCGAGCTCCCAGGGATGCCATCAGGAAGTGGGCATCGTTGAACAGCAGGATGTGGTCCCGGCTGTGCTTCTGGGTTATAGGCAGGATGTCCTGCCACCGCTCACCCACAGACACCCCTGAGGGCATAGGGAAGAAACCCGCAGGCCTGGTGTCCCATGTGAGCATGTCCTATGCACGGGCCTCCTGAACCCCCACACCCCCCAGAGGCCCTTGTGTTCTAGCTGGGGAGGCTGGGCAGGGGAGCAGGGCTGGCAGGTGGCCTCTGGCCTCACACAGAGGCATGTGGGCCCCGTTTATGTTAACTTCGTTTAATTGTAAATGCAGTAGATGCTTGCAAAAGCAAAAAAAATAAACCTACTGAAGGGTATTGAAGTTTCTGGCCCCTTGGACGAAGCCCAAAACCATTTTTGAAATTCGTCCTGGGATTACCGTTGGCATGGCACCTGCTACCTAATGAAAGTCGGAGGAGTTAATAAATAACATTCTCTCACATTTGTGTCGGGATTTCTCGGCGCTAGACGGCCCCTACTTCTGCTCTGCTCCCCGGCCCCTTCCCCCGCCTCGGGTCCCTCCTGATTCCTCCGAGTTACTACCTCCTTCCTGCCTCTGGTGGGGGTGACCCCTATGGTAGAAACATTGCCCTTGACCTCTGTCTCTCAGGCAGCGGATCAGCCAGGGCTCCTGAGTCTCTGCTCTGCTCGGTGAGGGAGCAAGCGACCTTTCCCTTCCCTCCACTGTGCCTGCCAGCCTCTGTCCCCGCAGGCCTCCCTGGGCATGTGCCCGGGGGCGCGAGGCTTCAGGGTCCCCAGAGAGCTCCAGGCGGCTTCAGAAAGTGCGGGCTTCGGCCTCCCTGAGCTCGGCCCCACGAGGCAGATGGGAATTCTGCCCAGGCCTGCTCTAGAAGGCTCCCTGCAGACCCAGATCAAAGCCAGACTCTTCACCAGCCTTCCCGGCACGTGGGCTCCAGCCGCCCGCCTCTCATCCTTGACCACACTGACCCTGTCTTTGGTCCCTCGCCCGGTAACAGGCGGCTGGTTTCTGTGTCCTGGGGGCCCCGGACAGGCTGCTTTCTGCACGTCACATCCTTTCCCACCTCTGCCAAGCAAAACCCTCCACGGGCCTCATGGCTCACATTTCACTCCCACCGGGAGGCCTTCCTGGAAACAGCTTGCCCTGCGCAGGCCCTCATCCCCACATTGTCCCGCCGGCCCAGGGCCTAGCGTGAATAGAGCTTTGGCTCTGTTGGGCCTGAGGGAGAGGGGAAAACCGTCTGGCACCTGGGCTGTTGGCCAGAAGCACCAGAGCTGTGGTCGCAGCTATCCAGGCTGCCTGCAGAGCATGGGGTGACAGTGTCGAGAAACCTCTCTGTCTGAAATCCCAGGGAGTTGAGGAAATGTCACCCTCTTATACTAGGAAAGGAGGCAGCATGCAGGGCCAGGGGCCAGCCGTGCTCTGCCGGGCCGGTGGGCAGGCGGCGGGAACGGCACGGACCCTGAGCTTGCGCATCCAGAGATGGTGGGACCTGGAAGAAAGGGGGGCAGAGGCTAGAGCCCACCGGCTTCGGGCTGGCCGGAAGGCGGCTGCAGAGCCGGGACCCAAGGCCACACAAAGGCGGGCCGCTCGGGTCTGCGGCGGGACCTGGAGGGGCTCAGCAATGAGTTCCCTCCCCTCGTTCTGGGGGAGGGAAGAGGGCAGAGGAGCCCGAGGGGAGGGCGGCGCAGGTCTGTACCTTCCATCCGCAGCCGGTACAGCATGGAGCAGCTGTCCACCACGTCCAGCATCGCCCCGCTGGCCTTCAAACCGGGGAAGACCTGGAGGACAAGGGTGGGCGGGCGAGGAAGGGGTCCCAGGGCTGGGCTGCACGCGGGGCCTGCACGGAGCCGGCCCTCGGCCGACGGCATGCGCCGCCGTCACCCCGCACCCTCAGCTTCCAGAACCAGCCCGTCGCCCAGGGGCCTGGCCGTGCCAGGTGCCAGACCAGAAGAAGGCCCCAGCCCTGAGCACAGGCCGGGCGCTGGCACCTGTCCCCTCCCGACCCTGGCCTCAGACCACGCTGGCGGGTTCTGCCTTCAGCTGACCTGTCCCTCGCGGCACGGAGGGAGCCGTCCTTCTGTGTCACCCCACAATCCTGACAGAACTCGAAGGGAGGAATCAACTGACCCTTTGCTCACGGTTTTCCTCGGGTTTAGAGGCCTGGGCCCCAAGCATTATTATGACCCCCCCCCACACAGCCTTCTATTACAAAGCATGCAGGGGGGTTCCCAGAAGCAGAGGTCAGCCTTCTTTTCTCTTAAAAGCTGCCTGGGGGCTGGAGGAGGGGGAAGGGGCGTCGCGCTCAGTGGGCCTGGGGCTGCAGTCTGTTCCAGAGACGGACTGTGGGGCCGGTGAGTGGCCTCAGTGCCACAGAACCCTATGGTCAAAAACGGTCTCGGGGCAAATTTTGCGTGTGTTTTACTAAAAAGAAAGAAAGAAAAATTCCTGTGGGCAGGTCAGTGGTTGTACCAAAGACGAGCCAGGTAAAAGGACTACAGAAAATTCCGGGATTTCAGAAAAGACCAACTCAGCGGTGCCATTGTACCGGCGCCCGCCCGGGACCCAGTGAATGCCTTCACCCTGTCCCCGCTGCGCCGCCACTCGGGCAAGAACGAATCCGAGGTCTCGCACCAGAAAGGAGTTCTCTCTCCAGCTGCGTTTCTGGCCGAGACGGCGCTGACGGGCTCAACTATGTGCTAGAGACTAAAAGGCCAACGTCTGCCATCCACGGGGTTGGCTGCAGAAGTGGACTTACGTGGTTATCGTAGATGGTCAAGGCGGCCTCGTATTCGCCCTGCAAGGATCAAGTGCGCGTGATCAACAGGGGCGAAGGTCAAAGGTAACACCGCGAGAGGGGCTGGAGAGTCCGTTCCCCCGCCCGCCACCAGCACCCTGCATGAGGGGGTGGGCCTGTGCTGCCGAGAGGGTCTGAGGGTCAATGAGCGGGAGCCCCTGTGCTCCGGGAGAGGCAGCGCTGGCCTCTGCTACCCAACGGACAGTTTCTGTCGCGGCCTGAAGGTCCCCACGGCGCTTGTCGACGTTCTGTGCTTTCTCGTGTACTTCTTCTAGTCTTTTCTTCTCTCTGTTTTCCTTGTGGTACCTTCAGTGGGGACCACTGCTCTCCTCCAGACCCTGAGCACAGCGGGCCCTCACCTTCCAAGCATCTCTCTTTGGACTTCCGGGGAGCTTCTAGATTGTCTCTATGGTAAGCACCACTGCAAGAAGGTGCTGAGTCCCTGGGATCAAGGGTGCTATCCCCGACCCTCACTTCCACCGGGACAAATCCTTGGAGGGTCTCAATCTGGGGGGTTGGGACTTGGCCGTTCACTCCAGCAGCAGAGGACCCTCGGTCTAGATCGTCTCCATAGATAATATACAAGATACATAATTTCCAAGTCCAGACAGCAAAAAATGCCTAAGGTCGTTTAAGCCTGAGAGTTATTTGGAAACGTGAATGCTCCGTTACAACCAGACATTATCTAAATGTGCAAACGCAAAAAATTATCCCTGGGATACAGCAAGAGGTAGAAAGAGACTGATTTCACTGGACGTCTAGACAGGATAAGAGCGGGCCGTCTTACCTTCTCAATCAGATACAGAGCCCAGTGCCAATAATTATGACAAGCAAGCATATCAGAGTCCTGGGGAAAGAAGGAGAAAATTCGAGAAGAATGTGACAGCCTGTGGGACCGAAATTACTGGCTGTGGTTTTGCGACAGGGCCGAGCCCCTCCCCGCTCTTTGAGCTCAGGAAACGTCTCCTGGGGCCAGGTTGCCTGGGCCCAGCTCGGAGGGACTGGTGACGTGTCGGCCCCACAGCTGGAGTGGGAGGAGCAGGGCCGACATCCAGGCAGGCCTCAAGCCCTCCTTATGCACGGAGTAGAGAAAACGGGCGATAAATCCGTTGCACAAATGGGTGCAGAGCCCCGCTGGGTGTCCAAGTCCCAAGAAAGCCATGAGGATCAATAAGCCCCGGGCTGGAACCCCTCCAGATAAGGGGGGCGGGGTTGGCATCCGGACAGTTACTACTGGCACCGGTTCGGCCCCACCGTGGATGCCCGGCCCTTCCTTCTGAGGCCACTGCAGATGCTTCCTCCCCTCCCTGGACACTACCTTCCCTTTCTTGGAAAAAGAAACTGGCCACGCTGCTTCCCTGGCCCACATCCACCCCGCACCTGTGCTTGAGGACATCCAGACGCCTTTGTCTCCTCTTCCTTCCACCCTGGCGGGCCTTAATGGTTGTGCTCGATCTGGTCCTTGGCTGGGACACCCTCCATCTCCCCACACTTCACCTGGCAAACCCTTACCATCCTTCCATACTCAGCTCAGGGTTTGCCTCCTCCAGGAAGCCTTCCCTGACCACTTCCCCCTCAAGTCCAGTGGGGTCGAATGCCTCCTCTGAGTTTCCACATCCCTGAGAGTGCCCCCATCATGGTGTGGTTCTTGGGCTGCTGGGAAACTGCTCACCCCACTTGACTGGGCCTCTAAGGGCATAGAAGTCTGGGCTGGACTCTCAGTGAGGTGTCCAGGGTGGCGCAGTCTGAACTCCAGTCTGGGGCAGGAGCAGGAGGAAAGGGAGCTCCAGGTCACAGTAGCAACCGCAGGGCTGAAATGCCAAGCCAGAGGCTGCCCGAAGCCACCACGGGGGACAGATGCAAACATCAGGGGGCTAGCCAGCCTGGACTGCCTCATTTTACACATGCCTGGAACCAACACCTGTAGGAACTCATATGGGGCCAAGGGCTTCATAGTTGTTACAATAGCAGGTGTACCAAGGAGGAAACAAAGCTCAGAGGGTCACTTTCTTGCCCCAGGGTCCAACCAGACCTCAAACACCCAGTAAAATCACAGCATCTGGGGGAGGGACATGAATGGGACACACCGGAAGGCCCTGGCCAGGCCTTTCCTGGGCTCCCTCGGGTCTGCCTGGGCAAGCCCCTGGCCCTCAGCAGGGAGGCTGGCCACACAATTGCACCCCCGACCCCAGACTCACTGCTCTCGTAAAAGCTAGCAGTCTCTGCCTGGGGGAGCCTGAAGGCAGGACTGCACCCCACCGTCCCCCTCCCCAAGCCCTGGCTCGGGCTGCCCCAGTGCCTCTCCCGTCCCCAGTGTTTGTGGATCCTCAGAGATATCTGTGCGCGAACCTCCCGGGATCGTTGTTCTCAAATGCTTTCTCACCCCTGTTCACCTGCTCTGCCTAACTCCACTCCCACTTTCCGCTGGGACGTCCCAGGCCAGCGAGCAGCTCGGAGGGGTGGAGAGGCTGTGCCAGTCCCTGCCTGCTCCCTGCCGGATTCCTGGTCTCTTCCGGGTTCCCTCGGGCACTGAGCACCTGCTGCTCGGTGCCAGGCACAGACTCCCCGCCTTGGCCAGCGGGACCTGGGGAAGCTCACCATGGCACAGAGGAGGGCAGGGCAGCAGACCGCCCCTGGACAGGTGGCCAGGCTGACCACCAGAGATAACCGTGGGGACAAGAGATGCACACAGAGGAAGGAGAGCTACCTGGCGCTGACCCCCCAGGAGTCCCTGCTGAGCCAGCTGGCGGGTGGTGGCAGAAGGGGCAGCTCAGGGCCCTCCAGGTTCTCAGCGGGGACAGGCTCTTGTGCCCTGGGAGTTTTCCGCTCCGTGCCCTTACACCAAATGCCCTAACACAAAACCTATTCTAGAATCACCTGCAAAACACTGGCAGGTTTGGGGGTGTGGGGGAGCCATGTGGCTCCCAGGGGGACACTGTGGCTTGACAGAAACTCCTCTAAACAGAACACAAGTTTTCCCAGAGCTGAACTAAGCTGCACCCCGGAACTGCTGTCCGTAAAGCCTCGGCTTAACACAAGGGGCTGTCTGGGGTTTTCCAGGCAGAGGACCCATGGACAAGAATCGTACCTTCCAGTGGGCCTCTGAGGACTGCATAAACTCTAATCCGTCCTGGATTTCTGCCTTCATCTCGTGAATGTGGGCAATGGTGTGCACCGACCACGCGTCTGTGGGGTTGATAGACAAAGCCTACACCGGGAGGGCGTGAAAGACGATTAGAGAGAACGTGGATCTGTCAGGCCGCCCGGGGACCTGAGGCACCTCCAAGTGACACAGGGACGAGGGGCCCGCGCTGGACGGGCACGCGTGGGGCTGGCACAAGTGTGGACACCGGGCTCTGCCTCAGAACGACAATGATCCCCGAGTCCAGCCCTGCTGAGCGTCCGCGTGCTGTCACCAGTGAGGGTATCACTGCCCACCTCAAAGCTGAGGGACCGAGCCTGGGGAGGCTGGCCGATGGACGCTGGACAGCAGCTGGCTCTTCCCAAGGCCGGGACTCAGCCACCAGACGCCACGGCCTCCCGCACATGGCTGAGTCCCCTGCAACAGGCCAACCAGCCTCTCTGGGCCTGTCGCCCCCGGTGAGAAGCAACAGCGCCGCGGAAGTGAAGTGCACCAGAGGGTCCGAATGCTGAGCCCACCGCCCCCGCCCCGGGCTCCTGGCTCCCCCTTGCAGACGACCACAGGCCTATGACGGGCCTTCTGGGCTCATTCTGACGCTCTTACTGTTCCGAACAGCGGGCCCTCCCGTGACCCGTGAGCTTGACAGTGACCGGCAAGGCAGGCAGGACACAAGGTGGGACCCCCACCCCACAGTTGTGTTCTTTCCTCCTGGACTCAGCTTCTGTGTCCTGGGCACCTCCCGAGTGCCAGGCACAGAGCAGCAGGCTGAGGCTTGAAGTGGCCCAGCGGACCATCCACAGGAGCCCAGGTCTCCCACACCACACACCGGCCTCCCCCAGCCCCGCTGCCTCGGTGCCCCATGCTTTTCCCAGAGGCAGAGTCCCTGGCCTGGCCCCCGCTGTGGGGTCTGGGCCGACAGGTTGTCCCCAGCAAGCCCAGCCTCTCTGCTCTACCCACTGTTTGCACAGGCCCGCCCAGGCCACGTGGGGACACTGTAGGAAAGGGGGCGTCCTGAGAAGGGATCCACTGAGCGTGCTGCCCTCATGCAGGGGTGGATGCGAGGGCTGCCACGCAGCGCTCAGCGTAGGGAGCAGGGGCAGCTCCCAAGGTTAAGGCCCCACCCTCTGTGAGGGACTCCTGACCAGTTTCCTCACTGGGTCAGAGTCACAAAGGCTCAGAACCACCCAGTAGGTCCCCTAGCCTTTGCCCCCAGGGCTTGCCCTGCCCACCTCCCCCGCCCTAAGCCTCAGCCTATCCCCGGGCCCCACACTTCCTGAGCACTATGCTCCCCTGCCCTCCACCCTTTGCTCTCCCTGCCCCTGGGGTTTGGCTCGCAGCTAGGCCCACACCCCACGCACCACCAGCCTGAGGCCTCTCCAGACTCCAGCAGAGCCGGGTACGCGCACCTCGCTCTCCTGGAGGCCTGGCGGTCACTGCCACTGTGGGGCCCTGTTCCGTGATCTCTGGTGTACTGGCACTGGGGTCAGAGTGTGCCGCCTGCAGGAGGGGGTGCAGCGGGAGAAAGGGGCATGAGGCCAGCAGAGCAGGGCTCCCCAGGCCGCCACCTCCTTATGCCCCAGTGGGGCATAAGCCTGCACCTTTGTCTGTCCTCTGGCTTCTGGAAATATCCTGCCAGCCCTCGGCTGCCCAGATGGACGCCACCGAAGGAGGGGGTCCAGCTGCCATGGTCTCCAGGGCACCTTCCTATGGCTGACCCCCCTGGACAGTGTGGCCTGCTCACCCCAGCCGGGGAGCCCAGAGGCCTTGAAGCACGGAGCCATCACCCTGCACTCGAGTCTGGGCTCCATTTCTATAACCGGAGCACATTTCAGAAAACTCACGGCCTCCTGGGGAGGGGTACTGGGGGCCAACTAGGGCGATATCTGCAGGGAGGAGCACTGGGTGGGATATGGGAAGCCGGGTCTGGTCTAGGCAGCCTGAAGGACAGCAGTCCGGTGAGGGAGCCCGGCCGAGCACGTGCTGTGCCCTCCCTGAGCTGCATGGAGTTAAGGAGGCTCCAGCCATGGCCCCTCTCTGAGCCGTGACCCCCTCATGGGGACAATGAGGAGGGCAGTGCCTCGTGATAGAGGAGATGAGCAGGTTAAGCAGGTGTGTATAAAGTACCTGTATGCGTGACAGCCCCTCGTCCCCGGCCTCAGTTTCCACTCGCCTGAGGAGAGGGGCTGGAGGACAGGGGCTCCAAGGGCCACAGAGGATGTCCCCAAGCCCCAAGTCCACCGCCACAGCCTGCTGCCTGGTCCTGGGCCCCTGGTGAGGGGTGCCCACCATGCGCCCGGGAACCAGCCAGCCCACCGGGGGAGCATGACGGACGGACGCGGGCTGGCGGGCAGCACACACCCACCCTCCTCTGCACTTTCACCCGGGCTCCCTCCCTCTGGAAGGAGGCAGAGGTTCAGGGAAGAGCTGGCTGGCAGGAGCCCAGCCCCCGGGTCAGGGCCCTCGGGGAAGCAGCTTGCGTTTGCAGTCCCGGGGCATCTCCCTGAAGCTCGGCTCTGAGACAGACAGAGCTGGGGGGAGCCTGGAGCTGCCTCGTGTGGGGCCGCGAGGGAGAGATGAACACAGCCCGCCTCGGCCTCATCCACCTTCCCGGCCCGGGCAGGCGGTGTGCGGACTGCAGACCGCGGGAGGGGAGGCTGCGCTCGCCGTGGCCATGAGTCCTCCCCAGTGTCTCTGAGGAAAGGGAGGCCGGTGGGGGGCCGTGTGTGCTCTGCCCCACCCGACGGGCCTCCCTGAGGGGTCGGCACCTTGGCAAGGGCCCTCTCACCTCTTTGGCCAGTTTCTCTGCCTTGTCATAGAAGTTGGTTTCCATCAATCCAAATGAATAGATACCTTTCACGTAGCTGAAAACAGAACAAAGTCTTCAGGAAAAGTGGCCTGTTTAGCCCTCAGTATGGGCTGAACCGTGTCCCCCAGAAGGACGTCTGAACATGGACCCTAATTTGGAATTAGGATGTTTTCAGACGGTGCAGTGGAGATGAAGTCCTACGGGGTGACGGCCGGCCCCGAATCCAACGACCGGCGTCCTTACAAGAGAGAGGAGAAGGCTTGCACACACACACATGCACACAAACACACACACACACTCTGGAACCACAGAACGCAGGCAGATGCTGGGGTGGCACAGCTCCAGGCCAAGGAGTGCCAAGGACTGCCAGCTACCGCCAGAAGCTAAGGGGAGGGGAGTAGGCGAGGAGGCGAGGAGGCGAGGAGGTGAGGAGGCGAGGAGGTGAGGAGGGGCCCCCCCGGAGCCCTCAGGGGGAGCATGGCCCTGCTGTCGCCTTCGCTTCCGCCTTGTGGCCTCCAGAACGCTGAGAGTATGAACGTCTGTTGTTTTAAGCTGCCCGGCTTGTGGCACGGTTATGCCAGCCCTGGGAGATGGGCCCCCCTCCCCCTCCCCAGCCGGGCACCACCCCAAGTCGCTGGATACTCTGGCCAGTGGGGAGCACCATTGCCACAATCGTCCGACCCCCAAGCCCTGTCTCTAGAGCGGGCCCCTTGGCAATCCACACCCTGCCCCCATCAACGCAGTGTCTCCCCTGAGGATGCTGGGGCCATTTCCTTGGTGTCCGGTTGGGGGCACCCACCGAGAGGCACAGCACCAGTGAGTGCAGGCTGGTGGTGGCTTCTAGGCGTGCCCAGCCCCCCGGCCTGGACTGACCTGCGCTCCCGGGGCAGCTCCTCCCCAGACCCCAGCTCCTAGAGGCAGGAACCCTTCTGTCCTGCGCCCTCTTGGCCCAGGGCCAGCCCCGGATGGGCCTGAAGACACTTCCCGGGATACTTGGGCACTATGACTTCTCAGCCATAATCGCCAGCACAGAGTACCGGGCTGAAAGAAGCATTCTCTCCTGGGGTTTGGAGGGATTATGGGAAAACAAGAGAGAGTGATGGAGTTCCTATTTGTGACTCAGACATCATGCTCACTACCATGCACATAGACAAAGCCTGGCTCTCGTGATTCACGGAAACCACGTCCTAGCACACTGGCTTTCAGACTTTTCTTTCAAATATTTATTTCTTTCAAACACCCAAGTATTTCTCTTAAATATTTAAGTATTTCTTCAAATATTTAAATATTTCTTTTAAATATTTATCGGGGTCATTTCACCTGCAACATTTACACATGTACGGAATGCTCATGGTTTACCCAGGCCTGTTAGGCTCTTGTGATGAGGTAATCTCACGGGCCCACTTGGCAGGGCTACCGCACTCAGTTGCTCGGCCAGACAATATCTAGGTGCTTTCGTGAAGGTTTTCTTCAGGTGTGATTAACTTTTAAATCTGTAGACTCTGAGTAAAGCACATTACCCTCCGTAACATGGGTGGGCCTCATCCAATCCGTTTTAAGACGTCAGAGAAAGGAGTGAGGTCCCCAGAAGGAATTCTTCTTCCAGGTTGCAACACAGAGACCCTGCCTGATCCCGTAGACTGCTGGCCCGGTCTGTGGATTTCAGACTTTCTTGCCAATCCCTGTAACTTCATGAGCCAATTCCTTAAAATCAATCAACCAATCTCCATACACACACACACACACACACACACACACACTCACTCACTCACTCACATACATATGTGTATATACATATAAACGATACGGCTACAGATACTCGTACCCACTTCACTCTGTTTCTGTAAAGAACCCTGATAACAGCTCTCTAACCCATGAGCCCATCTGTGATGGACACAATCATCGTGTGATTTTTTTTTTACTTGTATTTATTTACTTGAGAGAGTGAGAGAGAGAGAGAAAGATCATGAGCGGGGGGAGGGATGGAAGGAGAAGCAGTCCCCCTGCTGAGCAGGGGACCCCAAAGCGAGACTCCATCCCAGGACCCCCGAACCGTGACCTGCCTGAGCGGAAGGCAGCCACTTCACTGACCGAGCCACCCAGGTGCCCCCATTGTGTGATTAGACATGATAGAGGCCATTCTGTGTGATGGTCACTAGGGCGGCTCAGGTACTCAGGGCCTCCCTCTCCTCCCGAGAACAGAACAGAGATGCACTTCCTGCCCTCCCCTGGGTGGGTGACCAGCTCCGGCCGACGACTTGGAAGTGGCAGAGTGTGTCCCTTCCTCTCTGAGCCCTGCCACTGGGAGTCCCCCAGGGGGGCCCTCTTCTCTCCCTCAGTGATCTGCTAGATCCTCTGGGTCACTGATGCAGGATGGAAACAAGGACAAGGTTGCAGAGCGCTCAGCCCTCCCATGACAAGTGTGTAGTACGTGCGAAAAATGGGCCTTTGGAGAATCAGATCTAGGAGCTATTTGTTACTGTGGCAGAACTACCCTGGGCTGATACATATGGTACTGCCTCACCCACAGGATAGGGTGGGATGAGGAGCAAACGGAGAGGCCTTTTCACACAGGGAGAATAGCTACAGTAGATTCAGGATGTTTAGGGCAGGGTCATGTTTTCAGAGCAGAGGAGGGAGAAGAAGAAAGAAACGATGTGATTTCCAGCTGGCACGTACCTGCTCAGGGGGATGCTGGGTGTCCAGAAGGGGTAAATTCGGGCCACAGAATCTCGCATCTGCTCCTGGTAGCCCAGGTAAAAATAGGCATCGTGGGAAAATTTTAGGGCTAACATGTCTGTTGGGTGGTCCCAGAGGATCTGTTCCCATAGTTCACAGGCTCTGGAAAAGTTCCTGCGAGACAAAGAGAGATTTCTCAGCAACGCTGGACGTACAATTTATCCACAGGGAGCAGAGAAGCTTCTCGCCAGTCTGCACCAGTTCAACAGAAATGCATATAATATATCAAGAGCGGAGGGGAGACGGAGGGAGGTTGGGTAGAGAGAAGGAGATAGAGAGAGAGAGAGAGAGAGAGAGAACGTGCTTTATATACACCCACACACAAGTTTCTATGTTAGGTTGTGGCTCAGAAAATTGAAAAAGCCGTGGGAAGCTTTACTCTGAAATTCAAACCAACCAAAAACTGGTTTAACAAGTTGCCAAAGCCGGTGAACCAGCCCCAGGAAGTATGTAGGGCGGGGGAAAGCCCATCCAGGGCCGGGCTGGCCGCTGGCACTGACCCAGCAGAAAAGGCCAGACACAACTTGCTTACTGCTTTGGAAGCCGCATACCATCCACTCAGGTCACCTAACTGGGCAGAGCGTCAACCCTGCCTGAGCAGATGCACTGGCTATCCTGGAGAGGGGCTCCAGGATCACGACATCCACACACAGGGGACAGCTGTGGGGACAATAGAGGCAGGGGACAAACTTGAAGGCCACAGCAGACACTCACGAGGGTGTGTATGTAGCATGGATTATGTATGTATATGTATTAAGGATTTCTCTAAGGTGGTCCTATTATTTCTGCAACAAACATAATAACCAATTCATTTAAAGAAGTAAAGTAGCTGCTTTGAACGCTAGATCGGAAATCCTAGCCACCCGTCTCCTCATCTGTGGTCAGGTGCAGGCACAGCAGCAGGCAGGGAGAGGGAGGTGGGAGGCAGGGTGAGAACCGCCCAAGTCCCCCTTGCTGAGGGTACTGGGCGCCCACGGCATCGCCCGGCCAGGGAGGCCCTCACCCCTTGGCAAAGGTCTCCACCGCAGACACGTGCAGCCGCTCCCGCTGCGTCAGCGGCTGTGTTTGGGAAACCTCCACCATTGTCTTCACGGCCCGATCCAGCTCCCTGTCCAGCCGCACGGAGCTTCCAGTGCCGATCAGCACGAGGCCGTTAGCGATGGCGTGACCCATGGCTGGGGAAAGGTTGGAGAGCAACGAGTGACTGCGACGGCCCCGCCCTGCCCCGCCAGCCTGGCCAGAGTGTGAAATATACACCCCCATCCCCGGTGAAATATACACCCCCGCCCCGGAACTGCGGCCGGCGCGCTGCACGCTGGGCCCCCACCACGGTCGCTCAGCCGGACCCTGAGTGGCACACGGAGGAGCGGCACTCTGAACCTCCACCAGTGTTTTCTCACAGGGGCGCTGCGGTGCGTGCCAGTGTCTGCGGCATCTCCCCTCACCCCTTCACAGGGTTAGGCGCTGCCCGTGGGCTCCCATGGCCCTCCAGCCCTGATTTCTCTCCTCCGCCAACCCTCACTACCACCTGCGCAGAGAGGCCAGGGAAGGGCTCAGCTGATGGTCCAGTGCCAGGGGCTGGTCTCTGGAGCACAGTGGGTCTGAGCCACGCCCATGCACAGAGAGCTTGGGGGTGCGGTGGGGGATGGGAGGGTCTGCCTGTGGCCCTTGCGGCAACCTTGCCGGCAGGTCTGCAGACCCCCAGGCCCTCCTTGAGCTTCCTAGCCCTCAGCCTGACAGAGCCAGGGTGTCTGCTGGCGTTTGGAACTCGGTCACTGGCCCAGGCCCGAGACCGAGGACCCGACTATAGTGTAGTGTTGGGATGACCCCTGTGGTCCCTGCTTCTATCCCGGGGCCAGAGGTCTGCTCAGCGTGCCTGAGCACACTCCTGACTCCTGGTCCCCTACAGGCTGGGCTCAGCTTCCTTCTGCCCCCATTCCGTGCACCCTGTCCTCAGCAGGTTCCAGAATGCACTGGGCTGACCTACCTTTGCCCGCGGCACACACGGCTTATCTGGAAGGCAGCTATGCTCACCACTGTACCACCAGCACTTACATGGCTTATCTGGGATGCCAACTTCTGTCACCAGGTCTCCATGGCTGAGGCCTCACCAGGGTCCCGAAAGGCTGCCGTAGCTGCCTCTTGGGCTCCGGAGACAGGTCCGGGATACAGAAAGCCTTATGTTGTCCCAGCCACCCAACTACCAGCTGGGTCATTTTGGATACATTTCTCATTCCCTTTCTTCCTTTGAGAAGTGGGATCAGTATCTTTCATGAAGAACTGACCAACAATGAGGGAAAAAATTAGGAAGATGCCTTCTGGGGACCACGGCACCTGTACAAAACCAGCTCTTATTCCAAGCCCGACAGTGGCTGTCGCCTTCCTGCCCTCCCTCTATGCAAATGCCAGCCCGATCACTGCCACCAGCCTGCCATCCCCGTGCCAGCTGAGTCTCAAAGTCAGGGAACCAGACAGACATTGAACCCACACAATGAGGCTCAACTCAGGGACGGCATCACTCACCAAAAGTTGGATCCGCGGCTTTGAGCTTCGACAGGCAGCCCTCAATGCCACCAAGACTTCTGTCGTTGGTCCATTTGACATACTGAAACAGAAAAGACAGAACAGAGTTGTCCCCAGGGAGTCCTTAGTTTGTGTTGAGGAAGGCATGTATCTCAGTCTGGATCTTCTCTCTAGAGAATTCAGGATTTTACAGTCCAAACTCCAAGCGACCACACCTGGGTTGGTCTCATGTGAAAAGACTTAACACCCAGAACTGAAGGCATGTTTTCTAGAAACGATCGGGTCACCATTTTCAGAAAGGAAAACATCTAAAGGAAGTTTCTTCCTGACAGACGACCTGCCCAGAGCAGCGGCTTCTTTAGTCCAAAGATGGGCCTTGAAATCCGGTACCACAGTAGGAAGCTTCCTAGCTTTTATTCATTCCTTCCAAAAAAGAACTTTATTTAACATTTAGGACAGGGGCACCTGGGTGGCTCAGTGGGTTAAAGCCTCTGCCTTCGGCTTAGGTCATGATCTCAGGGTCCTGGGATCCAGCCCCGCATCAGGCTCCCTGCTCAGCGGGGAACCTGCTTCCCCCCTCTCTCTCTGCCTGCCTCTCTGCCTACTTGTGATCTCTGTCTGTCAAATAAATAAATAAAATCTTTAAAAAAAAAAACATTTAGGACAAAAAGTTAGAAAGAGGCATGAAAGCCCAATGATCAAACACAGTCTCACCCCCATTGGGTAGATGTGTTTCTAATCCTTTTTTTTCCAAAAATGCTTATTTTGGGGGACACCTGCGTGGTTCCGTTGGTGAAGGATAGGACTCTTGATCTCAGCTCAGGTGTTGATTTCAGGGCCATGAGTTTGGACCCTGCGTTAGGCAAGAGAAAATAAATAAAATAAAAATGCTCATTTAAAAAAAAAATCCTAAAACCATAATAATACACTGGATTTTATTTTTTTTTTAAAGATTTATTTATTTATTTATTTATTTGACAGATCACAAGCAGACAGAGAGGCAGGCAGAGAGAGAGGGCGGAGCAGGCCCCCTGCCGAGCAGAGAGCCCGATGCGGGGCTCAATCCCAGGACCCTGAGATCATGACCGGAGCCGAAGGCAGAGGCCTAACCCACTGAGCCACCCAGACGCCTCAATACACTGGATTTTAAAACCTGTCTCATCACGTTTGTCTAGATGTCTAGACGTCATGATGTCTAACCTTCATCTTCACGGAACTAGCCGAGCATGTTTTCCTAAGACACAGGGGAGGCAGTCTAACACAGACTGGCACGGAGACACTGATCCATTGGACAGAATATACACAAGCTATGCGGGGGTGGGGGTAGACCATGCTACATTGAGGACTCGGGCTGTGTAACAAATCAAGGGCTTGACCAAGGCCAAAAGGAGCAGGAAGAGCACAAACTGAGCTCGAAGGTGCGCAGTGGAGTCCTGCGGCAGGCTAACGGCATTTCACCAGCTGTTGCTTCTGGTTGGGTGTCTAAAAGCTTTTTCGGTCCTTATGTCATATGGATGGACTTAGTAGGCAGTGCTCTCTCATTGCTCATGATAAACACCACGTCTGGGGGTTTCTATTGGCATACACAAACCCAAGTGCATCCTGCTTCTGCCCTACCTGAATGCACGAGCCAGCTCAGCAACCTGGGCCTCAGTTTCTCCACTTGTCAGAGTAGTTGGACTCGGCCTCTGAGACCCTTCTAGTTCTAAAACTATAGGCTCCTTCGCTGGTGTTGGAAATGGCTGGGAACACGGTGGACGGGCTTGGAACAGTCGAGGTGAGAGCAATATAGTCGAAGATTCGCTCCAGTACAGGTCCCCAGGCCCTTAGTTGGGGGGACCCATATCAACCCCCCGCAGGCCACAGGCGGATGCCCAGGGAGGGTCAGCACCTTCATAAATATCCCACTGCTGTCTGCCCACCCCTGGGGCCACCTCTCAGCTGTGCCATGGGTTGGCAAAGATGCTTCCAACACCAGGCCCCAGAGTACATAAATTCCACTGTCACCGGCTCCTAAATTCATCATGAAATGGAAAACAGCATGCACCATTTTCCAAGCTGTGGGCTGTGGGATTCAAAGCATGATGAAGCATGTTTGTGTCCCCAGGATGCCCCACTGTAACCAGGCTGACCAGGAGATTTGGGTCGCCACGGGGCTGATGGGCGTCCTGCTTATAAAACCAGAGTGCTGATAAAGGTGTTAAGCTGTACAAGCTTCGAGTATGGTGCTCGCCGTGGTCATCATTCAGCAGCTTTGCATGAGAGTGCATCGGGCGATATGTGCTTTGGGCTGGAAATCGAAGCCCGCTGTGTTAGATGGGAGTGCGGGGCACAGCCGCTCACTTGTCTCAGGGCCGCTTCCTCGCCCGCGTAAAAAAGGGGATGCCGGAACATTTCAACATGAAAAATATGTTCCCTAAAAGCCTTCAGTAATTTTCAAACCCGCACGGTGGGCCTTCAGAGTGGAGACCACCGCATTGCTCGGGAGACATACCTGGGTCAGGGTAGCATCGAACAGCTTGCAGGCCTCGTTGCTTGTGGTTGAGAGTGGGAGCCCGGCATCCTTCCACGCCTACACACAGCGAGAAGAGAACACCCCTGTAATCCTCCAAATGGAAATCCCCAACCCCCAAGCACAGAGGATCTCCAAATGCGGAAGTTTGCCACCCAGTCTGGGTTTCCAGAAACCCCAGCCTTGAGGGCACGGACTCTCAGATTTCAGAGACAGTGCAGAGCACACGAAGCTGAGCCCTGAGTGGGCGAGCCTCTTGTAAGTTCCAGCGTGCGGGGGTCTCTGAGTAGCTGTGTGCCTCCTGGCAACATCCTCTATCAGATCCTGGGCTGGCCCACATGGGGTTCTAGAGGATATATGGGGCACCCGTGCAGTGTCTGCTCAGAGAGCAAGCACACAGTACATGTAAGTCCCTGGTAAGACTGAAGGGAGGTCTGGGAGGGCAGGAAAGGGGTATAACGCTAGCCTGCTTAGTGGGGAGGGTGGTGTTTCCATCTGGCCGGCAAACACCAAAACAACGCCTCCCCTCTCTCGGCGTCATCAGACGACTCACACCTGTTCACCTTTAGGGCTGCCTTTGGTGCCCTACCAGGGCCTCCCAGACCTGCAGCTCCCCTGGGAGGAGAAATGTCCTGCACCCACCCACCCCCACCCCCAGCCCAGACTGCCTATTGCATAACTACGGGGCAAGGCCCCTGAACTCCACCTTCTTCTGCAAAATGTGTCCGGGATCCCCACCCTGGAGGGTCCCAAGCAAGCAGACGTCCCTGCTGTGCCATGCCCGGGCTAATGCTTTTTAGGGCCCGGGGTCTCCGAGGGGCCGAGACACGCGGCCGGGGTCCCACGGGAGGGTGCTCTGGTCCCTTCCTGCAACCAGGACGCACGCCAGGACCTCACGGCCGACTCTCCAGCTAACCTCGGTTCCCACGCTGGTCGATCCCGCACCCCCCCCGCGGGCGCCACGCCATCCCTGGGCCGCGGAGCCGAGCCGGGTTCTGCCGCCACTTACCTGGCAGTCACGCAGGGGAGCGGGAGCGGCCATGGTCCGGAGAGGGTGGCAGGGCCGGTATCAGGGTCCAGGCGCCTCCGCAGCCTTGCATATGGGGGCGGGGGGAGGGCGGACACCGCGGGGCGGAGCGGGCGCGCTCCTCTGCTCGCTCACTGGCCAGCGGAGCCGGCCCCGCCCCGGGGCGCTCCAAGGGGGTCCGCGCCTGCCGCCGGAAGGGGTACGCTGCTGTGGGAGCCTTGGTGGGCGGGCCTACCTCCCCCATCGGACACTTAGCCTGGGCGGCAGGGCCCGAGGGCGGTCCACCTCCGCCAGGGAACTCCTGCCTGCTGGGGACCCTGTTGGGGACCCAACTGCAGAGTCCCTTGGGAGGCAGGGGAGCCCTAGGGCAGCGGTCACTTTCAAGCTCTTCAGAATCCCATCTTAAGCCTTGCCCGGCACACATGCCTAGAGGTCGTTTTTTGGAGTTAAATCCAAACTGAATGGCGCTCACTGTTAGGTCCCCCCAAAAATGGGTACCCCAATAATGGTTCCGTGATTAAAGGAGCGAGACTGATACAAAGCAAAGGTCAAGCAAAGCATTATTTCACGCCAAGTATCAAGAATCAGACCGACTGTCGAACAGACCCGTTTGGGCCGCCCCTTTCAGAGGACGACCCCTCCCTGCTTTCCAGATTAACTTTTAAAGAGCAAAGGCCAGGTGGTTGGGCCTGGCCACACAAAGGTGGCTAATTGAATTACAATTCAGACCACAGTAGCCACGGAAACTAGCCCATCACCTTGGTAGCTAGGAGACAGTATGCGCCCCCACTGATCCAGTGTCTCCACCTGGCCTCACCCACCCTTGTATTTGAGCTTTGTTACCTGAGGCTGGTTTCCGGGACTTGTTTTTAAGTCCCCTGGGGGAAGGGGAGCAGGGACTGTTTAAGGGTTAAAAAACAAAGTTATTGTTAAACTCAATGGAAGCCTCTGGCTAAAATAAAAATATAAAATAGGTCCTCACACTCACTACTAGAGCCTGTAGAAGAAAATCTGCTACAGGATCCCATTAGGTAATGCTGATTAATATGCAAATAATATATTGCTCAGGAACTGATTCCAATGTAAACGCAAAAGAAACCTGAGACAGGAGGAAAAACGGAATTCAAATCAATGGGTACCTCCACCCCCGGTGCTGAAGATGCTCTCTTCAAGGGTACATTGAGGCCTTGCACTGCCTGGACAGTGCTGTCCCCTTACTTGCCTGTGAGTACCACGTGGGGGCAGTTGGTTATTTTTCTCTCTTTTTGGATATCTGAGGTCTTTTATAATACACCCATACCCCTGTGCCTACCATCTGACTTCCTTGTTCCACCATGTCTGCAAAGCTTCCCAGAGTTTTATGTGGTTGTCACCACCAGAACACTGAACTTGCACTTGCCAAGGACAGTAAAGGCCTTCCTGCTGCCTTGGCCATCTCTAGCACCTCCTCTTCCCAATATTCATCTGCTCTGACCCAGCAGAGCAGGCTGCTCCTTTCATGAATTCCCCCCTTCCAATTGTCTTTCAAGACACCACACCTTCCTGCTTTCCCTCCTACCCCACTGCCTGTCTCTTTCCACCTCACCCCTAAGTACCGGAGACAACCAGAGTCTGTCTCCTTCTCCATCTGGGCCTCCACCCTACATGCCTCTGAGGACCCCAATCTGAGTTTTCAGCCCCGACGTTTCCTGCTGTCTTAGCTCAGACTGCTAAAACAAAATACCGCGGGGTGGGGGGCGCAGTGGGGGCGCTGTCTGAACAGCAAGGATTTACTCCTCACAGCTCTGGAGCCCCACGTCCAAGCTCAGGGTGTCAGCATGATGGGTTCTCGGTAAGGGCCCTCTCCCTTCTTTGCAGATGGCTGCCTCCTTCTGTCCTGACAATGGCCTGTCCTTCGGGGGTGGTGCACTCAGAGAGAGAGAGAGAGAGAAAGGATAAGAAAAGAAAACCCTATTACATGTTGCCTTCGAAAGACCACTTTAAGTATAAAGACATACACAAGCTGAAAAGGAAATCAGTGAAAGAAAGATACGGCATGGAGACAGTAAGCACAAGAAGGCGAGTGTGGCTATCTTATTTCATTTTCCAGTTTTATTCAGATACAATCAACATATCATCTGGCATTTGAACATCAGGTGAAACAGACTTCCAAACGGAGATGATTACTGAGATGAACAGAAACATCTCATCGCGAGACAAGGACCAACTCATGTGGGTGTAACACAAATGTGTATCCATCTAATAGAGCCTGAAAAGACAAGAAGCAAAGATGCACAGAAAGAAAGGGTCAAAGAGACAATTTCCCAGTCAGCTCAGGAGAGAGTAACAGCCTGTCTCAGCGAGTGGCAGAAAAACGAGAGAAAACCCAGGAAGACATAGAGGATGAAACACTCGGGTACCAACTCCCTTGATCTAGTTGACATCTGTAGGAAAACCCACCCAACGACAGGAGACACACCTTGTTTTTAAGGGCACGAGGACCATACAGCAAGGCAGACCACACTACTGTATGGGCTCTCAAGCAAGTCTCAGTCCATGCAAAGGCTCAAAATCAGATGGAATGTATTCTCTGACCTCGACTGACTTAAGTTAGAAACCAGCATAACTAAGATTTCGCACAAGCTCCAAATACCGGGAAATTAAACAACCCATTTGAACTGATGGTTCAAAACCCAAACAGGGCCAAGTAGAAATAGTTTAAATTGAACGATAACAAAACTAGGTAAGCATGCAGGAGGCAGTTAAGCAGTGTTTGGTGACATTTACAGCATTAAATGCTTCTAGAGAAATGAAAAAGATCTAAATCAAGGACTTGGGGTTTCATCCTAAGAAAGTAGGAAAAGCAAATCAAGAAACCCAGAGTCAGACCTCCCTGGGCTCTCAGGGAGCTCACAACACTGTGGTTTTTTGCCAGGGGAAGGGGATTCCCCCTAAGGCGGAGCCTTTCCAGGTTGTTGGGAGCCTGGGCCCCCTTAATTCCATGAGGACTCCTGCTTGGAGGCCTGCAGGAACAGGGAGAGGGAGGGGGACCCACGAAGTCCACCCCATTCCATGCTGCAGGGTAGTGACCCACAGTCCGCGCCCCACCCCCCAGCCTGCGCCCCCCGCACCCCCCCACTCACCCCACCCCCAACACCAGACGGTTAGCCAGACCCCACGGCTCCGACGGCGGTTCCCAGGTTCCCAGTCAGGCAGCACCATGCGGCCCAGAACCCTGCTTCTCCTCCTCCTGGGCCTGGGCATGGGCCTGAGTCGCGGCCGCCTGCCGCGGCCCAACGCTCCTCCCAGGGCCCTGGCCACCATCCGCGTCTCCGGGGCGACCGCCACAGCCCCTTCCAGACCCCACGGACCGGATCCCGCCTCGGCCCGCCGCCCCCCGCCAGCCGCCCGGACCCGCGGCCCGGCCCTCGGAGACGCGGCCGCGCTGCGCGCTTGGAGGGGCGCCCCGGGCCTCGGGGAGCCGGCCGGCAGCGCCCGCGTCCGCCTGCGGCCCCGCGCGGCCTCTGGCGGCGGCGTGATCCCGGCCGGTGGCGGCCGCCTCTGCCTGCCCCGCGGCCCCGCGCGCCCGCTCTGCGTCCTGCGGCGCGTCCTGCTGCGCGCGCGCCTGGCCGCCACGCCCGCGCTCGTGCACCTGCGGCTGTCTGCGCGCCGCGGCCGGCTGTCCCTGCTGGGGCGCACCCCGCGGCCCCGCGCGCTCGGGCGCCCGGACTGGACCTTCTGGCCCGAGCCGCTGCGGCCCGCAGGCCCTCGGCGCCCCCGCCGTTCGTCCTCCGACCTGCCGGCCGCCGGGCCTCGCCCCTCCGCGGGCTTCGTGGCCCAAACGGAGTGTCCCACGGATGGGCCCACGCCTGTTGTCCTGGAAGCTGTCAACTCGGATGGTCCTCAAGCCATCCAGTCTTCCGTGTCCTGCCAGGTGTCCCCAGAGGAGCCCTGTGCCATCACCATGGTGAAGATCAACAGGAAGAAAGATGGTGAACCCTTGGTGCTGACCAGGAAGATGGAGGCTACCCTCCATGTATCCATTAAGCACAACTGCCCTAACACCACCTCAATTGTTCCAGAGTGGCACGTCTTTCCCGTGCGCTCCGTAAACAACATCCCGGACTGGAATGCACCTTTGAAAACACGGGACATCAGACTTGGGATGTCTCCACTACATTTGGAAATCCGCCCCAAAACCTTATCTTTCGGGGCGTATGCGTTCAGAGTCACACTCAGCATCTTCGATGAAAAAACAAAGACACTGATGACAAAAGGCTCGGATTTCATCTATGTCAACATCACTAGAAGTGATCTATTGGCAGTTATTCCTGGCAATCCCAATTTAGTAATCCAATTCACAAACAGGCTGGTTCTGGAAGGAAAGACGTCCTCTGATGCAGATTCGGACGACCCATCCGAGGGGCTCCTTTTTTCTTGGTACTGTACCACCGACCCAAAAAACTACCGGGGACATAAAATCACAGTGATGAGCAGCAGCGTCTGCGCCCCAAAGCAGACTGATCTGAACTGGAAGGAGGCCTCTGGCCCTGTCCTCACACTTCAGCCGGGAACGCTGAAAGGTGGAGGTGTGTATTACTTCAGAATGGTGATCCGCAAGGGTGCTAGGATGGGCTATATAGATAGAAAGGTACACGTGCTCAAAGGAGAACCCCCCGCAGCATACATCTCGTGTATTGAAAATTGTGATGCCGTTTTGGGTATTTCAGCCAGATTTTCTTTGCTTCTCAATTGCACAACTTGTTCAACAAGCCAGGATGTGTATAAATGGTCGATTCTGTCATCTCTAGGGGATGAGGTAAACTTTGATTGGGCGAAACACACCACAACAGGGAGGAATGGGGCTTATTTGTCTATAAAAGCTTTTGCTTTGAAGGATTTTCCTGAAGCTAAGTTTTGGGCTTCTGTGCATCTAGCAAGTTGGAGTGGGCATAATGTGGACTTGAAGCACCCCTTTATTATTAACTATTTCCCTCAAATCGGAGAGTGCAGCATTAATCCAGCTACAGGAGTTGCCTTTATTACCAGGTTTGTCATCCGGTGCGATAATTTTAAGGATAAGAACATCCCTCTTACTTACAAAATGGTAGTTTCTGATTTGTATGGTTTGAGTCAGATCAGTTCTATACAAGAGAACACCTTGGGGACCATCCTGTATTTGGGGAATGAGTCCACATCGCCCCCTTCCTTTCTCCCTGTGGGTGTGTTGGCTAATCGTTATGCCATGAAGATATTTGTTCAGGTGTATGACTCTCTAGGAGCTTTTTCCCAGGTGACTTTGTACACGACCGTACACGCCCCTACGGATAAAATCTCAGCGAAGGCTGTGCTCGATCGCTTATTCAATTTCACCATGGGACCAAGTTCATCGCTATCTACTTTGTTTGACAACGAGGAATTCCTACCTGCAGGTTATTTAATATATATAGCAGCTTCTCTTTTGAATGACATGAAACCTGAATTAAGTTTGGAAGCTGACAAGGCCAGACTCCGGGAATACCTTGTTAACCAGACTTTCCTTCTTCCCAATAGCACTTTGGTGGAAATTAACCAGGTAGTCATGAGCGTTACTGAATTAACCCAGACGACCACCGGATTCACTCGATTGGCTCAGAAACTGGCCACAGTGAGGATTTGGCTAGCAAATCGAGCCCTA
This sequence comes from Martes martes, assembly GCF_963455335.1. Classification (NCBI taxonomy): domain Eukaryota; kingdom Metazoa; phylum Chordata; class Mammalia; order Carnivora; family Mustelidae; genus Martes; species Martes martes. The sequence continues at coordinate 3,572,934 of NC_137895.1, forward strand.
CAAGAGTCTCGACAGAAGGACTCACACGTTCACTCTGAACAAATAGAAACTGTGAGCACTGGGATATTAACAACTTTGTCTAATATCTTGAAACTGACCATTAGCTATGAAGTGGTCGATGAGCCTTTCTATGTGTTGGAATCGCTAGCAGACACAGTATTGGAGGGAAAAGTGCCAGGGAATGAGACCACTGCAATGAGGGCCTCCAGCCTTAATCTGTATATTAGGAAAACTGAAAGGTGGGATGTTACTGATGTCTTCAAGAATGAGAAAAGCAGTCGACGTTATTTTCGTCCGACGATAGATGTGAGCAGTATTCCTAGTTTACCTGAAAATGCCCCGATTTCCACCATGTTTTGTGAGTTTGCAGACGATCCCTTTCCTTGGATGAATGATCAGGAAAGCTGCTCTGCAGAGGTGGTTGGATTCAGGATGACAGGAACGACCCCTGAGGGCGACGTGGTCGAGATCATGCCTGATGTAGCAGAAGTGTACATCGCCAGAAAAAACTTGAGCTTTGCAGCTTTTAACCTCACAGTGGGACCCGAGAGTGAGACCGAGGGAGCTGATGAGTCCTTGAAAAGGACGACAGGGGAGTTCAGGGTTGATGTGGACAGCAGTGTAGTGAAGGAGTTGCTGGTCCACATTGTGACCGAAGTGACCGTGCTGTTCACGGTGTTGGTGTACGCCGGCAGCGAAATTACCCCCACTGCTCTGGTCGCCACTTTCTTCGTGCCCCATGACATCCCTCCCATGGCCACCCATAGTGACCTGTTCGGCTCAGCCTGTGCCGTTAGGGAGGTCCGCGTGGTTTGCCTTCCAGCATCCCTGCTACAAGTCATAGCTCAGCGAGGTGGCTCGTCTGAGTGCACCTTGATCATAGCTCTGCAGGCGCCTCGTTTTGTCATGACAGCCAATGATAAGCTAGTGAGAATTGCTCTTTTCAGCGCTCACTGCCTAGACATGTATGGGATCCAGAGTGATTGGAGAGAAGATACCTGTGTTCTCGGAGAGAGGACCACGTGGCGAAGAGTGCACTGCATCTGCCAAAACACAAGGAGGGTCCGGCGGCAGCTGGATCTAATAAAACAAGCCAGCAGACACCTTCAAACCCACTTTTTGACAACCAAATTGATTGTGATTCCTAATGCTGTGGATCTACGGTTGGAGGCCATCAAGAACGTTACCCACAACCCTGTGACGCTCTTCACGGTACTTTTCATTATGATGATGTACATAATCCTAGCTTTCTGGGCTTTGCTGATGGATGGGAGGGATCGGTATCTTCGGCTACACGTGATAATTCTACTGGATAATGATCCTTATGATAAGGTATGTTACCTCGTGACTGTCTTTACAGGAAGCCGTTGTGGGGCTGGGACCAGGGCCGATGTCTTTATGCAACTTATGGGATCGGAAGGTGCCAGCGATGTGCATTGTCTGAGCCACCCATATTTTACAACCCTCTACCGGGGAAGCATCAACACTTTTCTCCTAACCACGAAAAGGGACTTGGGGGACATCCATTCCATTCGTGTGTGGCACAACAATGAGGGCAAATCCCCCAGCTGGTATCTAAGCAGAGTCAAAGTAGAAAATCTGTTCAGCCGACACATCTGGCTGTTTTTATGCCGGGAATGGCTTTGTATTGACACCTCTTTGGACAGAACACTTCGTGTTACCGACCCAGACCAGCCTATCAACAGAAAGGACTATTTCCTGATAGAATCAGCTTACAGGATGGGGAGAGATCACTCGTGGTTCTCTATTTTCTCCAACAATAGTTCTAGGGCATTCAGCAGGCTGCAGAGACTGTCCTGCTGTTTGGCAATGCTGATGGCCTCCCTTCTGTGTAACATTATGTTCTTTAATCTTGACAGAGCAGAAAATTTGGCTTCAGGAGAGGGGAGCTACGTCAGGTCAATGATGATAGGACTGCAAAGTGTGTTAATTACGCTGCCTCTGCAAATACTGATCATTTTTCTCTTCACCTACTCCCAGAGGGAACCTCGTGTGACTCTAGAAAAGGTATCTCCCCAGAAGGTTCCTGACATGGAGCTAGAGAATTTATACTGGGAGGAATTTCTGAGAAGATGGTATGCTCGTGAGTCTGGGGACTCATCCATCAAGCGGGCATCAGAGCCTCCAACTGGGAAAAGACCTCGACTTCAAAAGACTGCCCAGGCGCTGTCTGCAACGCGGCACCAGCCTAAGAAGAAAAAGAGCAGGGACTCACCCACCCAAGTAACAAACATTAATGCCAGTAACGCAAACACAAATAACAATCAAAATGTTCCTTCCGGAGAGCCACCTTTCCAAGCGGGTCCCACTGTGGAACTCAAGGAGAAGAGAAGTTTCGTTCTGCCTTCATGGTGCCTACATATAGCGTGGCTCCTGGTTTTCGCCACATCCATTATATCTTCGTTCTTCATCATATTTTATGGGTTGACCTATGGCTATGAAAAGTCAATGGAATGGCTCTTTGCATCTTTTTGTTCATTCTGTCTGTCCATTTTTCTGATAAAAACCTGTAGAATTATACTTCTGTCAGGCTTCAGAACACGTAGGCCCAAGTATTGTAAAAACCTTTCATGGGAAAGCCAGTTCCGCTACGCTGAGATCGAGCTACACAGCACACTGAGCCAAGAAGAAATGCAAGGGAGACACGAGCAGATCATAGAGCTCCGAAGATCGAGGATGTACCAGCCCCTCACCGAAGACGAAATCCTAATATTCAAGAGGAAGAGGGCAATTAAGAGGAGGGCTTTCCTGTTCCTGTGTTACGTTCTCACTCACTTCATCTTTCTGGCCCTCCTGTTGAGCCTCGTCACCCTCCTGCGTCACACGGACAGCTTTTACTATAACCAGTTGGTTCGCGATCGGTTCTCTGTGGATCTCGGCTCGGTGACCAAGCTGGAGGACATCTACAGGTGGCTGAACACCGTGCTGGTGCCCCTGGTCCACAACGACCCGAATCCAGCCTTTCTGCCCGACAGCTCCTCTAAAATCCTGGGCCTTCCACTCCTGAGGCAGGTGAGGGCGAGACCCGGCGATAAACTCTGCCTGCCTGCCAGCTTGGCCCAGACCAGCATGGGAAGAGAAATCCATTGTCATCCCAACTATGGCACTGACCCGGAAGACACCAGAAGCTACTCTAGCTTCTGGAACAAAGTTCTCAAGAGGCCAGAGGATAAGAATACCAGTGGGTTTACTTACAAGGCTCCAGGGAGGACCTGGGGGTATGTCTCCCACGGACTCCTACACACCTACGGGTCGGGAGGCTACGCGTTCTATTTCTTCCCAGAGCAGCAGCCTTTTAATTCCACCGTGAGGCTCAGGGAACTCCAGAGCAGCGAGTGGCTTGATGAGAAGACGTGGGCCGTCATTCTGGAGCTGACCACCTTCAACCCAGACGTCAGTCTGTTCTGTAGCGTTTCTGTCGTTTTCGAGGCGTCTCAGTTAGGAGTTGTGAACACGAGCTTATCCGTGTACTCCTTCTCGCTTGCTGATTTCGACAGGGAAACTTCGGCAGAAATCTACTTGTATGTGGCCATTCTCATTTTCTTTTTCGCCTATGTGGTCGATGAGGGTTATATCATCATGCAAGAAAGGGCCTCGTACGTGAGAAGTGTGTATAACCTGCTCAACTTTGCTCTAAAATGCATATTTACTGTGCTGATTGTGCTCTTCTTTAGGAAGCACTTCTTGGCCACTGGCATAATTCGCTTTTACTTGTCGCACCCTGAGGATTTCATTCCGTTTCATGCAGTTTCTCAAGTAGATCACGCCATGAGGATCATTTTGGGTTTCCTGTTATTTCTGACCATTTTGAAGACCCTCAGGTACTCCAGAGTCTTCTATGATGTGCGCCTGGCTCAGAGGGCCATTCAGGCGGCCCTTCCCGGCATCTGCCACATGGCCCTGGTGGTGTCTGTGTACTTCTTTGTGTTCATGGTCATCGGCTCCCTGGTGTTTGGTCAACACGAGTGGAACTACAGTAACCTGATTCATGCTACGCAGACGATCTTCTCCTATTGCGTTCCAGCATTTCAGAACACCGAGTTCTCCAACAACAGGGTTCTGGGGGTCCTGTTTCTCTTTTCCTTCTTGCTGGTTATGATCTGTGTATTGATCAACTTATTTCGAGCAGTGATTGTGTCTACCTATAAGAAAATGAAGCAGCCCGTGTACGAGGAACCATCAGACGAAGCGGAAGCAATGACCTATCTGTGCCGCAAGCTAAGAGCAATGTTTAGGTTTCTGACCTTCCAACCCAGGGACAAAGATGAACCAGAGTTCTTTGTCAACATGCTGTATGGGCAGCCAGAGAAGAACAGCCGGCGGTATCTGGGGCTGAAGACCAGAAACATCAAAGGGAAAAAAATGGTTTATCTTGTTGTGTGATGAGGGACAGGGTCAAGACCCACAGGCAAGGCACCTCCCCTGCACCGATGCTGGTTCTCCGGATGTAAGGAATGTTCAATGGCTCAGCAGTAGTCTCTTCCCGGGTCCTGCACAATGCACACCCCTACATTCAGAAGTGTCTCCACCTTTGGCCTCTACTCCTGAGTGTTGGGGTGTAGGGTATGTCTACAGCATGGGAGCCCTGGAATGATTCCTCTCTAGAGGTTACTCGTTGTCCTTGGAGCCCACAGCAGTTTAGAGTAGTAGAGACCCGGAGTTGGGTAGAGAGCTCTAAAGGTCCCCACCCTACCTCTCTAGGGCAGAGCATTCTTGTCCTGCGACTGCGTGCTCCGGGGATGGGTGTTAGGAGTTTGTTGGTAACTCAGTCGCTCTGGGGGATCCCCTTGCTGAGCAAAGCTTGGAAACGCCTCTCAACCACTTGACTCCCCCTCCACACCCCACCCCGTACCATCCAGCTGGGCCAGGGCTGGAGGGACTGTGTACCGACATGAGGATCTCTCTTTCAGTTTTCGAATTTAGGTTTGGGACCTGAAGGTCAGAAGTCTGAGCTTCCCTTCTACTCCTGAGGGCTACTGCCAGTTAAAACTGTAAAATGTAATAATATTTTCTGGCCATTAGACATGAATTTTGTTCGACAACAAAAAGATGCGTGTGTGTGTGTGTTTGTCGGGGGGAGTGGGCTCACATCGAAAGATAGTAAGTGTTCTCTATATTGACTGTAAGAATTTGTCCATCCAGGTCTTGGACTTTGGGTAATTTAGAGCATGGTGGATTATTGCAGAATAATAAAGAAAATGTGGTTTATTGTTTAAGAGCAATATGGCTCCCAGCTCTTCCAGTTCTGCTCAGAAGCATGTTCATTTATGTAGATGCCACTTTAAGCTTTATCGGAATTAAATGTGAGATTGTTCCTGTGAGACTTGCCGTGATTTCTGCGTGAGGGGTGTATGTACAGGTGGATCCCGCCTTCCCCATGGAGAGCCAGTGAAGGGGGACAACCCTATCAGCTGGGGGACAACTATGTCCCAAGCCCTTGTTACTCACTGGGTGCCCCTGTGGTCCTGAACTGTGCTGGAATGGCTCACAGACTCATGCACGTGCTTCCATGCCACTCACACAAGAGTGCCCGGAGGTCAGATTAGGATTTTCTTTTGTTTTTTAGGATATTATTGATTTGAAAGAGAGAGAGAGAGAGAGGAGGGGCAGAGGGAGAAGCAGAATCCTCGTTGAGCACAGAACAGGAAGCAGGCCTAGATCCCAGGATGGATCATGGATCATGACCTGAGTGGAAGACAGAGACTAACTGACTGAGCCACCCACATGTCCTTCTCTTTTTATCTGTAAATATGTGGTTTCCTGGGAAACCATTTAAAAAAATACTTTGAGATTTTACTAATCCTTGGGACTGGTTTTCTTCTTATATTACAAGTGGTAGAGAGCTCAAATTCAAATTAACTTTTTAATTTTCTGCCAACGATTACGATTTGCTCTTTGAGTATTTCCCGTAGCTCTTGCAGTCCACCTCCTAACTTGTGTAGCCTGTCTTGGGACTTGAACAGTATTCAAGAGACAAGGTCATGTATCTGAGTGGTTATAGGTCATACGTGAAAAGCTTCATGCAGATGGTCCATCTCTGGGCAGACACAGAAAATAAAGTCAGCAGTATATAACCGTGGCTGTGACCCAAGGAATGCTCTTGCTGGAAGCACCCAGGGGTCCTATCTGCTAGTAAGAAAATCAGAGTGTTTCCTCAGCTGCCCGCGGTCGACGTCCCGGAATCGGTGTTATCCCCAGGATTACTAAAATGCCTTGTGTATTCCTTATTTTTCGATTGCCCAAAGGAAGAAGGCCCAGCCCCCAGGCCTGGTGGTCGGGGCAGCACAGTGCTTGGCATACGTAGGGGCCGAGGGGCCTGGAGAGGGGCACTTTGCGGAGACACGAGGGAAGAGCGGGTCTGAGACTGGAGCATGGGACCCCGCCGGCCAGAGGGTCGTCTGGAAGCTGGAGCAGGGCAGGCTCCGGAGGGCCGGGTCGCTGGGGCTCAGATCACCAAGGGTGCCATGGATCACAGCGACATTGCTTTAAAGGGTCCTCGGGGAAGGACAGGGCTCCTTTTGAACATATCTCATCTGTTGCCTGGGGTGCACAGAGACCCTCCCGCCCGTGGCGCTGGCCCAGGCCTGGGGACTCCTGTCCCAAAGTGTGTGTTGGGGGTGGTGGTGAGAGGGCACAGGGAGTCAGCAGGCTAGGAGCATGATGCTCCAGCTTCGTCTTCCTCATCCTCAGCTGCTCTGACCCATCAGGCCACACTGTGTCTTTCCTGAATCCCCTCTTTCCTTGGCTTCCAGAACACCACACCCTCCTGCTCTCCACCTTGCCCCACTGCCTATCTCTGTCCACCTCTCCTCTAAGTACCGGAGACAACCAGAGTCTGTCTCCTTCTCCATCTGGGCCTCCACCCTACATGCCTCTGAGGACCCCAATCTGAGTTTTCAGCCCCGACGTTTCCTGCTGTCTTAGCTCAGACTGCTAAAACAAAATACCGCGGGGTGGGGGGCGCAGTGGGGGCGCTGTCTGAACAGCAAGGATTTACTCCTCACAGCTCTGGAGCCCCACGTCCAAGCTCAGGGTGTCAGCATGATGGGTTCTCGGTAAGGGCCCTCTCCCTTCTTTGCAGATGGCTGCCTCCTTCTGTCCTGACAATGGCCTGTCCTTCGGGGGTGGTGCACTCAGAGAGAGAGAGAGAGAGAAAGGATAAGAAAAGAAAACCCTATTACATGTTGCCTTCGAAAGACCACTTTAAGTATAAAGACATACACAAGCTGAAAAGGAAATCAGTGAAAGAAAGATACGGCATGGAGACAGTAAGCACAAGAAGGCGAGTGTGGCTATCTTATTTCATTTTCCAGTTTTATTCAGATACAATCAACATATCATCTGGCATTTGAACATCAGGTGAAACAGACTTCCAAACGGAGATGATTACTGAGATGAACAGAAACATCTCATCGCGAGACAAGGACCAATTCATGTGGACGTAACACAAATGTGTATCCATCTAATAGAGCCTGAAAAGACAAGAAGCAAAGATGCACAGAAAGAAAGGGTCAAAGAGACAATTTCCCAGTCAGCTCAGGAGAGAGTAACAGCCTGTCTCAGCGAGTGGCAGAAAAACGAGAGAATACCCAGGAAGACATAGAGGATGAAACACTCGGGTACCAACTCCCTTGATCTAGTTGACGTCTGTAGGAAAACCCACCCAACGACGGGAGACATACCTTGTTTTTAAGGGCACGAGGACCATACAGCAAGGCAGACCACACTACTGTATGTGCTCTCAAGCAAGTCTCAGTCCATGCAAAGGCTCAAAATCAGATGGAATGTATTCTCTGTCCTCGACTGACTTAAGTTAGAAACCAGCATAACTAAGATTTCGCACAAGCTCCAAATACCGGGAAATTAAACAACCCATTTGAACTGATGGTTCAAAACCCAAACAGGGCCAAGTAGAAATAGTTTAAATTGAACGATAACAAAACTAGGCAAGCATGCAGGAGGCAGTTAAGAGTGTTTGGTGACATTTACAGCATTAAATGCTTCTAGAGAAATGAAAAAGATCTAAATCAAGGACTTGGGGTTTCATCCTAAAAAAGTAGGAAAAGCAAATCAAGAAACCCAGAGTTAGACTTCCCTGGGCTCTCAGGGAGCTCACGACACTGTGGTTTTTTGCCAGGGGAAGGGGATTCCCCTAAGGCGGAGCCTTTCCAGGTTGTTGGGAGCCTGGGCCCCCTTAATCCCATGAGGACTCCTGCTTGGAGGCGTGCAGTGGCAGGCAGGGGGAGGGGACACCGGAAGCCCACCCCATTCCATGCTCCAGGGTCATGACCCATGACCACGACCCTCCTCCTGGCCCGAGCTCCCCCTGACGGTTAGCCAGACCACCTCCGCCTGCCGCTGCCAGTCTGAGGTTCCCAGGAGGCGGCACCATGTGGCCAGGGCCCGCGCTTCTACTCCTCTTCCTGGCCCAGGCCCTGGGCCTAGATCGCAGCCGCCTGCCGCGGCCCACGGCTCCTCGCAGGGGCCTGGCCGCCATCCGCGTCTCCCAGGCCACCGCCGCACCAGAGTCCGGACCCCGACGCCCGGATCCCGCCTCGGCCCGCCGCCCCCCGCCAGCCGCCCGGACCCGCGGCCCGGCCCTCGGAGACGCGGCCGCGCTGCGCGCTTGGAGGGGCGCCCCGGGCCTCGGGGAGCCGGCCGGCAGCGCCCGCGTCCGCCTGCGGCCCCGCGCGGCCCCTGGCGGCGGCGTGATCTCGGCCGGTGGCCGCCGCCTCTGCCTGCCCCGCGGCCCCGCGCGCCCGCTCTGCGTCCTGCGGCGCGTCCTGCTGCGCGCGCGCCTGGCCGCCGCGCCCGCGCTCCTGCACCTGCGGCTGTCTGCGCGCCGCGGCCGGCTGTCCCTGCTGGGGCGCACCCCGCGGCCCCGCGCGCTCGGGCGCCCGGACTGGACCTTCTGGCCCGAGCCGCTGCGGCCCGCCGGCCCTCGGCGCCCCCGTCGTTCCTCCTCCGACCTGCCGGCCGCCGGGCCTCGCCCCTCCGCGGGCTTCGTGGCCCAAACGGAGTGCCCCACGGATGGGCCCACGCCTGTTGTCCTGGAAGCTGTCAACTCGGATGGTCCTCAAGCCATCCAGTCTTCCGTGTCCTGCCAGGTGTCCCCAGAGGAGCCCTGTGCCATCACCATGGTGAAGATCAACAGGAAGAAAGATGGTGAACCCTTGGTGCTGACCAGGAAGATGGAGGCTACCCTCCATGTATCCATTAAGCACAACTGCCCTAACACCACCTCAATTGTTCCAGAGTGGCACGTCTTTCCCGTGCGCTCCGTAAACAACATCCCGGACTGGAATGCACCTTTGAAAACACGGGACATCAGACTTGGGATGTCTCCACTACATTTGGAAATCCGCCCCAAAACCTTATCTTTCGGGGCGTATGCGTTCAGAGTCACACTCAGCATCTTCGATGAAAAAACAAAGACACTGATGACAAAAGGCTCGGATTTCATCTATGTCAACATCACTAGAAGTGATCTATTGGCAGTTATTCCTGGCAATCCCAATTTAGTAATCCAATTCACAAACAGGCTGGTTCTGGAAGGAAAGACGTCCTCTGATGCAGATTCGGACGACCCATCCGAGGGGCTCCTTTTTTCTTGGTACTGTACCACCGACCCAAAAAACTACCGGGGACATAAAATCACAGTGATGAGCAGCAGCGTCTGCGCCCCAAAGCAGACTGATCTGAACTGGAAGGAGGCCTCTGGCCCTGTCCTCACACTTCAGCCGGGAACGCTGAAAGGTGGAGGTGTGTATTACTTCAGAATGGTGATCCGCAAGGGTGCTAGGATGGGCTATATAGATAGAAAGGTACACGTGCTCAAAGGAGAACCCCCCGCAGCATACATCTCGTGTATTGAAAATTGTGATGCCGTTTTGGGTATTTCAGCCAGATTTTCTTTGTTTCTCAATTGCACAACTTGTTCAAAAAGCCGGGATGTGTATAAGTGGTCGATTCTGTCATCTCTAGGGGATGAGGTAAACTTTGATTGGGTGAAACACACCACAACAGGGAGGAATGGGGCTCATATGTCTATAAAAGCTTTTGCTTTGAAGGACTTTCCTGAAGCTAAGTTTTGGGCTTCTGTACATTTAGCAACTTGGAGTGGGCATAACGTGGACTTGAAACACCCCTTTGTTATCAACCATGTCCCTGAAACTGGAGAGTGCAGCATTAATCCAGCTACAGGAGTTGCCTTTATTACCAGGTTTGTCATACGGTGCGATAATTTTAAGGATGAGAACTTCCCTCTTACTTACAAAATGGTGGTCTCTGATCTGTATGGTTTTGGTCAGATCAGTTCTATACAAGAGAACACCTTGGGGGCCATCCTGTATTTGGGGAATGAGTCCACATCGCCCCCTTCCTTTCTCCCTGTGGGTGTGTTGGCTAATCGTTATGCCATGAAGATATTTGTTCAGGTGTATGACTCTCTAGGAGCTTTTTCTCAGGCGACTTTGTACGCGACCGTACACGCCCCTACGGATAAAATCTCAGCGAAGGCTGTGCTCGATCGCTTATTCAATTTCACCATGGGACCAAGTTCATCGCTATCTACTTTGCTTGACAACGAGGAATTCCTACCTGCAGGTTATTTAATATATATAGCAGCTTCTGTTTTGAATAACATGAAACCTGAATTAAGTTTGGAAGCTGACAAGGCCAGACTCCGGGAATACCTTGTCAACCAGACTTTCCTTCTTCCCAATAGCACTCTGGTGGAAATTAGCCAGGTAGTCATGAGCGTTACTAAATTAACCCAGACGACCACCGGATTCACTCGATTGGCTCAGAAACTGGCCACAGTGAGGATTTGGCTAGCAAATCGAGCCCTACAAGAGTCTCGACAGAAGGACTCACACGTTCACTCTGAACAAATAGAAACTGTGAGCACTGGGATATTAACAACTTTGTCTAATATCTTGAAACTGACCGTTAGCTATGAAGTGGTCGATGAGCCTTTCTATGTGTTGGAATTGCTAGCAGACACAGTATTGGAGGGAAAAGTGCCAGGGAATGAGACCACTGCAATGACGGCCTCCAGCCTTAATGTGTATGTCAGGAAAACTGAAAAGTGGGATGTTACCAATGTCTTCAGGAATGAGAAAAGCAGTCAACATTATTTTCGTCCGACGCTAAATGTGAGTAGTATTCCTAGTTTACCTGAAAACGCCCCGATTTCCACCATGTTTTGTGAGTTTGCAGACGATCCCTTTCCTTGGATGAATGATCAGGAAAGCTGCTCTGCAGAGGTGGTTGGATTCAGGATGACAGGAACGACCCCTGAGGGCGACGTGGTCGAGATCATGCCTGATGTAGCAGAAGTGTACATCGCCAGAAGAAACTTGAGCTTTGCAGCTTTTAACCTCACGGTGGGACCCGAGAGTGAGACCGAGGGAGCTGATGAGTCCTTGAAAAGGACGACAGGGGAGTTCAGGGTTGAGGTGGACAGCAGTGTAGTGAAGGAGTTGCTGGTCCACATTGTGACCGAAGTGACCGTGCTGTTCACAGTGTTGGTGTACGCCGGCAATAAAATTACCCCCACTGCTCTGGTCGCCACTTTCTTCGTGCCCCATGACATCCCTCCCATGGCCACCCATAGTGACCTGTTCGGCTCAGCCTGTGCCGTTAGGGAGGTCCGCGTGGTTTGCCTTCCAGCATCCCTGCTACAAGTCATAGCTCAGCGAGGTGGCTCGTCTGAGTGCACCTTGATCATAGCTCTGCAGGCGCCTCGTTTTGTCATGACAGCCAATGATAAGCTAGTGAGAATTGCTCTTTTCAGCGCTCACTGCCTAGACATGTATGGGATCCAGAGTGATTGGAGAGAAGATACCTGTGTTCTCGGAGAGAGGACCACGTGGCGAAGAGTGCACTGCATCTGCCAAAACACAAGGAGGGTTCGGCGGCAGCTGGATCTAATAAAACAAGCCAGCAGACACCTGCAAACCCACTTTTTGACAACCAAATTGATTGTGATTCCTAATGCTGTGGATCTACGGTTGGAGGCCATCAAGAACGTTACCCACAACCCTGTGACGCTCTTCACGGTACTTTTCATTATGATGATGTACATAATCCTAGCTTTCTGGGCTTTGCTGATGGATGGGAGGGATCGGTATCTTCGGCTACACGTGATAATTCTACTGGATAATGATCCTTATGATAAGGTATGTTACCTCGTGACTGTCTTTACAGGAAGCCGTTGTGGGGCTGGGACCAGGGCCGATGTCTTTATGCAACTTATGGGATCGGAAGGTGCCAGCGATGTGCATTGTCTGAGCCACCCATATTTTACAACCCTCTACCGGGGAAGCATCAACACTTTTCTCCTAACCACGAAAAGGGACTTGGGGGACATCCATTCCATTCGTGTGTGGCACAACAATGAGGGCAAATCCCCCAGCTGGTATCTAAGCAGAGTCAAAGTAGAAAATCTGTTCAGCCGACACATCTGGCTGTTTTTATGCCGGGAATGGCTTTGTATTGACACCTCTTTGGACAGAACACTTCGTGTTACCGACCCAGACCAGCCTATCAACAGAAAGGACTATTTCCTGATAGAATCAGCTTACAGGATGGGGAGAGATCACTCGTGGTTCTCTATTTTCTCCAACAATAGTTCTAGGGCATTCAGCAGGCTGCAGAGACTGTCCTGCTGTTTGGCAATGCTGATGGCCTCCCTTCTGTGTAACATTATGTTCTTTAATCTCGACAGAGCAGAAAATTTGGCTTCAGGAGAGGGGAGCTACGTCAGGTCAATGATGATAGGACTGCAAAGTGTGTTAATTACGCTGCCTCTGCAAATATTGATCATTTTTCTCTTCACCTACTCCCAGAGGGAACCTCGTGTGACTCTAGAAAAGGTATCTCCCCAGAAGGTTCCTGACATGGAGCTAGAGAATTTATACTGGGAGGAATTTCTGAGAAGATGGTATGCTCGTGAGTCTGGGGACTCATCCATCAAGCGGGCATCAGAGCCTCCAACTGGGAAAAGACCTCGACTTCAAAAGACTGCCCAGGCGCTGTCTGTAACGCGGCACCAGCCTAAGAAGAAAGAGAGCAGGGACTCACGCACCCAAGTAACAAACATTAATGCCAGTAACGCAAACACAAATAACAATCAAAATGTTCCTTCCGGAGAGCCACCTTTCCAAGCGGGTCCCACTGTGGAACTCAAGGAGAAGAGAAGTTTCGTTCTGCCTTCATGGTGCCTACATATAGCGTGGCTCCTGGTTTTCGCCACATCCATTATATCTTCGTTCTTCATCATATTTTATGGGTTGACCTATGGCTATGAAAAGTCAATGGAATGGCTCTTTGCATCTTTTTGTTCATTCTGTCTGTCTATTTTTCTGGTGCAAACGTGTAAAATTATACTTCTGTCAGGCTTCAGATCAAGTTCGCCCAAGTATTGTAAAAACCTTTCATGGGAAAGCCAGTTCCGCTACGCTGAGATCGAGCTACACAGCACACTGAGCCAAGAAGAAATGCAAGGGAGACACGAGCAGATCATAGAGCTCCGAAGATCGAGGATGTACCAGCCCCTCACTGAAGACGAAATCCTAATATTCAAGAGGAAGAGGGCAATTAAGAGGAGGGCTTTCCTGTTCCTGTGTTACATTCTCACTCACTTCATCTTTCTGGCCCTCCTGTTGAGCCTCGTCGCCCTCCTGCGTCACACGGACAGCTTTTACTATAACCAGTTGGTTCGCGATCGGTTCTCTGTGGATCTCGGCTCGGTGACCAAGCTGGAGGACATCTACAGGTGGCTGAACACCGTGCTGGTGCCCCTGGTCCACAACGACCCGAATCCAGCCTTTCTGCCCGACAGCTCCTCTAAAATCCTGGGCCTTCCACTCCTGAGGCAGGTGAGGGCGAGACCCGGCGATAAACTCTGCCTGCCTGCCAGCTTGGCCCAGACCAGCATGGGAAGAGAAATCCATTGTCATCCCAACTATGGCACTGACCCGGAAGACACCAGAAGCTACTCTAGCTTCTGGAACAAAGTTCTCAAGAGGCCAGAGGATAAGAATACCAGTGGGTTTACTTACAAGGCTCCAGGGAGGACCTGGGGGTATGTCTCCCACGGACTCCTACACACCTACGGGTCGGGAGGCTACGCGTTCTATTTCTTCCCAGAGCAGCAGCCTTTTAATTCCACCGTGAGGCTCAGGGAACTCCAGAGCAGCGAGTGGCTTGATGAGAAGACGTGGGCCGTCATTCTGGAGCTGACCACCTTCAACCCAGACGTCAGTCTGTTCTGTAGCGTTTCTGTCGTTTTCGAGGCGTCTCAGTTAGGAGTTGTGAACACGAGCTTATCCGTGTACTCCTTCTCGCTTGCTGATTTCGACAGGGAAACTTCGGCAGAAATCTACTTGTATGTGGCCATTCTCATTTTCTTTTTCGCCTATGTGGTCGATGAGGGTTATATCATCATGCAAGAAAGGGCCTCGTACGTGAGAAGTGTGTATAACCTGCTCAACTTTGCTCTAAAATGCATATTTACTGTGCTGATTGTGCTCTTCTTTAGGAAGCACTTCTTGGCCACTGGCATAATTCGCTTTTACTTGTCGCACCCTGAGGATTTCATTCCGTTTCATGCAGTTTCTCAAGTAGATCACGCCATGAGGATCATTTTGGGTTTCCTGTTATTTCTGACCATTTTGAAGACCCTCAGGTACTCCAGAGTCTTCTATGATGTGCGCCTGGCTCAGAGGGCCATTCAGGCGGCCCTTCCCGGCATCTGCCACATGGCCCTGGTGGTGTCTGTGTACTTCTTTGTGTTCATGGTCATCGGCTCCCTGGTGTTTGGTCAACACGAGTGGAACTACAGTAACCTGATTCATGCTACGCAGACGATCTTCTCCTATTGCGTTCCAGCATTTCAGAACACCGAGTTCTCCAACAACAGGGTTCTGGGGGTCCTGTTTCTCTTTTCCTTCTTGCTGGTTATGATCTGTGTATTGATCAACTTATTTCGAGCAGTGATTGTGTCTACCTATAAGAAAATGAAGCAGCCCGTGTACGAGGAACCATCGGACGAAGCGGAAGCAATGACCTATCTGTGCCGCAAGCTAAGAGCAATGTTTAGGTTTCTGACCTTCCAACCCAGGGACAAAGATGAACCAGAGTTCTTTGTCAACATGCTGTATGGGCAGCCAGAGAAGAACAGCCGGCGGTATCTGGGGCTGAAGACCAGAAACATCAAAGGGAAAAAAATGGTTTATCTTGTTGTGTGATGAGGGACAGGGTCAAGACCCACAGGCAAGGCACCTCCCCTGCACCGATGCTGGTTCTCCGGATGTAAGGAATGTTCAATGGCTCAGCAGTAGTCTCTTCCCGGGTCCTGCACAATGCACACCCCTACATTCAGAAGTGTCTCCACCTTTGGCCTCTACTCCTGAGTGTTGGGGTGTAGGGTATGTCTACAGCATGGGAGCCCTGGGATGATTCCTCTCTAGAGGTTACTCGTTGTCCTTGGAGCCCACAGCAGTTTAGAGTAGTAGAGACCCGGAGTTGGGTAGAGAGCTCTAAAGGTCCCCACCCTACCTCTCTAGGGCAGAGCATTCTTGTCCTGCGACTGCGTGCTCCGGGGATGGGTGTTAGGAGTTTGTTGGTAACTCAGTCGCTCTGGGGGATCCCCTTGCTGAGCAAAGCTTGGAAACGCCTCTCAACCACTTGACTCCCCCTCCACACCCCACCCCGTACCATCCAGCTGGGCCAGGGCTGGAGGGACTGTGTACCGACATGAGGATCTCTCTTTCAGTTTTCGAATTTAGGTTTGGGACCTGAAGGTCAGAAGTCTGAGCTTCCCATCTACTCCTGAGGGCTACTGCCAGTTAAAACTGTAAAATGTAATAATATTTTCTGGCCATTAGACATGAATTTTGTTCGACAACAAAAAGATGCGTGTGTGTGTGTGTTTGTCGGGGGGAGTAGGCTCACATCGAAAGATAGTAAGTGTTCTCTATATTGACTGTAAGAATTTGTCCATCCAGGTCTTGGACTTTGGGTAATTTAGAGCATGGTGGATTATTGCAGAATAATAAAGAAAATGTGGTTTATTGTTTAAGAGCAATATGGCTCCCAGCTCTTCCAGTTCTGCTCAGAAGCATGTTCATTTATATAGATGCCACTTTAAGCTTTATCGGAATTAAATGTGAGATTGTTCCTGTGAGACTTGCCGTGATTTCTGCGTGAGGGGTGTATGTACAGGTGGATCCCGCCTTCCCCATGGAGAGCCAGTGAAGGGGGACAACCCTATCAGCTGGGGGACAACTATGTCCCAAGCCCTTGTTACTCACTGGGTGCCCCTGTAGTCCTGAACTGTGCTGGAATGGCTCACAGACTCATGCACGTGCTTCCATGCCACTCACACAAGAGTGCCCGGAGGTCAGATTAGGATTTTCTTTTGTTTTTTTAGGATATTATTGATTTGAAAGAGAGAGAGAGAGAGGAGGGGAGAAGAGAGAGAGAGAGAGGGAGAAGCAGAATCCTCGTTGAGCACAGAACAGGAAGCAGGCCTAGATCCCAGGATGGATCATGGATCATGACCTGAGTGGAAGACAGAGACTAACTGACTGAGCCACCCACATGTCCTTCTCTTTTTATCTGTAAATACGTGGTTTCCTAGGAAACCATTTAAAAAAATACTTTGAGATTTTGCTAATCCTTTGGATTGGTTTTCTTCTTATATTACAAGTGGTAGAGAGCTCAAATTCAAATTAACTTTATTTTCTGCCAACGATCACGATTTGCTCTTTGAGTATTTCCCGTAGCTCTTGCAGTCCACCTCCTAACTTGTGTAGCCTGTCTTGGGACTTGAACGGTATTCAAGAGACAAGGTCATGTATCTGAGTGGTTATAGGTCATACGTGAAAAGCTTCATGCAGATGGTCCATCTCTGGGCAGACACAGAAAATAAAGTCAGCAGCATATAACCGTGGCTGTGACCCAAGGAATGCTCTTGCTGGAAGCACCCAGGGGTCCTATCTGCTAGTAAGAAAATCAGAGTGTTTCCTCAGCTGCCCGCGGTCGACGTCCCGGAATCGGTGTTATCCCCAGGATTACTAAAATGCCTTGTGTATTCCTTATTTTTCGATTGCCCAAAGGAAGAAGGCCCAGCCCCCAGGCCTGGTGGTCGGGGCAGCACAGTGCTTGGCATACGTAGGGGCCGAGGGGCCTGGAGAGGGGCACTTTGCGGAGACACGAGGGAAGAGCGGGTCTGAGACTGGAGCATGGGACCCCGCCAGCCAGAGGGTCGTCTGGAAGCTGGAGCAGGGCAGGCTCCGGAGGGCCGGGTCGCTGGGGCTCAGATCACCAAGGGTGCCATGGATCACAGCGACATTGCTTTAAAGGGTCCTCGGGGAAGGACAGGGCTCCTTTTGAACATATCTCATCTGTTGCCTGGGGTGCACAGAGACCCTCCCGCCCGTGGCGCTGGCCCAGGCCTGGGGACTCCTGTCCCAAAGTGTGTGTTGGGGGTGGTGGTGAGAGGGCACAGGGAGTCAGCAGGCTAGGAGCATGATGCTCCAGCTTCGTCTTCCTCATCCTCAGCTGCTCTGACCCATCAGGCCACACTGTGTCTTTCCTGAATCCCCTCTTTCCTTGGCTTCCAGAACACCACACCCTCCTGCTCTCCACCTTGCCCCACTGCCTATCTCTGTCCACCTCTCCTCTAAGTACCGGAGACAACCAGAGTCTGTCTCCTTCTCCATCTGGGCCTCCACCCTACATGCCTCTGAGGACCCCAATCTGAGTTTTCAGCCCCGACGTTTCCTGCTGTCTTAGCTCAGACTGCTAAAACAAAATACCGCGGGATGGGGGGCGCAGTGGGGGCGCTGTCTGAACAGCAAGGATTTACTCCTCACAGCTCTGGAGCCCCACGTCCAAGCTCAGGGTGTCAGCATGATGGGTTCTCGGTAAGGGCCCTCTCCCTTCTTTGCAGATGGCTGCCTCCTTCTGTCCTGACAATGGCCTGTCCTTCGGGGGTGGTGCACTCAGAGAGAGAGAGAGAGAGAAAGGATAAGAAAAGAAAACCCTATTACATGTTGCCTTCGAAAGACCACTTTAAGTATAAAGACATACACAAGCTGAAAAGGAAATCAGTGAAAGAAAGATACGGCATGGAGACAGTAAGCACAAGAAGGCGAGTGTGGCTATCTTATTTCATTTTCCAGTTTTATTCAGATACAATCAACATATCATCTGGCATTTGAACATCAGGTGGAACAGACTTCCAAACGGAGATGAATACTGAGATGAACAGAAACATCTCATCGCGAGACAAGGACCAATTCATGTGGGCGTAACACAAATGTGTATCCATCTAATAGAGCCTGAAAAGACAAGAAGCAAAGATGCACAGAAAGAAAGGGTCAAAGAGACAATTTCCCAGTCAGCTCAGGAGAGAGTAACAGCCTGTCTCAGCGAGTGGCAGAAAAACGAGAGAAAACCCAGGAAGACATAGAGGATGAAACACTCGGGTACCAACTCTCTTGATCTAGTTGACGTCTGTAGGAAAACCCACCCAACGACAGGAGACACACCTTGTTTTTAAGGGCACGAGGACCATACAGCAAGGCAGACTGTAAGGACCTATTTAGCAAGAGGCTTCCATTAAGGTTAAACAATAACCTTACTGTTTAACCGTTAAACTGTCCCTTCTCCCCTTCCCCCAGGGGACTTACTTAAAAACAAGTCCCGGAAACCAGCCCCAGGTAGGAAAGCTCAAATACAAGGTGGGTCAAGCCAGGTGGAGACATACGATCAGTGGGGGGATGCATACTGTCTCCCAAGTTACCAAGGTGTATGGGCCACGCCCTTTGGGCACCTTTTGGGCGCCAATTCTGATCAAGGTGATAGGCTGGTTAAAACGTCTACTAGGGTAAATTGTAATTCAATTGGCCACCTAGCATGACTGTGTAGCTTTCTCTGTGTGTTACAGTTTCATTGGCCACCTGTGCATGGCCAGGCCCAACCACATGGCCTTTGCCCTTAAATGCTAGTCTGTGAAACAGAGAAAGGTTGCCCTCTCTTGTAAGAGGTGCGTTCCCGAATGTTCGGTCTGATTCTTGATGCTTGGCACAGAATAAAGCTTTGCTTGACCTTGGCTTTATATCAGTCTCACTCCGTTAATCACGGACCCATTTTTGGGGGTACCCAACACAGACCACTCTAGTGTATGGGCTCTCAAGCAAGTCTCAGTTCATGCAAAGGCTCAAAATCAGATGGAATGTATTCTCTGACCTCGACTGACTTAAGTTAGAAACCAGCATAACTAAGATTTCGCACAAGCTCCAAATACGGGGAAATTAAACAACCCATTTGAACTGATGGTTCAAAACCCAAACAGGGCCAAGTAGAAATAATTTAAATTGAACGATAACAAAACTAGGCAAGCATGCAGGACGCAGTTAAGCAGTGTTTGGTGGGACATTTACAGCATTAAATGCTTCTAGAGAAATGAAAAAGATCTAAAGACAAGGACTTGGTGTTTCATCCTAAGAAAGTAGGAAAAGCAAATCAAGAAACCCAGAGTCAGACCTCCCTGGGCTCTCAGGGAGCTCACATCCCTGTGGTTTTTTTGCCAGGGGAAGGGGATTCCAACTAAGGCGGAGCCTTTCCAGGTTGTTGGGAGCCTGGGCCCCCCTTTTTTTTTTTTTTTAAAGATTTTTATTTATTTATTTGACAGACAGAGATCACAAGTAGGCAGAGAGAGAGAGAGAGAGAGAGAGAGGAGGAAGCAGGCTCCCCGCTGAGCAGAGAGCCCGATGTGGGCCTCGATCCCAGGACCCTGAGATCATGACCTGAGCTGAAGGCAGAGGCTTCAACCCACTGAGCCACCCAGGCGCCCGGAGCCTGGGCCCCCTTAATCCCATGAGGACTCCTGCTTGGAGGCGTGCAGTGGCAGGCAGGGGGAGGGGACACCTGAAGCCCACCCCATTCCATGCTCCAGGGTCGTGACCCTTGGCCCGCGCCACGCCCACCCACCGCAGGCCCCGAGCCCCCTGCGGCCGTTAGCCAGACCCCACCACCCCCGTTTTAGCGGCTCCCAGGTTCCCAGGCTGGCGGCGCCATGCGGCCAGGAACCCTGCTTCTCCTCCTGCTCTTGGGCCTGGGCCTGGGTCTGGGTCGCGGCCGCCTCCCGCGGCCCACGGCTCCTCGCAGGGGCCTGGCCGCCATCCGCGTCTCCCAGGTCACCGCCGCACCGGGGTCCGGACCCCGCCGCCCGGATCCCGCCTCGGCCCGCCGCCCCCCGCCAGCCGCCCGGACCCGCGGCCCGGCCCTCGGAGACGCGGCCGCGCTGCGCGCTTGGAGGGGCGCCCCGGGCCTCGGGGAGCCGGCCGGCAGCGCCCGCGTCCGCCTGCGGCCCCGCGCGGCCTCTGGCGGCGGCGTGATCCCGGCCGGTGGCGGCCGCCTCTGCCTGCCCCGCGGCCCCGCGCGCCCGCTCTGTGTCCTGCGGCGCGTCCTGCTGCGCGCGCGCCTGGCCGCCGCGCCCGCGCTCGTGCACCTGCGGCTGTCTGCGCGCCGCGGCCGGCTGTCCCTGCTGTGGCGCACCCCGCGGCCCCGCGCGCTCGGGCGCCCGGACTGGACCTTCTGGCCCGAGCCGCTGCGGCCCGCCGGCCCTCGGCGCCCCCGCCGTTCCTCCACCGACCTGCCGGCCGCCGGGCCTCGCCCCTCCGCGGGCTTCGTGGCCCAAACGGAGTGTCCCACGGATGGGCCCACGCCTGTTGTCCTGGAAGCTGTCAACTCGGATGGCCCTCAAGCCATCCAGTCTTCCGTGTCCTGCCAGGTGTCCCCAGAGGAGCCCTGTGCCATCACCATGGTGAAGATCAACAGGAAGAAAGATGGTGAACCCTTGGTGCTGACCAGGAAGATGGAGGCTACCCTCAATGCCACCTACAAGTACAACTGTCCATACTCCACGTTAATTGTTTCGTACTGGCAGGTGTTTTCCGTGCCCTCTTTAAACGATCTGCCCCGGTGGTACAGACCATTGGATATACCCATCACAAAATCAGGGAGGGCGCCAACATTTCTACATATTCCTCCAAAATCTTTAACTTGGGGGGTGTATGTGATGAGGTTTGTAGTCGACATCTATGCGAATCGAAATTGGCCTCAGGTCTCGGCCTCGGATTTCATGTATGTCAGCATCGTTAGAAGTGACCTAGAAGCAGTTATTCCTGGGGGCCCCAACATAACAATCAAATTCACAGATCAGCTGGGTCTGGATGGAACAGGGTCCTCTGATCCAGATTCGGACGACCCATCCGAGGGGCTCCTTTTTTCTTGGTACTGTACCACCGACCCAAAAAACTACCGGGGACATAAAATCACAGTGATGAGCAGCAGCGTCTGCGCCCCAAAGCAGACTAATCTGAACTGGAAGGAGGCCTCTGGCCCTGTCCTCACACTTCAGCCGGGAACGCTGAAAGGTGGAGGTGTGTACTTCTTCAGAATGGTGGTCCGCAAGGGTGATAGGAAAGCCTATCTTGATAGAGAGGTACACGTGCTCAAAGGACCAGCCCCCGCAGCAAACATCTCGTGTATTGAAAATTGTGATGCCGTTTTGGGTATTTCCGACAGATTTTCTTTGTTTCTCAATTGCACAACTTGTTCAACAAGCCAGGATGTGTATAAATGGTCGATTCTGTCATCTCTAGGGGATGAGGTAAACTTTGATTGGGCGAAACACACCACAACAGGGAGGAATGGGGCTTATTTGTCTATAAAAGCCTTTGCTTTGGAGGATTTTCCTGAAGCTAAGTTTTGGGCTTCTGTGCATCTAGCAAGTTGGAGTGGGCATAACGTGGACTTGAAGCACCCCTTTATTATTAACTATTTCCCTCAAATCGGAGAGTGCAGCATTAATCCAGCTACAGGAGTTGCCTTTGTTACCAGGTTTGTCATCCGGTGCGATAATTTTAAGGATAAGAACTTCCCTCTTACTTACAAAATGGTGGTCTCTGATTTGTATGGTTTTGGTCAGATCAGTTCTATTAAGGAGAACACCTTGGGGGTCATCCTGTATTTGGGGAATGAGTCCACATCGCCCCCTTCCTTTCTCCCTGTGGGTGTGTTGGCTAATCATTATGCCATGAAGATATCTGTTCAGGTGTATGACTCTCTAGGAGCTTTTTCTCAGGTGACTTTGTACGCGACCGTACACGCCCCTACGGATAAAATCTCAGCGAAGGCTGTGCTCGATCGCTTATTCAATTTCACCATGGGACCAAGTTCATCGCTATCTACTTTGCTTGACAACGAGGAATTCCTACCTGCAGGTTATTTAATATATATAGCAGCTTCTGTTTTGAATAACATGAAACCTGAATTAAGTTTGGAAGCTGACAAGGCCAGACTCCGGGAATACCTTGTCAACCAGACTTTCCTTCTTCCCAATAGCACTCTGGTGGAAATTAGCCAGGTAGTCATGAGCGTTACTAAATTAACCCAGACGACCACCGGATTCACTCGATTGGCTCAGAAACTGGCCACAGTGAGGATTTGGCTAGCAAATCGAGCCCTACAAGAGTCTCGACAGAAGGACTCACACGTTCACTCTGAACAAATAGAAACTGTGAGCACTGGGATATTAACAACTTTGTCTAATATCTTGAAACTGACCGTTAGCTATGAAGTGGTCGATGAGCCTTTCTATGTGTTGGAATTGCTAGCAGACACAGTATTGGAGGGAAAAGTGCCAGGGAATGAGACCACTGCAATGACGGCCTCCAGCCTTAATGTGTATGTCAGGAAAACTGAAAAGTGGGAGGTTACCGGTGTCTTCAGGAATGAGAAAAGCAGTCAACATTATTTTCGTCCGACGCTAAATGGGAGCAGTATTCCTAGTTTACCTGAAAATGCCCCGATTTCCACCATGTTTTGTGAGTTTGCAGACGATCCCTTTCCTTGGATGAATGATCAGGAAAGCTGCTCTGCAGAGGTGGTTGGATTCAGGATGACAGGAACGACCCCTGAGGGCGACGTGGTCGAGATCATGCCTGATGTAGCAGAAGTGTACATCGCCAGAAGAAACTTGAGCTTTGCAGCTTTTAACCTCACGGTGGGACCCGAGAGTGAGACCGAGGGAGCTGATGAGTCCTTGAAAAGGACGACAGGGGAGTTCAGGGTTGAGGTGGACAGCAGTGTAGTGAAGGAGTTGCTGGTCCACATTGTGACCGAAGTGACCGTGTTGTTCACGGTGTTGGTGTACGCCGGCAGTGAAATTACCCCCACTGCTCTGGTCGCCACCTTCCTAGTTCCCCATGACATCCCTCCCATGGCCAACCAGAGTGATCTGTTTGACTCAGCCTGTGCCGTTAGGGAGGCCCGCGTGGTTTGTCTTCCAGCATCCCTGCTACAAGTCATAGCTCAGCGAGGTGGCTCGTCTGAGTGCACCTTGATCATAGCTCTGCAGGCGCCTCGTTTTGTCATGACAGCCAATGATAAGCTAGTGAGAATTGCTCTTTTCAGCGCTCACTGCCTAGACATGTATGGGATCCAGAGTGATTGGAGAGAAGATACCTGTGTTCTCGGAGAGAGGACCACGTGGCGAAGAGTGCACTGCATCTGCCAAAACACAAGGAGGGTCCGGCGGCAGCTGGATCTACTAAAACAAGCCAGCACACACCTGCAAACCCACTTTTTGACGACCAACGTGATTGTGATCCCTAATCCTGTAGATCTTCGGCTGGAGGTCAACACAAGTGTCACCCGCAACTATGTGACGCTCTTCACTGTACTTTTCATTATGCTGGTTTACATAATCCTAGCCTTCTGGGCTTTGCTGAGAGATGAAACGGATCAGTATCTACGGCTACATGTGATAATTCTACTTGATAATGATCCTTATGATAAGGTATGTTACCTCGTGACTGTTTTTATGGGAAGCCGGTGTCGGGCCAGGACCAAGGCCGATGTCTTTATGCAACTTATGGGAACAGAAGGTGCCAGCGATGTGCATTGTCTGAGCCACCCATATTTTACAACCCTCTACCGGGGAAGCGTCAACACTTTTCTCCTAACCACAAAAAGGGACTTGGGGGACATCCATTCCATTCGTGTGTGGCACAACAATGAGGGCAAATCCCCCAGCTGGTATCTAAGCAGAGTCAAAGTAGAAAATCTGTTCAGCCGACACATCTGGCTGTTTTTATGCCGGGAATGGCTTTGTATTGACACCTCTTTGGACAGAACATTTCGTGTTACTGACCCAGACCAGCCTATCAACAGAAAGGACTATTTCCTGATAGAATCAGCTCACAGGATGGGGAGAGATCACCTGTGGTTCTCTATTTTCTCCACTATCATTGATAGCCCATTCAATCGGCTGCAGAGACTGTCCTGCTGTTTGGCAATGCTGATGGCCTCCCTTCTGTGTAACATTATGTTCTTTAATCTCGACAGAGCAGAAAATTTGGCTTCAGGAGAGGGGAGCTACGTCAGGTCAATGATGATAGGACTGGAAAGTGTGTTAATTACACTCCCTCTCCAAATGTTGATCATTTTTCTCTTCACCTACTCCCAGAGGGAACCTCGTGTGACTTTAGAAACGGTTTCTCCCCGGAATGATTCCTTGGAGCAAGAAAATGCACACTGGGAGGAATTTCTGAAAAAGTGGCATGTTGAGGAAAGTGTGCATGTGCCCACCAAGGTGGCTTCAGAGCCTCCAACTGGGAAGAGACCTAGACCTACAAAGACTGCCAAGGCACTCACTACGACAGGGCGCCAGCAAAAGAAAGGACAGAGCACGGTCACACGCACCCAGGGACAAAATAAAAATGCCAGTAACGCAAACACAAATAAAAATCAGTTTGTTGCTTCTACAGAGCCTTCTTCCCAAGCAGGTCCTGTCGAACTCAAGGAGAAGAGCAGGGTCGTTCTGCCTCCATGTTGCCTTTATATAGCGTGGTTCTTGGTTTTCGTCACGTCCAGCATATCTTCGTTCTTCATCATATTTTACGGACTGAATTATAGCTATGAAAAGTCAATGGACTGGCTCTTTGCATCTTTTTGTTCATTCTGTTTGTCTGTTTTGCTGGTGCAGCCATGTGAAATTATACTCTTGTCAGGCTTCAGAGCTGGTAGGCCCAAGTATTGTAAAAATCTTTCTTGGACAAGCAAGTACCGCTATATTGAGATCGAGCTTCAGGGCAGGATGAACCGAGAAGAAAGGAAAAGGCGACACGAGCAGATCATGGAGCTCCGAAGATCGAGGATGTACCAGCCCCTCACCGAAGACGAAATCCTAATATTCAAGAGGAAGAGGGCAATTAAGAGGAGGGCTTTCCTGTTCCTGTGTTACGTTCTCACTCACTTCATCTTTCTGGCCCTCCTGTTGAGCCTCGTCGCCCTCCTGCGTCACACGGACAGCTTTTACTATAACCAGTTGGTTCGCGATCGGTTCTCTGTGGATCTCGGCTCGGTGACCAAGCTGGAGGACATCTACAGGTGGCTGAACACCGTGCTGGTGCCCCTGGTCCACAACGACCCGAATCCAGCCTTTCTGCCCGACAGCTCCTCTAAAATCCTGGGCCTTCCACTCCTGAGGCAGGTGAGGGCGAGACCCGGCGATAAACTCTGCCTGCCTGCCAGCTTGGCCCAGACCAGCATGGGAAGAGAAATCCATTGTCATCCCAACTATGGCACTGACCCGGAAGACACCAGAAGCTACTCTAGCTTCTGGAACAAAGTTCTCAAGAGGCCAGAGGATAAGAATACCAGTGGGTTTACTTACAAGGCTCCAGGGAGGACCTGGGGGTATGTCTCCCACGGACTCCTACACACCTACGGGTCGGGAGGCTACGCGTTCTATTTCTTCCCAGAGCAGCAGCCTTTTAATTCCACCGTGAGGCTCAGGGAACTCCAGAGCAGCGAGTGGCTTGATGAGAAGACGTGGGCCGTCATTCTGGAGCTGACCACCTTCAACCCAGACGTCAGTCTGTTCTGTAGCGTTTCTGTCGTTTTCGAGGCGTCTCAGTTAGGAGTTGTGAACACGAGCTTATCCGTGTACTCCTTCTCGCTTGCTGATTTCGACAGGGAAACTTCGGCAGAAATCTACTTGTATGTGGCCATTCTCATTTTCTTTTTCGCCTATGTGGTCGATGAGGGTTATATCATCATGCAAGAAAGGGCCTCGTACGTGAGAAGTGTGTATAACCTGCTCAACTTTGCTCTAAAATGCATATTTACTGTGCTGATTGTGCTCTTCTTTAGGAAGCACTTCTTGGCCACTGGCATAATTCGCTTTTACTTGTCGCACCCTGAGGATTTCATTCCGTTTCATGCAGTTTCTCAAGTAGATCACGCCATGAGGATCATTTTGGGTTTCCTGTTATTTCTGACCATTTTGAAGACCCTCAGGTACTCCAGAGTCTTCTATGATGTGCGCCTGGCTCAGAGGGCCATTCAGGCGGCCCTTCCCGGCATCTGCCACATGGCCCTGGTGGTGTCTGTGTACTTCTTTGTGTACATGGCATTTGGCTACCTGGTGTTTGGTCAACACGAGTGGAACTACAGTAACTTGATTCATGCTACGCAGACGATCTTCTCCTATTGCGTTTCAGCATTTCAGAACACCGAGTTCTCCAACAACAGGGTTCTGGGGGTCCTGTTCCTCTCTTCTTTCTTGCTGGTGATGATCTGTATATTGATCAACTTGTTTCAGGCCGTGATTTTGTCCGCCTATGAGGAAATGAAGCAGCCCGTATACGAGGAACCATCAGACGAAGCGGAAGCAATGACCTATCTGTGCCGCAAGCTAAGAGCAATGTTTAGGTTTCTGACCTTCCAACCCAGGGACAAAGATGAACCAGAGTTCTTTGTCAACATGCTGTATGGGCAGCCAGAGAAGAACAGCCGGCGGTATCTGGGGCTGAAGACCAGAAACATCAAAGGGAAAAAAATGGTTTATCTTGTTGTGTGATGAGGGACAGGGTCAAGACCCACAGGCAAGGCACCTCCCCTGCACCGATGCTGGTTCTCCGGATGTAAGAAATGTTCAATGGCTCAGCAGTGCTCTCTTCCCGTGTCCTGCACAACGCACACCCCTACATTCAGAAGTGTCTCCACCTTTGGCCTCTACTCCTGAGTGTTGGGGTGTAGGGCAGGTTGCAGCATGGGAGCCGGGGATGATTCCTCTCTAGAGGTTACTCGTTGTCCTTGGAGCCCACAGCAGTTTAGAGTAGTAGAGACCCGGAGTTGGGGGAGAGAGAGTGATAGGGTCTCTACCCTGACTCTCTAGGGCAGAGCATTCTCTTGCTGCGACTGTGTCCCCGGGGCTGGGAGCCAAGAGGTTGTGGCTCTCTTAGTCCCTCTGGGGGTTCCCTTTGTAGACCGGGCCTGGGAAACCCCTCCCAACACCTCATCCTCCCCATCCCACGGCTCCCCCACCCCCGACCATTCAGCTTGGCAAGGTCTAGAGAGACCTTGTGCAGAGATCAGGATCTGTTTTCCAGCTTTTGAATTTAGGGATGGGACCTTAAGGAGTCTGAGCTTCCCATCTACTCCTGAGGGCTACTGCCAGTTAAAGCTGTAAAATGTAATAATATTTTCTGGCCATTAGACATGAATTTTGTTCGACAACAAAAAGGTGTGTGTGTGTGTGTGTGTGTGTGTGTGTGTGTGTCCGGGGCGTGGGCTCACATCGAAAGATAGTAATTGTTCTCTATATTGACTGTAAGAATTTGTCCATCCAAGTCTTGGACTTTGGGTAATTTAGAGCATGGTGGATTATTGCAGAATAATAAAGAAAATGTGGTTTATTCTTTAAGAGCAATATGGCTCGCAGCTCTTCCAGTTCTGCTCAGAAGCATGTTCATTTATGTAGATGCCACTTTAAGCTTTATCAGAATTAAATGTGAGATTGCTCCTGTGAGACTTGCCATGATTTCTGCGTGAGGGGTGTATGTACAGGTGGATCCCGCCTTCCCCATGGAGAGCCAGTGAAGGGGGACAACCCTATCAGCTGGGGGACAACTATGTCCCAAGCCCTTGTTACTCACTGGGTGCCCCTGTGGTCCTGAACTGTGCTGGAATGGCTCACAGACTCATGCACGTGCTTCCATGCCACTCACACAAGAGTGCCTGGAGGTCAGATTAGGATTTTCTTTTGTTTTTTAGGATATTATTGATTTGAAAGAGAGAGAGAGAGAGAGAGAGAGAGAGGAGGGGCAGAGGGAGAAGCAGAATCCCCGTTGAGCACAGAACAGGAAGCAGGCCTAGATCCCAGGATGGATCATGACCTGAGTGGAAGACAGAGACTAACTGACTGAGCCACCCACATGTCCTTCTCTTTTTATCTGTAAATATGTGGTTTCCTGGGAAACCATTTAAAAAAATACTTTGAGATTTTGCTAATCCTTTGGACTGGTTTTCTTCTTATATTACAAATGGTAGAGAGCTCAAATTCAAAATTAACTCTATTTTCTAACAAAGATTACAATTTTCTCTTTTAGTATTTCCTTTTTCTTATTTTTTAAATAAACATATAATGTATTATTAGCCCCAGCAGTACAGGTCTGTGAATCGCCAGGTTTACCCACTTCATAGCACTCACCATAACACATATCCTCCCCATTGTCCATAACCCCACCAACCTCTCCTGACCCCCCTCCCCCCAGAATCCCTCATTTTGTTTGTGAGATTAAGAGTCTTTCATGGTTTGTCTCCCTCCTGATCCCATATTGTTTCATTTATTCTTTTCCTACCCCCAAATCCCCCACATTCCATCTCCACTTCCTCATATCAGGGAGATCATAGGGTAGTTGTCTTTCTCTGATTGACTTTTTCGCTAAGCATGATACCCTCTAGTTCCATCCACCTCATCACAAATGGCAAGATTTCATTTCTTTGGATGGCTGCATAGTATTCCATTGCATATATATACCACATCTTCTTTATCCACTCATCTGTTGATGGACATATAGGTCTTTCCATAGTTTGGCTATTGTGGACATTGCTGCTACAAACACTCGGGAGCATGTGCCCCTTCGGATCACTACGTTTGTATCTTTAGGGTAAATACCCAGTAGGGCAATTGCTGGGTCATAGGGTAGTGTTATTTTCCAACTTTTTGAGGAACCTCCATGCTGCTTTCCAGAGTGGCTGCACCAGCTTGCATTCCCACCAACAGTGTAGGAGGGTTCCCCTTTCTCCGCATCCTCGCCAGCATCTGTCATTTCCTGACTTGTTAATTTTAGCCATTCTGTCTGGTGTGAGGTGGTATCTCATTGTGGTTTTGATCTGTATTTCCCTGATGCTGAGTGATGTGGAGCATTTTTTCATGTGTCTGTTGGCCATCTGGATGTCTTCTTTGAGGAAATGTCTGTTCATGTCCTCTGCCCATTTCTTGACTGGATTATTTGTTCTTTGGGTGTTGAGTTTGCTAAGTTCTTTATAGATTTTGGACACTAGCCCTTTATCTGATATGTTGTTTGCAAATATCTTCTCCCATTCTGTCAGTTGTCTTTTGGTTTTGTTGTTTCCTTTGCTGAGCAAAAGCTTTTGATCTTGATGAAATCCCAATAGTTTTTTTTTTTTTTTTGCCCTTGCTTCTCTTGCCTTTGGCGATGTTCCTAGGAAGAAGTTGCTGCGGCTGAGGTCAAAGAGGTTGTCGCCTGTGTTCTCCTCAAGGATTTTGATGGATTCCTTTCTCACATTGAGGTCCTTCATCCATTTTGAGTCTATTTTCATGTGTGGTGTAAGGAAATGGTCCAGTTTCACTTTTCTGCATGTGGCTGTCCAATTTTCCCAACACCATTTTTTGAAGAGGCTGTCTTTTTTCCATTGGACATTCTTTCCTGCTTTGTCAAAGATTAGTTGACCATAGAGTTGAATGTCTATTTCTGGGCTCTCTATTCTGTTCCATTCATCTATGTGTCTGTTTTTGTGCCAGAACCATTATGTCTTGATGATGACAGCTTTGTAATAGAGCTTGAAGTCCGGAATTGTGATGCCACCAACTTTGGCTTTCTTTTTCAATATTCCTTTGGCTATTCGAGGTCTTTTCTGGTTCCATATAAATTTTAGGATTATTTGTTCCATTTCTTTGAAAAAAAAATGCATGGGATTTTGATAGGGATTGCATTAAATGTGTAGATTGCTTTAGGTAGCATAGACATTTTCAGAATATTTTTTCTTCCAATCCAGGAACATGGAACATTTTTCCATTTCTCTGTATCTTCCTCAATTTCTTTCATGAGTACTTTATAGTTTTCTGAGTATAGATTTTTTGCCTCTTTGGTTAGGTTTATTCCTAGGTATCTTATGGTTTTGGGTGCAATTGTAAATGGGATTGCCTCCTTAATTTCTCTTTCTTCTGTCTTGTTGTTGGTGTAAAGAAATGCAACTGATTTCTGTGCATTGATTTTATATCCTGACGCTTTACTGAATTCCTGTACAAGTTCTAGCAGTTTTGGAGTGGAGTCTTTTGGGTTTTCCACATATAGTATCATATCATCTGCAAAGAGTGATAGTTTGACTTCATCTTTGACGATTTGGATGCCTTTAATTTCTTTTTATTGTCTGATTGCTGAGGCTAGGACTTCTAGTACTATGTTGAATAGCAGTGGTGATAATGGACATCCTTGCCGTGTTCCTGACCTTAGCGGAAAAGCTTTCAGTTTTTCTCCATTGAGAATGATGTCTACGGTGGGTTTTTCATAAATGGCTTTGATAATATTAAGGTATGTGTCCTCTATCCCTACACTTTGAAGAGTTTTAATCAGGAAGGGATGCTGTACTTTGTCAAATGCTTTTTCAGTATCTATTGAGAGTATCATATGGTTCTTGTTCTTTCTTTTATTAATGTATTGTATCACACTGATTGATTTGCGGATGTTGAACTGAACTTGCAGCCCTGGAATAAATCACACTTGGTCGTGGTGAATAATCCTTTTTATGTACTGTTGGATCCTCTTGGCTAGTATTTTGGTGAGAATTTTTGCATCTGTGTTCATCAAGGATATTGGTCTGTAATTCTCTTTTTTGATGGGATCCTTGTCTGGTTTTGGGATCAAGGTGATGCTGGCCTCATAAAATGAGTTTGGAAGTTTTCCTTCCATTTCTATTTTTTGGAACAGTTTCAGGAGAATAGGAATTAATTTTTCTTTAAATGTTTGGTAGAATTCCCCTGGGAAGCCGTCTGGCCCTGGTCTTTTGTTTGTTTGGAGATTTCTGATGACTGTTTCAATCTCCTTACTGGTTATGGGTCTGTTCAGGTTTTCTATTTCTTCCTGGTTCAGTTGTGGTAGTTTATATGTCTCTAGAAATGTATCCATTTCTTCCAGATTGTCAAATTTGTTGGCGTAGAGTTGCTCATAGTATGTTCTTATAATTGTTTTTATTTCTTTGTTGTTGGTTGTGATCTCTCCTCTTTCATTCATGATTTTATTTATTTGGGTCCTTTCTCTTTTCTTTTTGATAAGTCTGGCCAGGGGTTTATCAATCTTATTAATTCTTTCAAAGAACCAGCTCCTAGTTTTGTTGATTCGTTCTTTTTTTGTTGTTGTTGTTTCTATTTCATTGATTTCTGCTCTGATCTTTATTATTTCTCTTTTCCTGCTGGGTTTAGGCTTTCTTTGTCGTTCTTTCTCCAGCTCCTTTAAGTGTAGGGTTAGGTTGTGTATTTGAGACCTTTCTTGTTTCTTGAGAAATGCTTGTATCGCTATATATTTTCCTCTCAGGATTGCCTTTGCTTTTTCCCCCAGATTTTGAACCATTGTGTTTTCATTACCATTTGTTCTTTAATTTCCTGGTTGACCCATTTATTCTTTAGAAGGATGCTGTTTAGTTTCCATGTGTTTGGCTTCTTTCCAAATTTCCTCTTGTGATTGAGTTCTAGCTTCAGAGCATCGTGGTCTGAAAATATGCAGGGAATGATCCCAATCTTTGATACTGGTTGAGACCTGACTTATGACCCAGGATGTGATCTACTCTGGAGAATGTTCCATGTGCACTAGAGAAGAATGTGTATTCTGTTGCTTTGGGATGGAATGTTCTGAATATATCTGTGATGTTCATCTGGTCCAGTGTGTCATTTAAGGTCTTTATTTCCTTGTTGATCTTTTGCTTGGATGATCTGTCCATTTCAGTAAGGGGAGTGTTAAAGTCCCCTACTATTATTGTATTATTGTTGATGTGTTTCTTTGATTTTATTATTAATTGGTTTATATAGTTGGCTGCTCCCACGTTAGGGGCATAGATATTTAAAATTGTTAGATCTTCTTTGAGTATGATATAGTGTCCTTCCTCATCTCTTATTATAGTCTTTGGCTTAGTATCTAATTGATCTAAGGATTGCCACTCCAGCTTTCTTCTGATGTCTGTTAGCATGGTAAATTTTTTCCCACCCCCCCCCACTTTAAATCTGGAGGTGTCTTCGGGTCTAAAATGAGTTTCTTGTAAGCAGCTTATTGATGGGTTTTTGTTTTGTTTTGTTTTGTTTTTTTATCCATTCTGATACCCTGTGTCTTTTGATTGAGGCATTTAGCCCGTTTACATTCACGGTAACTATTGAGAGATATGAATTTAGTGTCATTGTATTGCCTGTATGGTGACTGTTACTATATATTGTCTCTGTTCCTTTCTGATCTACTACTTTTAGGGTCTCTCTTTGCTTAGAGGGCCCCTTTCAATATTTCCTGTAGAGCTGGTTTGGTGTTTGCAAATTCTTTCAATTTTTGTTTGTCCTGGAAGCTTTTTTTTTTTTTTTTTAAAGATTTTATTTACTTATTTGACAGAGAGAAATCACAAGTAGGCAGAGAGGCAGGCAGACAGAGAGAGAGGAGGAAGCAGGCTCTCCACTGAGCAGAAAGCTTGATGCGGGACTCGATCCCAGGACCCTGAGATCATGACCTGAGCCGACGGCAGAGGCTTAACCCACTGAGCCACCCAGGTGCCCCTGTCCTGGAAGCTTTTTTTTTTTTTTTTTTTAAATGGCTTTATTTTTTTTTTTTTTTAAAGATTTTATTTATTTATTTGTCAGAGAGAGAGAGAGAGTGAGGAGCGATAGAGTGAGCACAGGCAGACAGAGTGGCAGGCAGAGGCAGAGGGAGAAGCAGGCTCCCCGCTGAGCAAGGAGCCCGATGTGGGACTCGATCCCAGGACGCCGGGATCATGACCTGAGCCGAAGGCAGTCGCTTAACCAACTGAGCCACCCAGGCGCCCCTCCTGGAAGCTTTTTATCTCTCCTTCTATTTTCAATGATAGCATAGCTGGATATAGTATTCTTGGCTGCATGTTTTTCTCATTTAGTTCCCCAAATATATCATGCCAGTTCTTTCTGGCCTGCCAGGTCTCTGTGGATAAGTCCTCTGCCAATCTAATATTTTTACCATTGTATGTTACAGACTCTTTTCCTGGGCTGCTTTCAGGATTTTCTCTTTGTTGCCAAGCCTTGTAAATTTTACTATTAGGTGACAGGGTGTGGGCCTATTCTTATTGATTTTGAGGGGGGCTCCCTGTACCTCCTGGATTTTGGTGCTTGTTCCTTTTGCCATATTAGCGAAATTCTCTACAATAATTCTCTCCAATATACCTTCCGCTCCCCTCTCTCTTTCGTCTTCTTCTGGAATCCCAATTATTCTAATGTTGTTTCATCTTATGGTGTCACTTATCTCTCAAATTCTCCCCTCATGGTCCAGTATTTGTTTGTCTCTCTTTTACTCAGCTTCTTTATTCTCTGTCATTTGATCTTCTATATCACTAATTCTCTCTTCTGCCTCATTTATCCTACCAGTAAGAGCCTCCATTTTTTTATTGCACCTCATTAATAGCTTTTTTGATTTCAACTTGATTAGATTTTAGTTCTTTTATTTCTCCAGAAAGGGCTTTTATTTCTCCAGAGAGGGTTTCTCTAATATCTTCCATGCCTTTTTCGAGCCTGGCTACAACCTTGAGAATCGTCATTATGAACTCTAGATCTGACATATTACCTATATCCATATTGATTAGGTCCCTAGCATTTGGCACTGCCTCTTGTTCTTTTTTTTTTTTTTTTTTGTGGTGAGTTTTTCTGTTTTGTCATTTTGTCCAGATAAGAATATATGAAGAAGGAGGGGCGCCTGGGTGGCTCAGTGGATTAAGCCGCTGCCTTCGGCTCAGGTCATGATCTCAGGGTCCTGGGATCGAGCCCCGCATCTGCTTCAGCATCCCTGCTGAGCAGAGAGCCTGCTTCCCCCTCTCTCTCTGCCTGACTCTCTGCCTACTTGTGATCTCTCTCTCTGTCAAGTAAATAAATGAAATCTTAAAAAAAAAAAAAAAAAAAAAAAAAAAAAAAAAAAGAATATATGAAGAAGGAAATAAAATACTAAAAGGGTGGCAAAGACCCCAGGAAATTGTGCTTTAACCAAATCAGAAGAGACCCTAAATCACAGGGGGGAAAAGGAGGATAAAAAGTAGTTCAGGAAAAAAAAAATAAAAAAAGAAAACAAAGAAAAAGTATAAAAAAGGAAAAAAAAATATATATATATATTAGACTGGTGACTAGAACAGGGTCACCCACTTAATTTTGGGAGTATTTTGGTCTCTTAGAAGAAACTACCTCCCAAAGTTTTAAAGAATGAAAAACATATATAAGGGTAAACACAATGACAGGATGGAATATGCATATAAAGATGAAAAAAATTCTTTTTAATTTCTGAAAAAGGAGTTGATAAAGTAAGTTGGTTGGGAAAAGAAAGTAGAGAGAATTTGCTCCATCTGGAGACCAGAACAAGCCCGGAGCTAGATTTAGGGTATATTTTGATCTATTAGAAGAAGTTGTACCCCAAATTTTTTACAAGAAAAAACCCTATGTGTATACAAAAAATAAAGTTAGATACAATGAAGGATAGAATATGACTATAATAATGAAGGTTCAAAAAAGATTATTATTTTTTTATGAAAGGTATTGTTAAGATAAACTAGTTAAAAACATTAAAAGAAGAAAGAGTAAAAGTTTTTAAAAAATTAGGAGAAGAAGAAAAAATTAAAAAAAAATTAAATTAACTGCAAGACTAAAGAATCATGGGGAGAAAGCCATGAATTCCATGCTTTGCTTTCTCTTCCTTTGGAATTCCGCTGTTCTCCTTGGTAGCTGAACTTGGTCTTGGCTGGATTTCTTGTTGATCTTCTGGGGGAGGGGCCTGTTGTAGTGATTCTCAAGTGTCTTTACCGGAGGAGGACTTGCACCGCCCTTGCAAGGGGCCGGGCTAGGGTTCGCTTTCGGCAGCTTTTGTTCCATGAGCGCTTTCCGTAGAGTTCCGGAGAACAGGAAGGAAGATGGCGGCCGCCCAGTGTCCGGCCTGTAGGAGCCGAGAGCTAGGGGCCCCACTCCTCTGTGCACCCTCAGAGAAAAGAGCCCAATCACTCCCATGTCCCTGGCCTCTGGCCGCGCTCCGAGCTCACACAGCCTCTGACCAAGCTTCTCTGTCTCTGGAACACAGCCCGGCCTGGAGCCTCCGAACCCCGCAGTTCCCTGAGCTCCTCCGGGGCTGTCTCCCTGGATCTTGTGGGTACCCCACTCACAGAGCAGTGGCCTGTGCCACGGATCACGGTTCAAGGTGACCCCGAGTGAGAGCTCGCTCCTCGGCTCCGTCTCTGTAGCCAGCTTCCCTGCTCTAATCCCTATGAGCTCTGCGACAGTCAGACACCCCTGATCCTTCTGTGACCTTGCAGGACCAGAGACCACGCTGTCCCCGTGTGGGCTTTACCCCGGTGTAGCCTCTGGATCGATGTCCCTCACTGGAGCAGACTTTTAAAAGTCCCGATTTTGTGCTCCGTTGCTCTGCTGCTTGCCGGGAGCCGGCCCCTCCCCCCCGCGGTCTATCTTCCCGTCGCTTTAGATTCACTTCTCCGCCGGTCCCACCTTTCAGAAATTGGTCGATTTTCTGTTTCTAGGATGGTTGCTCTTCTTCTCTTCGATCTCCTGTTGATTTGTAGGTGTTCTCAATGGTTTGATAAGCTGTCTAGCTGATCTCCTGCACCTGATGTCCTCTCAGCCGGCTACTTCTCCGCCATCTCGACTCCTCCCCGCTCTGAGTATTTCCCGTAGCTCTTGCAGTCCACCTCCTAACTTGTGTAGCCTGTCTTGGGACTTGAACGGTATTCAAGAGACAAGGTCATGTATCTGAGTGGTTATAGGTCATACGTGAAAAGCTTCATGCAGATGGTCCATCTCTGGGCAGACACAGAAAATAAAGTCAGCAGCATATAACCGTGGCTGTGACCCAAGGAATGCTCTTGCTGGAAGCACCCAGGGGTCCTATCTGCTAGTAAGAAAATCAGAGTGTTTCCTCAGCTGCCCGCGGTCGACGTCCCGGAATCGGTGTTATCCCCAGGATTACTAAAATGCCTTGTGTATTCCTTATTTTTCGATTGCCCAAAGGAAGAAGGCCCAGCCCCCAGGCCTGGTGGTCGGGGCAGCACAGTGCTTGGCATACGTAGGGGCCGAGGGGCCTGGAGAGGGGCACTTTGCGGAGACACGAGGGAAGAGCGGGTCTGAGACTGGAGCATGGGACCCCGCCGGCCAGAGGGTCGTCTGGAAGCTGGAGCAGGGCAGGCTCCGGAGGGCCGGGTCGCTGGGGCTCAGATCACCAAGGGTGCCATGGATCACAGCGACATTGCTTTAAAGGGTCCTCGGGGAAGGACAGGGCTCCTTTTGAACATATCTCATCTGTTGCCTGGGGTGCACAGAGACCCTCCCGCCCGTGGCGCTGGCCCAGGCCTGGGGACTCCTGTCCCAAAGTGTGTGTTGGGGGTGGTGGTGAGAGGGCACAGGGAGTCAGCAGGCTAGGAGCATGATGCTCCAGCTTCGTCTTCCTCATCCTCAGCTGCTCTGACCCATCAGGCCACACTGTGTCTTTCCTGAATCCCCTCTTTCCTTGGCTTCCAGAACACCACACCCTCCTGCTCTCCACCTTGCCCCACTGCCTATCTCTGTCCACCTCTCCTCTAAGTACCGGAGACAACCAGAGTCTGTCTCCTTCTCCATCTGGGCCTCCACCCTACATGCCTCTGAGGACCCCAATCTGAGTTTTCAGCCCCGACGTTTCCTGCTGTCTTAGCTCAGACTGCTAAAACAAAATACCGCGGGGTGGGGGGCGCAGTGGGGGCGCTGTCTGAACAGCAAGGATTTACTCCTCACAGCTCTGGAGCCCCACGTCCAAGCTCAGGGTGTCAGCATGATGGGTTCTCGGTAAGGGCCCTCTCCCTTCTTTGCAGATGGCTGCCTCCTTCTGTCCTGACAATGGCCTGTCCTTCGGGGGTGGTGCACTCAGAGAG
Organism: Martes martes; assembly: GCF_963455335.1. Lineage (NCBI taxonomy): Eukaryota > Metazoa > Chordata > Mammalia > Carnivora > Mustelidae > Martes > Martes martes. The sequence continues at coordinate 3,610,239 of NC_137895.1, forward strand.
AGAGAGAGAGAGAAAGGATAAGAAAAGAAAACCCTATTACATGTTGCCTTCGAAAGACCACTTTAAGTATAAAGACATACACAAGCTGAAAAGGAAATCAGTGAAAGAAAGATACGGCATGGAGACAGTAAGCACAAGAAGGCGAGTGTGGCTATCTTATTTCATTTTCCAGTTTTATTCAGATACAATCAACATATCATCTGGCATTTGAACATCAGGTGAAACAGACTTCCAAACGGAGATGATTACTGAGATGAACAGAAACATCTCATCGCGAGACAAGGACCAACTCATGTGGGCGTAACACAAATGTGTATCCATCTAATAGAGCCTGAAAAGACAAGAAGCAAAGATGCACAGAAAGAAAGGGTCAAAGAGACAATTTCCCAGTCAGCTCAGGAGAGAGTAACAGCCTGTCTCAGCGAGTGGCAGAAAAACGAGAGAATACCCAGGAAGACATAGAGGATGAAACACTCGGGTACCAACTCCCTTGATCTAGTTGACATCTGTAGGAAAACCCACCCAACGACAGGAGACACACCTTGTTTTTAAGGGCACGAGGACCATACAGCAAGGCAGACCACACTACTGTATGGGCTCTCAAGCAAGTCTCAGTCCATGCAAAGGCTCAAAATCAGATGGAATATATTCTCTGACCTCGACTGACTTAAGTTAGAAACCAGAATAACTGTAAGATTTCACACAAGCTCCAAATACGGGGAAATTAAACAACCCATTTGAACTGATGGTTCAAAACCCAAACGGGGCCAAGTAGAAATAGTTTAAATTGAATGATAACAAAACTAGGCAAGTATGCAGGAGGCAGTTAAGCAGTGTTTGGTGACATTTACAGCATTAAATGCTTCTAGAGAAATGAAAAAGATCTAAATCAAGGACTTGGGGTTTCATCCTAAGAAACTAGAAAATGCAAATGAAGAAACCCAGAGTCAGACCTCCCTGGGCTATCAGAGAGCTCACATCCCTGTGGTTTTTGCCAGGGATAGGTCAGGTGTATTTGCAGGCTTGGGGAGCCAGGTGCTGCCTTAATTGGATGAGCAGTCCTGGATGGAGGCATACTGGGGCCAGGCAGGGGTCAGGGTACCACGGACGCCCACCCATTATAGCCAACTTACTTAGAAACGCAGACCGTGTCCCAGCACCCCGCCAGACACGGAGGTAGTCTGGACCCTGTGGCCCGCCTCCCCTCCCCCCCGCCCCCTTCCAGGCCCGCGCCCCCCGCGGCGGTTTGCCAGACCCCACGGTTGCGGCAGCGGCTCCCAGGTTCCCAGGCTGGCGGCGCTATGCGGCCAGGAACCCTGCTTCTCCTCCTGCTCTTGGGCCTGGGCCTGGGTCTGGGCCTGGGCCTGGGTCGCGGCCGCCTCCCAGGGCCCAGGGCACCTCGCAGGGGCCTGGCCGCCATCCGCGTCTCCCAGGTCACCGCCGCACCGGGGTCCGGACCCCGCCGCCCGGATTCCGCCTCGGCCCGCCGCCCCCCGCCAGCCGCCCGGACCCGCGGCCCGGCCCTCGGAGACGCGGCCGCGCTGCGCGCTTGGAGGGGCGCCCCGGGCCTCGGGGAGCCGGCCGGCAGCGCCCGCGTCCGCCTGCGGCCCCGCGCGGCCTCTGGCGGCGGCGTGATCCCGGCCGGTGGCCGCCGCCTGTGCCTGCCCCGCGGCCCCGCGCGCCCGCTCTGTGTCCTGCGGCACGTCCTGCTGCGCGCGCGCCTGGCCGCCACGCCCGCGCTCGTGCACCTGCGGCTGTCTGCGCGCCGCGGCCGGCTGTCCCTGCTGTGGCGCACCCCGCGGCCCCGCGCGCTCGGGCGCCCGGACTGGACCTTCTGGCCCGAGCCGCTGCGGCCCGCCGGCCCTCGGCGCCCCCGCCGTTCCTCCACCGACCTGCCGGCCGCCGGGCCTCGCCCCTCCGCGGGCTTCGTGGCCCAAACGGAGTGTCCCACGGATGGGCCCACGCCTGTTGTCCTGGAAGCTGTCAACTCGGATGGTCCTCAAGCCATCCAGTCTTCCGTGTCCTGCCAGGTGTCCCCAGAGGAGCCCTGTGCCATCACCATGGTGAAGATCAACAGGAAGAAAGATGGTGAACCCTTGGTGCTGACCAGGAAGATGGAGGCTACCCTCAATGCCACCTACAAGTACAACTGTCCATACTCCACGTTAATTGTTTCGTACTGGCAGGTGTTTTCCGTGCCCTCTTTAAACGATCTGCCCCGGTGGTACAGACCATTGGATATACCCATCACAAAATCAGGGAGGGCGCCAACATTTCTACATATTCCTCCAAAATCTTTAACTTGGGGGGTGTATGTGATGAGGTTCGTAGTCGACATCTATGCGAATCGAAATTGGCCTCAGGTCTCGGCCTCGGATTTCATGTATGTCAGCATCGTTAGAAGTGACCTAGAAGCAGTTATTCCTGGGGGCCCCAACATAACAATCAAATTCACAGATCAGCTGGGTCTGGATGGAACAGGGTCCTCTGATCCAGATTCGGACGACCCATCCGAGGGGCTCCTTTTTTCTTGGTACTGTACCACCGACCCAAAAAACTACCGGGGACATAAAATCACAGTGATGAGCAGCAGCGTCTGCGCCCCAAAGCAGACTAATCTGAACTGGAAGGAGGCCTCTGGCCCTGTCCTCACACTTCAGCCGGGAACGCTGAAAGGTGGAGGTGTGTACTTCTTCAGAATGGTGGTCCGCAAGGGTGATAGGAAAGCCTATCTTGATAGAGAGGTACACGTGCTCAAAGGACCAGCCCCCGCAGCAAACATCTCGTGTATTGAAAATTGTGATGCCGTTTTGGGTATTTCCGACAGATTTTCTTTGTTTCTCAATTGCACAACTTGTTCAACAAGCCAGGATGTGTATAAATGGTCGATTCTGTCATCTCTAGGGGATGAGGTAAACTTTGATTGGGCGAAACACACCACAACAGGGAGGAATGGGGCTTATTTGTCTATAAAAGCCTTTGCTTTGGAGGATTTTCCTGAAGCTAAGTTTTGGGCTTCTGTGCATCTAGCAAGTTGGAGTGGGCATAACGTGGACTTGAAGCACCCTTTTATTATTAACTATTTCCCTCAAATCGGAGAGTGCAGCATTAATCCAGCTACAGGAGTTGCCTTTGTTACCAGGTTTGTCATCCGGTGCGATAATTTTAAGGATAAGAACTTCCCTCTTACTTACAAAATGGTGGTCTCTGATTTGTATGGTTTTGGTCAGATCAGTTCTATTAAGGAGAACACCTTGGGGGTCATCCTGTATTTGGGGAATGAGTCCACATCGCCCCCTTCCTTTCTCCCTGTGGGTGTGTTGGCTAATCATTATGCCATGAAGATATCTGTTCAGGTGTATGACTCTCTAGGAGCTTTTTCTCAGGTGACTTTGTACGCGACCGTACACGCCCCTACGGATAAAATCTCAGCAAAGACTGTGCTCGATCGCTTATTCAATTTCACCATGGGACCAAGTTCATCGCTATCTACTTTGCTTGACAACGAGGAATTCCTACCTGCAGGTTATTTAATATATATAGCAGCTTCTGTTTTGAATAACATGAAACCTGAATTAAGTTTGGAAGCTGACGAGGCCCGACTCCGGGAATACCTTGTCAACCAGACTTTCCTTCTTCCCAATAGCACTTTGGTGGAAATTAACCAGGTAGTCATGAGTGTTACTAAATTAACCCAGACGACCACCGGATTCACTCGATTGGCTCAGAAACTGGCCACAGTGAGGATTTGGCTAGCAAATCGAGCCCTACAAGAGTCTCGACGGAAGGACTCACACGTTCACTCTGAACAAATAGAAACTGTGAGCACTGGGATATTAACAACTTTGTCTAATATCTTGAAACTGACCGTTAGCTATGAAGTGGTCGATGAGCCTTTCTATGTGTTGGAATCACTAGCAGACACAGTATTGGAGGGAAAAGTGCCAGGGAATGAGACCACTGCAATGATGGCCTCCAGCTTTAAGGTGTACGTCAGGAAAACCAAAAAGTGGGATGTTACCAATGTCTTCAGGAATGAGAAAAGCAGTCAACATTATTTTCGTCCGACGCTAAATGTGAGTAATATTCCTAGCTTCCCGGTAAATACCCTGATTTCCACCATGTTTTTCGAGTTTGCAGATGATCCCTTTCCTTGGATGAATGATCAGGAAAGCTGCTCTGCAGAGGTGGTTGGATTCAGGATGACAGGAACGACCCCTGAGGGCGACGTGGTCGAGATCATGCCTGATGTAGCAGAAGTGTACATCGCCAGAAAAAACTTGAGCTTTGCAGCTTTTAACCTCACAGTGGGACCCGAGAGTGAGACCGAGGGAGCTGATGAGTCCTCCAAAAGGACAACAGGGAAGTTTAGGGTTGATGTGGACAGCAGTGTAGTGAAGGAGTTGCTGGTCCACATTGTGACCGAAGTGACCGTGTTGTTCACGGTGTTGGTGTACGCTGGCAGTGAAATTACCCCCACTGCTCTGGTCACCACCTTCATTGTGCCTCATGACATCCCTCCCATGACCAACCAGAGCGACCTGTTTGACTCAACTGCCTGTGTCGTTAGGGAGGCCCGCGTGGTTTGTCTTCCAGCGTCCCTGCTGCAAGTCATAGCTCAGCGAGGCGGCTCGTCTGAGTGCACCTTGGTCATAGCTCTGCAGGCACCTCGTTTTGTCATGACAGCCAATGATAAGCTAGTGAGAATTGCTCTTTTCAGCGCTCACTGCCTAGACATGTATGGGATCCAGAGCGATTGGAGAGAAGATACCTGTGTCCTCGGAGAGAGGACCACGTGGCGAAGAGTGCACTGCATCTGCCAAAGGAAAAGGAGGGCCCGGCGGCAGCTGGATCTACTAAAACAAGCCAGTACACACCTGCATACCCACTTTTTGACGGCCATTGTGATTGTGATCCCCAATGCTGTGGATCTACGGTTGGAGGTCATCAAGAATGTTACCCACAACCCTGTGACGCTCTTCACTGTGCTTTTCATTATGCTGATGTACATAATCCTAGCTTTCTGGGCCTTGCACAGGGATGACATGGATCAGTATCTTCGGCAACATGTGATAATTTTACTTGATAATGATCCTTATGATAAGGTGTGTTACCTCGTGACTGTTTTTACAGGAAGCCATTATCGGGATGGGACCAGGGCCGATGTCTTCATGCAAGTTATTGGAACAGAAGGTGCCAGCGATGTGCATTGTCTGAGCCATCCGTATTTTAAAACCCTCTACCGGGGAAGCATCAACACTTTTCTTCTAACCACGAAAAGGGACTTGGGGGACATCCATTCCATTCGTGTGTGGCACAACAATGAGGGCAAATCCCCCAGCTGGTATCTAAGCAGAATCAAAGTAGAAAATCTGTTCAGCCGATACATCTGGCTGTTTTTATGCCGGGAATGGCTTTGTATTGACACCTCTTTGGACAGAACATTTCATGTTACCGACCCAGACCAGCCTATCAACAGAAAGGACTATTTCTTGATCGATTCAACTTACAAGCTGGGGAGAGATCACATGTGGTTCTCTATTTTCTCTGGCATCATTGCGAAACCATTCAATCGGCTTCAGAGGCTGTCCTGCTGTTTGGCAATGCTGATGGCCTCCCTCCTGTGTAATATTATGTTCTTTAGTCTTGACAGAGCAGAGGAAATGGTTTCAGAGGAGGGAAGCTACGTCAGGTCAATGATGATAGGACTGGAAAGTGTCTTAATTATGATCCCTCTGCAAATACTGATCATTTTTCTCTTCACCTACTCCCAGAGGGAACCTCTTGTGACTCTAGAAAAGGTATCTCCCAGGAAGCATTATGTGGTCCCTGAAAGTGGACACTGGGAGGAATATCTGGAAAAGTGGCATGCTCAGGAGACTGTTCATGCACCCATCATGGAAGCTTCCAAGTCTCCACCTGGGAAAAGATGGAGAGATCACAAGTATTTTGCCAAAGAGCCTTCCATTGCACAGCGTATGCATAAGAAAGGAGCAAACAACGTCACAGGTGCCAAGGAAAAAAATATAAATGCTAATAATACAAACATAAATAACAAACGAGATGTTGCTTGTGGAAGGCCATCTTCACATTCAGGTCCTGTAGAACTCAAAAGGAAGAGCAGGGTCGTTCTGCCCTGGTTTTACATTTATATAGCTTGGTTCTTGGTTTTCGCCACGTCTAGTATATCTTCGTTCTTCATTGTATTTTATGGGCTGACCTATGGCTATGAAAAGTCAATGGAATGGCTCTTTGCATCATTTTGTTCATTCTGTCTGTCCATTTTTCTGGTGCAGCCATGTAAAATTATACTCTTGTCAGGCTTCAGAGCTGGTAGGCCCAAGTATTGTAAAAATCTTTCTTGGGCGGGCAGGTTCGGCCTCACTGAGATCACTCTGCGCAGCAAACTGGGCCCAGAAGAAATGCAAAGGCGACACGAGCAGATCATGGAGCTCCGAAGATCGAGGATGTACCAGCCCCTCACCGAAGACGAAATCCTAATATTCAAGAGGAAGAGGGCAATTAAGAGGAGGGCTTTCCTGTTCCTGTGTTACGTTCTCACTCACTTCATCTTTCTGGCCCTCCTGTTGAGCCTCGTCGCCCTCCTGCGTCACACGGACAGCTTTTACTATAACCAGTTGGTTCGCGATCGGTTCTCTGTGGATCTCGGCTCGGTGACCAAGCTGGAGGACATCTACAGGTGGCTGAACACCGTGCTGGTGCCCCTGGTCCACAACGACCCGAATCCAGCCTTTCTGCCCGACAGCTCCTCTAAAATCCTGGGCCTTCCACTCCTGAGGCAGGTGAGGGCGAGACCCGGCGATAAACTCTGCCTGCCTGCCAGCTTGGCCCAGACCAGCATGGGAAGAGAAATCCATTGTCATCCCAACTATGGCACTGACCCGGAAGACACCAGAAGCTACTCTAGCTTCTGGAACAAAGTTCTCAAGAGGCCAGAGGATAAGAATACCAGCGGGTTTACTTACAAGGCTCCAGGGAAGACCTGGGGGTATGTCTCCCACGGACCCCTACACACCTACGGGTCGGGAGGCTACGCGTTCTATTTCTTCCCAGAGCAGCAGCCTTTTAATTCCACCGTGAGGCTCAGGGAACTCCAGAGCAGCGAGTGGCTTGATGAGAAGACGTGGGCCGTCATTCTGGAGCTGACCACCTTCAACCCAGACGTCAGTCTGTTCTGTAGCATTTCTGTCGTTTTCGAGGCGTCTCAGTTAGGAGTTGTGAACACGAGCTTATCCGTGTACTCCTTCTCGCTTGCTGATTTCGACAGGGAAACTTCGGCAGAAATCTACTTGTATGTGGCCATTCTCATTTTCTTTTTCGCCTATGTGGTCGATGAGGGTTATATCATCATGCAAGAAAGGGCCTCGTACGTGAGAAGTGTGTATAACCTGCTCAACTTTGCTCTAAAATGCATATTTACTGTGCTGATTGTGCTCTTCTTTAGGAAGCACTTCTTGGCCACTGGCATAATTCGCTTTTACTTGTCGCACCCTGAGGATTTCATTCCGTTTCATGCAGTTTCTCAAGTAGATCACGCCATGAGGATCATTTTGGGTTTCCTGTTATTTCTGACCATTTTGAAGACCCTCAGGTACTCCAGAGTCTTCTATGATGTGCGCCTGGCTCAGAGGGCCATTCAGGTGGCCCTTCCCGGCATCTGCCACATGGCCCTGGTGGTGTCTGTGTACTTCTTTGTGTTCATGGTCATCGGCTCCCTGGTGTTTGGTCAACACGAGTGGAACTACAGTAACCTGATTCATGCTACACAGACGATCTTCTCCTATTGCGTTCCAGCATTTCAGAACACCGAGTTCTCCAACAACAGGGTTCTGGGGGTCCTGTTTCTCTTTTCCTTCTTGCTGGTTATGATCTGTGTATTGATCAACTTATTTCGAGCAGTGATTGTGTCTACCTATAAGAAAATGAAGCAGCCCGTGTACGAGGAACCATCGGACGAAGCAGAGGCAATGACCTATCTGTGTCGCAAGCTAAGAGCAATGTTTAGGTTTCTGACCTTCCAACCCAGGGACAAAGATGAACCAGAGTTCTTTGTCAACATGCTGTATGGGCAGCCAGAGAAGAACAGCCGGCGGTATCTGGGGCTGAAGACCAGAAACATCAAAGGGAAAAAAATGGTTTATCTTGTTGTGTGATGAGGGACAGGGTCAAGACTCACAGGCAAGATTCCCCCTAGATGCTGGTTCTCCGGATGTAAGGAATGTTCAATGGCTCAGCAGTAGTCTCTTCCCGGGTCCTGCACAATGCACACCCCTACATTCAGAAGTGTCTCCACCTTTGGCCTCTACTCCTGAATGTTGGGCTGTAGGGTATGTCTACAGCATGGGAGCCCAGAGCTGATTTCCCTCTAGAGGGGAACTTGGTGTCCTTGGAGCCCATAGGTGTTTAGAGTAGTAGATACATGGAGTTTGGTCGAGAGCTCTAAATGGTCCCCACTCTACTTTCCTAGGGTAGAGCATTTTCATCCTGCGACTGTGTCCTCCGGGGCTGGGTGTCAGGAGTTTGTGGTTCCTGAGGGATCCCTGTGGGGGATCACCTTGCAGAGTAGTGGTGGGAAACCCCTCTCAGCCCCCTGCTTTCTCCACCCCCCACCCATCCAGCTGGGCCAGGGCTGGAGGGACCTTGTGCCAAGATCAGGATCTGTCTTTTTGCTTTTGATTCTAGGGATGGGACCTGAGGGTCAGAAGACTGAGCTTCCCATCTACTCTTGAGGGCTACTGCTAGTTAATGCTGTGAAATGTAATACCTTTTTCTGGACATTAGACATGAATTTTGTTCAACTACAAAAAGGTGTGTGTGTGTGTTTGTGTGTGTGTGTGTGTGTGTGTGTGTGTGTGTAGGAGTGGGTTCACACCGAAAGATAGTAATTGTTCTCTATATTGACTGTAAAAATTTGTCCATCCAAGTCTTGGGCTTTGGGTAATTTAGAGCATGGTGGATTATTGCAGAATAATAAAGAAAATGTGGTTTATTGTTTAAGAGCAATATGGCTCGCAGCTCTTCCAGTTCTGCTCAGAAACATGTTCATTTATGTAGATGCCACTTTAAGCTTTATCGGAATTAAATGTGAGATTGCTCCTGTGAGACTTGCCGTGATTTCTGCGTGAGGGGTGTATGTACAGGTGGATCCTGCCTTCCCCATGGAGAGCCAGTGAAGGGGGACAACCCTATCAGCTGGGGGACAACTATGTCCCAAGCCCTTGTTACTCACTGGGTGCCCCTGTGGTCCTGAACTGTGCTGGAATGGCTCACAGACACATGCATGTGCTTCCATGCCACTCACACAAGAGTGCCCGGAGGTCAGATTAGGATTTTCTTTTGTTTTTTAGGATATTATTGATTTGAAAGAGAGAGAGAGAGAGAGAGGAGGGGCAGAGGGAGAAGCAGAATCCCCGTTGAGCACGGAGCAGGAAGCAGGCCTAGATCCCAGGATGGATCATGACCTGAGTGGAAGACAGAGACTAACTGACTGAGCCACCCACATGTCCTTCTCTTTTTATCTGTAAATATGTGGTTTCCTGGGAAACCATTTAAAAAAATACTTTGAGATTTTGCTAATCCTTTGGATTGGTTTTCTTCTTATATTACAAATGGTAGAGAGCTCAAATTCAAATTAACTTTATTTTCTGCCAACGATCACGATTTGCTCTTTGAGTATTTCCCGTAGCTCTTGCAGTCCACCTCCTAACTTGTGTAGCCTGTCTTAGGGCTTGAACAGTATTCAAGAGACAGGGTCATGTATCTGAGTGGTTATAGGTCATATGTGAAAAGCTTCATGCAGATGGTCCATCTCTGGGCAGACACAGAAAATAAGGTCATCAGTATATAACCGTGGCCGTGACCCAAGGAATGCTCTTGCTGGAAGCACCCAGGGGTCCTATCTGCTAGTAAGAAAATCAGAGTGTTTCCTCAGCTGCCCTTGGTCGACGTCCCGGAATCGGTGTTATCCCCAGGATTACTAAAATGCCTCGTGTATTCCTTATTTTTCGATTGCCCAAAGGAAGAAGGCCCAGCCCCCAGGCCTGGTGGCTTCAGGGGTCGCACAGTGCTTGCCATACGTAGTGGCCGAGGGGCCTGGAGACGGGCATGTTGGGGAGGCACGAGGGAAGAGCGGGTCTGAGACTGGGGCATGGGACCCCGTGGGCCCGACGGCCCTCTGGAAGCTGGAGCAGGGCAGGCTCCGGAGGGCCGGGTCGTTGGGGCTCAGATCACCAAGGCGTCACAGTCCACATTGGGAGCAGTACAACGACATGTCCGAAGTGCACACCGCTTTAAAGTGTCCACGGGAAAGGACAGGGCTCCCTTTGATCCTATCTTGTCTGCTGCCTGGGGTGGACACAGACCCTCCTGCCTGTGGCGCTGGCCCAGGCCTGGGGGACCGGGACTCACCTTTCCAAGGGGGTGTGGGGACAGGGAGTTAGGGATCTAGGTTCAGGGAGCTCCAGTCCAGGCAAGTGTACAGTGAGACGATGCTGGACGCGCTCCGGGCGCCTGGATTCTTCGAAGACGGGTGGAAAATCCCCGAAGCATCGGAGAGCCTCAGAACAGCCCTCAGAGCCGGTCCGGTGGGACTGCTTAGCCTGGAGGAGGGCGTGACCTCCCCTTTTCCCCTCAGCGTCTCAGAGGCGGAAGTCTATTTTCGTAGAGGCGGAAGTCCTCCCGGAAGCCCCGCGGAGGCTTGGGGCGGGCTCGCGCCTGCGCTGTACGTAGTCGCTGAGAGGCGGAGTCGCGCAGGCGCCGCGGGTCGAAGGCCGTGTTGCTCCCGGCGGCGCTCCAGGTGGCGGCGCGGGCCGGGTTGCCCGCGGCTGGGCGGTGGGTGCTGAGGAGCGGGGGTTGCCCAGGTCCTGCGGCAGCCCGGGAGGTGCGCGGCCGTCCGGCGAACGGAGGCTCCGGCGCAGGTGCGCGGGTGACCCCGCGGTGGACGAGGGCCGCTGAGGGCGCGTCCTTCGGCCGTTCCCGGGCAGAAGCCCCGGGGGAGGGCGAGGGAGCGCGGCGGAGCCCGGGGCGCGCCCGGAGGGACCGCCTGCGAGGGCGCGCTCGCGGCCGGACGCCCCGCTGCCGCCGGAGTGGGGCCCGAGAGCAGCGCGCCGCGCGGGCCGTCAGACCTTGTCCCGCACGTCGGGAGCGCGGACGGCAGCCCGGCCGGCGGCGGCAGGAGCGCGGCGGACGGACGGGCGGGCGGACACTCGGCCTCCTCGGAGCGCCCACGTCGGGGACGCCGCTCGCGCCGCCGCACGGCGCTTCCGGACGTGGGGCCGTGGGGCCCGGAGCAGCGGGAGCGAAAGCGAGGCGGGGGCCCGTCGGGCGGCGCGGAGGACCGTGAGGCGCCGCCCGGGCTGTCGTGGCGAGCGAGCGCTGCCGGCCGCGGTCAGGGCGCGCGTGGCCGGGAAGGGGCCCGCGGGTCGGGAGCTTGCCGTGGGCGGCCCGGGGACCGGCCGGCTCTGGGTCCTGAAGGGGACCTGCCCCTCTCCGCAGCCTGCAGATGGAGGCGGAGGCGGGGCGCCGTGCCCCGGGCGTGTTTTCGTGCCGGCTCTGCGCGCTGACCGCTCCCTACAGCTACGTGGGACCGAAGCCCCCCGACGCCCGCGCCGTCGTGTGAGTCCTCCGGCTTCCCGCGCGTTGGGCCGGGCTTGGGGGGGGGTGGGGCGCCGCGCCCCGGTGTGGCGGTGGCTGCGGTGTCGCGTCGTAGCCCCAGCGTGCCTGGGCTCTGGACGCTGCGGGAGCGACCTGCCGAGGCGCGGGGCAAGGCTCCTCCAGAAGCTCCGGGCCCCTTGGTCGGCGCTCCGCGCGGGGAGCAGCACGTACTGTGGCGGCCGCTCCGCACCTGCGCGGGGTCCGCCGCGGCCTCTTGCGTGGGGCTGGGCCGCGTCGCCGCTCGTCCTGCTTCCTCGGCGGACCTTCTCGGGGGGAGCCTTCCTGCCCTCTCGCTCTGAGGGGACTGAGTCCTCAGGTCCGGCTTCCAGTGGATCCGCCCGGAATCAGCCTTGCGCCCGCCGCTGGGTCCTGGGGCTTGGTCTTGACCTTTAACGTGCCCCTCATCGGAGGCCGCGCTGTGGGGAGGCCGACCAGTACGCTGCCCACCCGGTGCGTCGCTGCCATGGGCCAGGTGGCAGGCGCCAGGGCTGGCTTCCGGGTGGGTTCCTCTGCGGACCAGGAACCCGGGGGCTCATCGCAGAACCCGTGGGTCTCTGATGTGCGGGGTGCGGCCAGCGCCGTGGGCAGGGTGTTAGGCGCCGCGGTTCTCCCTGCGTGGTGCGGCAGGGCCCGGAGAGCTCCGGCGGAGGCTGCGCTCCCTGCGCCGGTCGCAGCGGGGCGGACAGGGGTCTGGGGCCCTGCGCTGCCGCAGCCGGCCTTCCCGCGGCTCAGGAGCGGCTCCCCCGCCCCGGCTGTTGGGAGCCGACGGCGCCTCCACCCCCACTTCCAGCCCGCTCCCCCACGGCTTGCCTTTCTGCTCCTACTCGGGGGCACGGGGGGACTGGCCCCTCCTCTCACGAACCCACCCAGGTTCGCTCTGGGGAGGTCCATTCCCTGCCGCTGCCAGGCTTCCCTTGGCCGAGGTTCCGGCCGTTCTGACCTCCGCGACCGGCACTGTCCTGCAGCCTCCTGGAGGAGAGTTACGTCATGAAGGACCCGTTCACCTCAGACAAGGACAGGTTCCTGGTCCTCGGCTCCAAGTGCAGCGTGTGCAGCCGGCTGGTGTGCGTGGGCCCGGTGGGTAAGCTGTGTGGGCTGCGGCTGCCGCCTCTCCTTCCCTCCCGCCCTCTCTCCCTGTGGCTGGGACCCCACACTCGATCGTGGCAAAGGTGACGTGTGAGCCTTCCCCGAGGACAGTGTGAGCGTCAGCCTCTCCTTGTGGCGGTGATCCTGGGAGCCCTGCCACGTCACGTGGTGGGAGGCCCGGGGTTCTTGGAGGGCAGCTGGTCCAGCTCATTATGGATGAGTCCTGCAGCCAGCGGAGGTGAGCAGACAGGCAGGGGGTGGGTGGGAGCCAGTCAGACGGTCTCAGTGTTGGCTCAGCAGTGGGTGCAGACACTTCTCCCTCTCCCAGCCATGCTGATGGCCATTGTGCTTCTCTCCGTGGGACGGTGACCTTCTTCCTACTTGTCCTTCGAGGGACCTTCCAGAGGAAGGAACTGTGCTTACATGAGCAGTTGTTGTGGGTCCGAGCCTGTGCTTGGGGCCTGTTTTCCCAGGGCAGATTCCTTCAGTCCTGCCCCAAACCCTAGCTGTGCAAGGCAGCATTGCCCCCATCTCATAGGTGAGGACACAGAGGTTCCAGAGGCCGAGTAGGCCCAGGACACCAGGGTAGTGAGGCTGTCATTGGACAACCCAGGGCGGGTGGAGGCGGAGCCCTGTGGCTGAGTGGTGTGGCCCCTGTAACCGGAGTGACAGGGCTGGACGGCAGCTCCTGGGCATTCCGCTAGGGGGCAGAGTGTGGACAAGGCTGCTGCCTCACAGACCAGGTTTAAACGTCAGCCTCTGTCCCTGAAGGGTCAGGGCGGGGATGAGATTTGATGGGGTGAGACAAAGCCTTGGCAAGGCAGAGGCGTGCATGTTCGAGGACACGGGGAGGCATGTGAGGACTCAGCGGGAAAGAAGCAGCTGGGAAATGAAGACTGGAAAAGGGCGTTGGGCCAGTGGGGGCGAGGCCTTGAATACCACACTTACACATTTGGGCCGCACTTGGTGAGCAGAGGAGAGGGTGCCCTGTGTGGTGTCTGAGGTCTCCTGTGTTCTTGGAAGAAGTACTTGGTTGGTGGCGAAGTCCCCTCTCTCACGTGGGAACAGCTTTCCTCTGAGTACTACAGGAAGGACAGCCTTGTCTTAGCTGAGGCACACTCTGAGCTGTTGCAGCAGAGAGACCCCCAAAATACAGTGGCTTCATTATGACAGTCTTCACTTACTGTTCGTATGTGTAAGCGCCCAGAGCAGATGGCGCCACTGCCATTCTCAAAACACAGCACAGCCAGTTGCAGAAGGGGCTGGGAAAGTAGTCTTTGGACGGGGCTCTGGGCAGTGAATCCTAGGGGTTGCGTGGCAGAGGATGGGCGCAGGGGACAATGGCCGTGGTTGGACAGATCCGACCTCCTGCCCAGACCAGCCGTTCGCCGGTGGCCGTTTTGGTCTGTGGAGCTGCGCCCAGCACCGGTGGTCACCAAGCACCTGTCGCACTGCTGCGATAACCAGGAGAGGGAAGGATCTAGGATCTCTGACAGGTTAGGTGTGGCCCCGGTTCCATCTTCTCATTGTTTCCACGTCACCCGTGGTGGAGCATGGTAGTCCCCAGAGTGTGTCTGCGCCATCCAGGCCCTCCCACCTGGGTTGACCCAGGCCTGCATTGCCTTGTTCTCTCCGACATCTTCACCAGTCTCACTGGGTGATTCCCACATGCTCAGGACCCCCCAATACCCCACTGCTTGCAGGGGCTGATGGGGATGCCTCACCTCCCTGCTTTCTTCTCCCTGGAGGCCCTCCATTGTCTCTTTTTGTCTTAGGTGATGACTGCATTCTTGGAGGTGTCTGGCCAGTCCCCAGGCTCTGGTCTCCGTCCTGCTGTTCTGGCCTTGGCCGCCACCTCCCTGACACAGCTGCCCCTGCCCTGCGCCCCCCGCCCCCAATACGTGGTGAAGAACTGGCCTCTGGGAGAAGTTGCACCCCCCTGCTCTGTGGTACTTAGTCCCTGTCCTTCCCCTGTCCTCTTTCAGGAATGCAGTTTATTCTACTCCAAGAGGTTTTGCCTCCCCTGTGTCCAGGAGAACATGGATGCCTTCCCTCAGGAAATCCGGCAAGACTTGGAGAAAAGGAAAGCTCCATCAAAGAGGCCGGCCAGCCAGCCTGGCTCTCGGACATGAGTATGGCCGGATGCCAGGTTAGCAAGAGCACCTCGCACAGACCTCCGGGGCCGAGCTGGGAGCTGCCATGCCCAGCCTCGTTCCAGGACAGGCAGGAGCAGTGTGTGCGACTGGAGTGAGCCGGGGCCCAGCCTGCAGCAGGAAGGTGACCAGGAGACGCAGAGAAGGCACTCAAAAGGCAGACATTGGACCAGACATCCTGCAGACCCAACCCCATCCAGAGCCCTCTCGATGCTGAGACCGCAGGGCAGGAACCGAAGAATGGCTCAGAACTGGGACAAAGGGAGGCCAGGACTGGGCCTGCTGGCCCTTTGGCTCTCCTTCCAGACCGGAGGGCTCTAGGCCTTCCCGCAGGGTCATCCCCTGGCTCCTGCTTATAGGCGACAGACCTGGAGGGGCCTTTATGCCCTTCGCGTGATTTCGTCAGATCCAGGAGTTGCCTCCGGGTAACATGCTGCTCTGCCTGGCCCTGAGGACACAGGAGTGAAGGGACAAAGCCCACTGCCCTGGTCCAGTATGGGGAGGCCCTCTGGTCACGCTGGGGGGTTGTGCTGTCCGTGCTCATGCAGAGGCAGGACAGCTGGCTGGGGACTCTTGCTTTCTCCATCCAAGGAAGTGAGTGTCGTGCAGGGAAGACCTCACTCAGTGGGACGGTTCACAGGGAAGTGACCTGTGGGGAGGTGCCTGAGGTGTGTGGGGGAGCTGCAGATGCGACTGGGGGGTCCGGGGGCGGTGGAGTTTTACTTCACGTCCTGACGGTGCTTGGAAAACGTTATAAATCTTGACCATGTGTTAGATCCGTAATTAAAAACCCAGAGAGCCAGTTAATGTTTTGAAAAGTAATCCTTCCCCAGAAACATTCGCGAGGCAGATGTTCTCCTTGGCACTCTGGATCTGGTGTGGGTCGGGGGCTGGGGTGTTGCCACGTGAAGCCTCTTCTGTCCTGTCTGTCCCGCAGGCTCTGGCTCTGGCCCCAGGCCCAGTCCCATTCCAAGGCAGAGCAGTGCCTTCCCCTGCCTTCCCTTCACTCACACAGAGGCTCACAACTTGAGTTGCTGGCTTGCCCCTCTCCACACGGGACCCCGCATCAGCTCTGCAGGCTCCTGTAGGTGGCCCCAGGGCACTCGTCCCGCCATGGGCACCCCTGCCCCGTGGCCCCCACCTTCACCATGGGGGACACACTGAAGGGTGCGTTTGGCTCTGCTGGTTCTCAGAGGGCTGGAGCTGTTCTATCTTCGCCCATAACTAGCTGAAGGCCCGCTGACACTGTCCTGGGGGGCGCCAGACATGCGTTTGAGAAGAGAATGAATAAAGAGCTTTTATTGGCTGATGGGTGCACTGGGTTTTATTTTCAGATGCTTTCCCTGCGTCACATTACTTTAGACGAATGGCTGTCATCCTGGGGCCACACTATCCTAGGTCCGTTCTATGCGCCAGAGGACAAAAGGACTAGAGGTGAAGACCCATGGGGGAGTGGGGTGTGGGCTGCTCTGGGCTGAGGGCAGATGCTACAGCCGGGGACTTTCAAACTAAACGTTCATCTCATGGCATCACTCAGAACTCACCAACTAATTTTAAAAAATAGTTTTATTTTTTAAAACCATTAAGGCAACGCTGTACCCTGAAATTAAATCCTTACATTCATCAGTCTTACAGTAGGACATTCCAAACCTGTACATTCCCATAAATTCAGTATATAAATCAACATACGTGATCAGTTCAATCTCCTAGCAGGAAACAGAATAAGACCGAAGATTTTTTTAAAAATTAAAAAGTTACCTTATAGTCATTTTCTAATTGCTTGGAACCGCTGTTGGTTAATGTGACTCGGAAGATTCCATTTGCTCTTCTGTGCACACACCTGCTCCCTGAGGCCCTGGATGCCCCCTCCGCCCAGACCCAGAGAGAGGCCTCAGTACCTGCTCTAAAAGATCTCCTTTGGAACTGCTCTTGTTTAATATGAAGACAAGGGGTCTACTGAAGACTGGGAGAGTATAAGGCACCAGAGTGGTAATGATAAATACACCAAGAAACCGAGCTCAGTCTTGCTTTGGAAATCTGTACCCATCTAATGTTCTGACGTGTCGGTCAGTTGCTCTCAGCACCACGGCCCTGTGGACATCAAGAAGTTCTGCTGAGATACTGAGAATGACCCAGGGGGACTCACGGGGTCTGTGGTTTCTGTTACATGCTTCAGGCTGGGCCATCCGGGCGTTGCCAGAGAACCAGTGGTGCAAATATCCCATCTGAAGATTTTGGATTGCCCGAGTGCTTTGGTAATAACCCACAGGTAGTAATTCCCTGAAGAGCAGACTGCGACCCGCGGCCCAGGAATAGTTCAGGTCTTCATCAGGATACTGCTGGGGGCGGTAAGTGACTCTGGACCTGGGTCTCTGGCCCCCTTGCCGGGAGAGACGGTGAAGACAGACTCGCTTGTGCTTGCATGTGAGGCATGATGAGGGGAACAGATTTATACAGGGAAATAAACTGTGTGGCTTGGGAGAGACAAAAAGCTGTGTGTGTGTGTGTGTGTGTGTGCGCGCGCGATCGTATGTCATAGTCCAGCATCCTTTGTGTTTCCGGTAGGTTCCAAGAGCCAGGCTACTAAGAGTGTATGTCAACTAATACTGATTTCAAAAGAATCCCAATCTTTGTTACTAGATGCATGATTATAAGTTAGTAAAATATTTATACTAAACTTTTTCTTAAACTTGAATCCTAGTATTTAAGATATAGCTACAAACATAGTTCTATGTACCATACAGTGTAGGAAAAATAATGCTCAAACGCAAATACTATGACCTTACTGGAAAGGGTACTGAGTGGTATTCATCTATTGTGAGGTAATTTTTTTTTTTTTTTGTTAGTTTGTTTTTAGGCCTGAAAAAAGGAACAGACTGTGCTTTTTAAGAGAAGATAGTTTCCAAAAGTGAATGATTTTACTTTGGAAAGATTGGTCACTCGCATATCTTCAAGGCCGGAAGCTTGACCTCCCTGCCCTGAGAAGGCCATGCTGAGGCTGGAGGACCCCTCCAGGCCAAGAGCCCTCCTCTCGGGGCTCACCTGGGTGGGTGGCTCACGGAGGGGGCGGGTCCCTGTGCTGGTCTGCACAATGCTGCAGTCTGTTGAATTAACAGTGAAGGAAGTTTAGATGTTGGGTGTGGGGAGAAGGGTAAGGGAGGAGGAGGTTGGTAGATTCCCTTCTCTAGAGAAGCACCTGGGGAAGTTCTTCACACCGGACCCAAACTAGCAAACAAATAAAAAAACCTGATCCAGGTCTTAACCCTATCTCCCTATCTCTGACATTCAAAAAAAAAAAAAAAGTTTTTTTTCTTTTTTTCTTTTATTTTGGCAGATAATGCACTGAAGAGCCAGCGCCACTGGGGTCCTTGACGTTCCCCATTGCTTCCATCAAGATGTGACTTTGAACATGGGTGCAGGTTAGTCTGTTCTGTTTGGCAAGGAATTCCAAAAGGATGTGGCTGTATGTATTTCAGCTGGGCCACATCACATGGTCCCCCCCACTTTCCTGAGGTAGGGTGGTACACGGTGACACTTGTCCTTGTCTCAGACTGAAATGTCGAGAAGCAAATGGTCCGCTGAGGGCCCCACGCTAGACCTGAGAAGGCGTCCCAGGCCTCATGCTGCAAGGGCAGCTCAGACCGCACCCTGGCCGCCAGCCTCTCACTTGCTGTCCTGATACGTGGGCCACCCCCAAAGCCTTTACAAGCCTCGGCCCACTCCACGGAAGTATTAAGACACCCAGCGGCACTGCACAAAAACAGCATGACGGAGAGAACTCTCTAATTCCTTAAACTGACACATGAAGATTCATTGTCTTTTTTTTCTTCTTCTAAAACTTTCAATATCACCTCTAATTTGCCTTGTGGTTTCCCGAGAAATTAATGGATCTCGTCTCCTGAGTCAGACGAAAGTTCACGGCCTTTGTTCTTAACTCCGGTGCATGTCACGGGCTGGAGGTCAATGACCATTTTCCTGAATTCTATTAAAATGGCACCTAAATATATATAATATACGTATATATATTTATATCCCAGCAAAAAAACATAGGCTGCAAACTTTGGAGCCTGGCAAGAATCCTTAATCCCAGGGGAACCCTATAAATCAGCTTGGACCAAGAGTTAAGAGAAGCAGGGCCACATTTAAGAGGAGAAGAACAAGCACAAGGAGCCTGGCTTTGGAGCCACCGGGTGCCGGGCTGTGCCAATGCCGTGAAGACTCGGTACGTGGGGAAAAGCTTCCACGGACACTTGTTAATAATCAGTGAGCGCTCCGTGGGTCGCACTGATCGTAGCTGGCGACTTCCACAGTGGGATGTCCTTGCCGTCCTGAATGGACATCACAGCTGTGAACTTAAAGGCTTTAAGCGAGTGACCCCACCGGGAACACCTGAGGTGCAGGTTGGTTGAAACAGCGCACCCCTCTCTGAAGGGGTTTTGTAAGACATTCCAGAGACAGGTGTGGCCACTGGGTAGAGACAAAAAAAACAAACCCCAAAAACCACAACCATCATGTATGCAGTGGGTAGGTATCTAAGGTATCTAAGGTGCTTGGTGGTTTGAAGAAGCAAGGAGGAGGCAGGAAGTGCCCAGAGGCAGCACAGAGGCCCAAGTGCACCTTGGACAGTCCCTGCCCAGCTAATCGGCCCGGAGGCATCTGCTTCCCGCCTCATCCGGCAGGGTCTCTCCCTGAGCCAGCAGCCACAACCGAGGAGCAGGGTGGGTCACTGTGGCCAGTGACTGTTCCCACTTCCAGACCGGGGTCATGCTCCACCTCAGGGCCACCAAACTGGGGCAGCAGCTTCTGCATGTGTGTATCTTGGAGGTACCCTTTAAACCACCAAAAGTGCCTTTAAGGACTCACATGACCTTCCACCTCTCGGTGTGCAATCATGCAAAGGTGAGTAACTTTGGAATCTTACTCATAAATGATCTGACTGTAGGTGCTGCAAAAGGACCCCCAGTGTTCCACGTACCTTAACTTTAACTGTGCCTTTTGATGTCCTGTATTGAGGTAGCTGTTATGCTATAGATTTGGGGAAACAGTAGTTGCTAAATTAATAGTTTACTTATCATCACACATTAAACTTGTGCCTCGCTAGAGCTTCTGCTCAGATCTCAGGATGCTGCCCTGTCTCTGGAACGCCCACACGATCCTTGAGGCTGTTTGTTTCCTTAGAGTTTCAGCTGGCCCAATGTAAGAAATGCATCCAAAATGCAGAAGAATATATTCTTGTTCTTAAAACAAAGAGTCCCTTTAGAATAGCTCTCGTGGGCATTCCTGCATGCACTGTGCACCAAGGTTCTTCTCCTGGACTTCACATTCTTTTTGATATATGTACACCTGCTGCTCAGGGAGATGCCTGGAGTGCATCTCATCTGAGAGCTACAAGGCCACAGGGAAACTCGAGAGCAAGGTGGGAAGAAAGGAGCAGCTCACTGGCACTCTGAGGATTCCCAAAGTGTCACTGCCTCCCGCTCGTGCTGCTACATTTGCCTGCATCCTGATTTTGAAGATGCTGGGCTTCCCCAAAACGGCCCCCGGCATGCACAGCCCTCAGCGTGGCAGGGGCAGGATTCTGCGTATGGGACACCCAGCTGGAAATGCCCAGGAGGATGAAGGGGAGGGACGCTGTGGGACTAGGGAGAGAGGGCCAGGCCAGCTCCCAAGCTGGAGTTGGCTGCTGGATTCAGGAATCATCCTTATCAGGCCGACAGACAAAGGGTGTTGGTAATTTTGTGGTTTCTGAGGCATTTGGCACTTGTGGCTACAGACAGTGACTTGTCTAAGGGTGTCAAGGTGGTGGCACGGGGAGTTGCATCGCGTGCCGAGTTCCCCAGCAGAGGGGGGGCTCCGTGCCCTGGTCTGAGGCTTCTCAAACCTGTTCTGTCAGATCTACCCCACTTCATGCTGATGTCTGCTGAAACCCAGCAGGCAATAAATGTGCTTTAACGAGCGCCTACTGGAAATACGACAGTATTTTGAACTGGTGAATAATTTGTCCATATCTGACAAATCTGGTCTGAGAAATCTTCAATTAGGTGGCCTGAATCTGTGATTTTCTTCCTATCTGTACCAGTGAACGAATTTAAGTGACTTTCGAGCCGCAGTCTCTGCAGCCTCCTTTGTGGCCTCACCGGGAGTGTCTCTGGGCGTCTAGCTGGGCTCCAAGAGAGCCAAATGCTCACTGACACTAGGAACACAGAACCCATGCCTTCGGTAGCAGAATGCATGAGATAAGGAGCTTTTTAAAAGTAAGTTTTATGAAAACAGAACCATGACTGAGTGACTTTGCTGAAAGCCTGAATCTCGAGGGTCCCTTTCTGAGGCCATGTCTATGAATGGCATCCACGTGGGGCCTATGAGAAGAAAGGCCAGTGGACGACGGAGGCGACACAGATGCAGCAGCGGCCCAGGGGGCCTTGTCTTAAGGAAGAACTCCCACACGGACATGCCCTCTGACTTTGTGTGACCTCTTGACAGGTGTCACTCATACATGGAAATACTTTTATTTGCTTCCAACAGATCCTTTGATTGGACCTCTCAACAAAATAAAAATGAAAACTACCACTACGGTTTAATTTTGAGAAGGACGTGCCTGTTGTCACATTTGCCTTTTCTAGTTGAAACCTCACAGTTTTATCATTCTCTCTCCTTTCGCATTTCCAGGATGCTGACCTTGGGATCTTGATCAATCTCAATCCTAATCATTCCTTGACAGCAAGTAGTAGAGTGACCTTCCAGAGACAAGTTTTCTAGAGACAGAGGGGGAGGGGCGCCAAAGGCACAACCAGGTCCTAAGAGCTGCCAGGAGGCAGGGGGTCAGAGGCAGGTGGCCAGGGGGGTCCCCCGCACCCCTCCTCTCCGGCTTCCACTTCAAGCTCTGGCAGGCTCAGGCCTGGCTGGCCTGGAGGGCAGGGCAGCTGCAAATCCCCTCACAGGACATTTACGTACTATGGTGGACAGAAAGAGAGAGTCTTTCTAGATCCACATGCCCTGGATGAGAACCATGAAGAACACTGCTTTCAGAACCACACCGGAGTTTAGGCCAAAACAAGTATTTCAGGTGTTAGGAAAGCTGCCTTCCGAATGTAATCGGAAAACTGCCCCATGAAGGACGCTGTGTCTGCCCCACTCATTCTCCACATGGTCCCCCCAGGGCCCATGCTCTAAAGTCCTGTTTGCCTCACCTTCTACCCTCGGGTGCAGCTACTGCCACCAAGAGTTAAAAAAATAAAGCTGCGCACGTTAGAAAGCAGCACATGAAAAGACCAAGGAGCTGCCTTGACACACGGGGCCCAGAGGAACACTGACAAGCAACTTGTCCGTTTGCCCCCCAGAATGCTATCATGGCCCCCAAACAACCCGACTCGGTTGGTTCCCATTTGATAGGGAGCAGGTCAGAGGGACGGAGAGCTGACACACTTCCCGTTTGTCTTGCTCCTGCTGCCCCGACGCCAGCTCAAAGCAGGCAGAGAATCGATTCCAGGGGGAGTCTCGAGATGCGGCTTTCTGGGATCGTCTACACAAGCCTGGAAATAGGCCCTTCCACCTAAGTCGCAACCATGAGCACAGTGAAAACCGACCGACTGCCACTGCTGCGTTCCGATAGTTTATCAAACGATCCTTTGAAATTTTAGATCCTATGATTAAGAAACAGCATGCTGTCTGCCTTCAAATTCAGGAAACAGAATTAAGGTCTTTCCAATAAATATTTTGCTGCTTTTTAAAAAGTACTTAAACTTTGGATTCATCTAGATTTACAGGATTATAAAAGTTAAAAAGTGCTGATTAGTTTAAAAATGATAAGGGAGCACAACAGCCAAAGGTGGCAAAAGGAGAAGACAGACCACATATTTCGAGGTCACCAGTTAATTCAGCGCTACGTTATTCATGTGATATCAAGAAATCTGCATTGATTAACATAGTGAGTTAAAATCAAACCACTGGGCATCATTCCCCTTAATTTTCTAAGAACTGCTTATAGCTACCCGTCCCCACCATTTCAATACTTTGCACGCTCTCAGAAGTACTGGTGTGAAAAAGAAAGAAATGTGGTCTAGGGTCCCGGTTACCTAAGGCTCATCCATCCCATTCTCTAAGGTGAAAATGGTGGAATTTGTGCAAAGTGGATGTTGCTCCGTTTCCCATCTGTAGTGCTGTCGACTTTAGAAGTCCTTGGCACGTGGCCTGGGTGTTTTACCTTCAATCCATCAGTACATGTCCCTGTAGATTTCTTGCAGCAGCGGGTGCAGGGCGGCGTCAGACTCGGTCTTTTTGATGACCTGCACGAGCTGCGCGTGCTCAGTGACGAGCTGCCGGAGGTCCGCCATTTTTTGAAGGAGTTTTGGGAAGAGAAAGATGTTGTCTGGGTGGTTGGTCTGCAAGTGAAGTTTGAGCACGTGCACGATGCCCTCCTGCATTTTTTCAATGTGTCCCACGTTTAGAAGGCCGGGACGATCTGTTCTCAAAAGAAAGAAGAGATGTCTGTGATGATCACCCCACTGAAGACTCATAACTGTTTATCGGTTGGGGAAACCAAACATTCTTATTTATGTGGCCTTTCTTTGTTATTCCACCTTTCGATAATGTCGACTCGGCTGGAAGACAGAACTTGATTCTGCAAGAAGTCTTTTGATTCTCCCAAAAGTCACTGGGACTGTTGGGTAGATGGGACAAATACTCGGTCCTCAATATTTGTATACTGCCTTAAATCGACCGACTACTCTACAGCATGGCCCTTTCATTTTGGGGCCATGGACCCATTACCACTGGTCCGGGGAAAAACCCAAAAACATTAGGAGTAACCATATATTACAATGATGATTAAAACAACCAGTTTTGCATAATATGAAGTGAAATACATCTTCTTGAGTGAAAACTAAATATTTGGTTTCAAGTTTTCCATAACTGTGTGAAGGAGTGTGATTGTGTTGGGCTGGGTTTTGTGGTATAAAGCACTGTAAGGGGTAGGAATGCTATGAGTCTTCCTATATGAGTCAGCTGCATAGACGGAGGAGTGACATGTGAGTGGCAGATGCCGGCTGTACCAGATGCTGCTGAGCCCCAGGGAGGCCTGAGATCTGGGGCCGGCAGGTCAGCGAGCACACCACATGCCCTCCCTGGGGACGCTCAACCACAGGCACTGGACCTCTCGGGACAGCCCAAGAACACGTGTCCTGCCTTGGGTCCAGAACCCACCCCGTCTCTGTCTCCATCCCTGTCCCCCTGTCCAAGAGGCAGTGCTCTCTTTAAAGCCTCAGTCCTTACTAGGATCATTAAAAGTGTTGCAAAGGATGTGGATTTCCTTCGTTGCTTTTTTGGTTGTGAAATGAATCTAATTACTCACTTTTTAAACAGATTAAAAGAAACAGAAAGTGAATCGCCCTCGTAAGGTTTAATATGTATCACACTTGATCCTTTTCTATAAATAGGATTGATCCATGATTTTTTTTTGAGTGAGAGAAAGAGCGCACGTGGCAGGAAGGGGCTGAGGGACAGAGAGAATCTGAAGCAGGCTCCCCACTCAGCGCAAGGCCTGATGCAGGGCTCGACCTACGACCCTGAGTTCATGACCTGAGCCGAAATCAAGAGTTGGACGCTGAGCCGCCCAGGCACCCCAGGACCGATCAGGATTGTAATTTCTTCTAGAGAACTGTGTCCTACTCCTATAAAGGTTCATGCGGTTGCCTTTTACCCACAGCACTACATCTTGAGCATACAGAGGACAAGAGTAGCTGACGTATAACTGCCCTATAGTTTCCATTGCTTGCCGGGGCACAAGGGCGCCAGCTGACCGCACGCAGCTGGATAGTAGCAGGGACAGGCCTTGTGGAGCTTCCGCAGTCTGGGCAGCTGTGGCCGGCCTCAGCTCTGCATGTCAGCCACCTGCGGGGCACAGCACGGTTTCTCGCAGTGGGCGGCGGTCGCCCCATCAGTCTCCCCCAGACTGGGTAAGGTCAGCTGAGTTTACAGTACAGGGATGACCTTCTTATATCAGGACAGGGTTATTTAAAGGAACAGGACCTTGAGCCAAAGTTCTGGGAGCTGCGGAGCCAGCTTCCCTGCAGAGAGGCCCACATTCTCCTTCACTGGGGTCCATTTCCTTTGGCAAAGCGAACTGCAAACACCGCCAGTTGGCTACTGACAGGTTTCATTATGAGACAGAATATACCAATAGTGAGATAAACTGTACTAACATCTGCCTGGCACTTCACAGAATGCCGTCTATAATATGGATATAATACTATAATAACAGAATTACATGACAATAATAATATATACCATATATTATGATCCTATCTAATATGTATTAGATATTAGATATCTATTAGATAAAAATTGTATTACCATTATACCTAGCAAATTACAGTTGATGATTATGTTATAATCAGAAATAGACTATTATGTATATAACATAGTTATGAATGGAACGTATTCATATAATATACAAATATGTATGTAACTGTAAGAATGTATGCTAGAATATGATATGGTATGATAGAATTCTCACTTAATTCTCCTTGGTGGTGACGCAGGGGCTCTCAGACGCCCCCCCGCCTGCTGGTGCGTGCTTCACCATGCCCCACTCATGCACAGACAGATTTACTGCCATCCTTCGGGAGAGGAGGGTGCAGGGGACATGGCACCAGATTTGGTCAGTGACTTACCTCCGCAGCAAATTATAGCAGCCACAAAGAGGGAGATATCGCTGTCGTCCAGCTCCAGCGCGTTGAACTTCATCGCAAAATCAAACTTGGGTTCCATGATATCACAAAACGGCTTCCTTAGGCTCTTCAGGAATTCACGAGTTATAAAACCATTTCCATATGCCACCAGCATCCCATCTTTATTCATCACAGAAGACAGCATGGCAAATATGGCCTCATAAACTCCGTATTTCAGCAAAGTGACCTGATCGTTCAAGTCCAAGTTGGCAAAGCCAGGGATGGACTTGGCAAACTCGGTGAGCTCGGTGACGGTCTCCACAGACGTGCACTGGCAGCAGTGGAAGATGCGGACTTCCGCCTCCTTGTTCTGGATGCCGTTGGCCACCAACTTGGCCACCAGAGTCTTCTCGGCCATACACAATGTCTCCATGTCGTGTATGACAAAGGGCTGCAACGAAAGACACGGAAATGAGCCAGGTCGCCGGTGACAGGCTGTCCTCTTAATTATCAATGAACCGATGAGCAGCCAGTGTCTGCAGATCACCTGCGGAGAAGCGCGATACGAACAAAATGCCGTCTTCGTCCTTAAACAACCTCAAAGTTGGCTGGGGACACAAAGACATTTATGGAGATCTAGCGATCTAAATCCGTAAGGTAAGTATCATCACTGCCTGACACCGGGTGGGGATTTCATCGCTATGAAAGGGAAGTCCTGATTTGGGCAATAAAGCTAACAAGAGCATATTTGCAAAGCACTTTTGATACTTTTATAAGATTTTCTGAACTCCTGACTACTACTGCAGTGGCCCTAACTACAGTAATTTTTAAATTTTTATCACTGAAGAACAGCTGACATACAATGGTATATGAGTTTGAGGTGCACAGTGTAGCGGTTCAACACGTCTACACCTCAGGCAGTACCCACCCCTTGAGTGGGGTCACCAGACAACGTAACTACAGTATTACTGACCACAGTCCTCATGCTGTCCTTTTCATCCCCAGGCCTATTAATTTTATAACTAAAAATGTGTGCCTTCACCTCTTTCGCTCACCCTACAGTAATTCTTAATTTTACCATTTTACGAACTTCAGAGATAACCGTCGTTACCTGACCCTGACTACAGCATGAGTGAATTTGGTACGTAAATAGATAGAACTCCGGAAGTTGGTGTTTGCATAGCAATAAGCAGGAGACCATTGATAAGCCCTTGCTCTCTGGGGGCCACCTGGGAAAATCTTAAAGAACCTTCACTTCCTCAGATCTGCACTCCAGTGCTCTGTGTTCTGGAACGAGCACAAACCCCTGGGCCGGCAGTCCACACGTTGCCATATACCATTTGCTTCTAAGACCACGGGTCCTGCCATTTTCCAAGTATCTAGTGGAGAAGAGGAGACGGTTGGCCCTGTTATTTGAGGCCAGCATGCCCAGAAGGGATTATATATCTGGTGGGGCACAGGGGAATGGACGTAAATATTTTGTGCTGCTGGCCAAAATGTACACCAGATCTGTGTGCAGAGCAGAAGAAATGACAGTCTCTAGGGGATCTCTGATTTATAATGTGTTCTACAGACCAGTAATGAGGTGGGCTAAAGCATCATTTTCCGTTCCTACCAGAATACATAAATGTAGAATGGCATAAGCAGCTCATGGTTTTAAGACTCACTCTGCCCGTGGGCAAAGCGTGTCACTGACACTCTATCTGGCCCCAGAGCACGATGTGGCCCCTATTCCTGGGCCCCCAAGAGCATCTGGAGGAACCACAGCATGAAACCACCTTCAGGGCACCTGGAGGGTGTCCTTGTCTCAGAAGCAAGGCAGGCACGTTGGAACAATACAAGGCATTGTCTTAGAAATGTTTAAATAAAACTAGAATTCGCAGTACAGCACTGGACCAAAAAGAAAAAAAAAAACCAACAACAATAATTTGATTCTACATCTGAAGAAAAGGGATACTCAAAAAATTACCTGTGTGTGAGTGAAAACATTCTGAATACAAAATTCAAAGTCGAAGTCCTGACTATCTCAAGTCTGGTTAAGGAGGACTAAAAACCGTCTCCCCTCAAAGACTGTAAAAGCAGTCCTGATTACTGTTGTTTAGGGAAAGTTTGGGGGCAGTTCTGTGTCCTAGGAAGTTGCTCAGATTGAAGGAATTATCACTTTAGGGTGGGCTGGAGGGATGCTTTTGAAGGATACATGGCACTATCCCTTCAATTTCCAGAAAATACACTAGTAGGCCACCTTGGCTGTATCACTGGCTTTGTAACCTTCGGCAGAAATAAAAACAAAAGTTGTGTGGCCCAAACAAATTTGGGAAACGCTGAGTTAAATGAAGTTAGGTCCTTCCAGAGTCTCTACTGCGGGGGTGTGTGGTGGGAAGCTTCAGGAACAGGGATAGGCTGGGCAGCGGTTCCCCAAGTGTGTGATCCCAGAGCACTTGCATCCTTTGCTGGAGCATCTCACATGACTGGCACGGGACTGGCCACGGAATTTGCAGGACTCCGGGCGAGATGAAAATGTGGGGCCCCTCTTTCAAAAATGATGAAGAAGTTCAGGACAGTGACAGCAGGTAAAGCTCCGTGTGAAACATGACACAGGCCCATGAAACCCGCCTGGGACTAGTTTTATGTGAAACATACTCTCGTAAATGGGGAAGTAACTGGTACAAATACTTCATTTCATTTTTATAAAATTATCACTTGGATTTTAAGAAGGCAGGGCCTCATTAACAGACAAAATTAGAAACCATCTGAATTCAAAGCCAGTGCTAACATTTAGAAACCAATGTTTATGGAAGCTCGAGAGAGAATGCATATACTAACACGCTTGATAAACACTGTTGATAGGACTATTTTAAAAAAATCCATGCTGCTTATATTTAATTATGGAATGCGCCTTTTATACTTAAGTTTGAATATGAATGTATCTGACATCACAGGTGGTCATTTCAGATAAATAAAGCATGTTGTCACGAGTTTAAGTAGCAGGAGGCAGAAAGCCGCCCAGCCCCCTCCACCCATCACTCCCCACCGAGACCAGAAGGTTCTCCTAACTGACATCTACCACTCGTGCACACGCCTGATGGTGTTCTGTGTGTGTTAATGACACTACCGACAAAAACTCATCTTTACATACATCTAAATAGCATTTTCTGCATAAAGTGCAGGCAGCACCATCTTTTAGGAAAAAACTGTGATTTCTTGGTAGAATTGTTTTGGATGAAACCATTTAATAAGCTTTTGGTTAGGTTTTACTACACATTTCAAGAAATGGTAAAAAATATTAAGTATTTTTTTTTAAAGATTTTATTTATTTATTTGACAGACAGACACAAG
This sequence comes from Martes martes, assembly GCF_963455335.1. Taxonomy (NCBI): domain Eukaryota; kingdom Metazoa; phylum Chordata; class Mammalia; order Carnivora; family Mustelidae; genus Martes; species Martes martes. The sequence goes on from NC_137895.1 coordinate 3,639,154, forward strand.
TAGGCAGAGAGGCAAGCAGAGAGGCAGGCAGAGAGAGAGGAGGAAGCAGGCTCCCCGCTGAGCAGAGAGCCCGATGCGGGACTTGATCCCAGGACCCTGAGATCATGACCTGAGCCAAAGGCAGAGGCTTTAACCCACTGAGCCACCCAGGCGCCCCATTAAGTATGTTTTTTAAATCTTAAGGCACCTTAAGTTGTCGATGTAATATTTCAATGTAACACCGCGGGCAAAACCCCACCACGTGGTTCATCATCCCCCAAAGCCATTTCGGGATGGCGCCTGGGGGGCCCCTGGTCTCAAAGATCTCGAAGCGCTAAGAATAATGTTGGAAGCCCTTTTCAAAACGCACATTAGAATCTATTCTCAGTCACATGCCCAAAATTTATCCCCTTGCTTGGTTCATTCTTCTCTGACAAGACACCTGACTTTGTTACTGACTGGCTACAAAGGACCCATGATTTTGTCTAAAATTCCTCAATCTTCTCAGGGGACACAGACTGTCCATAAGTGAAAACATTCAAACACTCTAAAGACTATTCCCAACAATTCCGAGCTATATGGGAACCTTTAAGATAAACGTATGCGGTGCCCTTCATTTGAATGAAGAAAGTCACGATGGTCTGTGACATCAGACCAGTGCTTTTGCATGACTGTCACCTGGCACAGTCAGTGCTGAAGAACTGTTTGTCCGTTTGAACCGAACACCCTCCCCTAGTTCCCAGAGGTGCAACTAGCTTCTAGCACCAGCAGAGGCTGGGGCAGGGGTGGGAGGGCCCGAGCCCCTGGTTGCAAACCTCACAGGAGAGACACAGACTTGAACGCTCCTCACCGTCTCACTGCATGTGGCCTTCCGGAGTCTTGTGATATTAACACCTCACATGTCAACACACTAACTTTTTAAGACGTTGAAAAGCACGTCTTTTGGAAGCCAAGTTCAGATCGCACTGATGTGTCCTCTGTGCCTCGGCTCTGCTTCCGTTCCTGTCGCCCTCGAATCACAGGGCAGCCAGGGCCCTGATGAGCCCTGGCCAGCTAGCTCACTCAGGGCCCTGGCGGTTTTCTGGCCTCCGGTTCTGAAATCTCAGTGGCTCAAACCAGCCGCATGTCCAGACAGAAACATTCACTATCCCACCCATCAGCCCCTGCCCTCAGCTAACAGCCACCCTTCCCCAAAACAATGGGATCTACACGCTTCCTGCAGCTTCCTTCCTCCTCCCAAGACCCTCCCTCCACCGTTTTCCCCACCAGCCTCCCACAGCATCCCTCTCCTGGCCCATCCAGCCCCTCATCAGTCCTAGTCGAGCTGTAGGTCTTCGTGTTATGTGATCTACAGGCAACAGGAAATAGAAAAGCAAACCCTGTGTCCCGCATTGGGAGCTCCAAGCTCTGGCCAAGGACAGGGCTCCCTCCAAGAGCGTGCGGATCTCAGTGGTATATGCAGAAAGATGTTCCGTGGGAATGAAACTAATATTAAACAAGAGTGTTTGGTTCAGAGTCAAGTTAACTTTTAAGTTCCCCTTTAAAAACCCAAGAGAGAGACAGAAGATCTCAAAGAGATCGGAAGTTTTGGTTCCTCTAATATGGGGCTCTCCTAACCATTTCCAGGAGAGAAATTCCAAATTAAAAGGTTAGTTTGCTGTCACCCTCATGGTCCAGAAAGGGTCTAATTTATACAAGCCCCTGAGGCCTCGCACCACGGGTACGGCTTTACCGATGTCCTAGAGTTTGCCTGAGCCATTTTGAAATGTCTCCGCCCATTTAATTGGAGAATTTTACTGAAGAATTAAAGACTCAGTAAAAGAGAGGTTTGGTTTGTTCATGAGAGTAAGTAGCTTGTGAAATACCTCATTTTCCTGTGACTAAAAATTCCAGCTTGTAATTCCCAATCAGGATTGCTTTAAGCTACTCATTAGTACGAATTAAACCTGTTGTGCCATGCTCGTAGGAAAAAAGCAAACTATCTTCATTAGCCAACCCTGGGCTGGCCCTTCTTTGAATTAGCTGTGAGATCAGTTCAGCAATGGACACAGAGACTGAGTGGCCCATGGGGTCAGGGGCAGGTAGCAGTACACTTCGGAAAAGGCCCAGAACTGTCCAGAGAAGACAAAGTTTCTGTAAATGAATAGCCCTGTCTAAACCCAGAGATGTCCTTGCCTTTTCACTGAAAAAACAGGAGTGGGGTGGGTGGGGGACTGTGGAGTGGGGGGTAGGAGAGGAGGGAGATTTAGGGGAAGGATGCCAGAACACGTGTTGCGTGAAAGAAAATGCTTTCATTTTCTGGCATTAAAATAGAGATTTAGGGGCACCTGGGTGGCTCAGTGGGCTGAAGCCTCTGCCTTCGGCTCGTGATCCCGGGGTCCTGGGATAGAGCCCCGCATTGGGCTCTCTGCTTGGCAGGGAGCCTGCTTCCTCCTCTCTCTCTCTCTGCCTGCCTCTCTGCCTACTTGTGATCTCTGCCTGTCAAATAAATAAATAAAATCTTAAAAAAAAATAAAAAAATAAAATAAAATAGAGATTTAAGGGAAAAAAATAGAGGATTTTTTAAAAATGCACTTAAGAAATGACCCTAAGCTATTAACCAGATTTTTCCTTTCCTTTCTTTTTTTTTTTTGGTGTATTAATTACAGAGTCATTATGATGCCTGGTTGCTAGGAGCTCTGAGGTAGAGCGAGCCCAGAAGATAGGAGTTGCTGACAAGCTGCCTCCATCCGCTGTCGCTGGGACCGACACCGCCTTCCCAACACCCAACCTTGGTCCCCCCAGCCCCTCCCTGCGGCCAGGGGCCGCCTCAGGCGGGAGAACAAGCAGCAGCCAGGCCACCCACCGGGTTGTTGCTGGCCTTCCCCGCCAGGATGACCCGGGCCTTGACCTTGTTCATGTTGAAGTTCTTGAGGTAGGCCTCGTAAATTCTCTTGGCGAGGGACTTCAGATCTGCCGTTTCTGCATCTTCTGGGTCATGTTCGCAGGTGAGAATTTCCGCTTTCAGTTTTGCTTTTTCAGATCTTGGCATTCGTCCGAAGCGAATTGCTGGGGGCGGGGAGGGGGGCCACGGGAGAGAACGGGAAGCGAGCGGAGGTGAGCATCAGGGTGCACGGCAGGGGACGGGCCTCTGGGTGGAGAGTGTGCGCCGAGAATTCAACCGCGAACCAAAGCCACCCCGTCGGGACTAGTCTACGTTGTACTGCATTGTACTGCTCTCTCTATTCCTGAGAGAGGAAAATGAAACTCAGCCCTCCATCAACTCTGGGCTTCTTCAAGAGGCTAAAAGGCAAGGCGACACCCTCACTCGTTTCGTCAGTAGGATCAGTCAAAGGTTCAAAATTGTCCTTTAGGACAATTGTCCTAATTGACCTCATTATCATGAGGTCCAAACTTGACCCTAGTTTGAGGAGACGGCAGTAACCCCTAGGGTGACTTCATGGGACACCTTTTTCTTTGTCCACAAGGTAGACCTGCGACCCCTGGGAACTAGTCATTTTAGATCTACCTTCCTGTCATCACTGGCGCCTTCTAAAATGACAGCAGGGTTCAGAATAACGATATTCGCCACACACGTGCTTTGTGGGGACGCTGCGACCACACTGGCATCCCAGGGGGATTTCCATCCGGTCTGCAAACCTTCAGTCAAAGTCTTACCGTGCGAAGTGTCTAAGAGGAATTTCGGGAGCTCTGCTGCGTCTCAGCTACGTGACGCTTTTCCCTTCTCAGGCTATCTGGGCACTACGTGCTGCCGCGCATTCATTCAAAACACAGTCCGTGGCGACCAGACAAGGGAGGTGGGCTGAGGCGCGGGCCGCAGAAGCGCACTAGACAACCTTACCTACCGTTGTGGGACATCCCGACCGAAAGGCACTTGTGGAAACGACAGTATTGGCACTTATTGCGGTTCTTTTTCTGAATCTTGCAGCTGCGGTCACATCTGTCATAGGCCAGCTTCAGCCGGATGGTTCGCCGGAAGAAACCCTATGGGATGGACGCAAGGTTGGGGAGGGGTGTTTCTTGTCGTTCATTTGCTGTACTTTTCAAATGAACTGAAATTAGTAAAATCGTTCTAAGAAGCCTGACTTCATTGGGACAAACTGAAAAATTTAAATTTCATTACACGTAAGAAGAAAAACTAACAAGATGAGGCAAAATTCAAAGTCGTTTCAAGACATCCTTGTCTGGCTTGGGAAGACAACGGTTATCGTCTCCCAGAGTCACTTAGTCCCAATTTGTGCAAGTGTCGCTTTCCCTCCCCAACTCACGTCCAGATCTGTGACTGCACAGATCTCTGTGTAAGAGAATACTAGGCCCCCTCAAGACAAAAATTATAATGAACTCATAAAAGGCAGCCACCTGTTTGTAAAGAACGTTCACGCTTTACAAAAGCTTATCTTAAACTCTACCCAGTAAGAACCTTTAGTATTTAGTCCATGAGAAACAAAATGTAACAACAGGAACTCAGCCACAACCCGGGGGGAAGTTACTCTGCAAGTAGCTTCTTTCACAAGTTCATGGTCAGAAGGCTTGTGCGCCCGCGGGAGCAGGGACAGCAATTTCTTGGGGGGCAGGAGGGAGGTTGGCGCCTTCCCTCAGCTGGATCTCTAAGTCTGTAAAGTGGGGATGGCCAGAGCAGGCCAGGAGCACGAGGAGGCTGAAGAGAGAATTCTGCCCGTCGGAAGGCAGTGTGGCCCTTTCTCCCCCCAGCCCAGGCCTCCGAGGCCAGCCCGGGCTCGGGTGCGGCGATGCTGTCAAGGACGTGGGTTGTGCCTGCACCAGGAAGGGCTGTGGTGTCTTCCAAAGTCAGTAAACCGTCTCAGCATGCACAGGGGAAGATTTCGGATTTTAACCGAACACTGAGATGACGAGACACTGCGCGTATTAGGTACATGAAATACCGAAGCTGAGAGTGTACACAAAGTCCTAAAAGCACGATGTGGGGGCCTGACACCGCTGACTGACAGATCCTTTTAGTGATGATCAAAATCTGTGTTTAAAAAGAAGCAGCCATTGTCCCGAGCAGGGACACTCTCCCCTGCTGGGGTCCACCGTACCTTACAGCCTTCACACGCGTGAACTCCGTAATGGTAGCCTGAAGCTTTGTCCCCACAGATCCTACATTCAATGTTCAAGGCTATGCTGGAAGGTTCATCAGCACTACCGGCCGCCACTGGGTACGTGACCGACGAGGGGCTCGAGGCTGGTGAGAGGGTGTCTGAGAACAGAGGAGAAAGACCGATGAGCGTTCCAGACAACGTTGCCGTCGATGTCTATGCCAGGTTCAAGAGGACACGACTGCGTGTGAGGAGGCGCTGGCCAGGAGGCAGAGCTCCGGCCTGGGCTGGCCCCTGTCCTGGGCTGTCCCACCCCCGCCTGTGTGCCTCCAGTTACTGCGGTGACATCCGCAAAGCGGCTGGACCGCCCCTGGGTTCTGGACCCACACACCCAGCTGTCTCCCCCCGACCCCTGACCCCGGCGCAGCCTACGCACAATTTTTACTTTGCTTCCCTCCACTCCTCTGCAAATGTTAACTCCGTAAATCACACCACAATACAGGACGAAAATCCATGTGGGCAACACCGGAAGCAACACTCCAGGAAAGATTGAAAAAAATTAAGCTGACTTCCTTAAAATTAAAAACTTCTTTCTGCTCTGCAGAAGACACTGCCAAGAGAATGAAAAAGACAAGCCACGGGCAGGGAGACAGTGTTCGCAACACACACATCTCATAAAAGACTTGTATCCAAAATACACAGAAAAGTCTTAAAACTCAACAATAAAACAAACCGCTCAATTAAAAAAACAGGCAGAAGATCTGAACAGACGCCTCACTGAAGAATGGTAGCAAATCAGTATCACTTGCCATTTGGAAATTGTGAATTAAAATTAGACGTCCCTATGCACCTATCAGACTGGCGAAAACAAACAGACAAGCACTGGGGCACCTGGGGGACTCAGTGGGCTGAGCGTCTGCCTTTGGTGCAGGTCATGATCTCGGGGTCCTGGGATCGAGTCCCGTGTCAGGCTCTCTCCTCAGCAGGGCGCCTGCTTCTTCTCCCTCTGCCTCTCCCTCTGCTTGTGCACATGCATGCTCTTGCTTTCTTAAATAAATAAGTAAACCTTTTTAAAAATTAAATTAAATTAAACAAACAAAGCCCTGACAATAGCGCATGCTGGTGAGGACACGCAGCGACAGGAATGCTCGCCCGTGGCTCGTGGGAACGCAGAATGGTGCAGCCACACTGGAGGACAGTTTGGCAGAACAGTCTTAAAGGAATTACGCTCCGAGGTATTTAGCCAAGTGATCTGAGGACTAAGTTCACACAAAAACCTACACATGAATGTCTATATCAGCTTTAGTGTTAATCTCCCCAAAACAGAAGCAACCAAGATGCCCTTCGATAGGTGAAAGGATAAGAAGGGAAAGCCAGTCTGAAAGGTTATAAACTGTACGATCCAAATATCTGATGTTTTGGGGAAGCTGAATCATAGGTCTGGCACAAAGGTGAGTTGCTGGGGGAGGGTGGGAGGTAGGTGAACAGGTAAAACAGATTTTTGGAGATGGTGAAACAATTCATATGAAAACATCATGGTGAAGACACAACGTGATGCCTTTGTCAAAACCCACAGAACTTTACAGTACAGAGTGAGCCTTCATGTGCGCAAATAAAAATTGAGGAGATTGGGGAACTATGCTGGGGGAATGTAGAGTGTGACAAAGCGAGCTCACTGTGTCACACATGCACAGAATGGCTTCCCTGAAGGAGGTGTGGAGAAGACCCCACCCAAGGCAACTTGGAAAGGAGTGGCATCTATGAGACCAAAGGCAAAGGAGCTGCGTGTCAGCTTGGGGTGTCCGTGGAGAAAGCAGCTCCCACAGGGGACAGGTTAGCCACCCTGATGCCACCACTGTGTAGACCGGAGACAGACCATGGATGGAAGGAACGGTGGCGTGGGGGCCAGGCCTCTCACTGTGGGAGCAGGAGCTAGCAGATCGGCTGGGAGAGGTGAGAACGACCCATGTGGTGGCGGGTTAGTGCCGCAGGCATCAGCACAATAAACAGAGATACAAATGGTGACATACAGAAATGTTTGGGGACCTATGGGTATACGTGGGTTAGAACATACCCATATCTCTTTGCTCCATCCGCTAAGAGAGCCTGAAAGAGAAGACACTCCAGCAGCAACCTGAAAGGACAGGGGAGCAGCAGCCAGGACTCTGACACGGCTGGATATAGTCCTGTGACCACCTCTCACGGTGAAAGCCTCAGAATCCGTAGGCCATCAGGTAAGGGACTCAGAATGATTTTGCCTCAGTATTGGGGCAGACTTAATACTTTTATGGTTCCATCTAACACAGGACCCAAAAGGTCAAACATTTTCCAAGTAACTTAACTGCGTCCCAGAACAGACCTCAGAAGTATTTATGGGAATACAAAAATATCCATCATGAACAAAGTTCACAATGCATGGCATCCGATAAAAAAAATTACAGGGGCACCAGGGTGACTTAGTTGGCTAAGCGCCCAACTCTTGATTTCCGCTCAGGTCATGATTTCAGGGTTAGGCTACACCTGAACAAACACAGATGATTAAAGTTATGACTGTATCCTAATGCGTTCAAGGAGCAGGAAGAAAGACTAGAGACTGGGTGGAAAAGCACCACATGGCACCTCTAGTGAGTAAGACTACACCACCTAGTGTGAGAAATACACTGGATGGGATCAGAGCCGGCTTAGACACTGCAGAAGAAAAGATTAGTAAATGTGAGATACAGCAAAAAACAAAAACAAAAACAAAAACAAAAACAAAACAAAACAAAAAACCTATCCAAAATCAAACACTGAGAGAAATAAGATGGAAAAAAAAAAAAGCTTCATAAGTGAAATATACCACCCATTTAAGGAAGAACTAGTATCAATTCCACAGAAATACAGAAAACTGTAGAGGAGGGGGTATTTCCTAATTCATGCCATGAGGCCAGCATTAATCTGATACCAAAACCAGATAAAGATTTTACAGGAAAACTAGAACCAGTATCATTCATGAACAAAGACACAAAAATTCTTAACAAAATTTTAACAAGTCCACCATGTACAGAAAAGTCAATCCATTATGACCAAATAGGATTTATTCTGGGAATACAAAGTTGACCTAATCTTTGAAAATTAAATAGTATAATTCGCTGTATCAACCAAGTAAAAAAAGAGAAGTCACTTGATCATCCTACTAGATGAAGAAATAGTATTGGACAAAATCCAACATTAACTTCTGATAAAAACTCACAGAAAACTGGGAAGGAGAACTTCTTCAATCTAGGAAAGGGTATCTATGAAAAACGGTTATTGTCATACTTAGGGGTGAAAGACTGAGATCAGGAATAAGGCAAGGGTGTCTCCTTATTCAACATTATACTGGAGATTTCCAACCAGTGTAATAAGGCAAGAAAAAGAAATAAAGGCATCCAGCTTAAAAAGGAAGAAGCAAAACTGTCTTTATGTACAGATGACATAATTACCTGTGCAGAAAATTCTAAAAACCTATAAAATATGAAACACTTGGCAGTGAACATGACCCCCAAAATATGAAAGATGCGTACACTAAAAACTAGAAAACATTGCAGAGAGAAAATTTTTTTGAAGATTTTATTTATTTGACAGAGAGAGCAAAAGAGAGCACATACAAGCCAGGTGGTGGGGAGAGACAGAGGGATCCCAGGACTCTGGGATCATGACCTGCCGAAGGCAGACGCTTAACAACTGAGCCACCCAGGCGCCACCCCCCCCCCGAAAGAAATTAATGAAGAGCTATCCAAGAGGGGAAATAAGTTCATGGTTCAGAAGGCTTGGTGTTGGTAAGACGTCAATTCTCCCCACATTGATCTTTTGACTTAAGGCAATCCCAATCGGACTCAGCAGGCTTTTTTGGTAGAAATTGAAAAACTGATTCTAAAACTACCAGCACACCCAAAACATCTTCAGGAAAGAAGAATAAAGTTGGAGAATTTAGTGAAACTTGCCTTCAGGCCTTATGATACAGCTACAGTAAGCAGAAATTAGTGGCACTGGTGTCAAATGAGACAAACAAACGGAACTGAAACAGGCCCAGGCACGTAAACCTATTGATTTTTGACGATGACATAAAGGCCGTACAGTGGAGATAACAGTCTTTTTAATAAAGTCTGTGAAAACAATTACAAATGCAAAAGAGAGAGAGAAAAAAGAAATGAGTTTTGAGGCATATATGAAAATTAATTCAATAGATCTAGACAAATTCCGTAGAGCTAGGGCAAAAATGTAAAACCTAAAAAATGTCAAACTTACAGGATAAAGTGACTCTGGGTGAGGCAAGTATTTCTTAACTATGACACAGAAAGCAGGATCCATGGGGGAAAAAAAAAAACACTGACAAATTGCACTTCTTCAAAATTAAGGACTTCTGTGTTTTGAAAACCACTGCTAAGGGAAGGAAAAGACAGGCCACAGACGAGGAGAAGCTATCCAGAAATCACACCTGATACAATACTTGTATCCAGAATATCTGAATACCTCTCAACAGTCAAAAGCAAGGAAGCCACTCAATTTAAAAATGGGCCAAAGGTTTGGACAGAAATGTCATCCAAGAAGATGTGTACGTATGAGGCACAAGCTTGGAGTTATCACATAAGCAAGTCACGGGGCAGAGACGTACAGCATTGCAAGTATGGTCTGAACTCTCGTGATAACACTGTATGGCGACAGACGGTGATGGTGCGTAGCAGAGAGCACTGTGTCATGCACGCAACTGTGAAATCACTGTGTTGTATACCGGAAGCTGATGTAACATTGTGTGTCAACTATGCTTCATTGAAAATATTTACAGGGGCGCCTGGGTGGCTCAGCCAGTTAAGCGTCTGCCTTCGGTTCATGTCATGATCCTGGAGTCCTGGGATCGAGCCCCACATCATACTCCCTGCTCGGCGGGGAGCCTGCTTCTCCCTCTCCCTCTCCTGCTTCTCTCTCTGCTTGTGCGCGCGCTCTCTCTCTCTCTCTGTCAGATAAATAAAATCTTTAAAAAAAAGAAGTGATATACTGTTCTGGAAAAGACTTTGGCAGTTTCTTAAAAGTCACACATGCGTCTACCTTACGTCCCAGCCAATCGCTCCTAGGTATTTAGCGGAGAGAAGCGAAAGCACACGTCCACAGAGAGACTTGGACTTGAATGTTCTCAGCAGCATCATTTGCAACAGCTGATACCCAGAAGCAACTGATATGTTCACCGACAGCTGTGTGGGTAAAGAAACAGTGCGCATCCACACAACACATAAAAAACCGGAGCTTCTGGTATGTGCTTCGATGCAAATGAATCTCAAAAGAATTTTGATGAGTGAAAGAAGCCAGCTGAAAAGAACACCTACCACGTTATTCTTTTTATATGAAACTCTAGGAGCTACAGACAGATCTATAATGAGAGAAAGATTGATGTTGCTCAGGGGAGGGAGGGAGACCAAGGGGTGGGGAAGAGGGTTTATAAAAGAGCACAAATAAATTTGGAGGTGATGGGTTTGGTCACTGTTTTCATTGTGGTGATGGTTTCACACTCAAAATGTGTGTGTACACATCAAATTGTACACGTTAACTATGTGCAGTTTACTGTGTGCCATAAAGTTGCGAAGGAAAATCGGGGGAGAAAGATAGATTGGCCTCGCAGCAGCCTCGCCCATCTGTTCTCCTGGGTGTAAAGTTTAAAGTGAATACATTTTATAGACGGCCCTTCCACGGAAGCAATTTACATAATGCAGAAATACCACCGAGGGATGTAAAAATCTAATTTACGAAGAAGCGGTAATCTCATCTCAAATTAGCTAGTCCCACCAGCCCTGGAGAACCTGGGAAGGAAACGAAGCAAGATTTTAAGAAGCGAGAGGTGACGCCAAATGACAAAAAGGATCAACCACAACACAACCGCACACCCAGGGCCTGGAAGGCCAGGGGCCCAGGGTCAGGGGTGTGTGTCGCAGACGCTTCAATGTGATCACTTTTGTAAGCTTCCCCTCTTTGTTTTTGCCACAGAGTTCCTTGGAATTGGTTGAAGACCAGGATGGAACTCTCTCCCCGCAAACCCTTGCTCTTACTTTATTCAGAGGCAAAGCATATGTCCGCCCATGGACTTGGGTCTGGTATGGCTTTTGATGGGAGCATATGGACCACGAGGCTAGTTTATATGACATTTCCAGGTCTTATATGTCAGAGCTTTCAGATGGCTTAGGAATATATTTTATTTTATTTTTTTTTAAAGATTATTTATTTATTTTTTATTTGACAGAGAGAAATCACAAGTAGGCAGAGAGGCAGGCAGATAGAAAGGGAGAAGCAGGCTCCCTGCTGAGCAGAGAGCCCGATGCGGGGCTCGATCCCAGGACCCTAGGATCGAGCCCAATGCGGGGCTCGATCCCAGGACCCTGGGATCATGACCTGAGCCGAAGGCAGAGGCTTAACCCACTGAGCCACCCAGGTGCCCCTAGGAATATATTTTAGATTATCGTTCTTGACAACGACCTAAAACACAACCTTGAAACAAATGGAAGAACGTAATTTTGGATCCCTCTTGTTTGAGAGTGAGGACTTGGGAGAGAGAAAATCCAGGCAGAGCGGCCACTGTGAACTCTATCTTCCCGGAGAAGGTGGGTGTCTGCACACTCTTTCCATCCATGGCTGGAACAGAGTTTTCCAGGGGTTTTACAACTACACACCCACCCTGCTTGCACAAGTTCCTTATTTGAGAACGACCTCAAGAGCATGTGTGACCTAAAGGAAAGCCTATCCCCGAATCTTTCATTATAAAATGAAGGACATGTTTTCCAAAGGGGGGATCTGCCTTCTTTTAATAAAAAAAAAAAAAAAAAGAAAAAAGAAAAAAGAAACATGGACACAGATAAATCTTCTCAAATCCCAAAGAAAAAAAATTTCTGATTGTCAGTATAACCACAAATAGTATGTATACTGGTCAGTAGGCTCCGTGTCTACAATGTGGTGACTCAAAGATGCATTTGGATGGGTTGAGAGCTGGGTTTGACCCTGGGCTTGTCATCTTCAGCATGTCCCAGTGTCCTGGGGTCTGTCTCTCTTCCTCTTTCCTCAAATAAACAGAAAAACGAGCTCAAACATTGTTCTTGGGATTCAGGTAGACAAGGCATATGCACTGGCTACCATGGTGCCCAGTAGCCTGGGCTGTCACTGTCCTGGACACTAGCACAGGTCGGCCATGAGGCGACCTACTGGGGCACTGAAGGTGATCCCACACCCCCGAGGCTTTTCCTTGCTCGCCTCCCTTGCTGTTTCTGGAAGCTCCCATCACCCTAGACGCTTGCTCCTTTCCCTCAAAGCTCACTCCCTCGATAACAAGTCATGAAAAAGACAGTCAAAATGCAAACCATTGGGGTGCCTCGGTGGCTCAAATGGTTAAGCATCTGCCTTCAGCTCAGTTCATGATCTCCAGGTCCTGGAATCGATCCCCACGTCGGGCTCCCAGCTCAGCTGGGGAGTCTGCTTTCCCCTCTCCTCTGCTGCTCCCCCTGCTTGTGCTCTCTCTGTGTCTCTTTCTCTCAAATAAGTAAAGACATAAATCTTAAAAAAAAAAAGTGAATCATTTATAAAGGTCTGTTGGGGTCACTACAAAGGCTGTTAGGCCAGGAAGGCAAGAGAGTCCAATAATGCGTCATCTCCCTGGGGTCTCACGTGGATCGTGCAGTCCCTGACTTTCTGGGTCGAGGACACTGCTGCCAAGAGGGATGTTCTTACGAAGAACTTGGCTTCAGAGCCAGCTGAGGGGCACAGGTTGAGGTCCTGGCACGGTCTCTTTCTAGCTACATGACCGGGCCACGTTACCTCATAGCTGTGAGTTTATTTCCACTTGTAAAACGATAACGGTCTTCTCACTGAGATTTTATGAGGATTGTGTGAGGCTGTGCACAAGGTGCTTTCTCCTTCTGCCAGGAATGCTCTTTCCTGCTGCTTTTATTTTTCGTTAAAGCACCTCAAACATACAGAGAAATATACAGGAGGGTACCTGCTGCCCAGATTTACAAATGGTCATGTTTCATCACACCGCTTCACGCCTTCTGTCTGAAGTCCCGGCAGGACCCTCTCCCCAGTCCCACCTGCCTCTCGGCAGGACACCGACACCGTGGAGCTGGCACGCGCTTTCCCAGATGTGACACGGACCTACCGACCGCATTCGGCCCTGTTTGGTGTTGGAGACCTCACACGCATCGAACTGTACAGAATATATCGTCAAGCTTATTTTCATTCTTTGTTTATCTTCATGCTTTTTACATGGATTCGAGTGGAGACACATGGAGCTAATTCCTTGAGGTCAGGATGAAGAACTCCGCAGCAGGAAGCTTTCACAATCCGCTTTCCCCGCTTCCTATGTGTCCCCACCGCGGGGCCACCACGCCGCAGGCGCTATCCCAAATACGGCTGCCACGCGCACCCGTCTGCGTGTCTCCTTTTAAACGATGTCTGTCCCCAGCGGGCCGCTGGGTTGAGAGCGCAGGCACCTCCCACTACTCTCTCTACAGAGGCTTTATCAGCGCACACGGCTCCCGCCGTCACCAAAGTCAGCGCGCCGTCACGAAAGCCATCTTCCTGGCGCGGGAATTGGCCAGAAGACGGTTGGCGGAAAAGTGCTCTGGGTTAAGGACTCGACGCATGGGAGCCTTGTCCGATGAGGTTCACACCGCCGCACCCAGGGCTGGCTTCAGTGCTGCCCGGAAGGATGGCGGGTTCCGCCGTTTCTTCTCTGTGACACCGGAGGCTATGTGGACAGACCCCAGGTTTTATTTCTTTGCATCTGCCCCACTGATACTAGTTGCAGGGTTGTTTTTTTTTTTTTTTTAAGATTGTATTTATTTATTCGAGAGCAAGAGCGTGCGAGCAGAGGGAGGAGCAGGGGGAGAGAGAGAATCTCCAGCAGACTCCGCGGAGCACGTGGAGCCCAACGTGGGACTCGTTCTCAGGACCCTGAGATCGTGACCTGGGCCGAAACCAAGAGGCGGACGCTTCACCGACTGAGCCCCCCAGGCACCCCTTTCCTGCAGTTCCTGATGCAGTGCAGAAAATAGGGAGGTGGTTCATATACATTTCCAGATTAAAAAAAAAATCATCCTTTTTATTATAATAGGAGCCTCTGCTTTGAAGAAATAGAAACTCGGACTTTTTTAGAAATGAAGCTGACTGCCTTAACTGAATTTCAAGCGTTATTTGATTTGCATATGGCTTTTAAAAGTGGGCATGCTGCGTGTCTCACAGTGTCTCCTGAAAGGCCCCCAGGCCAGCGGACTCAGTGTCATGCTCTATCATGTCTAAACAGTTCACGGCACAAAGACGGGACTACTTCTTTGCCAGGTAAAGCGAACACTTTTCCTGCAGGAAAGCAAAACAAAACAAACAACAAAAGACTTAACTAAATAAAGCGCTATAGGATACAGCACACTTACCCGTAATAACAGATCCGTCTGATCCCGGGCCACTTCCTAAATACTGGTATTCCGCAAAACTGAAGCTTCCAGAACTGTCCTCGCCGATGGATTGCGAAATCTCTTGGATGTTTCCCATTTCTTGTAGAAATTCTTCAGATAATGGGCTTTCCAGATCGTCAGCCTCGAGTGGGGAGAGGGGGCAAATCGGGGTTTCTGTGTCTACCATCTTGACGAGAGGGTTCTGGAAATGTAGCCGAGGCCCAGCCTGGGAGGAGAGAGAAGTAGCCAGTGAGTCAAACACAGAGGAACACTTTTCCTTCCTTGAAAACCTCCTGTGCCCATGACGACCCACTGAATTCATAATCTAAGAAGGGACAGTGCTGACCACCCTTTCTCGGCATGCCTCTTGATGAGCACGCTTGGAAAGTGGAAATCTTTCAACACGACATGTTTAGGAGACAAAGCCGATCCTGCGAGAATCAGTCACTGGCTACCGAGCGCACAGCGTGTCAACACACGGTGTCTGACTGCACAGAAGTGGCCGCGGACACAAAGTCCCTGCTTGCCTAGAGCACGAGTTTCGGTGGGGACACAGACAGCAAATAAGCGAATACACGTGGGGACTGAACGTCTGCCGGTGCCCCGACAGCACAGTGAGGGCAGATGGGGACAGACGCTGCCTTACAGGGGGCACTGCCTGGCCGAGCTGGGGACAGTAGGCCCTGACAGGGTGCACTGCACAGAGATCTTGGGGGAGAATGTTCCAGCGAACAGTGCGTGCAAAATCCCCACAATGGAAGCCTCCTAGGAACGCGCAGGCCAGTGTGGCTCAGCGCAGGGGCGCACAGAGAGCAGGAGGCACAAGGCATCAGCACACACCCTGGTGTGATAGTCTATGTTCTCCTACCCGGGGGTAACTCACGCCGGTTTTCCTTAATAAATGATTGCACACTTACCGGTACAGCGTAGAGTTTAAAAAACCCACCCATGTGCGTGTCTAACAAAGCTAGACTGTTTCAGCTGGCAAACAACAGAACGCTCTCCAGGTGGGTACTGTTATGAGCTGAACTGTGTGCTGCCCAAATCCCTATGCTGGAATCCTCACCCCAGGACCTCAGAACGTGGCTATATTCAGAGAGAGGGTCTTGAAGAGGCCCCTAATTTAAGACGAGGGTCTTTAAAGCCGGCTCTGAGCGATCTGATTGGTGTCCTACGAAGAGCGACGTGGGAGACACAAAAAGAGACACCAGGGGCGCGTGTGCCCAGGTGCACAGGTATGTGGCAGGTCCAGCTGCCTGAAATGGCCTCCCATCTCTGTCCTCCTGAGGTCCCGCGCCAGGTCCATCCCAGGCCTGGCAGTCATGCGTGGCCCAGTGACATTTCGCTTCCGGGACCGCTTTCCCATCTGAAGCAGTCCCCGTGAAGGCCACAGCTCGCGGCACCGAGAGGACCCAAGGAGGTACAAGCCGACCCCAGCCAGGGCTGACCTCGAGGCGCTGCCATCACATGGTGACCACCGGACGCCAGGCTCGCTCAGCTGAGTGAGAACACTATTCCAGAGCAAATCCGCGGAACGTGCTCTTCAAAACACGTTCACAGTTCAGCCCTGCTTCAAGGAAACATCTTTAAGTGGAAAGCTGAAGGGAGGTCTTGACTTCCTTTAGAAATGCAAAATGGGTACAAGTCTCACATTTTTGTGGAAGTCACATCTCCTGCTTAGAATTCAGACAGTAAGTTCTCATGGTTGATAATAACACACAGGAAAAATAACAGGGACCCGTTAGCCTTTCATAGGATTTAAAAGACTTTCTGTGTAATCTATATTTCCATAAGCAGGCAACGGCTCTGTGCAGTTTCTTCTTTCGTGTTTTAGTCTGCGTTATATCGGAAGGCAGGTTTCTTCAAACGGCAAGCCAGACAGTAGGGTAAGTATTATTTAAACTATTTTTCACCACAAACAAAAGGTTAACAACTGCAGTCACTAAAGTAAAATATTAACTGTGAAGTTTAGCCTAGTACCAGAGAGCTGGGCAGAGGCTGTGAGGTCAATGGGGCTGGGACCACCTTCTCCTCGGGCTCCCAGTGCTGCAAGGGAAAATGTGTGTGGACGGCAGCTTTTTTTCCCTGCAAATATTCTCTGTTCCAACCAGGAGCGTCATAGCCGGAAGAACGGATCTTTGACTAGAAAATGATGTTCGTTTCCTTGTCATTACACTCAGGGAGTTAGAAAACTCTTACCGCTTTACTTTTCAGTTGCTTTTAAAGCACACCTGAGAGTTATTTAGGGGAACGTCGGTCCTGCTGTTCATGAGGAGCTAACAAGATAAAATCCGTCCACAGAGGGAGGCGACACTGTCCTGAACTCCTGCCAGAGGCCTGGCGTTTGCCCAGATCACTGAATCACCGGCTCTTTCTTGCTTCTGGCCAGAGCAGATAACGCAGGGCTCCCTTCGAAGGTGTCCCCAGGTAGAGAGCCGAGGCGGCCGGGCACATACCCCAGCCCACCTGCCCTGTGGCTCCCGGTGTGCCTTGGCTCCCGGCCCTCCCCCCGTCGCTGTGGCTTCTGCTCCAGCAGCAGAATTATCACAGGAAGTCTGGCTCTAAAGTCCACACGGCAGGGCCACTGCCCAGTTCCTCGAGGAGAACAGACCAGGCGCCAGTTACTGTGTCCTCCGCCCCCGGTGCTCTGGAGGGACAGACGGGCGCAACAGACTGATCTCTTTTCTCAGCCGCTCCCAGTCTGGCCAAGGAGGCGAGACGAACGGCTGGAGGAGAAGGCGAGCACGCCCGCAGAACGCCCTGGGTCTTCAGTTTCCTCGTGCAGGGGGGCTCCCACGGGGGCCGAGAGCCCGGGAAAAGGGCGGCGGAGCTCCCCACCCAGCTCCCACTAAGACAATCTTGTGCAATCTTGGAGTTCCTTCCCGAACCCGAGGCCTGCCGGGGTTCTCTCTCAACACATCTCTCCCTTCCGGCCCAATTTAAATGTTAGAGCTGCAGCTTGTTATTTCTGAAACTCTGAATTCTCCTTTTGGGTCTCAGTCGAGCATTTACCCATCAGAATATGCAAAATCTATAGAAGGTTAAAAAAATAGGAAGAAAGAAAGAAATGACAAGAAATAAGGAAGGGAAGAAGAGAAAGGGGCAGAAAGAAGGAGACGTAGATACTATTACCCTTCTGTGTCACTGAGGGCAGGAGGAGCGCCGGATGGATTTTAACCGTGACCCACGACCTTTACCCTATAGCGTTTTCCAAATCACCAACTCTCAGGTGGCGTGACTTTTAAAAGATTGGGCTAAAATGAGCTGCTAATGGCACGATGAGCTCTTACTCTGTGAAGCCAAGCGAGACTCAGCACACCCTCCTCCGGGTTCCCCCCGCAGCACCTCGGCCGATTCCGACAGAGCCCTAATTACATGCAGCGTGAGAACGTTTCACGTCTGTCTTCAGGGCAGAGAATGTGTTTTGCTAATCCCTGTACCCATAGTTCTCGCACAATCCTTATGGTGCAGAGGGGATCCGGTTTCTGTTTCCGGCGCTTCGCTACGACGGGTACAGCCTGTGCCCCCGCGGGTCACCCCGGCAGTAATTCGCTGCGAGTCTGCGAGGACTCCCCGGCCCTGTGTTAGCAAGTGGGGCCTGCCGTCACCCAGATGGCACAGGCGGACCCGGCGCGTCCCAAGACAACGGAGCGTGAGGGTATCTAGATCCGCAGCCGGTGTGGTTCTGCGTTGGGAAAGTGACCAGAACCTGCCCGGGGAAGCAGCATCACCAAGACGTGAGAACAAAGCAAAAGGGAAATCAAGTCTGGTGAGTTACAAAAGGCTCCTGGTCGGCAGGAACGAGCTGTGTCGAGGGGGAAGGAGGGAGCCGGGCTGCCGCCGCCAGCCCCTTTGCCCCGAGGGACAGGCCTTGGGGCGAAGGTGTGAATGCAGGAGCCGCTTAACTCTCCACCTCAGAAACGACAGAGGACGTGGGAGAAGTTCTGTGCTAGAGTGGGTGCTTTGAGGATAAAGTGTAGGACTTTCATTTCGCCACATGCTTGGAGTCAAGGACCAAGGAGGACTCACGTCCTTGTCGGCTCCTGGGGCCGTGACTGTGTCAGACCCGTCTCTGTGCCCCTACATTGCTAATGGAGTTTCTCGGACCTGCACGGCCCTTCGTAAATATTTTCTGAAATGAAACATTAAATAACAGCTCGATACTGTCCCAACTATCAAGATGGTTTTGTACGTTATGGGATCAGATACTCAAGAGCAAGAACAGTGGGCGCTGGGCTTGAACTCCCCCCTACTCAGCCCTGTATTTGACCCAAAAGGGTCCGGACACATAGTGACAAACATGGAACTTTGACTTCGCTGCTCCTTATCTTTCTGTCAGCAACCCCGACTTATCACGCTGTAAAAGCCCTCAAATTACACTTAATGTGCTTACTAATGCCACCTCGTAGAGGCGATTTACATTTTCTGCTGCGAAATTAAGTCCGATAAGACTTCGCTGGGTGGTGGAAAGGTAGAAGGATGGGATTTTCGTCAGACGAGTACCACTTACATGGCAGGGAAGGGAACTCTCAGACTAGGAACTTTTCCATGTTCCACCAACGGCCATTCATGGCCTCGTCAGATGCTTTATACTCTTCTGTATAACTTTTAGATCTCTAATATTTAGAGGCTTCAGCTGAATTTGTTGGACTAGCATTTAAAATAACATTTCAAAATAAACAGAGAAACGCTACAAAGCCCTCTGTACCTTCACGTGGCACCCGAAGTTCATAGAAACGGATTAACCATTGCCGCCTGCCTAATGATGAACGTGCTCCCGAAGTCAGGACAGAAAAGGCCTCCGACAGACTCGGAAGCAGAGAGGACAGCACCAGAGCGTGGTAGCGGGAAGGGAGCCTGCGACTGGGTGTTTTAATGAATTAAGCCAAAGGCGGGGTAATTAGGAGCAGTTTGCATGCCACACAGTTATCTGGGGACATCTAAGATCTTCTCCCAAGGACGCCTAAGGCATCAGCATTTTGTAATCAAAAGAATTTGGTGCGTGAAAATGGCTGAGGAGGGGTGCCTGGGTGGCTCAGTCGGTCACTGGGTGTCTGCCTTCTGCTCGGGTCATGATCCAGAGTCCTGGGATCGAGCCCCCATCGGGCTCCCTGCTTGGCAGGGGCACTGCTTCCCCCTCTTTCCACTCTCCCTGCTTGTGTTCCTCTCTCGCTGTGTATCTTTCTCTCTGTCAAATAAATAAATAAAATCTTTAAAAAAAGGAAAGAAAATGGTTGAGGAGTCCAATGTGGCAGGGAAGCCATGAGTCTCGGCGCCCTTACCTCTGAAGGTGCGAGAAGAGGGGCGGACAGTCGGTTGAGCCTCCAGCTCTTGGTGTCGGCTCAGGCCATCATCTCAGGGTCGTGGGATCGAGCTCAGGCTCCCCACTCAGCACGGAGTCTGCCTGAGATTCCCTCTCCCTCTGCCCCTCCCACTCAAGCTCTCTCTCTTCCTCTCTCTAAAATAAATAGATCTTTAAACAAAGAAAAACACGCAAAGAAGAATGTTCCCAAACACTTCCAAGAAAACTCCTGCCCGTTTCGCACAAAGGTCACACTGTGTGATGGAATCTCTTTTCACTTCAAATCCGGCAAGTTTCCCATTCTCCTGAAGCCGGGGCTCTCGTTTTTAAATAGTCTTATCTCTGCTGGTGGTGAAATTAAAACAGTTACAGGAAAGCCCTAACTCGGACGCGTGGCGCGCTGAGCTGAGAAGCTCGTCCTAAGAACCAGCAGTCGCCCGAGATACGATCCCTGTTTGCCGCACGAAAGCCCTGCTCTGATGAAGACGGAAACCTAGCACCGAAGCGTGAGGACCCAGGGCCTCGCCAGGGACGACAGTGAATGACGACATTCCGGAACAAGGGAGGCCCTGCCTGGTGATGGCAGCATGACATCAGACACCCAAAAACCAACTCTGCGAGGCTGAGCCTTCATTCTCTGGGCTAAACCAATGCTGGTCACCTTTGGGTGCGGAGACCACGTTTTATGAACTTCCGGAAACACGTGAAGGGCCACCTCCGCTGGCAACTGCCTTAATCCTGGACAAGACCCTGGCGGAGGCAATCTCAGCCCCAGAGGGACCCACGGGCCCAGGGCAGCGAGCGAGCCGGGAGCACCGGCTGAGCATCGCCTTGGGCAGGGTCCTAGGAACAGCCAGACGTGCTGGGTGAAGTTCGCCAGTACCCGGGCAGGGCAGCTAGTATCTGCCCCATTTCCAGAGGAGAAACCCAGCCGTTCAGGGAGGTGAAGAACTCGTCCGGCTAGCGGGGGGGAGACGTGAGCACACGTGACTGCAGAGGCTTGAATGTGGGGAATCCTGGGGGGCGGGGGAAGGGGGCATCCAGAGAGGCTCCCGAAGGAGGGGATGCCCAAGTTGAATCCTGAAAGGTGAGTAGAAAGCAATGCAGAAAGCAGTGACAGGAACGAGGCTAAGGGAGCAGCCATGTGTACGGTGACCTGAGCATCACCAGTAGACGGCGGCGAAGGGACGCTCCAGCTGCTCTGAGACTTGTCCGCTCTGTTCGACTGCGGAACCAACAGCCGTACAACGTAGTGGCTTGAAACACACCCAGCACCCGTGCTTCCTGAGTCCGCGGGCCAGCACTTTGGGCCCCGTCTTCGGGGTCTTCGGATGGGCCGTGTCCTACGGTGAGTACAGGGACGGCAAGACCACGTGTGTAAGCTGCACAGTGTTTCTTCTGCCACGAGCCACGGCTCAAGACAAGTCACGGGGTAAGCTCAGATCCCAGGGATGGGAGAATCTATCCCACCTCTGATGGGGGGGCGGGGCACAAAGATTTTGTGCAGCACAGGGGGGAAGTGGCAAGGGATGAACGGCAGAAGCGGGAGAGGGGGGTCGGGGCGGGGCATCATGGACATCACGGATCCTCTCGGGCAGGGGTGTGGTCCTCGGCCTCCTCTGAGCTGGGGGAGTCAGAGAGGGGTGCTGAGCAGCCCTGGGGTGTCCTGGCTGCAGGGTGGGACCTGCTCATAAGGGAGTCGGGAAGAGAAGCAGCCAGAGTCCTTGCGAGACCGTGGAGACCACCCAGAAGGGGTGTCGGGAGGGAGGGCCGGCGGAACACGAGGGGCCGACACCAGCGAGTCACTGCAGCTGGATGTGGGGCAGACTCGAGGAGAAACCTACGCTCTGGCTCAGGTAAATGGGAGGGTGAGGTCACGTCCATGGAATCCAGGACCACGAAGGAGGAGGGCAGGTCTCCCAGGCGGAGGGAGCTGGGACCAGTGGAAAGACAGGGCCATGGGAAAGCAGCCGCAGGGTTTCTGAGGGACACTCAGGCTCGGCCCCTCCAGCCGCCCTGGCTCCTCTGGGAAGCCACCGTGCAGCCAGCAGTGTTCTCCTCGACGGTTCTTGGTGGCAGCAAGTCCCAACCTCAGGGGACAGGGCAGTGCTGCACATGACGGTGGATGCGGGACCACATCTCTCAGAGCCTCGGTTTCAATGCCTGTGGTCAGGGTCAATTCGATCTGTGCGACAGGTTGTTCTGAGTGTCTGCAGAATGACAGGCACGCGGCCCTCCCCCAAATCGTACCATCCCCAGAGTCAAGACCAGGCCTCATTCAAGTGTAGGCACGAAACCTGCCCTTGAACGCACGGAGTGGATCACAAAGGGAAGGGGAAAACCCTACCAGTAACCAAGAACAGACGGCTGAGACACAGGAAGGATTTCACATCTGTCACTTAAACCAATGACATGGCCTGGAGCGCGATCACCCAGAGTGACCAGCGGCACCCGGCCACCCCTGTAGCTTCTAGATTCTCAGCCAGACACGCAAGACTAGCGTTAACGAAAAAAGGTCCTCTTATCTTTAACTCCCAGGGGACAACCCGTGGAAGTCCAAATTTGCTCAAGGTCAAGAGTAACCAAGTAGAAAGACAATGACTTCCAGGGCAGTGCTATGTCCCGGGGTTAACTCTGGTTTTATGATTTCAGGAAGTTGATAAAAAAAGACGTGCCCATTTTTAACCCTTTCTGCTTGGACTTCCTTCTTTGGTTTTCAGATTAAGGCTACGGTGTTGTGTTTTGCCAGAGCATACAAGTTCTGGATACATTTCCACTTCTTCCAAGTCTGGCAAAAAGCAGCCTGGGAAGAGGAGAACGGGTCAACAGTAGCGTGCTGAACTAGGTGAACTCCAAGGAAAAATGCTTCTTGCTCTATTTATAAAGTTACAGGAAATGGTCAATGCCGGGCGTTTCCGAGGACCGCACAGCCTCTGCCGCGCCCAGCACCCACGTGTCCGAGGAACCGCTGGGGAATTTGTCATTAGCTCCTTCTGTACTTAGAAAAATGACTTTTCCAATATGGGTCAACTTCCTGCCAGGTGAGAACTGCTTTTATGACAGCTTCGTAAATAACATTACGGAACAAAGTCGGTAAATGTGTCTTCAGAGTTTTCTGCCTAAACTGAATGATGGGTGTCTGCTCCTTCTCATTCTGCGTTCTGCTCTATGGCAAAGTAGACCAAAGTAAGAAAAAAGCCCCAATATGGGATAGTTAATATAATGTTTTTGCTAGGTTTCACCCTTCTCCGTAAGGATAGAGGGAAAGGGAACACTTTCTGCGCTGGTTCTATTTACATAATGGACATGTGATATTAGAGTCGTATTTCTTCCGTCACCTAGATGTTGTGTCGTGCTGCTTATCGGTCTGTGTGTGGCCTGTAATAGGCATTTAGGACACAGCTGATGAGGACGTCGCACTTAAACTTGAGGAGTTCCTCATAACTGGGTGGGGGGCGGCGATTGGAAGGGGCAGCCCGACCCCCAGCTTTGCCTCCAGTTGGCTGGGGGCCTCCTGCCCTCCACCTTCCCCAACTGCAGGGGCCTGAAATGTCTCATCTGGAAAGGTCTTCTGCTAAGAGGGAATGCCTGCAGACCCAGCCATGGGCACAGTGGGGCCTGTCCCCTCCCAGGATGACCTCCGCAGCAAGCTGGACGCGACCCTCCCCATCCTCTGCCCAGGACCCCAGCCAGCATTTAAGCTCCTCAGTTTCATATAGAAATAGACGAGCCCAAAATACCAGCCTTCTTCCGAGGTAGGCCTCTGGCAAGAAAGAAAGAGAGCCAATCAACCAACAAATCCTGAAAGATCAACTTGGAAAAATAGAACACAGGAGGAAGAAAAGAAAAAAACCAGGGGAACTGGTATTAATATCCCAGGAAAGAGAAGATACTGCCCTCATGGGAAGAGAAGAATATGCCGTAAAAAGGAAAAGTCAGAGAACAGAAAGCTCCCTTGGGAATTAAAGAACCACCATCACAAACTTGATCAAGAGCGCTTGGATGGAGGCCTCCGAGATGGGAGAAAGCAGGGGGCGGTCAGCAGGCCAGGCGAACAGCAGGAAAAGTAGCCACAAATGAGGTCAAGAATGTTTCTCATGAAGGCGGTGGGACTGTCCAAACCAGGCCTGCCAGAGCATTAGTGAACACAGACCCATAGCAACGCTCATTGCCAGGGGCTCCAGCACACACTGGGGACAAAGAGGAGCTCCTACAAGATCCCACAGGCTTTCCAAAGAGGAAAGACACGTCTTGTGCAAAAGATCAAATACCAGATGCTTTTGGGTTTCTCAAGAGAGTGCTAGAGGCAAAAGAACAGGTCAAGCCCTCCTAGAATGCCAAAAGAAAATTACTTCCAACTCATTACCACAGCTTCAGATAAGCCATCCATCAGGTGGGCGGGTAAAAAAGATCCTGTATATTCTTTTCATGTGCCGGCCGTGTATCTGGGACTCTGGATTCTTCCTCCATAATGCTTGGTACTTGCCTCCTTCTGGTGGCTGGTGGGGGGGGCAGGGTTCCTGGTAGACATGGTTTTTGGACAGGACTGGAGTTTACCTCTGGAATGGCACCTTCCCCAACCATCTAACTTGTAGAGCAGCAGATGTTGCTTATAGACCCCTGTGGGCCAGCTTAGGACCTGGTCATCATTGGCCATTATCCAGATACAACACCACTATCAAGAGATTTCGATGACGCTGACGATGGCAGGAATGCTTCCGGAATCCTCATCGCCTGCCGAGACTATATGAACGCACTTCAGTCTTTAAACAGGCCCAGAAGGCGGTCACTCCTAATATGCTTACTCTATTGATAAGAATACTACAGGACACAATGGTAACATTAACGCACCCAGCATCACCAACTGGCGGAGCTGCGGTTGGAACCCAAGACAGGCGGCCTTGGTTCCTGCTCCTAAGCACCATGCGACATTCCTCCGCGGCATGGGTCCCAGAGCTAATGTTGGTGGCTTCCGATCCCGCTACCAGCAATTTCGAGATGTGATCTGGTTCCTGATTACCTGCAAGGGCTTCCCTCCCCAGTTCACCCATGCTGAGCGCGCTCCTCTGTGTCAACGTGATCCTTTGCTAGAGTCCTCGTGAAGTTTAGAGGTAAGAAAAAAACAACGCAGCATTGCTCTAATGTGTTTTTAAAATGAAGACTGGAGGAGCCCCTGGGTGACACAGTCAGTTAAAGCGTCTGTCTGACTCTTGATTTTGGCTCAGATCAAGATCTCAGGGTCCCAGAACTGAGTCCCGCGAAGGGCTTTGCACTCAGCATGGAGTCTGCCTGGGATTCTCTCTCCTTCTCCCTCTGCCCGTCCCCCTGCTCTCTCTACAATAAACAAATCTTAATAAAACATAAAATAAAGAGTGGAGGTTTCAACTAACAGTGAAATGAAATGTGAAGCTTACTGGAGCCCCCAGTACTTAGGCTGCTAAATGTGTGCATAGCTAGTGGGGAACCGTCGGTCAGCCAGCAGATGGAGTGTCATCTGTCAGCATCTTCACATGGGGTCACTTGAGGCTCAGAGGAAGACCTCAGAACCCAGGCTTCAGTGCTGGTGCTCACTAGGAGCCAGTCGCTTTGTTCTGTTTCTAAAATCGGCTTTATGAATGAGGTGTAAGGGGCATATGACAACTCATGCATATTTAATGTGTATAATTTGATAAGTTCTGACATATGTATACACCTGTGAAACCACCATCATCATCCAGATAATGAACATACCCATCAGCCCCAAACATTTCCTTGTGCCCTTTTGTCGTGCCTCCCTCTCGTCCTCCACACTCCCGTCCCCACTGACCTGCTTTCTGTCGCTGTGTCTTCTGGAGTTTTATATAAATAGAATCACACAGTATATGCCCGTTTTGCCCAGCTTCTTTCACTCCACACAATTATTTTGAGATTCATCGATATTGTCATGTATATAAATCATTCATTTCTCTTTATTGCAAAATAATATTCTAGTATATGGTGAGCCACAGTTTGAGTGACCATTTGCCAGTGACGAATGTTTGAATCATTTCCAAGTTTGGGCTGTTATACATAAAGCAGCTATGAACACTCATGCACACTCTCTGGATGGACATATGCTTTCTTTCTGTTGGCTGCCCATCTGGTCATGGACTTGCTACATCACACAACAGGTGTTTGTTTCACTTTTTGAGAAACTGCCAACCTGTTTTCCAAAGGACATTCCCACTAGTGGTGTATGAGAGCTTCGGTCCTTGCACACCATGGTCAAGAGTTGGTGTGCATGGTCTTTTTCATCTAAGCCATTCGAATGGGTAGGTGGTGGTACTACACCACTGCTGTGAAAGCCGGGAATGAATGATGCAGAACATTTTCACACTGCTATCCACACACTTTCTTTGGTGAAGGTCCAGATCTCTTCCTCATTTAAAAAACTGGGTTGCTTATTTTCTTATAGGTGAATTTTCAGACTTTTTTCTCCCCCTATCTTCTGGATGTAAGTCGTTTATCAGGTTTATGCTTTACAAAGACTTACTTCCTCAGTCTATAATTTGTGTTTTTAATCTCCTAAAACTGTCCTTTGAAGATCAAAAGGTTCATTCCAATGAAGTCCAATTTATCAACTTTTTCTTTTACAGATTGTGATATTGATGTCATATTTACAAAGTTGCTGCCCAACCCAAGGTCATGAAGATTTTCTCCTGTGCTTGTTTTATAAGTTTTAAATTTTACATTTATATCTATAATCTACTTTGCATTAATTTTTGTATATGGCGTGAGGTATGGATCAAAGTTCATTTGGGACACATGGATAGTCAGTTGTGCTGGCACAATTTGTTGAAAAGATGGTCTCCACAAAAGATTTCTTGACAGTACCTTTGGACTTCTATTTTTAAAAATCAGTTGTTTTATTAGTAATAATTGTGGAATTTTACCAAATACTTTTTCTGTATCTATTAAATAATCATACAGATTTTTTTCCCATTCTGTTAAAATGGTGAATTACATGAACTTTTTACTGTCAAACCATCTTTGCATTCCTGGGCTGAACCCCACTTGGCTATCATATGACATTCTTTTCATATATTGTTGAATTCAATGTCCTAAAATTTTGTTTGGAATTTTTGCATCTATGTTCACAAGGGATATTAGGCTTTAGTTTTCTTTACTTGTAATGCCTTTGTCTGGTTTTGGTATCAGATAATGCTAGCCTCATAGAATGAACTGCAAAGTACTCCTACCTCTTTGATTTTCTGAAAGACGTTTGTGTAGAATCGGTATTATTTATTCCTTAGATATTTAGTCAAATCTACCAGTGAAGCCATCTGAGCCCAGAGTTTCTTGGGAGGAGGGTTTTTAAGTACAAATTATATTTATTTAATAGATGTAGGGCTTGTCAGATGATCTACTTCCTGAGTTCAGTTTTGGAATAATTTGTCCTTTTCATCTGAGTTGTCAAATATGTTGGCATAAAGTCATTTATAATATTCTCCTATTATCCTTTTGATACCTGTAGAATCTGTGGTGTTGTTGCCTCCCTTGTTCCAGATGTTGGTCGTCTGTGTCTTTTCTTCCTTTTCTGGATTAGCCAGGCTAGAGGTTTGTCAATTTTATTTATCTTCTCAAAGAACAAGCTTTGTGTTTCATTGATTTTCTCTATTGTGTTTTGGTTTTCTATTCACTGATTTTCACTCTAATTTTTATCGTTCCCTTTTTCTGCTTACATTGGATTTAATTGCTTTTCTTTTCCTAGTTTCTTAAGGTCATTGTTTGAGTCCTTTCTTCTTTTCTGATATAGGTGTTTAGTGTTATAAATTTCCACTTAAGTACTTCTATAGCAGGATCCCACAAATTTCCATATGTTGCTTTTATTTTCATTCAGTCCTAAGTACTTCCTAATTTCTTTTTTGATTTATCAACCCATGGATTATTGGGAAATGTGTCAGTTCCCAAATATTTCTTGATTTTCCAATCATGTTTATGTTATTGATTTCTAACTTAATTCTGTTACAGTCAGAGAATCTACTTTGCATGACTTGAATTTATTTAAATTTACTGAAATTTGTTTTATGCCCCAGAATAGGATGTATCTTGGTAAATGTTCTACACGTGTTTGAAAAGAGTGTCTATTCTGCTGTTCTTGGGTGGAATGTTCTGTAGATAAATGTCAATTAGATACAGCTGGTGTTGTTCAAATCTCCTACATCTTTGCTGATATCCTCTATACTTGTTCTTTGAATGATCTCTGACTACAACTGCATATTTGTCTATTTCTCCTTGCAGTTCTTTTTTAAAAAAATATTTTATTTACTTGACACAGAGAGAGAGATCACAAGCAGGCAGAGAGGGAGGCTGAGGGAGAGGGGGAAGCAGGTTCCCTGCTAACCAGAGAGCCTGATGCAGGGCTCGACCCCAGGGCCCTGTGACCATGACCCAAGCCAAAGGCAGAGGCTTAACCCTCTGAGTCACCCAGGTGCCCCTCTCCTTGCAGTTCTATCAGTTTTTGCTTCATGTGTTTTAAGGCCCTGTTATTAGATGCATAAACTTTTAGGATTGTTAAATCATTGCAGTGAATTGACCCCATTAATTTTTTCAAAGATTTTTTTCTGTCCCCCGCTCCCCCCCCAACCCCGGGTCTCCAATTATACATATATTAAGCTGCTGTTCTACTGTTCACTGATGCTGTTTTCATTTTATTTTTTCTTTTTTTCTCTGTCATTTTCTTTTCCATGGATATGCCTTCAAGTTCGTAAATCTTTTCTTTTGCAATGTCTACTCTGCTATTCATCCCATCTGGTGTATTTTTAATCTCAAATACTGTAGTTTTCAGTGTAGAAGTTCAATTTATATCTTTTGTTATATCTGCCTAAATTTTTGAATATCTAAAATACAGTCATAATAACTATTTTAATATACTTGTCTGGTCAATCTAATATCTTTTTCAGTTCTGGATAGATTTCGAGTCATTGATATTTTCTCCCTGATGATGGGTCCTCCTTTCCAATTTCTTTGGGCATCTAGTAATCTTTGATTGGATGTCAAGTCTTTTGATTTTAGTTTGTTCAGCGCTGCATAGTTTTGTATTCCTATACATATTCTTGAGCTCTATTCTAAGACACCATTAGGTTATTTGGAAAAAGCCTGATTCTTTTGTATCTGATTTTTGAGGTTTGTTAGGCAGGGCCACAGCAGTATGGACTCTAGTGTAATTACTCCCCCACTACCGAGGCAAGATCCTTCTGAGTACACTATCCAATTCCCTTTGAAGTATGAGGTTTTCCAGACTGGCAGGTGAAACAGGCTCTGTTCCTGGCCCCATGTGAGTGCTAGGCACAATTCCTGGCCCAGTGTGAATGCTGGGCACTGTTCCCTCTCATCCTCTCAGATGGTTCTTTCTCTGGCCTCCAGGAGTTCTGCTCACATGCACAGACCAATCAGCACCTCACCAGATCTATGGAGTTCTCTCAACATACAGCTTTCTCCTCTGCTACTTTGCGCTGGGAACTCTAGACATTTCAGTCTCTCTAGACTCTCAGCTCCCCTTCCTCACCTACGGGATGTTCCTCCTCTCTCGTTATTGCCTATCAGCTCTTGAGTCAGACCTCCCACCTTGGCTGTTTTCCACTCACACGAATGCCATTCATTGCCTGATTCTGTGTCTTGAAAAACATTGCTTCATATGATTTGTCTGGATTTGTGGTTGTCTCGGGTAGGAGGGTAAATCAGTCTCTGTTATTCCACTTCGGACAATGGAGCCAATCATTTTTACACCCATAGAATGAGTTGGTTATAAGGCCACAGCCAGTATTTCTCCATTTTAAAAAATCCAGGTCCTCTTCTCATATATAGAAATATCTCAGATCCTCTTTTAATATTATTTTAAGTTTTTAAGTAAGTTAATTATTAGACTATACTTTTACAATCTCCCCTCCTCAGAGATCCTGCTAAGCCTCTTTGGGTCTAGACCTGAGATTCTGCTGTGCCTCCTTTAAGTACCCATGATTCTGACATATCTTCTGGATATACTCAAGGTCCTGATATAGCTCCCAAGATTCTGGAACATCTCCTTCTCCTCACATATACTCTAATCCCTGCTTTGACTCAACACTGAGATCTACCTAAAAATCCTTATTTATCATGAATACTTAAGTTTGTTCAGAATTCATTTTGAATCTTGCTGAGCATAGTATTTTCAAAATTTCACATATAATATTGTTGTCACTTCTGATGTAATGTAAAGATTAACAAATGCTGAATAAATAGGGAAGGCAGAACACTAGTAGGCTATTAAACAGATTTTTTAAAAATGTACTAAAGGGATCACAAAACAATAAAAGGATTTATCTCCTAGGAAGATATGACAATCATAAATATATATGTACCAAACTGGCAAATCTTAAAATACATGAGGCAAAAACTTGTAGGGCTGGCAGGAGAAACTGATGCCTCCACCATTATAGCGTGGACTCCGACCTCCCTCTTAGCAACTAATAAGACTGCTAAGGAGGAAGTCAGCAAGGTTATAGATCTGAAAAACACAACTGACCAGTAGGCTCTAAGTGACATAAATAGAACACTCCATCCAACAACAGCAGAATACAGTTTGTTTGTTTTTTTAAACACCCGTGGAACACTCACCAAGAGAGATCATATCCTGGACTATTAAACATATAAAACATATCCTGGACTATTCAACAAATTCAAAAGAACTGAAAGCTTATGGTGTGTATTTTCTATTCATAATGGAGTCAAAGTAGAAGTTAATAATGAAGACAATATGAAAATCTCTAAATATTTGAAAATTAATCAACACACTTCTGAGTAATCCATGGATCAAGAGAAAGTCACAAATGAAACTTAAAAATACATAAAAATGAATGAAAAAGTATCAAATATGTAAGATGAAGTGAAAGCAGTGCTGCGAGGGCAATTTATAGCATTAAATGTTTACAACAGAGAATCTGAAAGACCTACAATAACAATCTAAGTTTACCTCAAGAAACTAGAAAAATAAGAGCAAAATAAATGCAAAGCAAACAGAAGGAAGAACATAATAAAGGTAAGAGCAATGGTCAAAGAGATTGAAATCAGGGAAACTACAGAGAAAAAGCAACAAAACTAAAGGCTGATTCCTTGAAAAAAAAATCAATAAAATTGATAAACCCCTAGAAAGACTGATAAAAATCAAAAGACCAGATACAAATTACTGATACCAGAAATGAAACAGGATATCATTATAGACCCTGCAACAAGTAAAAAGTTAATAAGAAACTACTATAAATATTGTTAGGCTCATAAAATCAACAACTTGGAAGAAATGGATCACTTCCTTGAAAACTACAAACTACCAAAACTTAACCAAAATGAAATAAACAATCTTGATAGCTTTATAACCATTTAAAAGTTGAACTTGTGATAAAACATAACAAAACAAAACAAAAAACCCTGAGAAACAAATTTCCAGGCCCAGCTGGTTTTATTAGAAAATTCTGTCAAACTTTTTGTTTTTTAAGATTTTATTTTTGGGGTGCTTGGGTAGCTCAGTTGGTTAAGTGTCCAACTCTTGGTTTCACCTCAGGTCATGATCTCGGGGTCCTGGGTTAGGCCCTAAGTCGGGCTTTGTGCTCAGCGTAGAGTTTGCTTGAGGATCCTCTCTCTCTCCCTCTGCCCTTCCCCTGACTCATTCTCTCTCTCTCTCAAATAAATAAATCTTAAAAAAAAAAAAAAAAAAGATTTTAAGTTAACTTCACACCCAGTGTGGGGCTCAAACTTACAACCCCAAGATCAAGAGTTGCATGCTCTACCAGCTAAGCCAGTCAGGTACTCCTCTGTCAAATATTTAAAAAACAATTAACACCACAACAATCTCCTACAATCTCTTCCAAAAAATAGAGGAGAAAATTCATTTTCACAAAGCTAGTACTACTCTGATACCAAAACCAGCAAAATCAGTACAACAGCAACAGAAAAACAAACAAACAAACAAACAAACCTATAGACTAGTATTGTTTGTGACCTTAGACATAAAAATTATCAATAAAATATTAGCAAATTAAATAAAAAAAAAAAACCAGAAAAAGAATTATACACAACAACCAAGTGAGATTTATTCCAGGTATGCAAGGCTGGTTTAACATTTGAAAATCACTCATTGTTATCCACCATATCAACAAACTAAAGAAGAAAAACCATATGATCATATTAACTAATGCAGAAAATGTATTTAATAAAATCTCACCTCCATTCATAAAAAATTCTCAGCAAGTTCAGAATAGAGAAGACCGATTTAAACTTGATAAAGATCATCTATGAAAACCTAACATCTTACTTAATGATGGAAACTGAATGCTTTTCTCTTAAGACTAGGAATAAGGCAAGGATGTCCACTCTCACTATGCTTGTTCAACATAGTGCTGTAGGGTCTACTCACTGTAATAAGAAAAGGAAATAAAAGGTATATGACATGAAAGGAAGAAATAAAACAGTTCTTATCTGCTGATGACATAATTGTCTAGGTAGAAAGTCCCCCAGGAACTTATGAAAAACCTCTTGGAACTATAAAGTGAATTCTTCAAGGTTGCAAGACCATCACATAAAAATAAATTACATGTCTATCTAGAAACAATAAACATGCAGAAGTGAAAATTAAAAACAATGCCCCTTACAGTCACTGCAAAGAAGATAAAACCACTCAGGTATAATCTTAACAAAACATATACAGGATTTATAAACTGAAAATTACAAAGTGCTGATGAAAAATATCAAAGAAGACATAAATAAAGAAGAAATATCCCATATTCATGGAATGGGAGACTCAATACAATAAAGATGTTAACTCTCCCCAAATTATGGGTTCAATATCACTCTATCCAAATCCCAGCAAGGTGCTTTATAGACATAGGTTTACACTTAAATTTAGATGGAAAGGCAGATGTCCTAGTAAGGCTAAGCTAATCATGAAAAAGTAGTATATGATGTGAGATGTGACTCCACTTAACATGAAGACCTCGTCAGTAATCGAGACAGCATGGTATTGAAAGGATGGACACACAGACCAAGGGAACACACAAATATACCTAACTGATTTTTGACAAAAAACAAAAACAAAAACAATTCAATAGAGGAATGACAGCCTTTTAACAGATGGTGTTAGAGCAAGTGGATATTCATGACAAAAAAAAAAAAAAAGAAAAGAAAAGAAAAGGAATTTCAACCTAAGTCTCACAACCCAAGTTTTACATGAGAATTTTATAATTTTATATGAGAATTACCTCAAAGTAGATCATAGACTTAAATATAGTCATATATTTATATAAAATCATAAAACTTCTAGAAAAAAACACAGCAGAAAATTTTCAGGGTTGACAGCTAACTAAAAAGTTCTTAGGCTTGATACCAGAAGCATGATCCCTAAAGAAATGGATAAATTGGTCCTCATTAAAATGGAAAATGTATGTAAAAGACTCTATGAAGAGCCTAGAAGACAAGTACATTCCAGGTGAAAATATTTGCAAATCACATATCTGACAAAGAACAAGTATCCTGAATATATAAAGAACTTTCAAAACTGAACAATAAAAAACCAAAATCCAACTAGAAAATGGGTAAAACACAGGAAGAGACATCTTACCAAAGAGGATGTACAGGTGGCAAAACAGGCACATGAAAAGATGCTTCGCATCATTCGCCACTAGGGATTTGCAGAGGAAAACCACAATGAGGTATCTCTGTACACCTATCAGAATAGCTAAAATAAAAAATAGCACCAACACCAAATGCTGGTAAGGATGCAGACAAACAGGGTCACTCGGACACTGCTGATAGGAACATATAACGGGTACAGCCACTTTGGAAAACAATTGGCCAATTTCTTATTAAACTAAACATAGAATTACTGGATGACCCAGCAATTGCACTCCTGGGCACCCATCCCAGTGAAATGAAAACTTATGTCACACAAATACCAAAAGTGGCGAAAGAAAAAAAAATCAGTTTGACATAAAGACTTGAAATTTTTGTGCTGTAAACACCACCAGCAAGAACATGAAGGCAACTCACCAAACGGGAAATTTGTGTAAATGGGATATTTGTAGATAATGTATCTGTAAGACACTTGTGTCCAGAACACTGAAAGAATACTTGCAACTCCGCAAAAGTTGAAAAGACAACTATCCCGACTCAAAAATGGCCAAAGGATCTGAAAAGACATTTCTCCAAATAAGATGTAGAAATGGCAGAAAAGCTGCGCGCGCGCACGCACGCGCACACACACGGCACCAAGAGCTCTGTACATCTTCCACCTGCATGGCCTTGTGAAGACGACTCTACCACGTGTCTGCCCTGCGCCGGTCTCCGCGCTGGGAGCCACGCAGTGGGTGTGCGCAAGCGCGTGGGGCGCGGCGTTGGGCCACGGAATGAGTGTGCGCATGCGCACGTGCAGGTGCGTGGCGCTGTGGAGCAGGCTGCGCAGGCGCGTGTGGGGGCGAATGGGGTTGCGGCGTGGGGCTACGGAGCGGGTGTGCGCATGCACAAGCGCAGGCACGTGGGGCACGGCGTGGGGCGTCATGGAGCGGGTTGCGCAGGCGCGTGGAGCATGGCGTAGGGGGGAGCTACGGAGCGGTGAGCGCATGCACGTGCGCAGGCACGTGGGGCGCGGCGGATCTATGGAACGGGTTGCGCCAGCGCGTGCACAGGCGCAGGCTCGTGGAACACGGCGTGGGGACCCACGGAGTGGGTGTGCGCAGCTGCGTGGGGCGCGGCATTTGGGGGGGGCCACGGAATGGGTGTGCGGGCACGCAGGCGCGTGGGGCGCGGCGTGGGGTGGGAGGTAAGGAGCGGGTGTGCGCATGCACAGGCGCAGGCGCGTGGGGGGCGCCATGGAGCGGGTTGCACAGGCGCGTGCGCAGGCGCGTGGGGCGCGGTGTGGGCAGGGGAGCTACGGAGCGGGTATGCGCATGCACGAGTTGCAGGCACGTGGGGCACGGCCTGGGGCGTCATGGAGGGGGTTGCGCAAGCGCGTGCACAGGCGCGTGGGGCACGGCGCAGGGGGCCACAGAGGGTGTGCGCAGGCGCGTGGGGCGCGGCGGGTCTCCCTGGACGCCTAGCGAGGGACGCGGTGGAAGAACGAGGATATTCCCTTGGACCGCAGGACACGGACCACCCGCAGAGATGCGATACTTACCTCCGGGAATCATGGTCCGACCTTGTCACTTGGCCCCATAATGCGCCGGAGAGCGTTTTCCCCGCCGGCGCCGGATCCGGCCTGGGGTGAGATCCCGCGTGTTGCGGTCATTTCCTCCGCATCGGAAGCCGCCTCCGCAGCGGCGCACAAGTGGGCACGTCCCCGTCTCGTCCTGGGTTCAGGCGGAGGGCGGGAGCGGCGCGGACACCGCCGACCGTCCTCCCAGCAGGCCTCGGGGCAGGGGCCCGGCCGCGGCGCCCGCCTCTCCGGCCGCGTGGTCCGGGCGCCGCCCCAGAGGCCCGCGAGGCTTCCTTCGGGGACCCGCGGCCCCAGAGCCGCACGGCTTCGGCTCGTAGCACCGGCACCCCCAGAGCCGAAACACGGCTGTCCCGCGTACTCCCGAGTGAGCCGGCCGGGCAGGAGCACCGCCGCAGGCCGCCTCTCCCCGCCGGGAAGCAGCCGGCGCCGCCGGACGCGCGGGGGCCCGCGGCAGCAGTGAACCGAGGGCCGCCCCGGGGCAGAGCAACCGCGGTCCTCAAGGAAACGGGAGAAGGCAGCCGAGACGAGGCTGCTGAGGGACAGGAGCGATCTGTGCAAAGGGGAAAACGGAATTTCCTGCCCTAAAGTAAGGCTCTGCGTGAAAAGAGGAGCAGGGGAGACCTCAAGGGTTGACTCCTAAGACCGGGCGCTGGGGACCTGAAGCGGGGGGGCGGGGGGCGGCCCCGTTTCTGGGGTAGCTGATTTCTGCGCTGCCGCCGGCGGAGGAACCCACCAGAGCAACGGTGCTTTCCATGCAGAAGGCTCGGCGCGGCCACCCTGCCAGCAAGAGGGCGCGCCTGAGGCCAGGGGCAGCTGTCACCGTGCCTGGTACCCAGCACGCCCTGATGTAACCTCGGTCTTTTACGCCTGCACCAGGTTACAGCTTAGGGTCCTTTGGGCTGTCCCCTTCGCTTGTTTGTTCTGAAAGACTGTCCTCTTCTTAAGTCACCTGCTCCCCATCCCATCTCCAGCCCAGCGCAGGGCACCACTCCCTCCGCCTGGACACCTGCAGCAGCCTCCCCACCCGCCCCCTGGCCGCCTGTCTCCCTCTCACAGGCTCTCACTGCCAGGCGCGTCCTCGAGGACAGCCCTGATCAGAGCACACCGCCCCCCCCCAGTCCCAAACACCTGCTTTTACAGCAACAGGGACACAGCCCAAGGATAAGCGTTGTCCAAGGGCACTCAGAGGCCAAGCTGGACCTAAAGTCAGGGTTTCCCTGCCCAGGGAAGAGGTGCAGGGCTCTCCCCCTATGCCACCTTGCTGGCCCCAGCCACATGCCCTCAGGCCCTCCGGAAGCCCTGTCAGCCTCAGGACCCGCCTGCAGCTTCTGTCCGTGGTCCCTGGTGACAGCAAGAGGGAGCCTCTAACAGTTAAATCAAAGTGTACCACATGCCCACTCAGAGGTCCCCTCCCCTGTGGCTGCTTTCACATACAATACATAACCTTACCAGACCCCCCGCCCCCCCCCAAGGTCTCCACAGTGACCTGCTGCCATCTCTGGTCTGGGACCTCACATCCTCTTCCTCTTCTACGTGACATTGCTCTCCAGTCACACCTCCTCGTGCTCCACCTCCCGCTCAGCCAGCATGCTTCCCGTTCTGGTGTCTGCCCTGCCACTCTCACTGTCCAGTCCTTCCTCAAGTGCTACCTTCTCAGCCAGGCCACCCCTGGCCACCCTCCCTGGTGCTCCTGGTTCATTCACCTGCTCCATATGTCCTTACCCCTACATTTAGCATCCTCTAGCCCACCAAGCCACGTACTTGGTGACCATGCTTGTCACCTGTGTGTCCCTGCCAGAGCGCCACCCTAGGAGCAAGGGGATTTTGTGGTTGTTTGCTGGCTCATCCATGCTGGCCCATCTATTCCCCGGTGCTTAGACCCATGCCTGACACAAAGAAGGAGCTGAGTAAACATTTGATCTTGAAGGACTCAATTTTGTCATCACTTCCCTTTGCAAACCCCCTATTCTGGCCAAAATAAACGGCTCAGCATTTGCCAGCCCCAACTCGTGTTTACCGGCTTTTCCTACACTTTATCCTATTTCTTTGCCTGGAATGCCTCTCATCCCTACACATTTTAAGGGATGCTCCAATACCAATCCTTCCCCAAAGCCTTCCTAGACCCACCCCCTGCACCACTCCCCACCGACAGCTCAGAGCCCAGGGGCGGGCCAGTGCCCTCCTGCCCTGAAGATCTATAAGTTAAGGCAGAGTTCACATCTGTCACCTCCCTCTGCTATACAAGCAAGTGTTCAATAAATATTGACTGAATGAATCGAACACTGGCACTGAATTATGAACATTGTTCCCTTGCTTAAAAAAAAAAAAAACTCTCGAAATCATTTTAAGTAACAAGTCTCTGAAAGGAACACTGCCAGTGCCTACAAGGCAAGAGCTTGGTGTGGAGCTTTTCTAACGAAACGAGGAGAATGCAACTTCTGGTGACAAGAATGCTAAGGGAACAAGAGTGATCTGTTTAAGAAAACAATGGAAATTTCAGCCGTCAAGTTCCTGAACTGCACCCTAAGACATCCTGGGAGGGGTTGCCTTTGGGGGCCTCAGGGCCAAACTGTCTGTGACCAGTTCTGAGAGTCCACACTGTTCAGCTGACACCTGCAAGATGCAGGCACTTGGTTGCAGATAGTGGTACCCTTGCTCGTCACACAAAGCCTCTCCAAAGAGAACCAACACCTTTCCAATACTGCACGTCTCTTCCATGAACATGGTATAACCCCTTATTCATTCAGGCTATGTCGAATTTTTGTCAGTAATGTCAGTTTTCTGAGAGGTCTTGCATACCTTCTTTAGACTTATTCTTAAGCATGTGATATATGCATTTTAAATTTAACTTTCAGTTAATAGACTTTATTATTTAGAATGGTTTCGGGTTGACATTAAAATTGAGTGGGAAGTACAAAGAGTTTCCGTAATACCTGCCAACACATACACACCCTAAACAGTTTTCCTGTTAGTAACATCCTGGTACTTTTGTTACCATTGATGAGCCAATATCCATATATTATTATTAACTGAAGTCCATGGTTGACATTAGAGTTCACTTTTGTTATTGTACATTCTGTGCACTTTGACAAATATACATGTGTCACTATTATAGTATCACACTGAGTAGTTTCGCTGCCTAAAAATTCTCTATACTTTGCCTATTCATCCCTCCCTCCTTCCTCCTAGCCCCTGGCAACCACTGATCCTTTCACCCCTCTATAGTTTTGCCTTTTTCGGAATGTCCTATGGTTGGAATTGTACAGTATGGAGTCTTTTGATGGTAATTCTTTCAGGTTTATGATTTTTTTTTTTTTTAAGAGAGGGAGTGAGGCTGGGGCGCCTGGGTGGCTCAGTGGGTTAAAGCCTCTGTGTTTGGCTCAGATCATGATCTCAGGGTCTTGGGATCAAGCCCTGCATTGGGCTCTCTGCTCAGCAGGGAGTCTACTCCCCCCCCCCCCCGCCGCCTGCCTCTCTGCCTACTTGTGATCTCTGTCTGTCAAATAAATAAATAAAGGGAGGAAGTGAGGTGTTGGGGAGAGGGAGAAAGAGAGAATCTTAAATAGACTCCATGCCCAGGCTCATGACCCTGAGATCACAGCCTGATCCAAAATCAAGAGTTGGATGCTCAACCAACTGAGCCACCCAGACACCCCTCAGATATATGACATTTTTGATAATAACATCAGTGATAACAGTTGCCAAAATGTTTTCCAAAGTGGCTGCACCATTTTACATTCTTGTCCTCAGTGTAGGAGAGTCCTTGTTGTTCCATATCTTCAGCCACACTTGGCCAGTCTTCTAAATTTTAATTTCGGTCATTGAAGTTGGTGTATAGCGATATCTCTCTACTTCCGACAGTGATATCTACCGCTATCAATCTCCACTTTCCTAATGATAACAATGCTGAACATCTTTTCATGTGCTTACTTGCCATCCAATGTCCTTTGTTGAAGAGTCTGTTCAAACCTTTGGCCCATTTTTGCTTTAATTCTTGATTGGGTTATTTTCTTATTGAATTATAAGAACTCTCTATATATTCCAGATGTAAGTTCTTTGATATATGTTTTGTAAATATTTTCTCCAATCTTTGGCATGCCTTTTCATTTTCTTGTATCTTTGGATGAGAAGTTTACAATTTTGGTGAAATCCGACTTACTAATTTTTTTTCATAGTTCATGCTTTTTGAACCATATATAAGAAATTTTTGCCAAACCCCCAATCACTAAGACATCTTCTGTATTTTCTTTTTGGAGTTGTGTAGTTTTCACTCTTACAATTGGATCTATGACCCATTTCAAGTTCCTCCTCACCCTCCACCTCCTCCTCCTCTTCTTTAATATGGTGTTTGATGAAAGTCAAGATTTGTTCTTTTGCGTACTTTTAAAAAATTATTTATTTATTTATTTATTTGAGAGAGAGAAGTAGAGACAGGGAAAGCACAGAGGGAGAGTGAGGGGCAGAAGCAGACTCCCAGTTGAACAGGGAGCCCGATGTGAGGCCTGATCCCAGGACTGTGATCATGACCCAAGCCATAGGCAGACAGTGAACCAACTGAGCCACCCAGGCACCCCTATTCTTTTACATATTTCTATTCAGTTGTTCCAGCACTATCTGTTAAAAACATTATTTTCTTCCCCATTGAAATGACTTGGCACTTTGTTGAAAACCCATTGACCATATATGTGAAGGTCTAGTTCCAGACTTGCTATTCTGTTCCACTCATCTATTTGTCTATCTTCACATCAATACCACACCGTCTGGATTACTGTAAGTCTACAGTAATTCTTGAAATCATGTAGTCTGTCTTCTGACTTTCAAAGTCGCTTTAGCAGCTTTAGGTCCTTTACGTTCCCATATAATTTTAGAATCAAGTTGTCAGATTCTACAAAAAGACATGCTAAGATTTGATTTTGATCATGTTGAATCTGTAGGTCGCTGCAGGAAGAACTGCCATCTTAACAAAGCTGAGTCTTCTGATTAAGAGCATGGTATAACTTGCCATTTATTTAGGTCTAGGTCTTTTAAAATTTCTCTCGGCAATGTTTTGTCAGTTTCATTGCACACATCTTGTGCATTTTAGCCCAAGGCATCTGATAGTTTTCTGATGCTTGATTACTTTTTAAAAGTTAAACTAACCTTGTATTCCTGGGGGCGGGGGGGGGGACCATTTTCAGCACACTGCAGATGTCTTTTCATTGTCTTCTGGTTGAGAACATTATCTCTGTTTTTGGTTGAGAAGTCTGAGAATTTGGTTGAGAAGTGATCTCTGACTTGTTGCTCCTCTGAAAGTAATGTCTTTTTTCATTGTTTTTAACCTCTAGCATCTTTCAGGATGACCTCTTTGTTTTTCAGCCGTTGCACTATAGTGTGTCTAGATATGGATTTTTTTGTTTTTTATCTTTAATTCTGCCGATAGTTCTGTAGATTCTCGAATTTGTGACTTGATGTCTTTCATCAGTGGCAGAGAAGCTTCAGTCCGTATCACTGCAAATACTGCTTCTGCTCCATTCTCTCTTGTCCTCCTAGGATCCCAATGGTATATACAACAGAATTCTCAATACATTTGTATTCTGTCCTTTTGTCTCTTTGTGCTTCATTTTAGATATTATCTTCTGACCTATCTTTGATTCCACAATTCTACCAATAGTCATGTTTACTCTGCTGTTCTGTCTATCTACCGGGTACATAATTTCAGCTTTTGTATTCTTTACTTTTGTAATTTCTACTTGGGTATTTTTCATATCAATGTATTTTCTAAATATATAATTTCTGGTGTCTACCAAAGTTCCCAACCTCATTGTTTATCTTCTTAAATAGAGTAAGCAGGTTATTTCAAGGTTTATATCTTATAAGCCTAATATCTAGCGTCTCGTGGGTCTGTTTCTATTGTCTATCATTTCCATGGCTCATGAGGTCTTCTTGCACACTTGGTTGGTTTTGTTGTTTTGTTTGCCATTCTGTGCAAACAGTCATGCCTCACCATGAAAAGGATCACGTGGGCAGAAATTGTGCAAAGTGATTGTACTAATTGATGGTGAAAATTACCGTGCCCTTTCCAAGTTTTTGGCAAAACATTAAAAACTCTCTTATTATCCCTTGTAAATGAACAGGGAACAAAAAAATATAGTAAAACTAATACAGACTTAGTACTTTGTAATTTAAGACATTAGAAACACTGAAATCCAAGTGTCTCATTTCTTTGTAAAAAACTTACCCAGAGTAGCTTGAACCCACACTCACTTAGTTCTGGTTCCTAGTCGTGGACACCTAAGCTGTGTTGTGGGGAGCCCGGTGGCATTTAACTAACTGTGGTCATTGGGATTCCTACAAATGGAACTGCACACTGGGGGCTCCTATATTTGAGAATTTGTTCCTACAAATAGAGGCCTAGGATGATGCTTTGTTCCTGCAGGCATCTGCCAGGGTCCTGGCAATCTGGGACCACCTTTGTCCAGCCTCCAGGACTGAGACTAGTTAGAACCGGGGTCAGTTCATGAGCAAGCTCATAGATTTCCAGTCACCTGTTTTTGGGTCCCAATAGAAAACTTGGGCTGTTTCCAGGATCTTCCCTTCTTAGAGGTTTGATAGCCCAAGTTTTTACTCTTAGCCACAGAGAAGTGCTACTTAGCTTCTTCATCGCTTCGTCCATAAACTGGCCAATAGCCCAGGGACAAAATGACCCCGAAGGTCAAGTTCCCATCCTCTCCAGACCTCAGCCTGACAACTCACCGGGTGAGTTCTCCAGTGCCATGGCATACGTTTAAAGACTTTGTCCACCTTTCGAGTTGACTTTCAAGCCATTATCAAAAACGGAGCCCCCATGTCAACATTTTTAGACCTGTTTCTCTCTTCATTTTTTATTTCCAGAGCTCCCGAGTATTTCTGTACCCTTAAATAAACTCTGTAGACTGGCATATGACTGAATTTCCTTAGTTTTTCTCATATTCAGGCAATCTGGTTATAACAGCTTTCTAATAAAATGCCAATAAAATTTTCAAACAGAAAAGCTCATCTTTCCAACAACCACGGGGCACAGATTATTAAGTAGAGAGGGAGGCTTTGCTCATTCAACAGCCATTGTTAGGAGCCTTCTATGCTGGGCCACGGTCTAGCCACAGGTACAGGAGTGAAGAGGACAGACAGACATCCCTTCCCCTGTGGAGCAGCCATTCCAGGGAGGGGAGGCAGACGGGAGGCCAACGGAGCATGTCCTGTGATGGACGGCGACCAGGAAGGCAGAAGGGGCTACAGTCACAAATAGGGGGGTCAGAGAAGACCTCCACATGTGGGGAAGCAGCACAGTTGGGATGTCCTTCCTTCCTGTAAACAGGGACACGGAGCTGGGAGAGTCCCGTGGGGCCAGGAACTCCTGACACTCTGGCCCCCTCCACTGCAGCAGCGGCAGTGGGAGCTCTGGCCCGGGCCTCAGCCAGATGGAGGGAAGGGAGGAAACCACCACACTCTGCCACTCACTGTGCTGTCACACGTGTCCCTCTACAGCTGTCCCGGCACGTGTCCGCACGACCTCCCCCACCCTGGCTGCCTCATGCACCAGCAACTCCGGTCCCAGCTTTTTATCTCGGATGTCCTAGATTTATCTTCCGTTGACGGAGCCGGACACTAAGCAGGACGCTCACATTCGGGTATGAACAGGAGAGATGGCACGGCATGAGCACGGCACCCAAAGATGTCCACACTCCAATCTTGGAGCCTAGGTGACCTTGCGTGGCAGACGGGACTGAGGGCACTGCGACGGGCTGACTTGTGTCCCTGCTGCCAAAGGATACATCCAGGTCCTTCCTCCAGTACTTCAGAATGTGACCTTAGTGGAAAAGGGGTCTGGGCAGATGTAGTCATGATGACGTCATACGGGAGCAGGGCAGGCCCTTAATCCATGACAAATGGTGTTCTTATAGAAAAGGGGGGACATCTGGATACACACACACACACACACACACACACACACACAGTGTGATGACGGAGGCAGAGACCGGACTGATGCGTCTACAAGCCAGAGAGCGTCAGGCTCGACAGTGGCACCACACGGTAAGTGAAGGCAAGGGAGGGTTCTACCCGAGACTCGGGGTGGGGGGGTCACAGCCCTGCCCACACTTCGATGTCAGACTTCCAGCCCCCAGAACTGCCGGGGGAACACGCGGCTGTTGATCGTGCTGCTTTGTTACGACAGCTTGAGGAGACGGACACGGGCCCAGGCCCCGGCTGAGGAGGTTAGCCTGGGTCATCTGGCTGGGCCTGAGCGCATCTCCTGGGCCTTGCGAGCTAGAGGGAGGCGGAAGGGGGCGTCCGGGAGAGTCAGAGTGCGAGGACGACTCAACCCACGGTGCTGATTTTCACCGCGACCGGGCCACAAGCGAAGGGCCGTGGGCCGCCCCCCACACCCCGGCTGACCACCCCCCAGCTGGCCGCCCGCGAGGGAACAGGGAATCTGAAGGGGCTGAGCGGTGCTGTATGTAAAGTGCATACACCACCTCAGCGAGCCCGACTTGAGGGGAAAACCCAACCTCAAACCCATCTCAGTGGCCTGATGTGTAGGGAGCCCAGAAAATGGGTCCCAGGAGCCAGCCCAACACAGGGTCACGCCCACGGAGGAAGGCAGCCAGGCTCCTCTCCCAGGCACCCCCCGGAGCCGGCCCTGCTCCCACCTGCCGTGAACAGGGCTCGGGACGGCCCCGGACAGGAGTCGGCTGCCTCGGTCCCGCCGCCACAGCCACGGAGCCAGAAGCCTCCCGGTCCTCGAGGGCCTCGACGTCCCCCATCGTCCATAATCCAAGGAGGGGAATTTGTCTACGGAATAATATGCCTCGGTCACTGCTGTCAGACCAAACGGTGTCACGCTAACGGCACACAACCCGGCTCTCGTCCCATCCGGTTCACCTCTCGGGGAGCAATTATCATGCTTATGCGACTAAGACCAACTCGCTGCTCGGAGGACTTCTCTGCTTTTAATGCTAGAAGTGTCGGCGACAAAGAGAAGGCAGACCCCGGAACTGAGCGAATGCTGCTTCCTGCATCTGGGTCATTAGATGCACAATTAGAGTTAATATTCACCTAAGGTTTAAATTCTGCTGAACTAAGTGGGTCAGAAGGATTTCGCGTGAGCACTTAATGCCTTCGAGGTAATAATCAGAGCAACTAAAATGGGTTCTGGAATCTCTCGAATAATTTTTGTTCACGCTTGCCTCCTTCCTTACTTACCTCCTTTAGTGAAAGGAAGTTCTGAATTTTAAAGATTTTATTTATTTATTTGACAGACAGAGATCACAAGTAGGCAGAGAGGCAGGCAGAGAGAGAGAGGGGGGAAAGCAGGCTGTCCGCCGAGCGGAGAACCCGATGCGGGGCTCGATCCCAGGACCCTGGGATCATGACCTGAGCCGAAGGCAGAGGCTTTAACCCACTGAGCCACCCAGGCGCCCCGGAAGTTCTGAATTTTAAAGACAAGTATTTATGGAGCGACCCATTCAGATCGCTCTTAAAACCCTGGCGTTCCCTGCTTGGGGACCCGCGTCCCCTCTGCCTGGGAGCTCCACGCGTCCTGCGGCGCAGCGCTTTGTAAGGACGGTGACCATTCCTGTCGCTGTTCCACGGCCTCCCCAGCGCCTCGAACGCTGCCTGGCACAAGGTGGGCCCTCAGTAAGTGTGTGTCGAGTGAATGCGCGAGCTCGGACATGCACAGCGGGAGCGCTCAGCGAACAGCGGCCGCGGGGCGGCCAGAATGTATGGAGTCAGAGAGCATTGCACCTGCCGTCGGGTTTGAGCGTCTGCGGTCCAAAATCCCGCATCCGCTCTGGGGGAGGGTCCCGGGAGGCGTGATGGAGGAGGGGGCCCTGGGCTGAGCCTCGAGGGGATCTCGGCCGGAGGGTGGCCGCACAGCAGCTACCCGGTCGCACGGCCCGAGGCTGAGCCGGTGGTGAGCAAGGCCGCTCCGGCTCGGGGCTTC
The DNA here is from genome assembly GCF_963455335.1 of Martes martes. Taxonomy (NCBI): domain Eukaryota; kingdom Metazoa; phylum Chordata; class Mammalia; order Carnivora; family Mustelidae; genus Martes; species Martes martes. The sequence continues at coordinate 3,684,095 of NC_137895.1, forward strand.
TGGAGTCCCCGTCGCATGGGGAGACCAACCTTCATCAGGAAAAGCCCCCGGGCATCCTAAGTGCTTGTGTCGGGGAGGTCCAAGTGGGGCAGGGAATTCAGAGAGGCTCCCCAGAGACGGTAGCTTCAAGCTCGGCGCTGCAGGGCGGAGGCTCTGGGGGTGAGGTGGGGGCAGGGGTCAGTCATGGAGTGTCCCGGGCAGGAGGGAGGGACCTGGGTGCGTGAGAGGAACTGGCGGTGCAGGAGGAAAGTCAGGCCGGGAGAGGAGGGCCGGGCCTTCCTGCTCCCAGGGAAGCTGATGAGTAAGGCTGGGTGAGTCAGCGAGAAGCCCGATGGCGAAAAGAAGCCAAGAAACAGCTACAGAGTTCTGTGTGGCAGGTATAACCACCCTTGGAAAGCGCCGGTATCCGCCCACGTGTCAACGAAAAACCGAGGCGCAGGCCAGGAGGGCCCACGTGAGGCTGAGAGCCGCACGGAGGACCCCACGCGGGTCCTGCGTCCAGAGCCGCAGCCTAAGGCCACGCTCTGGGCCAGGAGGGAGGGCTGGCCACGCTCCGCGGGAGTCCCCCGGCGGGTCAGGGTGGGGTCAGGAGGCCAGCGGACGTGGGGCCTGAGGTCACGGCCACAAGGAGCAAGTGCACAGGCCCCTGGGGAGGAGGTGAGGCCAGCTGGACCCGGGAGACGGCGGACACCAGCTGCTGGCACCGGGAGAGGGGCGCCGAGGGCTCCGGACTGGAAAGTGAGCGTCTGTGTCCCTGGTCCCTTGGCAGCGCGGCTCCGGGCGTGCACAGGTGATGGCTGAAGCCATCTTCTGACGACAGGCAGAGGACGTGCCAACACCTCCGGCTAGGATGTCACTTTCACCTCTGAAAAGCAGCTCCTTTCCAGAGCCCTGCCTTCCGGTCCCTGCTCTTGTCCCTCAGGGCGCTCGTTCCCAGAGACCGTGCCAGTCCCGATGTCGCCACGGGCCGCCACGCATCCTTCTGAAACACCTTCTAGAGGAGGATTCGTGTGGCTCGGAAGGCCCCCCTGCGAAGGCGCGGTCCATTCGGGCCTCCGTGTGTCTGTCTCCCGTGGCTGGGTGCCGATGAGCCATGGCCGCGCCTGCCTTCCTGGCTATTGTCTTCCTTCCAGACTCTTGCTTCTTCATTGGCCTGGGCCCTGTAAGTACTAAAGATTAGCGGCCGTCCTTGAGTGTGGTTAAATATTCACCTCCACTAGCCTTCTGACCTGGACTCCAAAAGCCAACGTCGTTAGATTCATCTGAGTCAAGAGGACGGGGCAGAAGAAGGTCGATCATTTTCGATCTCTGGGTTGAAAACAAAAGACCCCCTTTTCCTCTTCTTACAGCTGCTACACACTCTGTCCCCCGTCTTCCCACGCGGAGCCAGGAGCTTCGAGAGAATGACAACTGCCCTTCGCAGAAAGCGTCCTGCTGGAACCTTCCTGCTGTGGCCTCAGCCGGGAATTGTGACCTTCCTACAGGCTCTCTTCCTACAGGCCCCTGCCCCTTCTCCGCGCCCTCCCCTGCATCTAAAGCCTCCTTTTCCCGCACCTGACGGATGCTCCGGGCACCAGCATTTCCACCGGCCCCGCACAAGAGTTCCTTGAACCCTGTGTATGCTGGTCTTTTCCTCTCAAGGAACATCAGCTTCAAAGGCTTCTAAACCCCCGGTACCCTTTCTCCTCATGCCCCTCATTGTTCAAAGCCTTCTTCTCGGGGTGTTGCTCCCCACAAAGCCTGGGCTGGCAGCACCCCTGCCCGGCTGGACTTGTTCCTCAGCTCTCAGGACTCCTGGCTGAGCAGAGCAGAGGAGGTTTACCTTCCTGATTTGACAACAGAATGTCTTCCTTTCTGGAAAACTCTCTCCACATGTGGCTGCTTTTAAGAAGAGAAGGGGAGGAGGTGCTTTCCTGAGCCTGCGTGTGCTTGGGACTGGGTGCCGTGCACCTTCCGGGGAGCCCAGGAGACACAGGAGGGAGGCCCCTGCCCTGACTTACGACAGAGTCAGAGGGGGGGACATCTTCCAAGTGGAGAAAGGGGGCCATCATCAGGGGCCAGCAGAGCCCTCCCCCGCAGGTCAGGATGCCCGGGGACGGCACAGGGTCATTCATCCAAATGCTCTGGTCTCTACCAGATTCCCCATGTTTCTGAACAATTTCCCTTTTAAACGTCACTTCCCTTAATCCCACCCCCAATGCGAGGGCACAGCGAACAGATAAGACTCTGGCCCCGTTATCAAGCTCTCCCATAAAATGAACCAAAAGGAGACTGTAGAATTTATCAAATTTCCTCACAATCCCTAGAAAGGGGGGACGGGCTCTGCGTGTTGGCAGCCTGGTCAACCTGTCCGATAATAAACTTGCTGGAGAGGCTTTTAAAAGTTCTTCTGGTCAAAAATTATCCCCCTGAACACAGGAGATAGGAGAAACCTGGCTTGCAGACAATCCGCAGACAAGATCTGACTGCAGAGTGAGCCTGTCTCCGACAAGCCATGTTGCTTCACTAGAAATCCGCACTGACGTAGTCTCGTCGGGCTGACGACTCACTTCTTAGAATACTTCAGAAAGGACGCGGCCACGGGCCGACTCCGCATGACTGGGTCCCTTTTACTGGAGCTTGGTAACTTGTCACCTTCGTGTGGTTATCACAAACCACAGGCTTGTTCGGTTACGAAGGAAAGCGTGGGGCCTCACTCACTCGTAAAAACGGGGGGAAAAAGGAACTACAATATACTGTTCACTTAGCTGTATTATGATTTCGAACCATGGGTACAAAGCTTCACGATCTTGGAGGCGATGCCTCATTCTGTATTTGTCTTGCTAGCTCTGACTATGCGAAGTGATGCCTTCCTCAAGGTCTGCTCGTGGTCTCTGAGCTAACGGTGTGAAGCGAGTACATCAGACTGGGAACTGTCACTCCTCTTTACTCACAAATGTCTTAAAAGGGCGCAAAACTGAAGCAGCCAGGCAAGCGCGGCTCCCTGCAACACGGAGCCAGCACTGTCTCGAGCTGCCCCCGTGCCGATCTGATCCCCACACCCAGTGTGACCGCGGGACACCTGCCCTCCCAGACAGAAGCACCCCCGAACTCCCACCGGGGTAAAGACACCCCTTCCCTGATGAGCCCGTTGTTTGGAATCTGAACCCACGATCTCGCGGAAAGCTATCGCATTCTACTTAACTAGCTGCTCAGGCCCCCTCGTGAAAAGTCCCCTGAAACACGATGTGCCCCAATCGGAGTCATGACCGCGGTCGGAGTCATCTTGACAACCACCGCCTTCAGGACACGGATGCCCCGCACCCTGCACCCTGGGGCCGCAGGACTGCAGCCACTCCCCTGCCGCGGCGTGACCGAGACTGCGGTGTCCCGTCCCGGTGGGAGGGAAGCTGCCACAGGCCACGGGGGCCTGGTGGGCAGGCCTGCTGTCCGCCCCTCGAAGCCAGCTCCCACCCACGTTGGCGGCCGGTAGGAAACGGAGGTCCGGCAGCCAATCCTTGTCCAACTGAGCTCTGCTGGTGGCTTGGCTCAGTGACCGTTCACGAGGACCTACTCGGGACGTAAGACCAGCGGGGCAGACACGGACACACGCTGCGCTCAGCGAGTCCCAGCCCGGTGGGGAACGTCCGCGCTGCTTTCTGAGAGCCTGTGAAAATCCTGGCCAGGGCGAAAACAGCGCAGGGGCTGTGGCTCGCCGAGGAGCCTCGGCCAGGACGGGTCAGCTTCCTCCCCGGACACCTTCTGGGCTACACGTGGGTTTTCATGTCGTACAAGGGGACTCACGTAAGCCTCTACTTCTGAGCTTCCCAACCCCTCCGAGAAGTGAAGTGGGATTTTCTGATGAGGAGAGAGCGGCAGAGCGGTCTAGAGAGGCGGGCAAAGACCCCGGACCCGGCGGGTGGCTGCTAAGGAGCAAGAAACCAAGTCCCAAGCTTCAGAACCCAGTGCGGTTCCGCCGAACGGAGCTGCTCCGACGCAAACCGAGACGCCCGCGTGCTTCCTCTCCCGCCGCGAGCTGACCCGAAAACGAAGGCGGCGCGAGCACAGAACTAACTCTAACAGGGCTGGCCCGCGGGGACCAAATTCTTCACTTTTTGGAGCGCAGAAACTCTTCCAGACACGGCGCTGTCACGACGACGACATGCTACGCCATTCAAAACTCCAGAGGAAGGAACAAGCACACCTCCCGCCCGTGACACGCATCAGGCTAGGCCGCGTCTCACCATCTGCGGAACCAGCTAGAAGCTCACACGCGTGCGCTCCTTCCCACGAGAAGCTCGCGGCATGTCAGCGTGGCGAACCCTTGGAAGAAGAAACAAAGGCGTTCACGTGCGGCCGCCGGGGGCTGCTTGCTTCTTACTTTATGTTTATTTATTGTTTTTTTTTTTAAATTTTAAAGATTTTATTTATTTGTCAGACTGAGAAAAAGAGAGAGAGAGAAGCAGGGGGAACGAAAGGCAGAGGGGGAAGCAGGCTCCCCACAGAGCAGGGAGCCCGATGCAGGGCTCCATCTGAGGATCCTGAGATCATGACCTGAGCCGGAGGCAGAGGCTTTAACCCACTGAGCCACCCAGGCACCCCTGATTCTTACTTTAAAACTATCTTTGGGGCCCCTGGGTGGCTCAGTCGGTGAAGCGTCTGCCTTCGGCTCAGGTCATGATCTCAGGGTCCTGGGATCGAGTCACGAGTTAGGCTCCCTGCTCAGCGGGGAGCCTGCTTCTCCCGCTGCTGCTCCCCCCACTTGTTCCCTCTCTTTCTCTGTCTCTCAAATAAATAAATAAAATCGTAAAAAAAAAAATAAAAATGAAACTATCTTCACACCAAGTTGGAAATTCAAGTTCACTGCCTCATTCTCCCTAACCACATGACCTGGCCTCGGCACTGAGGTCGCGTGTTCCACGTCCCTAGGAAGGCTGAAGTAACAGATACAGCACACATCTACCCCGCACCCAGAAACTACGCCTTCCTTTGGAATGTCTGTGGAACGTAGGGAAGACTGACTCGATATCATGAAAACCAGAAATAAAACCAGAAATAAAAACAGTGGTCCTCAAATTCAAAAACAGCAGAAATGATACCGGTCCCATCCCCTCTCGGAGCGACGCAACAAAACTAGTACAGATGCTCAAAAGGCACACCGGCCACTTGGAAGGCGAGGCCCTCGCGCTCTTTCCCTTTGGGGACACGCGCAGAGATGCGGGAGAGGAAGAGGAGAAAAGAAAAGAGGGGGTGTTTAAAATCTGGGCACACTAAGCCGAGAAACGTTTGATTTTTTTTTTTACGATTACTTAAAGAATATTTGTCATACAAACACAGATGCTCACAGCACGCGAGAGAAAGCGTTGGCTATCAATCAGGAAACGGCAAGATGTTTTGGCAAAAACAGTTCCCCTCTCTATAGTCCAGTTTCGCCTTTTAGGATGAGGACAATCTCCAACTCTTTTTTGTATCCTGGTACAACAAGCAGCTTCACGAGCTTCATGAGCAGACCGTGGTTCTCTTGCTCCCCACTGAGCACCCTAGGAGGTGCTTGGTGGATGGCTGTAGAATGATGGAATATATATATATATATATACACACACACATATATATATACACACACACACATATATATGTGTGTATATATATACACACATATATATACATATATATACATATATATACACACATATATGTGTGTATATATACACACATATATATGTGTGTGTATATATATATACACATATATATACACACACACACACATATATATATTTATTTATTTATTTGACAGAGATCACAAGCAGGCAGAGAGGCGGGTAGAGAGAGGAGGAAGTAGGCTCCCCGCCGAGCAGAGAGCCCAACGTGGGACTCGATCCCAGGACCTTGAGATCGTGACCTGAGCCGAAGGCAGAAGCTTTAACCCACTGAGCCACCCAGGCGCATATATATATATATATATATATATATATATATATATATAAAAAATACACAATTATACACACACACATATTAAGGGATTGGCTAAATAATGGCTTTACCTAAACACGATGGACTATTACACAGACATTTAAAACGATGAAGCAGAAACACATTTGTTTCCCACAGCACGATTCTTCATTACCCAAGAGTCAACAAAGCACGAACAGATTACCAAGTGGCTTCTGTGCAAGAAACACGCCTTTTCTCCACTCTCTCTCGTTCTCTCTCTCACACACACAAGGCTTAAAACTCTGTTTGCGAGTCCGACAGACACGAGCTAGTACACACCATTTCGTGATTATGGGATGTCTCTCATTATATATCTAAGATCTGAGAAAAGAGGGAAAAAAACACATTTTCTCTACTGTTGCAAAACTTGCTTTTGCCTCAGAGCTGTCCCAAAGTGGGACAGGGCTGCCCCTGTGCTGTATCAGGACAGCTCCAGACCTGACCCACTACCCCAGCAAGCTATCTGCTGGATACTCAAATCAGCATGGAAACAGCGAGAAGAGCCGGCACCTGTGACTTCAGTGTCTGTCAAAGAGTAACTCTCCTGGCAGCTCAGCTGTCCAGATTTACACTACATGGAACCGCATCGCTATCAAGGAATGGACTTCTCCCGGAAACTGAGACAAGAATCTGCCGCCGAGCAGCACTGACTTCCATTCCACATTCCCCTGCCTTTCCAGGCACTGAACACAGAGCTAACTTTGCACCACAAAGTAATGTAACTCACCCCAGACGGCTAGTTTGTTGAGCAAGAGAAGGAAACACTTAAATATTTCGGTCTGCAAACAGGAGCGAATAAACCTGCTGTTTACCTGTGCCGGCAACGTCTGACTTCCGAGCTGGTCTCGGCACCAGGGGTTCCTCGCGGAGGCCGGGCCCTTCCCTGCAGCCTTGGCAGCGAGAAGGTAAAGGAGGAAATGATTACGGTATGTCCTCTGGATCCTCCCCAACTCTCCACCACCTTGGAAGGGGAAAGTCACCGTGACCCTACTTCAGCAGGAATGGAAACCCCGGTGCCCCCCGCCCTGCCGCACCCCCCGCACCCCCTCCCGGGCGGCCCTGGAGAGCAGGGCGCTCCCTGGTTAGCTGGGGTGGGGGTGGCCGCGCAGCCCCTAAGGGCCCGGAGCGCCCTGCAAACACAGCCTCTTCTAGGGAGGACGTTTGACACTGACACTGGGGCACGCCGTCCCTCCTTTCAACTTGAAAACTAGCTGAGGAGCGCGCGGGCACGCAGCCGGCCGGCCGCGGTGGGTCCGGGGCGCGCGTGCGGGCAGAGCCGGCTTCCGGAGCGCGGCGGACACCGCCCTGCGCCCCCCGGGCCCACGCGGCCGGGACGCGGGCAGACCTGGGCGCGGACGCCGCGCGCGGGACCCGCAGGGCCGGGCCGGGGAGGAGCGGGCGCCGCTGCCCTGGGCTCGGCCGGGGGGCCGACCGCGCTCGGGCGCAAAGTGCGGCCGTCCCCAGAGCGGTTCCGCGGGCGAGCGGTTCTCCCGTCCGAGCGCCGCCGCCAGCGGTCCGTCTGTCCCGGCCGCCCGCTACCCTGCCTCGGGGATCCCGGGGTCCCGAGAACGCCCCCGGCCGGTGACCCCCCCGCAATCGACCGGGCGGAGCGAAGGGCGCGTCGAGGCCCCCGCCCGCTGCGCCCTCCCTCCCGCGGGACCACCTGTAGAGCGAGCGTCTCCGAGGCCCCGGGCGCTCGGAGCGAGGCCGAGCAGGGGGCGGCCCCCTTGGCCCGGGGATCCCCCGCACCAGACCCGGCGCTCTCGGCCCGCGCCCCCGGGTCCCGCGCATGCGCCGCCCGGCCCCTCCTCGGGCCGCCGCCGCCCGGCGTCCCGAGAAGGGGAGGCCCGGTTCTCCGACCCCCGCGAGCGCCCGCCCGCCCCTGGGCACCTGGGGCCGGTCCGCCGCCTGCGAGTCCGCCGGGCGAGCGCGCCGAGGGAGGCGGCGCGGGGCAGGGCGCTAGCTGCCGCCGCCTCCGCCCCCGCCGCCCGCTGCCCCCGCCGTGGGGCTGCGGCGTCCCCTGCCCATGCCCGGCGCCGCCTCCCCGCGCCAGTGCCAGCCGCGCCCCCCGCGGCACGCGCCGCCCCTCGGCCCCCCGCCCCGGCCCGGCTGCGGGGGCGGCTCGCGCGGGTGGCCGCCGGAAGCCCCGCCCCGCCCCGGGTGCCCTGGCCGGGCCCCGGGCGGGACACACCCCCCTGGCGGCGGCAGCCGATTGGCTGCCCGCGGGGTCGGAGGCGGGGCCGCGGCCTCCGGGGCTCCCACCTCGTGCCCGGCTGCGGCTGCACCCGTAGGGAAACTGAGGCGGGAGAGGCGGAGGGGCTGCGGAGGTCTCCGGGCGGGCGGGCAGGGAGCCACGGTGGGACAGCGCGTGCAGCTGGGCGTCGGCGGGGCTCCAGGCCCGCGCCCCGGGAGGGGCTGCAGTCGCGGCGGGGGTGGGCGCGAGGCCGCCGGACCCTGGAGGTTCCCGCCCGGCGCCCAGGCCCCGCTGGCAAGGCCCCACCTCCGTCGGGAGCTCTGCCCCGCTGGCCTCTGGCGAGCGGGTCTGGACCCCGGCCGAGGTGCGAGCGCCGTCGAGTCGCGGGGTGCGCGGGATGGGGGGCGGTCGGGGCAGGACCGGTCCCAAGGACCCCAGCACACGCAAGAACGCGAGCCGAGGGGCGCGTCAACAGGTGGTGGAGGCGTCCGGGCGGGCGCCGCGGGCAGGGACCCAGGGTGAAGGGCAGCGGGGACAGCGTGGGCACCAGCTGCCAACTCCGACCACCCGCTCCACACCCTCACCCACACCCCCACCCCGGCTGCCAGACAGCCGTGACCCCTCCCGCCGGGCGTCAGGGGCGAGGGGCTGACTTTGTGCCCGGTCAAGGCGCTGGGCCTTCGCCAGCGCAGGGGGAGGTCGCGGCCCGGCAGCCAATGACAAGGCGCAGGGGAGAGAGCCGCGGCGCTGCTCTGTTTGCGCGGCGGCGCACGGAATGCACAAAGCCCCCGGTGCCAGCGCATCGGGACGCCCCTCCCTTGGGAACGAAATGTGTGCTATGCCAGCCTTCCTCCCTGCCCTCCCGCCGCTCCCGCCACTGTTCTATTTGTAGCGGCGAGCGGCCCGGGGAACCTGCTCGGGGCAGGATACCCAGCTGCAAACGAATCCCTGTGTTATGCCGAGACTGGAGCCCAGGCCGTACCTGGCCCGTAAGTCGCAGGCGCCTGGAACTCACCCTTGTGGTTCCTTCTGCGGTTCCTCCCTGTGGTGAACTTCGCCCTTCCCTGCGGAGACACCCACATCACCTTTCCGCTCGCACACCGGCAAGCCCAACTTTTATTACACGTCCTAGCAATAACCAGTATTTGTATTATGTTCCAGTGTTCAAGGTGATCCCCGCACATTAAATCCGGACTATGGCACGGGCTGGGCAGGCTGAACGGTATGTCTTACTCGTGCTGCTAGGAGCCACATACCGTGCTGGGTGTCCTGGATATGGCAAAGAAGGAACTACAGAGCTGACGTCCTCATGAGGACATTCAGGTTCAAAGATGTCATCTGACGGACTCCAGATCCCGGGCTGTGAAGAACCCAGAGTCCAAATGCAGGGACGTTGGTTTCTTTTCCTGGTTACGCTGTGACGGTCTGCCATAAACTCAGATCAGCCAGGCGGTTGGAAAGACCTGGTAAAAAAATTGTTTCAAAGGAGGACAAAGGAAGCTGTTAGGGTTCAACAGAGTAGTGTAGGCGCCTAGCAGATAGTAGAGCAATTATATTCTTGGATTCTTGGGGCTCTCAAGGTTTTAGGGAGAGAAAATTTGTTTTTCATGCATGTGTCCAAAGTTGTCCCTTTTGAGCAAATGCTTTCGGCCACCCATACCCTCCCTCCCCCATCCAGGAAGAGAGGAGAAGAATGATCAGATCGCCTGGAAGCATCCATGAGACAGCTCCAAGCATGCTGCCCTCCGAGTGGGGGGGGGGGTGGCATGGGTCCCTATTTGCTGTGAAGAACCTGTCACCACCCAGCACAGGAGAAACTGTCACACAAAGAACACCCCCCCCCATGTCCTGGAAGCCTCTCCCTCCCTCTCTCCTTACCTGCAGTGTGGATGGAACACGGGCAGTGCCAAAGAACAGAGACAGCCTCCTGTGCACGGCTGAGCAGGATCTGTAAGATCGGGGACAAATTCATGCACTTGACAATGTGTCTGACACCCTGGGTCCCCCTGGAGCCTTAATAAATGCTAGGAGTCTTTGGGGGTACATGTGTCTCAGTTCATAGCTTCCAGCTGTTTGGGACTGATGCTGTTTCCGCATTTCTTTTTTCTTTTTTTTTTTTTTTTAAGATTTTATTTATTTGACAGACAGAGATCACAAGTAGGCAGAGAAGCAGGCAGAGAGAAAGGGGAAAGCAGGCTCTCCGCCGAGCAGAGAGCCCGATGTGGGGCTCGATCCCAGGACCCTGAGATCATGACCTGAGCCGAAGGCAGAGGCTTAACCCACTGAGCCACCCAGGCACCCCTGTTTCCGCATTTCTAATCACATTTTCTAATCTGTTAGAAATGATGTTTGGAGACATCATTATTATGGTGTTCGTGCTCCATATGGTGCTCCCATTACGATCGGGAGACTGAGGCACAGAGAGGTTGCTTCCCAGACCAGGTCATGGAGGCCAGTTGCAGAACCCGGGCTAGGAGGCGGGTCTGTTGCACCCACACTCTGAGCAGGTCCTGGATGCACCCACCCACCCAGTCTCCCTGGGGCTGCTGAGGCTGTGCTCTTGGCCTCTGGGAGAGAATCAGGACTTTCAGAGAGGAGGTGAGGAGCCAGAGGGGGCTCCTGCCACTAAATACCAGACTGTGGGGTACACAGTGAACTTGTAAGAAGGTGATGTCAGCCCTCTGTGTCCAGAGAGAAGGTGAGACCTGACCACCTCCCTGAGTCCTGGTGGGGGGAGCAGCAGGTCCCATGGGTCTGGGGGGGCCAGGCCAGACTCTGTTTGTCCTACAGCTTAGGTAAGCCCTTTTCCAGGAACCAACACCTCTACGGGTCACTTATTTGCCCTTTGCTGATCTGCAAAGCCTCTGATGAGATGGATTTTGTGCCCCCAGGGTGTCATCAGCCAGGGCAGTGGCCTCTGGTCTCGTGGAAGCCTGCCCTTGGGTCAGGTGGTGGAAATCGATGGGGGCAGGGAGCACAGGCTGAGAAACAGAGTTGGCTGTTGGCAAGGACAGAGCTGCCCCATGGCCTACGGCTGGCCCTCGGGGCTGACGAAGGGCCTGTGCTGCCATCCTAGTCATGACTGCAGAACCTCATGTGTCCAGATAACAAAGTCTTGTCACATTAGGGCAATGAGCTCACAACAGTCCCGCAGGGTAGCTGGGTTCATCCCCATTGTACAGATGAAGAAATTGAGGGCCAGAAATGGCATCGTTCGGCTGAGATCTCCAAGAGGGAGCAAGAACCAGGCTGTCAGAGTCCAGATCCGTTCCACCACCTGCCCCGGCCCCAGGGTACTCCCCAGAGGTCTGGTCCAGAAGCCGGTGCTCTCCCGGCCTGCTACCCCAGCGGTCTCTGGCAGGCACAGGAACACGGTGTCGAGGATCAGTCTCGGCCCCAGCACTGCGGAGTGGCAGCAGCACATGCAGAAGCCTACGGCAGGAGCGAGGGGCCACGGTCAAGGGAGAGAGAGCAGAAATGGTGCAAGCTGGGCAGCCGCGGCCTAGCGGGGCGTTGGCGTGATTCCATCAGATTAGTAAGAAATAAGAAACGACGCACGCTAACCGATTGTTATTACCGAAGCAGAGGCGGCGGTGGTGGGTGAAGGTAGGCACTCACACGAGGCCTGCGGGTTCCGGAACCTTCTACAGGCCCAGCAATGGCTGCTGCTCTTCGATAATTCACCTGTCCCCAGCCTAGGTCGACAGACGGGCCGCCGTGCTTGAGAAGTCCACGACAGCCCACCTGCAGCAAGGCGGGCCCCTTCCCTCCCTCCCCTCTGGGTCTGGGCCATTCCAACCCCGTGGGAGGGCACGGGGCTTAAGCTTCTCCAGATGGGGGCTGCCTCGTAGATGGTCCTTTGTCCCATTTAGGGGCCGGCCTGGAGCTCCAGGACTCATGTGACCCAGTAGGTGAGAGCCTGACAGTGAAGCGTGGTGCGGAGAAGCATTTGGTCAATAACGGACATTCTGCTCTGCTGAGACGGGGTTCGCAACGCTCTGACCCGGGTAGGGGTCCCAACTGTGAGCTGTACTGTTGTGGGGGGGCAAGGTCGGGGGGAATGCAGACAGAAGACACAGCGTGTTCACCCACAAATACGTAGTAAAGAGGGGTATACGGGCACACCACTGCCTGTGCCTGGGACACCCCCAATTTCCCTCATGAAACAAGTAGACAGAACCGGGGATTAGGAATCAAACAGACCTAGAGTCAAAATCTGGCTCTACCTTTGACTCGGTCTGTATAACCTTGGACAAACGACTTGACCTCTTGACTGAACTTCCTCATCTAACAAATGGGGCAGGGGTGCTTATCTGCACGAGCCCTGGGGAGAGAATGAGCAGGACCCCTGTAGGACGTGCACGGACAGGACCTGACAGGTGGGTCGTGGTTGCGATTTGGTGACCTGAAGGCTGAAGAGCCTGAAGGCTCTGCCGAGGGTCACCTCCTCCAGGAAGCCTGCTTGGCGTCCATCCCACCAGCAGAGCTGCCCTCTTCCCTGGGTTGCCACCATCTCCCACAGAGTTGAGCGCTGTCTTAAAAGGTGCCTCTGCCCCACCTGCCTCACCACTCAGGCGAGCTGGCCTCGACGGAGGCCTCAGACCGCTCTGACCCCTGGCAGGGCGCTTACGTGTTGCTCGCTAGTGCTCAGGTCTGCCCGGGCTTCTGCCTTTTACAGATGAGTCCTTCCAGCGCATCGAGGCAGCAGGAATTTGAGCCCAGCCCTAGAGAGAGATCCTTGGAGCAGGGCCGGCCTCCCCCAGCTCCTCATTCCCAGGTGCCCGGCACAGGGCCTGGAACCCACAAGGCTCCATAAATGAGCCAGAGAATGGCCAGGACGTTCTATTGGCACCTCGAGGCCCTGGTTTTCACCGAAATGAGGTCAAGGACTGTGGTCCCCAGTCCCCTGCAGGGACAGGCCATGTGTGCCAAATGTCCCTGGGCTGTAGCAAGATGGGAAAGAGAAGCCGGGACCTAGTGTTTCCTGTCCAGCTTCAACTAGTCAGTTTGAAGAAACACCCCTTTTCTCCCCGAGAGGATGTCCTTGACATTCTTAGGTTATTACTGAAAATGCCTTTTCTTAATAAAAACGTCTTAGATGGAGTGCTGATAACGGTGGGTAGGGATTGGTGTGTTTGGCTCACCGGCCCCCAGGTCCGTCCCCAAAGCTGTTCAACGTGTTGTTGGTTTGGAAAGCCCAAAGTCCAGGACCTCCTGGCCCCCATGAGCTCTGTTTACTGATAAACACAGCACGTTGCAAAGGCCTCCTGACATGTTTCCAGTCTTTTTGTACCCGGCTAGCTCTCTCCTCCAGATTTACTCGTGATATTTATTTGCAAGTCAACATTCTGGTTTGTGTTGAGACTTGCAGCATGGAATACATAGTCCTCCACGAGGGCCCGATTTTGATCTTGGACAAATCGTCGGAGCGGGGTGTGGGCGGCCGCCTGGGGAGCCTGCCCAAGTCACACCCACGTGGGGGCCCAGCTCACATGCCATCAGGCATCCCAGGGGTGGGGGAGCCCAGCCTGGTGGGGGAGAGTTTCCCTCTGCCCGGGAGCCCGGGGTGCGCAGGGGAAGGAATGGGCTGGAGGCAGAGAGGGAGCTGAATTCCACGTGTGTGCGAAGGTGGTGGCTGGAACCGTCTCTAGAAGGGGACGGTGGCAGGGGGCGGGACACCAGACCAGCAGCCTGGCGGGAGGCCTTCTCAGACGGCTGTTGGGAAAGACGGAACCCGGGTCTGGGGACTAGAAACCCATCACCTCGTGTCTCCATGGGGAAGCAAGTGTTAGTGCTGAGTGTAATTTTAAAACCCGGAAAAAATTCTCTAGGGATGGCTAGGTAGGTGCCAAAGACCGAGCAGGCGCCTTCGAAACGGGACTCCCGTCTCACCAGCTAGCGACCCTGGCGCTGATGCCCTCCGGGACAGCGAGGCAGGCTCCGCGCTCCTGCAAAGCTGCCAGCAAGTTTCCCCACGCCTCCTCGCTCCTGGGTCCCTGGCGCGTGGCCTTCGGGCCTCCAGCCTCACATGAGGGACAATCTCCCATTAGAAAGCTGGTACCTTGACTTCTGTCCTCACACGCCCCTCCCGTCAAGGTCAAGGCCCAAGGTCTCCAAACTGGCAAAGGGCCTCAGGTCAGAAGCGGCCGCTACCCCCACCCCATTCCTGCTGCCCCTCCCACCCCAAGCTTGGCCTGGACCTTCTGGACTCTCGGCTACTCGTAGAGGTTTTTATCATCATTTGTAAGGGATTTCTCTCTCAATCTCTCTCTCTCTCTCTCTCTCTCTTTTTTTTTTTTTTGTCTTCTAGCACTTTATTTTTTAAAATTTTTATTAACATATAATGTATTATTTTGTAAGGGATTTTTATTTACTTTATTTATTTATTTATTTATTTATTTATTTTTGTAAGGGATTTTTTAAATACAAAAAGTTTTACTCATCTCCAGAGAGAGCTGACCCTAATGAGCCAGCCCACCTTCCGCGGACACAGAAACTTACACTGTTACTTCGCCAGCGGTCATACGGATCTGTTTTCTGGTTCGGATGTTAAGCACGGGGACTTGGCTGTCCCTGAAGCTGTGTGTCCCCACCTTGCCTGGCATGGGGGCAGTGGCCCCTTGCTAATCGGGGTTTTTAAGCACGTCCCTTAAGAGCGGTGTGAGTCCAGGGGCACCTGGGTGGCTCAGTGGGTTAAAGCCTCTGCCTTTGGCTCAGGTCATGGTCTCAGGGTCCTGGGATCGAGCCCCGCATCGGGCTCTCTGCTCAGCAAGGAGCCTGCTTCCTCCTCTCTCTCTGCCTGCCTCTCTGCCTACTTGTGATCTGTCAGTCAAATAAATAAATTAAATCTTTAAAAAAAAAAAAAAAAGAGCAGTGTGAGTCCAGAGCAAAGCGGCTCGCTGCCCCTCACCCCGGTCAGAGGTTCAGGCATCTGAGCTGCCTCCCTGCTTGGCTGCCCGGAGAGGATGACATGCCCGCTGTGCACAGGACACTCCGCCCTCAGCACCGCTCAGCCTCAAGGAGGCCTGCTGGCAGCGGCTCCTCCCCCTGCTCCCGGCTGTGGAAACTGAGGTTTGAGGGGCTGAGCCTTGGCCCTGAGACACAAACCCTCGAGCTCTGGCCCTGCTCTGGCCTCCAACGGCCCAGCTCGTATGTCCTTGCTTTTTCCACTGTGCCCCCCACTCCCCTCCCAGGCGCTGTGACCTTGGACAGCCACGACCGCCCTGCATCCATTCCCGACTGTAAACTGAGAGGCTGGGCTGGCCGATCTCAAACGTTCCCTGCCAGCCGGGGACTCGGAGTTGTGCTTGGGGGTGTGACTGGGACATGCCCCAGGAGCCAGCTGCCAGTGCCCACGAGGGAGGCGTTTTTTTCCTGCCTCGCTGGGGGAAAGCAGACACATGACTCTCTGGGCTGAGCACCCGCGGTGAATTATGATCAGCGGGGCTAACGCTCTGTGCTTTGGAAATGTGTTTAGGACTGATCTCCAGGCCTGTTATCAGCGGAGCTCATGGCCTGGGGAGGTGGGGGGGTGGGGGGAGAACCAGCTCCCTTTCTCTGCTGGAATGTCCCAGGCCAAGGCAGAAAGCCACCCACCTCTGCCTTCTGCAAACAGGGAGTAGAAGGGCGGCTCCCCATCCTGTCCCCACCACATCCCGTGGAGGGGACACTCACCGTGGCCTCCCACCCCCCAGCTTGCTTCCAGTGGCTCTCACAGTCCCTTGCTGCTTTGGTCTAAAAGTGGGCTCTGGCTTCTTGTTGGGATCAGCAGAGGTGACAGACCCTGCCTCAGATAAGAGGTGACTGGAAGGGGCATGCTTTGGCAGACAGACAGAACAGCAGACCCCGGGGACTGCCTGCCTCACGTGTCCTTGCTCACGCACCGAGATGTTAGGGAACCAGGCCCCTTGCTGTTAGGGAACCAGACTTGGGCCTCCTTGCCTAGTTGCTTCTGACCCCTTTGGAAGGGAACCTGAGAGGTCGGCTGGTGGCAGGGCAGGGAGGGATGGCTCTTGGCAGGACCTGAGGTCCAGCTGGAACTTTCTGGATTGGGGGAAAAGGCAGGACCCCTTGGGATCATCACTAGGCCACAGGCACAGGCCCCAAAAGGAGGACTCAGACAGCCGTGTGGGTGACACAGGGCTCACCGTGAGAGGTTCCCTGTCCCCATCTCCTTTTTGTTCAGGGCAGCAAAGTTGTGCTGAAAGTCAGAGCTCCGGTCCCAGCTCTTGGCGGGGGGGGGGGGGGGGGGGGGGGAATCCGGCTGACCCCCCTCAGCCTCCAGCTCCTTGGTGTCCTTGTGGGAGGCACTGAAGATGCCCCAGAGGGTCACTGCAAGAGTCAGAGGTCATGAAGATCTCCAGGGCCCACCGACTGCTCCCCCACCCGCCGGCACAGTCCTTTCACATGGGTCCTCCAGTCTTACTTCCCATATCCACCAGCCGCCAGGCTCTGTCCCACCCTCTCGCCACCCCCCTGGGGTCGGCCACGGTCACACCTCCACCTCTCTCTCTGGCCTCTCCACTTGCAATCTGATGTGTCACACTAGCTTTCCCTTGCGTGGGGTACCGCCTCTTCCGGGAAGTCCTCACTGATCTCCTCCGTCCGGGCACTGCTCCTCTCTTCTGGACCCTACCAGCCCCAGAGCCTCTGCTGATCTTCCCGGGTCATACAGGTCTGTTCACCAGTCCATCTCCACCAGACTGGAAGCTTCCTGGGAATTAGGATCTTATCTGAGGTTATTAACACAAATAACAACAGAAATGATAGTATAAAAAATCACCCTTTTATTGGTACATTATCTTCTCCGTGTTGGGATTTAACGACGCCCGGCTATGCTGTGCGTAAAGCTCTCTAGTGAAAGCATTATTCATGCCGCAGTATTATAATGCAATACATCGCCTACGTGCTTTACAATTTTGCTTGTTTTCATTAAGACGCCTATGCTATTTACTCTGTTTGAATACACTTTTAACTTAGTTTTTACGTTGTAATTTTTTGTTGTGGTGGTAAAATAAGCATGACATTTCCCGTTTCTAAGGTTCTGTTCGCTGTGAGACCATTACCATGATCTGTCTTCTTTGTTCTCTCCCAGCCGAAACTCTGCACCCCCTGAGCACTCACCCCCCACCTCCCCTTCAGGATTTTCAGTTGCTGTAAAAGAGATTTGGGAACATTTGGTGGAATCAGAATGATATCTGTAGCTTAGGGTCCCGTCGGCGTTAGCTTCCTGGTGTGGACCCTTGAGGGATTGTTGTGTGGAATGGCCATTCTCAAAGATGTTGGCTTCGAGACTCCTTTCTACTCTTTTTTTTTTTTTAAGACTTTATTTATTTATTTGACAGAGATCACAAGTAGGCAGAGAGGCAGGCAGAGAGAGAGGGGGAAGCAGGCTCCCCACTGAGCAGAGAGCCCGATGCGGGGCTCGATCCTAGGACCCTGGGATCATGACCCGAGCTGAAGGCAGAGGCTCAACCCACTGGGCCCCCCCAGGTGCCCTCCCCTTTCTACTCTTAAAAGCTACTGACAACCCCAACGCCTTTTGCTCCTGTGGGCTATACTTGTCGGTATTACCAGTATTAGAATTAAAATGGAAAAAAACACTTTAAATATTTATGAATTCATATAAAAATAAGAAGACCTGCCTATGGGAGTGTATACAACAGTTTGATTATATTTTTCAAAGCCCCCTCCAATGTCTTAAGACATTCTTGCCAGGCTCTCTAACGTATGGTTTCACAGCAGGTGGTTGGCTCCTGCAGGGCGGCGGGAAGAGAGCGCATTTCCTGGTAGGTTCAGGTAAGCACAGGTGTTCTTTGACATGGCACCAGAATTCAGCCAATGAGTGTTTCTTTCCTTTCTTTCGTTCTTTATTTCTTCCTTTCCTTCCTTCTTTCTCTTTCTTTTGTTTTCCGATATAACCGCTTTAGGGCAGTATATTCCCATGCCATAAAATTCATGCTCTTAAATTCTAGGGTTTCTAAAGTGTACACGGAGTTCAGCTCTCATCACGGCTATTCATCCCTGGGGACTGGGGTGGGGAGCGTTTCAAGGGAGTGCACTCGGACTGGGGGAAAACCAGGTCCTGATAGGAAGACCCCACCAACGGGGAGGTGCCAGACGGGTGGAGGTCCCCTTAGGAGACCCCTCCAGCCCTGCAGACAGGGGAATGCTGAGGGCCCCCTCCCCCTCCCCTGAGAGCACAGGGGACCTCCGGCAGCATCAGTGATGGCCTTGGGAGAGAAAGCTCATTCCCCTTGCCCGCCCAGCACGGCTGCGCTCATTTTGCATTGACAGAGATTGGGGGACAGAGCCCCGGAGAAACACAGGAGATGTTGGAGGTCAAGAACACAGTAATTGTAGGAGTGTCCCGCGGCCGCTGTAACAAATGACCACCCTTAGTGGCTAAACACAACCCAGACCTCCCGTCTCGGAGCTGAGGTTGGAGTCTGGCGTGGGTTGGCAGGGCTGAGCCCCCTCTGAGGCTCCAGGGGAGAATCTGCGTCCTGGTCTTTGGTCTTCAGCTTCTAGAAGCCGCCTGCATTCCTGGGCTTGCGACTCCTTCCGCCACCTTCCAAGCCGGCAGCTTGGCACGACCCGGTCTCTGACTCTGCCCCCACGATGACCCTTGCGACAACCTTGGATGCTGTGAGGAAATCCACCATCCTCTCCCCATCTCAAGATTTTTAACTTAAATCTCATCCGCCGTGTTCCTTTTGCCACACAAGGCGACTTCTTCGCGTTCTGGGTATCAGGACGTGGACATCTTGGGTGGGGGGCTTGTTTCGTGCCATCACAGTGGTCAAGATCATGGCCACGGGAGCAGATGGCCTCTGCCATTTGTGGGGCCATGGGCCAATCATGTCACCTCTCCATGCCTCAGTCTCCCCATCTGTAAAGAGGGGATAATGATACGGCTGCCTCATCAGGCCGTTGGAAGGATCAGTAAGGTGATGTCTGTCAGTTCCTCGGGGTGAGGCCGGGCATTTGAGAAGGACTGGGGGAGGCTTGCCTCTGTGAGGTCCTCACGATTCCCAGGGGTCAGGCAGTCCTGGCCGCCGGGCTGGGGGCAGGCCCTTCACAGGCGCAGCAACCCCGTCCTGACAAGTCACCAGGCGGCCACACACCACCCTGCCTGGGGCTTCTCTGCTGTGGTGACTTACGGTCACTATGTCGCCCTGGGGGAGGAGAGGGGACCAGTGTGTACCCCAGAGCCCATGCGCCCAACCTCCCAGAGGGACCTCCCGGGACCTGCCCAGGCTCCTGTGGGAGACACCGCAGTCCCAGGCCCCAGGGTCAACCACCCCATTATGTAGGTGAGGACACGGAGGCCCAGAGGGGGACCCACCCGCGAGGAGGCCTCGCTGCCGCCAGGCCCCTGTCTCCTGGCTCACAGCTGTTTCCACGATACCTTCTGGCCAATGCCAGGTGACGTGGGGCATGACAAAGTTTCCGGAGCCTCCCGTGTGGCTGAGGAGGGTGTCAGCAGGCAGGACACCCTCGACCCGCCCTTCCCTCTGTTGCACACGCAGAGGGTGCCCAGGGGTGCCCTGGCGGTGGGGGATGGGAGGGCAGGCAGGTGGGGCACACCCACCGTGCTATCCCAGGCCTTTGCCTTGGATTTCACCGGTTTACAGGAAAGAGACTTGAATTTCCTTCAGTGTCACGTCCTCCCACGTCCCGGGAGGTCAGAGGCGCTGAAGGTGACCTTGCTGGATCCCGAGTCCCCCGCGGGTCGGCAGGAGGACCAGAGACAGAGTCACAGCTCCCCCCACCGCTGCCTCAAAGCCTCCATTTGTCTCTGCTAACATAGAATGGAAGGGGTGTTTCTTTCTTTTTAATTTTTTTAAAAAATTTTATTTGTTTATTTGAGAGAGAGTGTGCACAGAGGGAGAATGAGAGGAAAAGCCAACTTTCTGCAGAGCAGGGAGCCCAACATGGGACTTGATCCCAGGACCCCAGGATCACGACCTGAGCCAAAGGCAGACGCCCAGGCGACTGAGCCCCCCATGCGCCCCCGAGGTGTTTATTTCAAAACAGTAACAAGAACATTGGCCTCAGCTGGCCTCGTGACCTTGAGCGGATCCCTCCCTGGCTGCTGGGCTGGGCACCGTGAGCCCCCCCGCTGCGGGAAGGAGATGCCCTCGGAAGCCAGGCCCTGCGCCTGAATGAGCTCAGCCTGCTGGGAGCTCCCCAGCACTCTGGCTCTCTGGGAGGACTACGGGGCTTGGCAGGGCCAGGCAGCCAGGGGAGCAGGGAGCCTGTGTGTACACGCGTATGTGCGCGTGTGTGTGTGCATGCTTGTGACCGTGCACATACCTGTGCATGTGTGGACCAGCCGGGTGACTATGTGTGGTGCACGTCTGAGTGCACATGTGCATGAATGGGAGTGTACATGTGCATCAGTGTGCATGCAAGCTGGTGTGCGTGAGCATACACACACGTGTACGCATGTGTATGTGCCTCTGCCCGTGCTCGTGCGTGGGGTGCATTCACATCTGCGTGGGTGCGACCGTGCGTGTTCACATCTCTGTGTGTGCACACATGTGAGTTTTTCATGTCCTCCCTTGGGCAACGCTGTGCAAAGCCGCGGTAGCGGGGGAGGGGAGGCAAGTTCAGGCCTGGGGAGAGCTGCCGGCTTGGCCCCGTCCTGCCCTCCACTCAGCCACGGTCGGCTCAGATCAGACCTTGGGTGCCAGGCCAAGGTCAGCGAGGCGGAACGCTTCCCAGGACAAGGCTTCCGGCACCGTTGGCCATGTCTCTGTCGCTTATTTCCCGACTTTTCCCACTTGAGGGCATCTTGCCTGTGTTCCTTGGTTTCTAGCCCTTTCTGAGCCGCCGCCGCTGTCCGGGGGGCTCCCTCTTCCAGCCCCTCAGGCGGGTGTCCCCAACCCAGCGAGGTGCCCGCTCCGGGCCAGCCTCTGGGGGATGCCCTCCCCTGCTGACCCGCCTCTGCACCCCCACAGCCAAGGAGCTCCGCGCAGCATCCTTCCCCTGCCCCCTGGCTCTGGGGTGGGGGTGGGGGGCTCCTTTTTGAGGCTCCCCTGTAATGCGACCAGAACAGCCGTGAGTTTCTCGATCATTTGCTTCGCCGGAAACAAAGCCAGAATTGTCCGTGCTCGTGGGAAAGGGCAGCAGTTTGCGTAGCACAAAGAATTTATTTTTTCCTTCCCTGATCTGAGCCCTATCACCAGGGCCATGGCTGCTGGGAATTCGGAAGCTTCTTCTGGGAGAAGACCGGGGCAGGTGGTGTGGGTGGCCTGCTGGCCAGCCTGGTCACAGCTCCCTGCTGTCCCCACTGTGCCTCTGTCCTCTGATGCCAACACATGCGTGTCTGGGACACCCTTGGCTTCTCCTTCCTCGCTCCAGACCCTGGCCTCCTCAGACTTCCTTTTCCAGGCTCCTTGCTGGGTCCTGGGGCCCCGTTGCTTCCAGATGAATGTGGCCGTCTTCTCCATCTTGGAGGAGATGCAGGCTCGTGCCCAGATTGCAAGAATTTGGGAATTCTCCCAGCTTTCTCGGTGACGAGGTCCCCGAGACGGACAGAAAACGTGTCCGCCGTGTGACTCTCCAGGAGGATGTGGGCAGTGGGAGCCTCCCCACCCCTCCTGTGCCCTTGGAATGTACACTCTGCCCGTTGCTCCCACCGTCGGAGCTGTTTGTAAACACACAGCCTCGAGGGACACCTGGGTGGCTCGGTCGGTTAAGCGTCTGCCTTCCGCTCAGGTCATGATCCCGGTATCCTGGGATCAAGCCCTGCCCGGGGCTCCTTGCTCGGCAGAGAGTCTGCTTCTCCCTCTGCCTCTGCCCCTCCCCTCCCCTGCTTGTGCTCACTCTCTCTGACAAATAAATAAATAAAACCTTGAAGAAAAAAAGACACAGCCTTGAGAGAATAGGGTGTTGTTGAGACCCTCTGGGCTGTGTCCACTACTGCACCGAGCTGAAGCTGCCACATAAACGACGCCGGCTTTGGCAAGCAGGTGCCCCGATCAACCTACCTCACGGCTGTCCCAGACAAGGCTTGCAGTGAAGTTCCTTTGCTTTTTAAGACCTGTCACCTACAAAACAAAGAAACAAAAACAAAAACAAAAACAAGCAAACAAACCAAGCAGGCAGTTGAGCGGCGGGACCCCGGGGATGGGCTGGAGCCCACCCCCAGTCCTCAAAGCCCCGCCGTGAGACCTGGGACCCCAGAGGCCAGGCTCTCAGACCCCTGGTCTGCTCAGGCGGTCCCGCCAGGCAGCTGCCCACCGGCGGAGGCCGAGCTGGACTCGCCGCTTCCTCTCTGCTACATGGGGGTTCAGGGGACCTCCGCGTGCTGGCCGCCCGCCCCTCCACCTCCTGCCCGCCCTGGAGAGCCTAGGGTGTCCTTAGGCTCATGTCACCTCCTAGCCGTTCTGCACCCCGGCCCCCAGCCCCACAGCTAACATGGCCTGGTTTCCCCAGAACAGTCAAATACCACAACCTCACGCTGGCCCAGACCTGAATGCCGTGGCCTCCTGCCGGGGAGAGGGCTTAGCAAGGGAGAAGAGCCCTGGCTTCCAGCCCTGGCCGGCCCTGACCTTGACCTGGCCTTTGGACTCCTGTGGCCACGTCACACGGACACTGAGTGGGGCTCTCGGCCCAGTGGCTCCAAGGAGGGCTGTTCCCCTAACAGTCTGTCCAAATCGCCTCCCTTCCCTACTGCTTCCCTGACCCTGAGTGTCTCCAGTCCCCCCCACCCCGCCAGCCGGGGCCCGGCCGGTAGCGTGCCCCCGGGGAAAACGGCTCCACCACGAGGCCCAGTCAGTGGGGTGTGCCCCCAGGGCTGTGTGAGGCCCAGCTCCATTGGACAACCTCCTGGACCTCCCACCTCCCCAGGTGCCCAGGACCCCACCAGCTGTGGTCAGAGAGGAGGCTGCCTCTCACAGCCCCAGCCGGCACGGACCAGGCACACGGACAGAGTCGACTATGAGAGGACATCCCAAGTCGGGTCTGGTTGGACGTCAACAGACTAAGGGGTGGGGAACACTGGGTCCCTGCTGGCACGCAGCCTCACAGGTGATCTGAACCCGGATGCCAGAGCTGAGGGTGTGCAAATCTCGCTGTCCTGGGGCGGGGGGTGCTGCGGACCCCGAGGCAGCCCAGGGGTCCAGACCCTGCTGCTGGACCTGAGGGCTCAGGTGCTGGACGCACACAGCCCAGATGCCAACACCCCCTGCCCCCCGACTCAGGCACCTGGACTTACATTTCGGCCTGCGTCAGGCTGAATGTGACTGTGAAAGCAGGATCCAGAAGCCGGATGAAAATGCTTCTGGCAGGGGCCCCATCCTGGCCACCTCGGCCACTGGGGCCACTCACACTACCTCCTGAATTTGGGACCCGGCCCCAGCCCTGGCCCCCAAAACCACGCTCATGCTGGACAGCCCCATCCAGAGACATCGATGCCCCCAAACCATGTACGCCCTCTTACCCTCATCTGCTTTCCCCTGAAGGTAGGGACTTCTTTGCAAGGCCCACTGGGGTCACTCAGCACCACAGTCCCTGAAACAGGCCTGGGGGCTGCAGGGAGAGCTCAGGAGATGTCCTGCGATGACAGGTGCGGTTCTGGAATAGTTTTCCCCATTTGACCCGGCACAGCTTCTGCGCACAGGTCTTCATGAGGTCTCCCTCCATGAGGGGCCTCAACCTACCTCCTCCCCTCCCTGCCTGGAGTTCTTTCCCTCCCTCCATGATCTACACTGACCGCAAAGCATACTCACGGAAGCCAAACTCCCCGAGGGCTCCCCTGCCTCAGCCAGCCACCTCCCTCCACCTAAGGTTCCAAGGGGCCTGCCCCAGGACATTTGCACCTTTCCCCTGCTGATCCCTCTGAAGCACCCTCTGCCTAAAGTACCCTCCTGCCCCTGCTGCCTGGGGAACGCAATACCAGAGGCTCTCATCCCCCAAGATGCTCTCTGGACCCCTGCCCTGCCCCCTCCTGGTAAAACGTTCGTCCCCGAAGCCCGCCAGCCCCGTCAGGAACAGGATGCTGTGGGCGCCTGCTCTCCCGGCTGGTTGTTCAGGGTGTGGGTTGGGAAGCAGCTCCTTCAGAGCCAAGTCTACCCCCAGCATTCATGCCCTATGAAATTGGACCCCAGAGAGCAGTGGGAAAGAGAACAAGGCCATAGGGCCCCACAGCACCAGCCCTGGGGCCGGGATTGGGGAGCGTGGGGGCGGCTGTTGGATTCTGGCCAGGGCTGCAAGGCGTAGCTCCCTCTAGGGGCCGGGACCTGCCTGGTGAAGCCCTCACCCGGACCCCCACCCCTGCTGGCCACAGCTGTCCCACCCTCCCATCCAATGCAGAATCCACGAGGCCTCCAGCATGAACTTCCAACACACACACCTGATCTTGTCATGAACCTGCTAACCCCTGATCGCTCCCCCCGGCCCTCCAGGACCCAGGGGCCTTCATGGCCGCCCACTCACCTCCCACCTCCAGACCCTGTGCCTGCCGGGGCCTCCCTCACCTGTGGACACCACGCACTGCCATCCCTGCCCCTCGTCATATCTCAGCGCTTATCTCCAGCTGGGTGAGCGGTCACATCACTTCCTCCAGGAAGCCTTCCTGCCCGCCACCCCCCAACCTGGTGAGGGCCCATCCCCCACGGCCCTTGCGTGCTCTGTGCCGCTGCCATCACCCCAGGATGTCGTGTCTCCCGGTTCAGACCAGACAGGCAAACCCGCGAGCTCTGGGGGTTGGGGTGCCGTGTGGGGTCCCGCATCCAAAGGTGGGGCACGCGAGCAGGAAGTGCTGGCCTCGAGTCCCTGACCCAGGGTCTTCCTGGTCAGCGTGGGCTCGGAGACGGCGTCTCCCTGGGCTTCGGGCTCCTCGGCCGTGAAATGGGGACGCTGTCCCCCCGCCCAGGGGCAGCAGACGCTTCACCCCCAGCCCTGCTGCTCACCGGCGTGTGGCCTTGGGTTGACCTTGCCTGGCCTCTGTCTCCCGGACCTGCAGACACCCAGAGCCTGGGACTCAGCGGGGAGGGGCACGTCGGGGCGGGTCAGGAGCCA
The DNA here is from genome assembly GCF_963455335.1 of Martes martes. Taxonomy (NCBI): domain Eukaryota; kingdom Metazoa; phylum Chordata; class Mammalia; order Carnivora; family Mustelidae; genus Martes; species Martes martes. The sequence goes on from NC_137895.1 coordinate 3,709,290, forward strand.
GCAGACAGGCCTCTGGCCCTTGCCTGACCGGCTGCCCCGGGAAGCCGGTGCCCTGAGTTGACCGCCCCTTGGAGGCCCTACTGTGGGGCCAGGTCCCACGTCTGTTCCCGGGACTGGGTCTGAGCCTAACAGCCCCGCTCTTACGCTGCCAGCAGCTGTGGCTACTCAGTACCGCTGAGGCCCAGAAAGGGCGAGCAACTTGCCTGAGGACAGCCAGCCTCTGGGGAGAGGCAGGCGAGGTGACGGAGCCCGCTCTGGCCGAGGCATCCTGCCTGCTCCCGTCACCCTCAGCAGGCCTCCCTGCAAGCCCTGGGGCCTGGGGCCCGGCCGGGAGCCCGGTCTCTCCCTTGCCCGTGAGGTGGGGGGGCAGCTCTCGCTCACCTTGGGGCTACCACTGAGGAAACTGGGAGGCACTGGGAGGGTCACTGCCGCCGGCTCACAGCCTTCGGGGCCCGCGGCAGCGTGCAGAGCCGTGGGTGGGCACAGGCGGGCTCTCTTCCCGGTGCCCAGCTTCCCAAGCCCTGCTTTGGGCCTGCCCCAGGCCTGGGCTTGGGGAACTGCCCAGAGACAGCTGTGCCACAGCTGGAAGTAAAGGCTGGGGCGGGTGGGGGGAGGGCACAGTGGCCACTAGCCCAGCCTGGCGGGGAGGGCTCTATGGGGACATGAAGGACCGGTGGGCCAGCTGGCCGGGGCTCTCCTGGCAGGGAATGTGGGCCAAAGGCAGGAAGCCTGAAGGGGTCTGGTGTCACCAGAGGGCACAAAATGGAATGGTGACACAGGCAGGGGACCTGTCACAGGGAAGCAGTGACTGGTCAGCCAAGCTGAGGGCCATGGCGGACATGGGAGAGAATGACCCAGCTTTCTCCTTGGAAAGTCTCCTGGAGCCCCAGCCAGGGGAGGGGCTGGGGCCCAGGAGAAGGGGGAGGGCTCCTGGGGCGCTCGAGTGGGGGTGCTCTTCAAGGGGCCTGGGGGCCGGAGTGGGAGAGGGCAGGGGGAAGGGAGGGGGCCGCACCGGGGGCCACCTGGCTGTGTCACTCCCCGGGGTCTTCCAGGGTCACAGCAGCGTTGTTCCCACGCAGACGTCCAGCCTGAAGGAGCCGTGTCGTACTCCCAGAGTGGGCCTCATGTCTGGGGCCTGGGACCCCCCATGGCCCACCCTGGCTGGGGATGTCACTTTCGGTCACCCTGGCACCGTCCTTGGCCTCAGTGTCCTCATTTGTCCAGTGGGTGCTGTCCAGCCTGTGGGGGCAGGGGTCACACAGGGTGCCCAGGGCCCAGTATGAGGGGCAGGAGCAGGAGGAAGGGCAGAAAGTCCCACCGGCCAGCGCCAGGGTGGCCTCCTGGTGGAGGCAGCTGGGGCTGGGGAACGAAGGGGAAGCAGGCCAGAGGACTAGGGCAGCCAGCAAGTCCGGGGGCAGGGAGGAGTGGCATGAGCTCCTGGAGGACCTCACTTCTTGCTCACGATGGAGGGGCCCCAACCTCTTCAGCAGCAGCAGAACCCAGACGGCCTGCCCACCACTGCGGCCCCCTCTGGGGCTGTGCCTCTCTTCTTCCCCATGATGAACTTCTATTCATCCTTCAAAGCCCAACAAAAATGGCCCCTCATGTGTCCGCCCATCTGATAGATGCTCTGAGTACCAGCTTGGTGCTGGACCCGGGGGCCCAGCCCAGGAGCACCTCCTTTCCTGCCTGGGTCTCACATTGTTGCCGCAGTGATTATCGTCCACACTTGTGGGTCTCATGAGCTGCAAAGGGCTTTTCTGTGTCTCACTGGTGTGGCTCTTAGTATGGTGACACTGAGATGTTGAGTTTGAAGGTGGGGGAGCCAGGGGGCATGGGAGAAGCTTCAGAGCAGGGAGAGGAGCCCTGCGCCAGGCTCTGGGCAGCCTGTGGCCTTACCCGCGAGGCGGCAGCCCCAGGCATTCTGAATCTATGAGACACGGGCCTACCGGAGGGGCTGGCTAGGACGTCACACTTGACTTGGGCCCCTGCCATGTGACCCTTGCCAGGGTCAGGGGCTCAGAGCAGACAGAGTGGAGGACATCAAGCTCCGAGCTCACACAGAGAGCGGGGCCCCGCGGCAGATGGAGGCCAGGGCAGCCGTGAGCCCCTTGGCTGGGAGGTATGCGGGCTGCTGCCCCTGTGCCCCTGCCTTGACCCCGTCCGAGAGCCAATGGTGAACGTTTGCTGGCTCCTCGGGGGCTCGGCCCACTTGCTGCCCACCCTGGCCTCCCCTCACTCCAAGGGCACTCCATATGGAATGTTAAGTGGCTGTGCCATGATGCCCCCACCCATGGTAGGCTTCTTGCCCGGTGCAGGAAGGGCGGTGGTGGGGCAGGGACCCCAGTCATACCTGGTAGCCCCCTGGGTGGCTCGGGCCTGCCGCCTGCAGTGCCAGCTCAGTCCCTTTGGCCGAGTCCTAGGACTGCCCGTGCATTTACTTCCGGTCTGCAAAATGAGGCCGATGTTAAGCACAGGGCAGAAGCCTCCCCCGTGGCTACTGGGGGCTCTCCCAGGGTCCCCGTGGACCTGCAGGTGGCAGGAGGGCAGGAGGTTGGGCCAGCGCTCATGCCTTCTCTCTGCCCTTCCAGAGGACACAGCCCGTCCCACACTGGCCCAGCCCTGAGGGGTGCAGCTCCCCTTCCAAACATCCAGCCAGCATAGACGCAGGCCCAGCCTCCAGGTGCCCCAGAGAACTGATCAGCAACGCAAGGTGGCCACAGGGGACCTGCCCACAGGGAGCCCATTTCCGGTCCCAGGAGCCGCAGCTGAACTGCCTACCGGGAGTCCACTGACTCTTCTGGGGCTCCCCTCCCTCCCACAGTCCCCTCAGGGAGCACACACAGATGAGCACACCCAGCCAGTGGAGCTGACTGAGAATTTGCCTCCAGCCGGCCCATCAGAGAGAAAGAGAGAGTTTTGCGCAGAGTAGGGTCGGGGAGTGGGATGGAGGTGTGGACTTCTCCGCCTTGTCATTGGGAACCTGCCTGTAAGGGCAGGCACAGGGGAGAAAGCGGGTGGCAGAAATGGTGGAGGCAGGGTCCCCTTGATCCAGCCATGCCTGATGCTGGTATAGCTCCTGGAGTTTTGGTGGTCTAAAGCTATGAAACCCCCTGGGCCTGAGCTGGTTTGGCTTGGGTTTCTGTCACCTGCAACAATATCTTCCTGATTAATTCTGAGACTGACTCTAGGAATGACCTGCACTTTGGAGCATGAGTGGTTCCCGGTGCCCAAAGAGGGTCCCGCACCCTTCCACCATGTCAGCGTACCACATAGCGACCCCCCAGCGACCCCCACAAACAGCACATATAATCACACTCTGTGAGGGCGGGGCTCCTCATTCCTTTTCTTACTCTGTAGCTAGCAGACTCCTACTCATGCTACAAAACCCAGCTCAGGGCTTACCCGTCCCAGGAAGCATTCTGTGAACTCTCCTCCACCCCACCCCTGCTGTTTCTCTTGTGCCTCCAAAGCCCCGGGCAGCCCCTCCCCTAACCCTACTGTGTAGCCATTGCCCATTCTGGGTCTGTCTCCCAGCTGAAGCATCTTTTGGAAGGCAGGCCCCCCAAGGTGATGCCTCACGGTGATGAACATCCTGTTCTGGCAAGTCTGCAGTCGAGGCTGCCCTGGGCCATGAACTGATGGCCTCTACTCCCAGCCGCCCATGGAGGCCCGTGCCAGCAGTTAGAAATGTCTGGGTACAAGCGTGGGGCCGAGAGGAAAGGTTACTTCCAGGAGGGCTCCCCAGAGGTGGAGAGGCTGGACCCTGGCCTCCGGGGCAGCTGGTGGAGACAAAGCCAGGCCTGCCCGTGTTTGTGCAAGCACGTCTGGGGCCCCGGCAAGATGTGCGTCTGCCAGGCTGTGGGACCTTGGGCAGGTTTCTTATTGTTAAGATGGGGGCGCAGGGGAGGAACACCCACAAGAGGGTCAGATGACATGGGCAGTGTCGGGCGTGCACGAACAGAAGCTGGGGTGGAGGTGTGGAGGCAATGGAAGGGCTCCGGTGAGGTTGATGGGGAAAGGAGGCAGCTGGAGGGGCGTCCCAGGCAGAGGCGCCAACAGAGGCTGGGCACCGTGCCGTCCAAGCGGCGGGGGCCTCCTGTGGCTGGAGGGAGACTCAGCCCTGCTGAGCTCCCAGGAGCCAGGGATCCAGCCGAGGCTGCGAACCAGGTAGGGGAGGACTACGAGACGTCTGGCCCCTCCAGGCCCTACAGCGGCTCCTCTGGGAGGTGGGCCCTGTGCTGGGTAGGAGAGCGGTCTGGCCTTGGCCTTGGCCACCCCAGGACCTCCTCGCCCAGGCCAAATGAGGCCGCACAGCCGGTGGCCTCCCAGACGAGGCCGCCTGTCTAAGCACCACCTTGGCTGTCAGGGTCTCCTAGAACAGCGGAGTCCACGAGGCTCCCCCCAACTCCCATTCTGCTCACCCCCACACCCGCCAGGCTGCCTCAGGGCCAGCCCAGCCGCCACCCCCGCCCCTGCCAATGAGGCGGTCTCACCTGTCAAGCCGCCTCCCCCTCACTGGGACACGGGTTAGCCGGGCTGGAAGGGCCTCCATCTCTCCTTCCCACCGGTACCCAGCTCCCATCAGTGGCCACGGGTGGCACTTGCTGACCGCTCGCGGCCATTCCCACGCTCCCTGCCCCCTCTGCCACCAGCCTGTCCTTGTGAGTCTAGAACTTTGGGGGGCGGGTCTCGGGGGTGCTGAGGGATACCTCCAGGATTTCCTTGGGACCGGCTTCCCCAAGGCTCTAGGAGGGTGCTGACCGCCCAGGGGCGCTGAGCAGTGACCGTGCTGGTGACGACAAGCAGTGTTTACTGCTTACCATGTCCGTGCTGGGCGCAAGGTGTGCAGAGGGAAGAGAGAGACCCCTGTCCCCAGGAGACACTGCTGTGTGACCCTGGGCATGCCGCTGACCTCTCTAGGTGTCAGTGCTCCCGTCCCAGGCATGCGGATGGGAAATCTGATTCAGCCACTGTTGTGGGATCCAATGAGACCCTCAATGATGAGTCCCCACCCAGGCCTCTGGCCACCTGGCACGTGGTGGATAATGGGGGCTTTTGTCCCGGACCTTCTCCTGCCATCGTGAGGCTGCTGATTGTGACCTTGGGCCGCACAGCCGTCTGCGTGGAAGGGATGGCCAGCCTCACCCTCCCGGGGTTAGCTTCTGTCCTCCAGAGGGGGAAAGTGGAGCTCAGAGAGACACAGGTCATGTGGCCCAAAGCCATGCAGTGGGGGTGGGGAAGCGTCCAGACAGCCGCGCGGTTGGACCTCAGCCCGGGAGTCAGACCCCGGCCCCCCGCAGTGCATGGGACCCGGCAACAGGTGGCGGTCCTTCTGGTGGCTGGACGGTGGGCTGTCCCATGTCGCCCCCTCCCCTCCCCTGCCAGCCGCTGGAGCACTGGACCCACCCAGGGGGTGTGGTGAGGGGAGAAGGGGCCCTGCCCCCCACGGGGGTGGGGGTGCTGGCTGATGCTGCATCCGCCCCACGTCACCGCCCTGCCCGGTGCTGGTGATGCCACAGCCTAGCGGGCCTTGGGACTGCGGTGGGGAACGTGGCGCTCCAGGCCGGAGCCGCCGGGGGGCCAAACCCCGCCCTGCCCGGCCAACGCAGGCCTTTTCACCGGCCGCCGGCGCCCCCTGGTGGCCACCCCAGACCTCACGGCTGAGAGCGGACCGCAGCCCCCGCGAGTGGAACACGCAAGCTCAGAGCGGTCCCTGACGCGTAAGCTCAGGTCCCCCTCGTTGTGTAAATGGGGAAACTGAGGCTCACGGAGTGGTCAGGAGCTCTCCTGGTCCCACAGGGAGAGAGAGAGGCCGGGACTGCTGAGGTCAGACCAGTGTCCGAGTTCTTTCTGGGTGTGCTCAGGGCCCCCGGCTGGGGGGCGTAAGGCACGTGGTGGTGTAAGGCACATGGGGACCCCGGCCCCGCCCTGCAGGGATTCAAGACACAGCTGGGCTCGTGCAGGCGCCTGCCGGTGGCTCTGGTCTGTGTGCTCTGGCCAAGTCCGAGCCCTCCCGGCTGTCCCCGGCAGCCTCTCCGAGTGACCACGCTGAGCAACCCTGGATAAGTGGGCACGGGTCTGCGCGGCCCACCGGAGCCAGGTTCTGCCCAGCCCCTGGGCCCACCTTGCACAGCTGCCGGCCTCAGGCCCAACAGTTCATCTCTGCAAGAGAGAAGTGACGGCTTTGCGTCCCCCGGGACCAAGGCCTTGCCTTAGATCAGAAGCGCCAGGAACTATGTCTCTGTTCCCGTCCTTGGGGGTCCTGGCCCTGAGCCTGCTTCGGGGCCCCTCAGGACACTGTGGTTCACTGTGCAGCTCTAAGCCCCATCCTAGGCCCCCGCTAAGCCCGCGTTCGTGGGGACTCTGGTGCTATTCACAAGCCGGGCCTGATTCCCGGCAGCAGGGTGTGAGGAGATCTTTCTGACCCTTCGGGCCCAGCATGAGGGTTTGAGGAAGCCGGAGGGTGTCTCTTGGATGTCCCTCAGGCAGGACGGATAGGGAGCGAGCTACACAGGGCTGGTGTCTGGCTTCCTGCGGAGTGGGCCCACATGGCTCCTCTGGGACAAGGGCTGGCCTCCAGCCCATGTGGGGTCCCCAAGGTCGGTCCCCGGAGATCCTCACATGTGTCCTAAACCTCAGCCACTTGGGACCTGTCCGCAGTCCAGCTCCTCTGTCTCAGTAACTGTCCACCTGCCCCCGGGAGAGGCCTGGGCCACCCAGTCAGCCCTCAGTCTATCCCACGGTGTCACCTCCCAGTGATTCTTAAACCCACACACTTCAAGGGGCCCCTTGGTCACCACAATGGTCCAGGCATATTTGCGTTGGCCTGAGCCTGGTGGTCGCCACCTTTGGGGACCCTCTCTCCTCTTGGTGGCCAGAAGAAATGCAGAGTTGTCAGGCCGGGCTGGGCTACAACTCACTGAGGTGACTCCTGTTCTCGGGGCAACCACTGCTGTGACTTGACCAGCGTGGTGTGTGTGGTCAGGCCTGTCTGAGAAACTATGGGTTAAACCAAGTCTAAGAGGCCTGCGTCCTTCGTGCAGGCCTTGTCAGAGCCTTCAATAGGCTCCCCAGTTCCAAGAGGAGACACTGTAGGCAGCTGCTCTGGATGTATTTATCCAGGGACCCTCTGAATCCAAGAGCATCTCAGGGCCATTTTAAGGGACAGTCAGTTCCTGCCTCAGCTTGGGTCCCCAAGGTCCCCAGGTGCTGCTTCCTGCCACCCACCTGCCCGACTTCCTCTCCCACCAGCTGCCCTCCCAGGGCCGGGTTCTACCCCAGCAGACAGCGTGCTCGCTCTAACTCGTTTCCTCAGTCACTGGGTGTTTACTGAGCACCAGGAGTGTGCCAGGAGCTAGGAATATTGCAGGAATAAGATACACGGGAGCCCCAGCCTCGTGGGGGGTGGGGGCCAGGAAGCTATAGACAGTGGGGGTGGGGAGTGCTGGGAAAGCAGGAACAGCCTGGCCGCTGGGAGCCGCCTGGGACATCACCTGAGCCTGACTGTCCTCCCAGGAACCCAAACAGCTTCACAGGACACCAACACTGGACAGGGCTGCTCTGGGACCCTGATAGGTCAGGACAAAAACGAGACCCCTGGAAATCCCTGAACACGGGTGACAGCATGAACATCCTTTGGGCCGCAGAATGGCCCTGTCCCCTCCTGGCCCGTCTCAGTCCCCCAGCTGTCCGGGATCTGACACGGGCAACCTGACCATTCCCATCCCCTCCTGTCCTAGAGAGAGGGGCTGAATGCGGCCCCTTCAGGCCGTGGCCGTGGATACTCCCCAGACGGCACCCCCCGACTCCCACTCTGGCCTTTCAGACCCTACCTGTTCCAGGGAGCAACAACATGGGGGCGACCCATCTCTGCTAAGGCACCCGGGGTGGGCATGAATTCTCTGCCAGGGACAGAGACCCAGACCTGGCCTCATGCCCCCAAACCTGTCCTCTTCACCTGGGCCACCGGAGCCCCAGCTTCCCCCTCGGGCTCCTCTTGCCGGGGGCCACCCGCACCTCCATGTCTCCAAACAAGCCAGTGCCCCCAGTCTCTCAGGCTTGGGGGACCTCTCCGTTCCTTTGGGGAGCCTGGGCTCCGGCCCAGGGCCCCACTGCCTCGCACTGCCACACGGTGTCGCTGTCGGGAAAGGCACAGTCCTGCTGCTCCCCGGGAGGGGACTGGGGAGCTGCCCCGGCCCCTGCGGGCGGGACAGAAGGAGGCGCTCACCGTCTGGGCGGGGCAGTGCCGCGGCCTCGCTCCGCTCGCAGGCGGGCTGGGCCTGCACCGTGGGCCGGGCCGGGCCCTTCCTGCCTCAGTTTACAGACGCACCGTCTGACTGGGGGCGTAAAGCGAGTGTAAGCCAGGGCAGGCTCGTAATCGTGGAGGTCACGTGTTGTATGCTGTGTGTGATGAAACGATTCGCTACACATATTGTGCACATACAACGCTTTCAGAAGTTCATGGCCAGCTGTTTGGTTTTACAAAAGACCTATGTTAGTACCTGTTTTTGCTAACTGCGAAAAATCCACAGAAGACTTCTGTTTTTATGAAAACAAAAAGAGGAGGGGAGGGAAAATCTCATTCACCATCGATTTCACCACGAGCCGATGCAGAGGCAGGGCGCGCCGCGAGCCTCGGGGCAGCGAGCAGCCCCCAGCCCCTTCCCCGGGACCCCTCAGCGCCCCGCCGCCGCAGCTCTGACCGTGTCTGCGAGCATCTGTGCTCGATCTTGAGTTATGTTGTGCATCTGTTAGCAGGATGTGTCCTAAGGGCGCCTGAAAAGTCTAAGAGAGGTGGTTTGTTAGGTCTGGGAGCACTCTTTTTCTTTTCATATAAAGTAATGGTAACCGTTTCTTTGCTTTATGCCATTTTGGTTTAGGGATGTTTTCCTAGGGTATGTTGTGCTTTCAGACAGCGGGGAAAACCTGTGTTCATTTTTTCCTTCAGATTTTATTTTTTAATTTTTTTTACAAAAGATTTTATTTATTTATTCGACGCAGAGAGAGAGAGAGCACGCGAGAGAGCACAAGCGGGGAGTGAGAGAGGGAGAAGCAGGCTTCCTGCCGAGCAGGGAACCCGATGTGGGGCTCGATCCCAGGACCCCAGGACCATGACTGGAGCCGAAGGCAGACGCTTAACCGACTGAGCCACCCAGGCACCCCTTTCTGTCGGATTTTAAAGGAAACTGAAATGAAACCTCTTTGTGGCTCGTAGCAGCATGTGGGCTGCAGCTCTGTGCCCGCCGGGCTGAAGGACAGGCCAGCCCCGCCACATGACCCCGAAAGTGAGGCCCCATGTGATGCTGGGCCTCTGCCCTGACCTGTCGCCCTGGCCCTGGGTGCTGTGTGGCCCTGGCCTTGCCTTCAGCACTATCCTGGCCTGCAGAGCCCACCTGCGGGTCCGCCCCAGGCCAGAGCCCTGCCCGGAGCCACAGCCCGGATCAGGCAGCAGGTGGCGCCAGATGTCCAGCCACAGCCGGGAACTCACGACAGCCGGGAATTCAGGTCCTCCTGCCGGCCCAGCCCTTCTCCAGCGCCGGCCCTGCAACCCCTCCTGCCCCCGCTGAGCTCTCTGAGCGGCTGTCTCTGACATCATCACGCCACCACGCCAGGTGGGATGAGGAAACCGAGGCTGGATGAGTAGAGCTACCATCCTGGGCCCGTGTCCCCAAAGGTGGGGCCCTTTCTGCCACCCCGCAGGGCCTTCTAGCGCTGGACGTGGGGACAAGAATAAAAGCTGCTTTGACCAGGCTGACAACACCATCTGGTGTGTTCAGGACTGAACTGCTTCCATATACCGCTGAGGGCCGCATGATGGGGAAACCTGCCCCCTCCCCCCTGCCCCGGCCTCTCCCCACAGCACTCAGGCTCCCATTTTGGTGGGTTCTGATACCCTCATCTCTAGGGACAGCCTGGTGGCAGAGGAGAGACTGGAAGTCGGTTGGCTGGAATGTGGGGAGGGACGCTAAGTGATCCAGGTAAGTCATGTCCTCCAAGAAGCTGTCCCTGACTACGGGGCTGGGTCCAGGGGTCCTTGGGGCTCTCCCAGCCCCCGAGCCACTCCAGCCATAGGGCTGACCACAAGAAGTAGCTGCTGTGTGTCCCTGTCTTTTCCCCACCGGGCTGTGAGCTCCCACTGCAGGGCTGGGCAGAGCAGAGGTGCCGGGAGGAAAGGCTGAACTCAGGACATTGGCTTTGACACAGACGATGGTGGTCAGGGTGGAGCCTGAGGAGGAGGGGCCTGTGTGTTCAGAGCCCCAGGGAGCAAGACAGACCAGGAGGGATCCAGGTGGGAGCCTGTGCAGGCATGAGGAGGGGGCAGGGCACAGGAGGCCAAGGGTCTGGAGAAAGGGATGAGAACTCCCAAGAAAATTCGACGGCAGAGGGAGATGGGGGGCAGAGAAGGCAAGGATAGAAATGATCTTCAGGGGACACAAGTGGCCAGGCTCGGCCACTAAGACCATGGGTGAGAAGGAGGTCAGTGCCCAAGTTTGTCCCCCCACCCTGCTGCTGGAGGACGACGGGAGAAGGGATGATGGGGCACTCCACCAGGGCAGCCTCTTCTTTGTCTCTAATTGCAAACTCCTATACAGCCGTCAAGATCCAGCTCAGATGGCCCCTGGGAATGGAAGACTTTTGTTCTGAGCTCCCACCGGCCCCGACCCAGGGTGCCGCAGAAGCGGCTCGGAGCCAGCAGGCTGCAGACGGGTGTTTAGCTGGAGAAGGCCAGCAGGCGGAGGCCAGGATGCTCAGGAGGGCGCCTGGGGCCAAGATGGGGGCTTGAGCACAGTTGTGGTGGGAGGGGCTGGGGCACCAGGAGGAGGGGCTTGCCAGGGCCTCACGCTGCTGTGCAGGTGCCCGGGAAGTGTCCGTCTTAGCTGGCCCTTCTGGGCCCCTGGCTCGGTCAGGAGCCCCCTCTGGTCCTTGTCCCAGAGTCCTCATTCTGGGTCACTGAGGACTGTCCACGCCTCGTCTGTTCCCTGGTCAGGCTGGCGATTGGGGGACCGTGTCAGTGTCCAGCTCGGTGTGTCTTGTGCTGTCGGCAGGAGCCAGCCTGGAGCTGCCTCTCACGGGAGGCCGTGGGCAGACTGGGGGGACTGGCCCCAGCAGGGAAAGGGGTGTGTTCTTGGGTCTGCGCTAGGCACCATGGCACAGGGGCCGGGCGTGCCTCCCCAAGGGGGGCGCTCAGTGCTCCCTCAGGCACAGACGGGCCCCTTCTCCTTTCCAGACTCTGGAATCGTGGGGACGGGGAGGCAGCGGCCGTCAATGTGAGGCTCAAGACCTCTGGGAAAAAGACGAGGGCAGGTCCTGGGATCGAGCCCCTCATCGGGCTCTCTGCTCAGCGGGGAGCCTGCTTCCTCCTCTCTCTCTCTCTGCCTGCCTCTCTGCCTACTTGTGATCTCTCTCTGTCAAATAAATAAATAAAATCTTAAAAAAAAAAAAAAAAAAAGACGAGGGCACCCTTGGAGGGGAGGGGGCAGCCGGCCCAAGGAGGGACACCAGAAAGGTGGGCTACCCCAGAAACCGCCCTGAGGGGGCCGCCACAGGAGGTGAGCGTCCCGTGCTGACGTGGCTGTCGAGGCCGGGCCTCGGCCTGGGCCTGGAGCTGCTGTCGGGGGTCCGTGCCACCTGCAAGGAGTTCCGGGGGCGTCTCTCCACAGGATGGGGGTGGAGGGGCACGTCTGGGGCCTGGGGTCCAGGACCGAACCTGCTGGAAGGACCCACAGGCCTCTGTGCCCAGACACGGCCCCCCCCGTCCCCCCCCGCTGTGGCAGATGCGCTCTGCCCCCACCCATGTGCGCACCCCCCCTCCCCCGTCCCAGGGCTTTCAGAAGGAACGGGCAGGACTCTAGACACATGTCAGAACGGCTTTTATTGATGTCGAGGACAGCATGCGACAGGCTCCCACCCCCCTGGCCCGGGGCTCTCGGTCCCCGAGTCACCTGCTGGGGCTGGCGGCGGGCCCTCCTGTGCGTACGTGTCGCTGGGCTCCTCAGGGAAGGCAGTAGGTTGTATAGTTATCTTCTGAGGGGGCAACATCACTGCCCTGAAACCACACAACCTACTACCTCACCCCGCCGGCGCCCCGGGAGTGCGGGAGGGCCCGCGGTCCCGCCACTGCCCCACGCCAAGCCCTGGCCCCTGCCTGGTGGTCGGTGGCCACCAGAGCCGAGCTGGAGGGCTGGGCAGGCGCGGGGCAGGAGGGACAACCCAGAAGGCACAGACGGTGCAGCCCACACCGTCCGCCTGCAGGTCGTCGGGGGTGGGGTGGAGGGAGCTCGTGTCCCCGAGGGGCCACATGGTGCTCACAGAACCCCCCCCACTTCCTGCCTGGAATGGTGAGTGGTGAGGGATGGGGTGGCCTCAGCGCCCCTCACCAGTGGAGGGGCCGTCGCTGACCAGAGGCCTGACGCTGAGCTGGGCAGGCTGCTGAGGGCGCCGGGGGGTGTGCTAGGGTTCCCCGGGGGTCTCCCTGAGGGCCTGCGCTGCAACCCCAGCCTCGTCCTCTGGGTCCACAGCTGCTCCCCCAGGTGCCCACTGCCGGCCACAGGGATGGAGCCGCGGACCGAGTCCAGATGTGGGAAGTGGGAGAGCCGGGAAGAGAGGCAGGCGGCAGAAAGTACCCCATGGGCCCCCCGCTCTCAGCGCTATGTGGAGAGACAGAAGGGTCGACTTTGAGCCCTCCCCTGCTCTGGACACTTCACATGGTCTCGTCTTCAATCCTCACTTGTCCCCATTTCACAGATAAGGAAAATGAAGCCCAGAGAGATCAAAAGACCTGCCCAAGGTCACATAGCAAGTGGATGATCGATCTGCCAGACCTGCGCATGGCAGCCCATCCCCTCCCCTGCAAGGCTGCTGCCCACGCCTGGCCTGCACCTGTCCCCTCCCCGGACAGGGTCCCGCTGCCCATGCCCCGGCCTGCACCTGTCCCCTCCGTGGCCAGGGTCCTAGGCAGGGTCCTAGGCGCTGTCCATCGGCGATATTACAACCACTTCAGGAAAGACAGTAGATCGTATAGTTACGCATAGTAGGGCAGGGCCCCAAACTATACAACCTACTACCTCACCCCAAAGGGCCGTCAGTCGTGGCGCAGGGATGGACTCCCTGGTTTCCAGAGGCACCTCCTGGAGTGGGACCGGAGCGCTGGGGGGACCGGGGCTGGGGGACAGGCCGGCTGGGTGCTCAGGGCTCGGGGGTCCCAGCCAGTGGACTCCCCACACCAGCTATGCAGAGGCGGCCACACACAAGAAAATCACCAACCCGTGGGAAAGAGAGTGAGGAGACAGAGGGAGGGAGGGAGGCGACAGGGACAGGTATTGCGGTGTGGTTTCAGGGCTGCTATGGTGTCTGATCACCCCCATCTGGACAGTAATGTTCCCAAGAGCCATCTCCTGCACTGGTGACACAGGGAGGAAGGCCATCCTGACATACAGGGGGGCCGGATCTGTCCCCAGGTCAGGAGACACCCCAGGATGCTGTTCTTTTCTTCAGACCAGGAAGCGGGCTCCCCCGGGGAAGGCGGCTGGGGCAGGGCTGGACACCCCGCTGCTCTGCACTCGGTGCCTGAGGGCACAGTCAGCCTGGGTTAGCATCACCATGGCCAGCAGGGCCACCACCTTCCTAGGGGCCCCTGAGGGAAAGCTGGTGAGGCGAGTGCTACTGTCAACCCATCTTAGGGGTGAGCCCACTGGGCCCAGAGAGGTAACATCGCTTTCGCACGGTCACATAGCGGGTAGGTGGCAGGAAGGAGGTTAGAACATTCTGCTTTCTGCCTGGTGAAATGGTACGAGCGCTCTGAGCTCTCCGGCAGCCCGACCGCCCTCTACCCACCCCCAAGCAGGCTGCCTCCTCTAGGCAGGCCCCAGGCTGGGCTGGGCCATGCAGTCCTCACAGGCCTGGTGAAGCTGGGAATCCCCTTTTGCAGGGAGGAGAGGCCGAGATGGGTGGGCTGTGGGGTCCCTGGCCCCTTGTCAGGGCAGAGCGTTTCTCTTGGGCTCTGCTGGGTTTGGCCTTGCCTGGTCCCGCAGAGGGAGGTCTCAGGCCCAGCCCTCAAAGCAGGGGCAGGTGCCAGTCCTGAACGAGCTCTGGGCGTCCTAAAGCCCCCCCAAGTGCCCTGTGGGGTGAATGGCTGCCATGAGCCTCACATTCCTGGGGACAAAAGAGGCCGAGGACCTGGCCCCCAGCCCAGGGCTCCCTGCTGAGTGTCCCAGAGGACTCTAGGCTTCAGACTCAGCTGCCGAGACCCCGATGCCTGCAGGCAGCAGAGACCCCCCAATTCTGACCGTTGCCCCCGCAGGCTGAGGGCGGCACGAAGTGGGGGAGCCCAGCTGGTGGAGCCAGCAGCAAAACCAGGCTGGCCTCCTCCCTGTGCATTTCTGGGCACATCTTACAACCTCGTGGGCTTCGATTTCCCCGCTGGGATGCGGGGTCGGTACAGGAGCTGCCCCTCGGTGTGTCTGGGTAGCACCGGGCCACCCTTAGCCAGAGCCGGAATCCAAGTGTGCCACGACGCAGATTCCGACACCCCCTGTCCCGCGGTCTGCCCCCGCCTGCCCTCCCCCAGGCCCGGGCTTAAGCTCCACGGCTGGCAGTGCGAACCAGGAGAGCCCGGCCGGGAGACACGGACTGCACGCGGGGCCAGCCCATGCGCTGCCCCCCGCCCCCCGCTCCGGGCTGGGGCGAGCGAGGGAGATAAGAAGAGACACACTTCCTGATCCACCCCGGCCGTCCGCCACAAGCACCCCCGCCCACCGCCTCCAGCCCAGCCTGGAGAAGCACACGAGACTGGGTTTCCTTCTTTTGCCCTTTTTTCCTGTTCCCGATAGACTCACCGCACAGCATCTCGGGGGGATGACAGGTGGCCTGGGTGCGTTAGGACTGCACACGAGGGCTGGTTCACGGCCAAGCAGAGAGAAGGGGCTCCTCAAGGATCAGAGCACTCGAGACGAGGTGAGGCCGAGGGGAGCAGATGCACCGGGTGGTGAGCCCCAGAGACAGACGAGTCCTCACGGTGCCGAGCGGGAACGGGGCTGAATAGTCCTCTTCCGTCCAGACTCTCTGCAATAGACAACGGCTCCCTCAGGCCATGTCCAGTCGTGGTGGGGGGAGGCCGCAGAGAACCATCAAAGGTGACAAGGTCCCAGGTGAGCGGCAGGGGGCGGAGGGTACTCCTCGGGCAAAGGTTAGGCGGTAGGACCACCAGATCCCCATCTAAGGACCCCTGTGCCTGATGACAGGACCTGGAGGTGAACAGGAGGGACACAGCTCTGACCATGTCCCCCCTCGAGCAGGGACGGCAGGAGAGGGGTGCAGGGGTGCTAGAGGTCACCTGTGAGGCAGGCACACGGGGGCTGGGCCGGCCAGCGCGGGGCCAGCCAGAGGGGGGCCCTGCAAGGTACAGCCCGCCCGGACCCAGAGGCCTGTCCTAACATGCACTCACTGCGAGAAAGGCCGGCCACAGAGAGAAGTCCCCAGATCGGCACCGTTTCTTGACCTGTGCAGGATTTAGGAAGAAAGTAACAAGCGTCAGGTTTGGGGGAGACGCAGCCAAGCCAGACTTCGGGCAGCTGCTCTGGGCCTCCTCCCCTCAGGGACGCACCTGCCAGCCCACACCTCCCCCATTCCAGACCAGCCTCTGGCCAGCGATGCACTCCCTCCAAGGGCCAGGAGAGGGGCCTCTGTGACCGCCTGGAGCTGGACAATTCTGCGTCAAAGACGACAGAGACCCAAGCATTGTGTCTGAATGGTCATGGTTACTGATGTTTCTGGGCTGGGCAGTGAGCACTACGCCAAGGTCGCGAGGACACCCTGGGGTCTGGAGTTGTTGGGACCCAAGAGAAAGGAGCTGAGGTCCCTGCTTTACAGAGGAGGCTCCAGCCAGGCTGAGGCTCCTGCCCCATGGCGAGGCCTGGGGTTCTCCGGAGAGCAGAAATCCGGAGGAAAGGGCTCCCAAGACCGGCCCCGAGGCCTTCGCCAGGGCTTGCTGGAGGCCGGCTGTCCCGCCCGGCTGTGGCCATTGTGGCTGGATGAGCAGCTAGGACTGGCATGAAGGAGAGCCGGCCACACATGTCCGCCAAGGAAAGGACACAGATCGGAGGCAAGCCCACGGCCAGACCGCTGACCTCCCGGAGGGCCAGAAGCTGAGCCCGAGGTGTTGCGCCGGGAGCCAGACCCACCCCCAGCCCGCACCTCTGCTTCTTCCCACCGAGTCCCTGCCCAGCCCTGGCTCCCCTACGCTGGCCTCCTGGAGCAGAAAAATAGCCAGGGCAAGCCGCCTCTGACTCTCCCCGGCCCACCTGTCTTTGTCCTTTGCCGGGGGCGTCTGCCCCCGGTTGTTCTAGCTGCGTGCCCACTAGGGCCCTCTGCTGTCTGTGTGGGCCTCTCTGGGGGCCCCCCAAGGGAATCCCAGCTCTGCCCCAGCTCTGGGGCCCCCCCGTCCTCTCGGGGGCCCCAGGCCTCCTGTCTGGAAGAGCCTGCCCCGCGGCAGGTGGCGTGGCGGTGGGGAGCGGTGCCCTGCGGCCCTGGCAGCGCTCCTCCCTGCCGAGGGCCGGAGGCGGGTTCGCGCAGACATGAAGTCTGCTTCCAGTGTCTCTAGGTGACCGGGAAGCAAGGATCGTGACCCCCAGTGGGGTCCCCACTCTGGCTTTGCCCATACCAACAGGGGGCTCACACAAAACGCCTTTTTTTCTTTAAGCCAAGAACCCAGGTTTTGGGCTTGGGGGTCAGGATGTACATTTCTGGGTCTGTGACCCGTTTGTGGAGACGCTGCCGAGCTGATGGGGCAGAGGCCCCGGGTTGGTGTGTCTGAGGTGGAAAGGAAGACTTGCCGGGCCTCCCTGCCCCCCAGTTCCGGGGGTCACCATGGGCCTCGGCCCGGGGGTATGGCAGGGTTTCTGAGACAGACCAGAGGACCCTTCCCACTTGGCCCAGATAGGGCCTGGCAGCCAGGGACAGGGGATGCACCCTGAAAGGGGCTCCCCGAGCTGGGCTGCCGGGGGTAGTGAGCAATTGGGGGTCACCCCACCAGCCACCAGCTGCCGGCACCAGCCCTCCCGGTCCCATGGCGTCTGCCTGTGGGCAGGGTGCTGGGCAGTGCTGGGTGGGAGGGGCCAGGCCAGCCAGGAACAGGTGTGTGGGCGGCCTTTGTGGGCAGGTGGCCCTTTCAGGGCCGGGCGGATGTCTGGAGCGAGTGAGGCAGACAGACGGTGTCACCCCGCAGTCACCTCAGGCTTGGCTCGGGGCCACACAGAGCCGGGAACCCCCCCAGGGCCACCCCGCCGCCCGCACCGCTGCCCCGATTAGGTTTCTCCCCATAAAGCGACCAGTGTTTCTGCTCGGCAAGCCGTGCCAACAATGGAGTCTGGGAAAAAGACTTGGGGGTGGCATCCGGGGGCCCTGGCGGGGGGTGGGTCTCCTTACAAACACGGCCCATCGAGTTAAGGACATGGCAGTCTGATTGACCTGGGCCAGGGGCAGGGGGCCGTGTGCCCACCAGGGGCCTGGCAGGGCCGAGAAGTGGGGAGGCCAGCCAGACCATTTCTGGAGCACCAACACTCAGCAATCCAGACAAACAGTTTAAAGTAAAATTCTTAAAAATGAATGTAAAAATGTCCATGACATAAGAATATTCTGCCTACACACGGAACGGACTGAGTTACTGACTTCTTTTGCCTCGGGCTCCAGCGGCCCAGGGAGGACAGGGACCAGGGGCCTCCCCACCCCCAACAGCACGCCCTGGGGACGGAACAGCAAAACTGCATCTGGAATCCCCAGTTCCCTGATGCTCGGCTCTTCCCACAGCCCCACGTCCCTCTGGGCGGTACAAGCCACTCCCAGCCAGGAGCCCCCGCTCCAGCCCCGTGGGTCTGGACAGGCCCCAGGCCTCCTCCTGTCTCCAGGCTCCAGTGCATCCTCTCGTCCGCACCCTCCCTGACTAGCTGCTGCCTCCCCACGATGGGCACTTGAAAGCCTCTGTCCTGCTCCAGCTCCCTGCCCTCCTGTGCCCAGAGACCTCCCAGCCGGCACGGTGTAGGCGGCGCGGCCACAGCAGAGGCTGGACCACAGCAGAGGCTGGATCGGCAAAGCCACAGATGCGGGAGCCGGGAGGCCCGCAAAGGTAACACTCGGCCGCCCTTGGGAAGCCAGGGGGCAGGGGCTGCCCGGGGAGGCCCGCGGGCTCTGCAGACACACCTGCAGCCACGGGGGGGCACGGGCATGCGGAAGGGGAGACAGCTGGCTCTGAGGTCCCCCTGGTCCTGGTTCTGACTCCTGCTCTGGCTCCAAGCAGGGATGAGCCTTGGGCAAGTCAGCGCCCCTGGCCTCGGGGCAAGGATGCCGGGCGGTCAGGAGCAAGGTCAGCGGGCCTCTGTGCCCAGGGAGAGGGTGTCAGTGGGGAGAGCAGTGCTTCACTCCTGCAGGGTTTGCTTGGACTCCAAAGGGAGAGGCCGATGCAGGGCTCTCTGCTCCTGTGGGTGCGTCTGCGTGGTGCTCTTTAGTAGCCAACAGCGTTAACCTCAAAGGTACGCGTTTATCTGCAATGTTCTCGGTTCAAGCTACAGTCTGGGTCACATGGCGAGGAGCAGGGGTAAGGGAGGGGACCGGATGCACACCTATCATTAGAAATGCCCAGCACGAAAGCCCACCCCACAGCAGCCCTGGCTGGTCCGGTCCCCTCCAAGACAGTCGTTCTGCCGTGGGACTCTGTTTTCCCCTAAGAGGTGCTGGGTCTGGCCTGGCGCGTGGCCACCGTCCTGTCCCACAGGATTTCCCCAGAGGGAGCCAGGGCATGAGTAAACCTCACTTCACGGTGACGGAATGTTCTCTCTGGGAACTGCAAGGAGAGAACGTCTGGGAAGGGCCTGGAGCAGTGGCCAGCAACCCTCCTAGCCTGAAGGGCTTGGCAGGGCCACAGGTGTCTGGGGAAGGCCTCAGCAGCTCCCTACCCTGTTCCACACGCTCTCGCCCGGGGTGTCTGTCTCTTGACAGTGCGGGACTGACCCTCAGCCCTGCCGAGAACACAGATCGGGCCGTGCCCGCAGATCTGCCCGGCATGACTCCGCGCTGCCTGGCCTGAGAGACGGCAGCAGGCCTTGAACAGGCACACCCCTCAGACGCCACTCCCGGCTTCTGCACCAGGACTTTCCTCGGACGCACCTCTAGGAGGTCCGCGGCCCTCTGAGGACCGCATCGCTGGGCCCCGCCGGCAGGCGTGGAGGGCTGGCGTGCTGGCCGCTCCCAGAGGCACGCTGCCAGGGCCGACGGGGCACAGTGGCCCACCGCGAATGGCCCGGCGCTGGCTCCCGAGACAACGGCGTCTTCTCTATGTGGCTCCCGGTCCCTGTGGCCAAGAGTCCCCGCGTGCCGGGCAGCCTGCTTCTTGCATGAGCGTGTCCCCCCGGTGCCATGCTGCCTGCACCCCTCTGGGCACGGTCAGAGCGGCAAGCCTGCTCACACCGTGCGCGGAACAAGAGCAGGAGGCACAGATGGAGGCCCCCGACACCCGGTGGCTCCCAGCTCCGGGACGGTGCTCTTCTGGGTATCCACGGCCTAGGGGATGTGGGGCCCACAGGAGACGGGACCATGCAGGGCAGTGGGCTGGGCTGGAACGCCCCCCCCCCCAGCTTCGTGCAGTGAAGAACCTTAGCTGGCTCAGGCCCCGGGGGAAGCCCAGCGGCAGAGCGGCACAAGCCCACCTCCTCCAGGAAGCCGCCTGCCCTGCTTCCTGCGGACGGGCAGGACCTGCCTCCCGACCGGAAACCTGACCGACCACCAGGGAGCCCAGAGGCTCCTCGGGCAGGTGAGGGTGTGGGCGGGCACGTGGAGGGCTGAGTGCGCCGCTCCTGTCCCCCGCGTGGCCTAGAAAAGACCCGGCCCCGTAGCCGCGAGGCCGGGCAGCCCACCCCCACCCGCTCAGGCGAGCGTCATTTCTAGAACCGTCCGTGCCGGCCCGGGGCCGCCGAGGCCCCCCTCCGGGAGCACGGCTTTAATTACAGCCCTTCTGGACTCTGCTTCGCAGCGTCTCCGTCTGCTCGTCAGGGAAGGCTGGGGGTGGCGAGGGGGCCGGCCGGGCTGGGTGAAGGGCCGGGGTTCCCGGACGGCCTTGCCAAGACGTGCGCTGGTGCCAAGCCCAGGGCAGCCGCGGCCAAGGCCGGGCCGGGGCGGGGGCTGCTGCTGGGCTCCGTCCAGGCCACTCGGGGCAGCGGGCGGACAGTGGTCTCCCTCCCTCCTCCCCCGCCGGGCCGCCTGCCCGCCGGCCTCACACACAAAATGGCGGAGGGCTGTGGCGGCCATTTTGTGCAGCCCCAGGAAGACAAAAGCAGCCGGCAGCCGGGCAGGAAGGAGCAATGTCCACCCCGGAAGCGCGGCCGCCTGGCTGCGCGGAGGCCGGGGCGGGGGGGGGGGGGGCCGGCCGGAGGGCGGAGGACAGGCGGTGCCCTCTCTGCGACCTTCCGCCTGCCCGGACCCCCGGCCACCCTGAGCCGCCAGAGGCACCCTCCTGCCTCCCAGGGGCTCTGGGTGGTCTCGGGGATGAGCCCTTGCCCAGGGCGGTGGCTCGGATGCCGTCCCGCCTTACAGAGGAGGCTGTCCGGCACGAGGCAGGGACGCTGAGAGGCAGGGGTGGACACAGGCTCCTGGCCTCCCAGGCCTGGGCTCCTTCTGGATGCAAATCCTGCTCTGCCCCAGACCCTCCAAGGGTGGTCTTCCCTTGCCCTGACGCGGGCAGCCTCTGACCAGATGGCCCGAGGCCTACCCTGCATTCCAGGGACATCCCAACACATCCCACCCTGGGTCCAGGCTGGCAGCTTCATCCCGCCCACGGCCGGTGGGCACAGGGACAGCTGGCAGGACCGGCCATGCCAGGGCAGCGCCAGGGGGACACCAGCAAGACCAACCCCAGGGACGCCTGGCCCGGACCGCCCTTCTGAGCTCCCGCAGCACCTGCCTGACAGGGCCCATCTCACACCTCAAAGCTCCTGTCCTGTGTCTGTCCGGGGACAGCCCACCCCCTGTCCGGGGCCCTCTGGGGGCACAGGGAGCTACCCCAGCAGACACGTGCTGGACCGGGAGCCTCTCGGGGGCCCAGCCGGCCAGGCAGCGGGTGCACACCCAGAGCCCGTGTCTCTCTGACTGTCCGTGGTCTCCTGATCGTTATCAGACCTCATTCAGAACCCCAGATGTACAGCAGGGACAAGCAGGACTGCTCTGGGGGCTACGGGGCCAGCCCCAAGCCCCTTCCTCCCCGCTGGCACAGAGTGAACACCTGAGACCAGCAGACTGAGGCCCAGGGGGTCGCCAAGCCCTGGCTGCGGCTGAGCCCAGCACGGGGCCCTCAAAGGGCGTCGGGTCCAGGGAGACGTGACTCACACAGAGCGGGGCAGAGCCTGCGTCGTGTGTTCTGATGGGGATAGGCTGATCCAGAGCTAGGAGCCAGGCCTGTGTCAAGACGGAGGCAAGGGGGATTGGGAGGGAGGCCCCACGCCTGTCCCATGGAGGGGGTGCCGCCGTGGCGACAGCATGGTGTGGAGGGCAGGTGCCATGGTCCTTGTTGCGCGTGGGACCGAGGTTGTCCAAGTGTGAACACGGTGCTGTCCTCACGGAGGACACGGAGGACCTCTCCCGGGAGCCCCGGTTCAAATCCCCGTCTGCCCAACGTTGCTGCCCGCCTGTGTGCCACTTCCTGGACATGTTCTCCCCATCGGAAACGGTGCAAACACCCCATAGTGACCACACGCCAGGCACCAAACCGAGCCCATCGCAGCGAGTGCCCCCCATCCGTCCCCATTATGGCCTGATCTGCAGAGGAGGAACGAGCACAGAGAGGTTAAGTTACTTCCCCACACTCACACAGCCAAGGCAGGCGTCCTCTTCCACGTCTCCGTTTCCTGAACCCGGTCACACTGCTGCTGAGGACCAGAGCCCGCTGTACTCGGTGACCCCAGGCAGCCCCACGTCTGAGACATTTACTTTCTCTCCCTCCAGGTGACTGCAGGGGTGTTCAGGTTCCCCAGTCCTCTGAGGCTGGCCAGGCTCGGTGTGTGCAGTGCTCTTGGAGAAGAGCTGCTGGGGCCAGGAGCTCAGGGCTGCTGTGCGGAGTGGGAGCCTGTGTCTGCCAGCTCCATTAACTACTGGGGAACAAGGCCTCCAAGCAGGGAGCTGTCTGAGGCCAAGCATCCCACCGAGCCCGGCCTGTGAGCACAGACAGCAGCCCCGGGCCCACCCAGCCGCACTGGGTCCGGGAGCCGCTTGCTTTCGCTCCAGCGGGAAGAACCCTCTAGCCCACCCTGGGCCCCAGGGCACGGAGGGCCAGAGCTAGAGGCCCGGTCCCCAGCCTCCTGCCTGCCCTCCAGGGAGGCCGCCTCTTCAGAGCCCACAGCCTGACACCTCAGCACGGCCACACGCTCCCGGAACCAGAAGTGGTGCTGGGGGCTGGCGGGGTTAGGGTTAACCTCCCCGAGCCTCTGCCTCACCAAGGGGCACCCACCCGGCAGGGCTGTCCGCAACAGGGACAGCTCCTATGGGAGGGGTGTCCGGCTCGGGGCCTGGCACAGTGACGGGACCCGCATCAGGAGTGGCTTTGTCCCATGCAGCCTGCAGAGCAGGCTCTCGCAGGAACCTGTCTTCCGTCTGCTGTCACATCTCTCCTCACGGTCTCGGGTTAGTCACCCCCTAGCCAGAGCGCAGCTCAGAGCCGAGAGGTAAACACGGAGCGAAGCCCATCATTCTGCCTTCTGTCAATATTTTCACTGGGGCCAGAAGATCAAATGTGAGGTCTTTGTAAAGCCTTAATTCCTACCTGGGTAAATAAAGGCTATCCGGACATTGAGCATCAAAATAAATTGCGGCCCCTCCTGGACTGTAGGCACAAGACGAGAGTCAGCCTGGGGGCAGGCGGACGTGGCTCGTCAGTGTGGCTCTGCCGTGGGGCGTCAGGCCTGTGCGCACCCACTTCCGAAGAACAGGGCGGCCCATCCGTCCACAGGAACCCAGGTTCCTTCAGGGAATAAGCCACCAGCGGGTGCCGAGCAGCAGAGCATGGCTCCTGCCTGTACTGGGCGTGGGGGAGGGGCTCAGCGCAGGAGAAGGGACCAGGGACAGGAGGGAGCCTCCCGAGCCCAGACTTCTCTCCGTCCTAGGCCAGGTCTGGGCAGACTTCAAGAAGAACAGTATGCAGTCCGTTCCAAAGCAAGTCCCACCAACCGAGTCACTGTCCCCCGAAAACCTCTGACACCTCCCAGCCCAGCATCCTGAAAGGGAGCTCCATCGTCCCACTGACCCTCTAGGGCCACAGGTGAGGCCAGAGTTGAGCTCTTCCCAATCCCCAGCCTGTTTCTGGCTGCACAGGACGGAGATGAGCCCCACCGTGCTGGTCGTGCTGGGGCTGCTGGAGCCTGTGCGCACGGGGCAGGGGCGGGGGGCCTCCCATCTGGCCCTGCGCGTGACCTCGCCCCTGCAGTGACTGGGCTCTACGGTCATCCTGGGAATTACCCAGGCTCAGGATGAGCCCAGAATAAGCACCTACTGCATGTGCTGGCCTGCATGCATTCCGCCCACCGCACACTATGGGAAACACTGTCCTGGCCTGGGGTCCCCACTCTCCCAGGCCTGTCCTTCTCCACCTGGGCCATTCTCCACATGTCCTGGGTCAGCTGTTGTTCTTGGGCCCCGTCGCCCTTCTGGCCTCCCAGGTGGCTGGCCCTGCCTCCTTGGACCTACACCCATGTTCCTGGAAACCCACCTCTGTAGCCCCCTGCACGTGTCCATCAGGGCATGGGGACCCAGGCCCCAGGTGCATGTTCTGGTGCCCGAGCTGGCAAGAGGAACGTACCTCTGGGACGTGGGCTTCCCGGGAACCCCGGAGGCTACGACAGCTGCCCGTGGGACACCAGGGGGTTTCACAGGGGATGCCCAGAAAAGCATCTGGACTAGACAGCCTTGGGCAGAGCCCAGCAGGCCCTGGAGACATCTGGGACCAGCTGTACCCTTAGGCCCTGTTTCCCCAGCGAAGCCCCCCCCCCCCCGTAAACCTTGCCGTCATTCTGCTCTGTGTCCTCTCTCTACCTGTGCCCTGCCCACTTTCTCTCTGCCTCTACCCTGTGGGCCCCCTTCCTCTGTTATGCCCCCTCCAGGTCCCCCTTTCCCTCTGTCCCATGTCCTCTGGGGGCCTCCCCCTCTCCCCACTCATGTTCCCCGCCCCCGCCACGGGCACCGGCTGGCGTGCATTCTCTGTGCAGACACAAAAGCCCTGGGGGGGCAGAGTCTGCAGAGTCTTGTGGGCAAGCTGGACCTGTAAACGGGGCCCAGATGGCAGAGGGGTCCTGCGCCCAGACACAACAGCCTGGGGTCCTCTCCACATGGACTTGGGAGGCAGGCCTGCCCCTGACCATGGCAACGGGGTGGGGCGCCCGTCTGGCCCACATGGTCCCATGGGCTCCCCAGGAGGCTCCACTCAGCCAAGGCGGCTCTATGGCCTGCCCTGTGGGCCGGCTCTCAGGGGAGGAGCACAGGTGGGCAGGGGGGCTCTGAGCACCACAGGCCCCCGTCAGGGCCACAAGGTGGCTGGGCTAGGGAGCGGCCGGCCGAGACCTTCTCACCTGCCGAGCCCGAGCGCTGCCCACTCCGCGGACACTTCGGACCATCCCCAGCAGCTGGCCCAAGCCCTCCCACCATGGACCCCCAGACAGATGGCTCCTGGCAGAAGGGGCTTCACTCTGAACTTCTGTGCAGAAGGGAGCCAGAAAGTTGGGCCTGAGTCCAGCTCTCTGGGGCAAGAGACCCGGGCAAGCCCCTGACTCCTGGCAGACCTTGGTCCCTTGACTACAGAAGGAGGCTGGCAGCAGGTCAGGGCTGAGGCCGGAGCAGACCCAGCTGAACGGGCCTGGCTGTGCGATCCTCCCCAAGCTGTGTGTGTGTGTGTGTGTGTGTGTGTGTACGTGCACACACGTGTGTTACGTCTGTGTGTGTGTCCCACTTCCGACGTGCCCAGCCCAGGGTGGCATCTGGCGGGGAGGGGTAAGCCCTGACTCTCAAGGTTCAAAATGCGGCACTGACCTGAGAGACAGAGTCCTCAGAGTTTCAGGGTCACCTGCAGAACGAGGAGGCAGGAAGAGGCGTGTGTCCTGGAAGGAGAGAGATGCCATGTCAGTCTCGGGAAGGAGAGCCCAGGCCCTGCCCTGTGTTAGTACCCCCAGCCCGGGCCCGCGCTGCCCTGACAGCCTGGGAGGCCGCCTCCAGGACCCAAAGGGCCGTGAAGCCGCTGCATCAGTGAGACTTTGTGTCCCAACCCCTGGGAGTGGCACCCATTCCCAGTGGCACCCCTGGATTTTCTGGAGGCACCCATCTGCCCTGGAGGCACCCATCTCCCAGGGGCAGCAGCCAGCGGCAGGTGCAGGCGCACAGTGTGCAGACCCGGGGCCAGAGGGATACATGTTCAAGACCAGCCTCAGCAAGGCCTGCCTCTCCCTCCGCCCAGGTGGTCCGGGGAGAATCAGGCGCAGTGTGGGAGGGGCTCAGGATGAGAGGAAAATAGCCCTGAGGAGCGTGAGGGAAGATGCCCCCTCCACCCTCGCCCAGGGCTTCAGGGCATCCTGCCGGCTCGAGGCAGCTCTCTTGACATCCCCATTGCGGACGCTGTGCCCTGAACACCACTTCCTGCAGAGGACAGCTTTTCCTCTTTGCTTTGGCCACTGGCGAACTCAGAGCTGAATTTCCAGGTCATGACCAGCAACCAGACTTCTATGCGACGTGGCTTCTTTTAGGCCTACCTTTGTCTCTCCTTTTGCCCTAACTTCCTTTTTTATCTTTCTGCATTATCTATGTTGCTCTAACCTTTAATATAGATATATGTATTTTTTATCTACATTTATTTATTTATACAGCAGCACTTCAATATGGAACACCTTAGTTCCCTCTCTGCCCAAGTGATCAGTGGGAGCTATGTGTGCAGGCTTCATTTTTGCAAGTAATAGGTTAGGACTGATTCCAAGTCAGACACCGCCCCCCCAACCTCTTGGCTAGAAGAGGCTCCCTCCTCTGCTCTGACTGGGAATGGGGAGTGGCCTGCGTAGGAAGAGGTCTGGATGCCCCATTTGCAAATGAGAAACAGAATCCCATGGAGAGGTCCTGGCTTTCCCCAGACCACATAGCAGTGAAGGCCAGGTTGGTCTGGGACCCAGGTTTGATCTGGACCCCGTGGCTTAGTCCCCTGTCATGGTGTAGTCACGCTCACAAGCCCTCAGGGTTGGCAGTGGCTGCCCCCAGGCCGACCCTGGGTATGGAGGTGCTGCCCCGGGACACCGACAGAGAGCCTTGGGGTCGGGAATACAACCAGGCCAGACCTTCGGCAGGCCCCCCATAGCACCTGCTGTGGGCAGGGAGGCTCCCTGTCCTGCGGTCGTGCAAACAGACGCATGACCACCACACAGAGCCGCTTGGATCTTGGGGTCGGGGTGGAGACCCCTCCCCGCTTGGCTGTCTCCCCAGGGCTGTGAAACTAACCTGTGGCCACAGCAGGCCTGGGTGTGGAGACCCTCCTGGCTGCCTCAGAGAGGTCGCTGACAAGGCCCTCGGCGGCCCCAGTCCCCACTCTGCCTCAACCTGTCCTACCTCACGTATTAACACCAGCACATAAACCCCGACCGACGGATGTAGGGAACTGGACCCCACTGAGCTCCGGTGAGGGGAGGAGCCAGGAGAGCACCGGGGTGGCCCCGACACCTGTCTAGCCTTCAGTGAGGTGTAACCACTGAGCTTCTCGGGAGCCCAGTGTGTGCCAAGACTCGTGTCCCGTCCCCCCAGCCTGTCATAGAAGCCACGCGTGCTCTGGGATCCACGGTGCGTCCCCAACACTCCCCCAGGAGCGGCTCATGCCCCAGCCTTCCAGGCAAGGAGACTGGGGCTCTGGCAGAGCGTGTCCTCCCACGTCCAAGAGGACGGCTTGCGGCTGGGGGGCTGGGCGTGCCCATCACTTGGCACCACGCGGGCAGCCATGGCTCGGAGCTCGCTCAGGGCAGTCTCTGTGCCAACAACTCAGCCCTCCTGGCCGGCCCTGATTCCACCGGCTTCAAAGAGGCCAATCAGGGGCGTCAGGCCACAGGGCAGGCCGAGTACTCAGGGCAAGGCAAAGACACATGGGAGGCCAAGGAATCCTGGTCCGCTCCTCGCTGCTCGTCCCGGAGTGGACCTCGGCCACCTGCCAGGGGCCAGAATGAATCCCTCAGGAAGGGTGGGCCTGGCTGCAGGCTGGGGCCCGAGGGGCTGGAGCTGGGCTCTTCTGAAAGACGGGCTCCCGTTCCCTTCCTGGCCAGGCCGCCCACCTCCCGGGTTGCCTCCCTGCCCTGGCCCAGGGCCAAGACCATCTACCTGGGCTCTGTGGTCCTGGAGTATCTCCCAAAAGCCATGATGGGTCCCGCCTCCTTGGGGGTACTCTGGGATGAGTCACCTTCTGAAAGACACAAGGTGACCAAAGAATCAGCCGGGCAGGCCTGGTGGCACATGACCCCGAGAACGGGAGGGGGCTCGGTGTGACCCTCCCCTGCCTCTATTTTACCCGGCACCACCACCAGCAGAGGGGCCCAGCTCATGGTAGGCAAGGCACCGATGTGCCCAGAGGTTATGGACAGCAAGGGAAGCCTCGTCCGCTCTCCCGACTCCCAGCCCTGGTCTGGAATCCCCCCACCAAACCAACCCCAGCCACTGGCTTCCTTGGGGCCCGGCCAAGTGTATCTTCTGCTCTCGCGGGGTTGCCGCCAGAGTCAGAGTCTCCCTAGCTCTGGCTGGAGGCTGCGGGTCTGGTACTGCCCACCCCCCCAGGGCTGGCAGCTCTGCATCAGAAACCAGCTCCCATGCGGCTGGGTACACCCCGGCCCAGCACAGAGCCCAGCACCCAAGAGGCCCCCAGGATGGCAGGGAAGCACCCCCAACCCCGGCTCTTGGAACGATGTCTGTATCTGGGCTCAGAATGCGTAGACCTGACTCTGGGCCTTTTCCCAATGAGCCAGTGGGAGGACACCCTCGGACTAACTGAGCAGGAACACAAGGCCCCAGGGTGCCCTCAGAGCACCTGGCTCAGGGTGAGCCAGAGGCCAGGCTCTTGAACTTGCCCCGCCTCCAGGACCCCCACAACCGGGTCCATGTTCCCCCAAAGCAGGGCTGGCTCCGTCTGTGAGGACGAAACGGCAGACCCAAACCCAGGCCCAGCTCACCACAGAGAGGGGCAGGGCCGGGCCTCAGCAGGACCCACTCTGCCTCTGCCCCAGGCTGAGCGTGAGTGGGTGGCGGGGAGGAAGGCAGCCTCTGGGCCCTGGGCCCTGGGGTCTGCGTCCCTTCCACCCTTTCCTCCCTGGCCTCTGTGAGCACTCCCAACTTCCTGAACATGACCTCACGAGCTGGGAGACTCCCACAGCCCACCCCCCACCCTGGTGCGAGAATGCGGCTGCTCTGTCCCCCAGGGGTACGAGCTTCCCCAGACCCCATCACCGAGCAGGTCCCACCTGGAGCAGGAGCCACTGGGGCCAAGAGTGACCAGTTGCCCCTAACTGGCTTGCAGCCCCCCCACCTCGGGCAGAGGCCCCTGCCAGGGGCGTCATGGGACTCATCAGGCCCTCAGGGGCTGCAGGGCACTGGCTCGTGGGCTCCCCAGAATGGGTTCAGACTCCCACCCCAAAACGCTGGGTGGAGCCCCAATACCAACCCTGAAGAGGGGGGCCTAGGGGACTTGTGAGCCCAGTGCACACAGCTCTGGGTTCTAATCCTGTGTCCTGCCTCTCACCATCGAGAGCCGCTCTCAGCCTCAGTTTCCCTAGCTGCAGGATGGGGCTTCTGGGCCTGAGCACCTCCCTGCCCTGTTTTATAGGAGGAAAGCACCCCTGAGAAGGGACTGCCCCGAAGCAGCACAGCCCTTGGTCACTGGCAGGGACACCCTCCCCGTCTCTCCTCCCAGCAGGACGGAGCCCCGTCGAGCACCATTGTGTAATGACCCCGGGCCCGTCTGCCTGCGCCTGTAAGATGGGTGGGTCAGGAAGTGCCTCGAACTGGGGTGTCTCTGATGCCCTCACCTGGAGCTGATGGGACAGTATCCGAGGGTCTGCCCAGGAAAGGAGAACCCCAAAACAGCACGGGGGAGCCAACAGAGCCCACGACCTCGCCCCCCCTCCACCCCGGACAGCGAGCACAGCCTGGTTGGGCCCACAGAGGGCTGCTACCATGGGCGGCACACCGTGGTGCCCACGGGCCCAGCAGCCGAGGTCCCCTCTTCTCAAACGGCCCCATTCTATATGACTGGTTGATGTTAGCCGCAGAAATCGAGCTTCCAGGGAGCCGGAGGAGGTGAGAACAAGGACAAGGCCACCCCGGGCCTGCTCTAGACACGGGGGCTGTGCAGAGTTCCAGCTGCGGCAGCAGGTTTGGCTCTGGGATCCTGGCCCGACCCCTGTGTGGCACAGGAGCCACATGTGGCCACGGCTGAGAACTCGCGAGGACGGCTGCCCAGGGCAGGTGATGTGAAGCCCCTTCCGGCTGCAGGCAGCACTGACAGAATGCTCTCCCCCCGGGACACTCTGTTGCTCCCACACCCTTGCCGCCACTCGCCCGGTGACGGCAAAGAACAGCCAGGCTAAGTGTCCACCAGGCACGGGGACACAGAGGCGCTCCCTCGGCCTCCCACCTTCACCCTCTGCCTGTGTCCAATCACCGTGTGCTGAGCTAGACAACCATGGCGTTGCCTGCCCTCAGAGCCCGTACAAGTCTTGTGAGTCCCTCGTTCTCCCTCAGGGCTGCCTAAGCCTTCTGAAAGCTGTCCTCCCTCGAGAGGCCGGCCCGTGGGCTATGGCGGGGGGAAGGGAGACCAGGGGCCCCTGCCCGCCTCGGGGTCACTAATGAGCTTGGGCCCTCAAGTCCCAGAGACCACGAGGCAGGCTGAGGAAGCGCGGGGGGCTGGCCAGATCCACGGTCTCCGCCTGGCGTGTGGCTGCAGGCACAAGGTCGCCCCCTCCCGCCCTTCCCTCCTGTGATGTGGGAGAACTGTGGCAGGCGTTCCCCATGACCAAAGTACATGTCCCAAGCCCAGGGCTGGCTCATGATGATGCCTATCATCGCTCCTCTTGGAGGCCCCGCACTGGGGCCCGTTCCCTCTCCGAGACTGTGCCCCACAGTGTGGTCACTTGGACGAAGGGTCAGCCCAGGCCGTCTTGGCGACTTTCTCCCCCCATGCAGTTCCAGACTCTGGAAGGCTTTGGCACAATGAGGCTGGTGCTTAATCGGTCAGAACCAACCCTGGGACCCGGCAGGATGTCTCAGAGTTCAATCCCCGCCTTGCCCAGGCCCAAGAGTAGCCTGGTCTCTGGAACATTCCTGTGTCTATCTGCAGGACAGTCCAGGGCCCACGGAGGTCCCATTTCAGCTCTGGGCAAGCCCCTCCACATCTCTGGGCCTCAGGCTCCCAATCTGTTCTACAGGGACAGCAACATCTACCTCCTCAGATTTACATGCAAGATTGGAGATGGTGCCTGCTGCACACGTAGGCTGCACGGGGCTCCCTGGACCACATGCCCACCGCTGCCCCCCTGGGCTGCTTTGAGGACGTGTGAGAACACACTCTAGGCCTTTATCCTGGAGAAATTCCTTCTCCACCTCTTACTTCACCAGGGACCAAGTCTCCGGGGCCTGGGATCTGAGTGGACACCGTGGGGCAGGAGCTGGGAGCCCCCAGCAGGAACCCTGGTGTTGGCCAAGCTGCAGAGCCCAGAACCATGGGAGCACGGATCCCCAGAACGCGTAGCCTGCCTTGTCCATACTTTTCTCTGGCATTAAACTTGGCCTTCTCCAAGGTCACGTGTGGGATAAAGAGCCTACAAATGGAAAGAGCCAGTTGCTAATAAATCACATGCAGAGCTCACCCTCAGCTCTGTGTAGAAATGCCCCGCAGAGGACGGAGGCGTGACCCTGGGGTCACGCCATGTCGGAGACCCAAGACCGCAGGTACCCAAGACAGGTCAGGAGGCATTAGAAGGAGGCTGTGAGCTGGTCCAGGCACGTCCTCCAGCCAGAGGGCCAGAGGTCCAAGCCATGGGTGCCTCTCCGGGTCATTTGGGTCCAGGCGGCTCTCCGGCAGGGACCGGGGAAGCTGGGACTCAGGGAACTGACGGCTACCACGGCAGCCAGTGTGGAAGGGCACAGGCCAGCTCAAATCCCCAAGGACACAGCGCCCAGTGGCAGAGCCGCAGAGAGTCTCCTGGGCTCTCTGAGCCCCAGTCTGGTATCCTAAGATACCAGAAGCAGCCATCGCTGACATCATGAACGTGAAAGTGAACACACGTGGAACCCCACAGGCTTGGCCCGCACATACCACAGGCAGTCTCGCCAGGCAGTGGCCGACACCGCACAGTTACCAACTGGGGCCAGAAAATCGAGTCTCTGCCAGGGGCCCGTCCGTGTACACACCCACCCTGAGCTCTAGCAGGTCGAGGGGTGTCACAAGGACGTCCCTACCTCCAGCAGCAAAGGAACAGGCCCCAGCACCAGCCTGACAACAGGGGTCCCGGTCGCCCCAAACGGACGTCACTTCCAGACATCAGACTCCAAACACTTGGGATGAGAACAGGACTCTTCGGGGGGCCCCCCCACAAGGTAGCAGCATCGCCACCACCGTTGGCCTGGGGGGGCCCTGCCGTGCGCCTCCCTCTCGGCGGCCCCCTCTGCCCCCTACAGCAACCTGCCACATCTTCTACAAATGTCTCCTTTTGGGGGAGAGCGTGCTACCGTGAGGATCTGGGTGGGTCGAGGTCACCCCAGCCGGGTGGTTAACTTTGCGATTTAAAGGCGTTTGCCTTATTCCACAAGATCTGGACAACGGAGGAAAGGAGAGAAAGGCGGCCCCCGGTTCTCCCCTGCTGAGCCAG
This sequence comes from Martes martes, assembly GCF_963455335.1. Taxonomy (NCBI): domain Eukaryota; kingdom Metazoa; phylum Chordata; class Mammalia; order Carnivora; family Mustelidae; genus Martes; species Martes martes. The sequence continues at coordinate 3,741,188 of NC_137895.1, forward strand.
GCCGGGGCAGACTCCCCGCCCAGGAGGGGTCCCACACACACCACGGCGGGCGGCCACAGCCTTCTGCGGCACTGGCTCCCACCGGCCGCGTCTGTGGAGCGGGCCGTGCCGCCCCGTCGGAGAACTTTGTCACGGCTACCCGACCCAGACACCCGACCCAGGACAGTGGCTGGCCGGGTTGTTTCTCGGGTCCGGGGAGGCGCGAGGACACACACCTCTGGCTTTACGCATAGATCGTTCCTCTTTCCCTGGGGAGACCCCGCCCAAAGCCCAGGAGCCCTTTCACGCACCTGAGGCCGCCCCTCCAACTGGCCCCCAGGACCCTTCCAGAGCCCCACCCAATGTCAGAGGTGGTGGGGAAATGGAGGCTCAGAGCCAGCGAGGGACCGAGGCCCCTGACCGCTGCTCAGGCACCATCTCCCCGAGGCACACGTTTCAAAGGGCCTCAGTGGAAGCTGCCTCAGACCCGTCCCGGGCCCTCGGAAGGGTCTGGACGCCAACGCCCTCATGCGTCCCAGACCCGCGAAGATGAATGATGAGAAAGAAGAGGGGTGCGGTGGGTGCTACGGAGGGGCTGGGCAGCCCACTGCCAGGGGAGAGGAGGCCAGAGGGCCATGGAGTTTGTGAGGACTTCCTGGAGGAGGAGGACCGCCATACGCCCCAACACGGTGGCGGGGCCGTGCAGGAAACTCATGAACGGAAAATGTCTGACCTAAATTAACAGAATGTGCCACTACTCACCAGTGACATCAGCTGGGCCAACAGAGTCCAGCTTTCATACCCACTGAGCAGAGGGGGAAAGGCCCCAGAGCCTTCTACGACATCACTCATCGCCGGTCATCCCGACTGAACCCCTGCCCCAAAGCAGCAGCGACGGTTTTCCCGCGGCCCGGAGTTACCTGGAGTCCTCCCTCTGTGGGCCGCAGGTGCTCAGGGCTCAGGCCTGTCCGTCGGATGCTGCCACGCCGTCCCCGACAAGGTGGGTTCACAGTCCCCTCAGATTAGTCCTAAGAGAGAACGTATTGCTGAAGGTAAAAAAGTTAAGACCTGTCCCCTTGTCTCTCAGAGCATCGTGGCCTTGTGACATGGCCAGCTAGGTGGCTCATGCCGCCACACTGAGTACAGGGTTCACAGCCTTCCCTTCTTCTGTTTCAGCCTCGGGATCCTGTTTCATTCATTCATGAAACATTCCCCCAGGAGCCTGCCCTGGGCCAGGCTGGTGATTCCGGCTGGTCTTTCTGGACTTGCTCAGTCTTCTACAGCAGACACTGTGAACTCTGCCGTGAACTGATCAGGGGGCAGGTGGGGAGCAAGGAGGGCCTCCAGGAGGAGGCGATGCTTGGGCCGCCGTCTAGAGAAGTGGGAGGATGCCAACATGGAGGGGGCTGACAAGCTGCTGGGAGCCTCTCAAGTCTTGGGAAGGGGAGACTGGACTTCCTCCTGGAGCTGGACGGGAGCCCCACAGGGTGGAAGGCAGGGCAGAACTCTGCATGGTGATCACTCGTCTCTGGGTGGGTGAGACACAGACACACTGAGCAGAAGCAGAGCTGGCAGGACTTGGGCACAGTCTGTGTGTGGCAGGGAGGGGAGCCGACGATGACCCTGCAGGTCAGCAGCCAGGGGACATTCCCCAGGAATTACAGGGGGTGGGAGGGGACAGTTGTGGTCACAGCAGAGGAAATCCCCTAGTGCGGGCTGCCCACAGTCGGGCCCTAAAGGGCACACTGGCCAGGCAGCCCACCGGGGCCAGCCACGGCCTCTCTCGCACCCTGGCCGACGTGGCGAGTTGCGTCCTCGTTTCACTGAAGAGCGCGCCCCGATCCCAAGCCAGAGAAATGCGCCTCCTTGCTTCAGCCCAAAGCCACGGCCCGGAGCCCCCCCTCCCGCAGCACCAAGAACGAGCGGGGCCTCCGCCTGACCGTCTCCGTTCTAACGGGCCGACCCATCTGGCTGGGGCTCCTCCGTGAAGCCAACGCGGGAGCCTCAGCCTCCCGGCTGGCAGCCCGTCAGGGTTCCGTGAGGCCACCCCAGACAGCAGACGTCAGGGCTCAGAACACAGAGGGGCTCTGTCCCCGGGACACAAAGCAGAGCTTGGGTGCTGGGCGGCGCCCGCTGGCCTCACTGCCTCCCCCACCAGTCTCTGGGGTCTCTGGGGACGCGGCGGTGGGGGGGGGGTACTGAGACGGGAGGGGCGGTGGAGACCAGAGGAGCCGGCCTGCCTGCCATAAATCACCACGCCAAGCTTTCTAATTATCTGGGCACTTAAGCTCCTCTTTCTTCTCTTCCCCCTTTCCCTGGGGAAATTTCCTTCATTTCCTACATTATCCCGGTCTCCCCGCAAGTCTAAATCAACCTGGGCCACGCCACGGCCCGCTCCCCTGAGCTAGCTCCCTCGGCCTACTTTCAATGGGGAGGGCAGGCTGGGCTGGAAGGCAAGAAGGTGCCCTCGTTCAAACCCAAGTTCCCTTCCTGCCCAGGGCAGAAAGCTGAAAATGCCACCATGCCCGTCCTTGGAGTGGCGGTGGCGAGCATGTCCCCGGTGCCTGTTGGCTGCGGCTCCCGCCTCCGGGGGATCGGTTGGGAGGCTTCCCGGGGGAGGCAGGCCCGAGGCTGAGTAGGGTCCCAGAGGGAGGAAACGTCACTGCCGGTGGAAAAACCACCTGGGCTTTCCAGCAGCCCTTCCGGGTGACCTTGACAAACAGCTTTCCCTGAGGCCAGGCCGGCCAGAGTCACCGCCCGCAGCCCCCCCCCCCCCCCGAGTCTGGGGCGATCTGGAAGGTGTGGCCGCATCGTGTGTAGTGAGGATCCTGCGGGGGGGGGGGGGCAGTTCCGACACCACCATCGTCTACCCTTTGTCCAGCCCGTCCCCGAGTCTCATCTAATTTCCACATGCCTGCAGGTCTGTGTTTCTCCCCATTTCACAGATGAGAACATTAAGGCCCAGGAAGGAAAGCTATCTGCCCGGAGGCTTGCCGCTTCCGAGGTTCTGCTCCTTGCATGTCAGCTGGCAAGGGTCCCCGTAGGGCAGTGGCAGGGCCCGACAGAAGGCAGGTCGGGCAAGAGTCCTCACAGGGTTCCCCATCATCTCCGGTAAAAATCCCACCTCGAAGGGCAGAAGGGAAGGCAGCACCTGCGCCAGGGCGTCCGGCTGGGGCCGGGGGCTGCTGCCGTAGACCAGTCCTGGACAAGGGTTTCAAAGTCAACAAGCAGCCAGGCTCTCCCAGGCCTCCCTCCCAGGGGGATGAGCCAGCCGGGGTTTTTTTTAAATCTGGATCTCATTTTCTGCCCACATTTCTGACCTCCGGAAGCCTCTCGGGTAGTTTTCCAGAGCCCTCTGGATTCTGTCACGGGCACGTTTCATGCCTCTGCTCACCACATTCACAGCCAGGTCACTGGGTGCCCCCCCCCCCCAGATGCCAGGTGGAGCCTGCGGGCACAGCTGCCCGGGCCTTCCCAAGCCCTGGGTCCACGGGCTCCAACTGGCTCTCCAACAGCCAATCTGGTCAAATTCCATGACTCCTTTCCTTTAAAAAAAAAAAAAAAATATTCCCCTCTCTGAAAACAAACAAAAGTCCCAGAGAGAGATGGCTTTGCCTCAGCTGCATTTTCTGTGTTGTTCCGTTGTCCTGTTTGGCACGGCAAGCACCTGGAGAAGCCGTTCAACCCTCTCATTCTACAGATGGGTAAACTGAGGCCCAGAAAGTGGAAGGGGCTACTGAAAGCCCCCCCCCAATAATTCTATGGCCAGCCAGCACGGAGCCGGGGGGTCCCCGCAGCAGCTGCTGGTTCTGAGCAAGAAAGGACAGGGTCTGAGCCCACGGCGAGGCCCAGAGAAGGGCAGTCATGGCCCTGGGTGCGACCTTGGGCCCTCACTCTACCCACGCAGTCCCGGTCCCATGGCCCAACGCTGGTGCTCAATACGTGTGAAAGAAACCTCGGTTGGGGGCGGGGGGTGTGCCTTGAACTTCAGGGGCAGAGCTCAAGGAAAGCAGGCTGGCTCTAATGGAAACCAGTCAGCGGGCCAAGGGCAGCAGGAACCCCCCCCCCCAGCGGTTTCCATGGGGACGGAGCCGGGAGGTGGAGCTCTGGCGCGCCTGCCGCAGCAGATGTGGCCTGTGCAGGGCTGGCGTGGGGCGGCAGGAGGGGCGGCGCTGCGCCTGGCAGCAGGGCCCTGGGACGTGGCAGGCCCTGGGCTGAATGCAATAACGAGCCCAGGGCTGTGGGTCCGCCACCTCCGGGTGGCTTCCTGGATTCCTCAGGCCGGCGCTAGGTGCTCCCCACCCAGCACCACCAGGCCTGGGGCCAGGCCTCCTTGAGGACACCCCGTTCGCTAAGTGAGGTTCCCAGGCCTGTGAGTGGGGGACGGACACCACTGCCTATCATGGCTCTAGCCCTCTAGCAGAGGACCCAGTGCCCAACAAGTTCTGCTTGATCCAGTCACTGGATGGTGCTGTCCATCTCCTCCTGGACCCCAAGCCAGGGCCCGCCCAGAGCAGGCTCCCCAGCCCCACCGGAGGGATGCCCTCGAGAATCAGATGAGCTCTGAGCAATGCTGGGACACGAGGGCCCGAGAGGGGATCCTGTGGACACACAGGGCACGGTTTCTCCAACAGGACATGGCCCCACTCACCTGCAGAGAGCTGCTTTCAAACGCATTTACCCTGACCTCTACATGGCACCCCAGCACCTCTGTCCTGCCCGGGCTGACGGATCCCCCCTCCAGCTGAGACCCTCGCCTCAGAGTAGACCTCACAGGTACCGACGGCCCCGGATGCCTGACCGGTCCACTCTGTCCACCTTAGCACAAAGTATGAGTGTCTCCGTGAGAAAGGGGTCCAGGCCCATCAGACACAACCAGCCTCCATGTGAAGAACCTACCCAAACCCTGGGCTCATCCTCCGCGGCAAGTTCCCGGCACCATGGAAGGGTATGAATTGGGCACAGAGCAGAAAGGGCCATTTTGAGAACATCAAAGGCTGCAAAACGGTCTTGCCTGTTCCAGGTTTTTACAGTGTCCCCCAGAGGTCGTTATTCCCAGTGTTTGAGTGATAAACCCTGCAGATCACCTGCCATGGGCCAGAAGAACAGCGAGAGTGGGGATGACCCCCGGGCCACCCATTCCCACGGCCCACTGCCATACTGCACCGTCAGCCACCAGCCAGCACCCTGAGCCACACAGGCCTGAAGCCCTCACCCCAGCAGGGCACCAGGGGCTTTACGGGCCCAACCAGCAGGCGTCAGATGCTGAGGTCACGGCAACCCAGCCAGAGATGGGTCCTTGGGACCCCAGAACCAGCACGACATGGCCCCTGGGGGGGGGGAAGCGAGGGAGACCATCCTGGCTCTTCCTGGGGGCGGAAGAACTCCAGCCCAAAGGACAGGGCCCTCCTGGCACTGCGTATCTGGGGAGAACCCACCAAGGTCAGCATCCAGGACAGGTAAACGATAAAAAGGGGTCCAGCATCCAGCCGTTTCTACCCAGCGTGGGGAAAGAGCAGGTCCTGTGGTCAGAGACCTGGTCTGGTGCGGGCCCTGTTACTCACTTGCTATGTGACTCTGGGGACGCTCCTTGGCCTCTTGGAGCCTCGGTTCTCTCACACTGAAAACTGCTAACACCTTCCACGCAGGCAGGGCCCGTGGCTGTCCTGTCTGCACCATATCCCAGCGCCCGGAGCAGCGCCGGCACACAGGGGCTCTGACGGGATGTCAGAAGGAAGTGGAACAGGTCGCCTACACTCTCAAATGGATGTTTAAAAAAAGGAGGGGGACCACCTGGGCGACTCACTCCACGAAGCATCTGCCTTCGCTCAGGTCATGATCCTGGGGTCCTGGGATCGAGCCCTGCATCGGGCTCCCTGCTCGGCGGAAGCCTGCTTCTCCTCTCCCTGCTGCTCCCCCTGCTTGTGCTCTATCTTTCAAATAAATAAATAAAATCTTAAAAATAAATAAATAAGTAGGATCGAAGCACCCGGCCCTGAGCCTGGCACACAGTAGGTCAACAAAGGACAGCTGCTCCAACCCCAAGGAACCAAATCCTGACAAGTGCTGATCCTCCCTTGGGGGAGCGAAGCATGGTCCCCAATTCCCCACTGGGCCGAGGCAGGGGTTTCTGACTCTCTGGGTCCCTTCACGGGTCCTGCCTGAGCCTGTCTTACTTACTCTTCCCCTGGCAGTGGGACACTCGAGGTAGCGGCCATACCCTTCCCCTGGGGTGTCCGCTAAGGCTGTGGTGGCCTGCCACGCTGCCTGGCTCAGGAGTGCCCACCTGGAAGCCGCCTCCCAGAGCCGCCGCCGGCATTGTCACACAGGCCAGGCTGCCCCCGGGCTGCCCAGGCAGCCCGCATGACCGCATCTTGGGGAACAGGGCTCACCTCCGGCGCTAGAGCACCCAGGGCTGAGGCCTGAGACCCTAGAGACCCACCCACCCAGCGCTGGGAGCCTCCAAAGGTCCTGGCATCAGGCGACTTACCCTTTGGGTGATCGTCACCGCAAAGGCTCCCGCTGGAGGGCGCCTCCTCTACCCCGCGTCAGCCCCCCCGATGCTGCTGCAGGCCACTGCTGCCATGTCGCCCCCCCGGGCCCGTGCGCGGCCGGCGGGTCGGGGGCCACCTGCCTGGACCCTACGTGCCACGCTCAGGTGGGAGTCCTCGTCCCATCGAGCCAGAAGCAGCTATGCAACCAGGAGGCTCTGGCGGGCGGGAACGGCGGGAACTCCAGTCGCCGGCGGGACCCCTCCGCCCACGCCGGCTGGAAGTGCGGGCACACCCACTGCAGGAATCCCGGGGCAGGGCTGGGCTCCCAGGAAACTGGGCCAGAGGTTCCCCAGCACATGCCGGAGCAGCCTGGTCCCCGCCGCCCGCCCCCCCACCGGCTGCTCCCTTCAGAAGGTCTGGTGTCGACCTCCCTTCTAGCCCCTCCAGAAACTCAGAAGCCAGAGTCCTGGGGAGCCACCAACAACTGCTCCCCGTCAAGGAGGATGAGTGGCGAGTGACCTCATCACCATGGAGGCCACGAGAAACCTGTGGGTAGGACTGATCTCCGTGCTTTATGGACAGGGAAACTGAGGCTGGGATGGGCAGGCAGCTCCGAGGAGAGTCCAGGCCTCTGGTCTCTGCCTAAGAGGCCCCAAAGGGGGGACACAAGACCCCCTGGGCCTCCCAAACAGGCTCCCATCTGACATGTCAGACTGTCTCCCGAGCTTTGAAGACACAGAACCAAGGCCCACAGTAAATATCATTCTCCTCAAAGCTCTTTTTTTTTGGTCCAAAGGTGTGCTGGGCGTTCCCAGGGCCTCCTCGGACCGCCCCCAGACCCCCCCGTTACTGATGAGCAAGCGGGGCCGCTGAAGCTTCTCGGGGGCCCCGCACGCAGGTGCACACGCACGAGCACACGCGCGGACCCGCCCGGGGAGACCGGACCCGCCCGGGGACACCGGCCCCGCGGGCCGCTCCTCGCAGGACAGCCGCCGGCCACCCAGCGGTCCACCCTGTGCTTCCGGCCGCTCCCCGCCCTCGGCCGCCTTCCCGGATCCCGTTCTGGGCCTGCCCTCGCCGCCATTTCCTCTCCCGGGCCGAGAGGCTCACTTCCACTCCTCGGCGTCTGCAAATGGCCGGTGCCTGGAACAGCGTGGCCCTCGGAGGGCACCGCTCCGCGCCTGGCCGGCTCCCAACGTGCAGCCAGGCCGGCCAGCGGGCCTTCCTTCACCTCCCGGGAGCCCAGCAGCTGGGGAAGAGGACCCATGACAGGGGGTCAGTGGGGTGCCCAGCAGGTGTCCCCAGGGATGGCCCAGGGGCTCCATGGCTCACCGAGAAGCCAGGAAGAGTGCCTGCCCGAGGCAGGCACGGTGCCTCCAAATGCCCGTCCACCTCTGGAAACCCCCGACGTACCAGGCAGAGCAGAGGGCACTACCCGTGTGCGCACACCGTGGGGCCCACGCCCGGGCAAAGGTGCGCCGTCCACACCTGGCCACCGTGTAGACGTGCAGAACGAACGTGGGCTTCGGCGGACGGCAGGCCCGGGTCCGACCCCCATCCCGACCGTCGCCAGCCGGCTGAGTCTGGGGTCAAGGCTTCAGGCCGGGGGCCTCCGCTGGCCGAACGCAGCCGGCATTAACCCCCGCCTGGCAGGCATTTCTGAGACTCAGAAACCAACCAAGAACGAACAGCGGGTATGGGGTGCTCTCTGGGAACGGAGCGCTGGGCTAAGTGCGTTCCGTGCGTGACTATGAGGTGGGGACACTTACTGTCCCCATTTCACAGATGGGGAAACGGGGACACGGAGAGGTGCGATGACTTGCCTTTGACGGACGCGGCCGGGAACTAACACCGACTCCGTCTGAACCCCGGCCTCGGTCCCGGAGGTCCTGCTCTTCCGCCCCCGGCTTTGCCGAACGAGCAAGGTGCCGGGTTCACCTTGCCCACTCCTGTGGGAGCACCCGGCCCGGCGCCGTGTTCCCGGGGCTGCTCGTGAGTACAGGTCTGATGCCAAGACTGGGGTCGAGAGGCTGGAAGACCAAACGGGAAATGAGGAAGTGGTTAAAAAAAAAAAAAAAAATCCAAGAGCAGAACCGCTAGAGAAAGCGGCTCCCCAGGAGCTCCGGCCAATTTCATCAACTCATCGCCCTCCCTGTTATCCCCAGACATCCCCACCGACAGGTACCTGCCTTCAAACAAACGCACCGCAACAAAGCAGTTCTATTAACAAATGGAAGGAGATCTGGGAGTCCGCAGGAGACCGCAGAGGGAAACATCTGTGTCTCGTTCCCGTTCGCCCACAAGCCCCGGGTGTGAGCTCCCGGCCACGGCGAGGGCAGGTGGCCTCAGAGACTGGGAAGGGCAGAGCCGGGATCCAGAATTCGGGAAAAGCAGAAGCAATCCCTTAAAAGCGAGGCGGGGGGCAGGGAACCCTCAGAACGGATTACATCATAATGTGAGCAAATTCACAAAACAAACAGTTATCGTGTGCAAATTATTTGTGCTCGTAAAACTTCCTGTCCTCATGTGTGATGACGGCCAATAAGTTCTGCACCCTGTTATCTCGGTGAGATAATTCTTTTTTTTTTAAGTTTACAGCTTTCTCTTCGTAGTTACCTGTTGAATGTGTGTGTGCGCGTATGTGTGCTTTGCCGTGTGGGGGATTTAAATGTACCTTTAAACCACTCAAAATATCTGTCATCGGTTTTTCATAAATAACTCAAAATAATTTTATGTAAGCCTATACAAAACAGCTAGAGATGTAATGAAGATCTCAAAATCTGAAGTCCCAAACCCCGTAATTTTGAATTTAAATCTAGTGTTAACGCTGTTCATGCTGCCAAACAACATAAAAACTGGGCATTGGTTAAAACATTTAAGGTCCTTTGACGTAGGGCATTCGGAGTCTTAAAGCTCAAAGACGAAGACCAACGATTAAATTCTAATCTAATGAAGGTGATGGTGGTTCCTCCACCACGCTGGTCGGGGGACGAGAGGATCACAGGACTGTTTTTATACACAAATGCCACTTGTTTATTTTGACCTCAGTTCTTCGAAATTGTCGACTCCACAATTGAAATATGCTGTGTGTTCCAACAAGGACCCAGCAGTCGTAATGACAGACCAGCCCATCTGTGCTGTGAGAATGTATAATTTCGGTGTATAGTGGAATTTATATAGAAGCAATGATGTGAAAACTGCTATGCGTGGTACTTTCTTAAAAAAACAAAAAACAAAAAACAAAAAAACCAAAAAAAAAAAAAAACCCCAAAACCCAACAAACCTGCCGAGAAGTATAGAGTGCCATGGAGAACGCTGATACTTTGCCTGATTCAGAACACAAAAGATTCCAGGGCATTTTCCTGATTGGGGGGGAGGCAGAATGTCATTGCCCAAGTTACAAAACAAACATGGTAATCAGTCACATATAGCCATCCCGGCTCTACAAGGTGTGTGCTGGAAAACGTGGTATCCAGAGACATCACTTCCATTAGGTGAACATAATCGCGGCGGAAAATACTAATTTAGAATTAAAATGCTCATTTATGGAAATTAATTGATTTTATGCTGCTTGCCCTTACCTACAAAAAGAGCACAAGGTCGTGCTCGGGAAATGTGACTATCATTCCAGGATTTAGGATTAAAAGGCCTATTTACCTAACTAATTATACCAAAAAAATAAAATGTTTGGAGATGAGGCATGGGCAGCTATGAAGAGCACAAATTCTTTAAAAAAAACACGAGGGACCCTCCTTTCCCCCAAGACCCACCCCTCTAGACTCTGGACTCTTTTCCTTTCGAATTTATGGTGCTCTGTCTTTTTCCCATTACTTCTACTTTCTCACCAGTGTTCTATTCGGTGCTTGCTAAATATTTGGGTAGGATCACCCTCCAGCTTGCAGCAGCAGAATGTGGCTGTCACAATCATGAAAATGTTTTAATCATCTCTGCTATATACGCCCGCACCCCCAGTATGGACTGCTGTCTAATACAAGAACAAAAGCAGCCGTGGTCGTCCTTGTGAGAGCTGAGCTCACTTTTATGCTTGGTGGTATCTGCCCAGGCCGGCTGCTCAGACCCACACAGACAGGGCCCGACGCCTCCGAATTAGGAAAACAAAGATGTATTTACGTGGGAATTTTCCTCTCCGTTGCCATTTAGAACTTTCTGGGCCTGATTTTCCATTTTCCATAAATCAAGACCCCAGCTACCCTCCACTGTGGGGAAAAAACTAGGCCGCATCTGTAGGCGTTTTTGTCAGCCTGCCAGGGGACGGAGGTAAGTCAGAGCTCAACTCTGCAAAGCCCACCTTTTATCTGAAAAGGTTCAGCCATTCTGAAGGGTCAGGGACCATCACAGCAGCTCGGGGAACCGTGGAGGGTAGCTTTTGGGCTGCGACGGCGGCATGGCCTGGGGAAGCAAAGGTCTTCGAGGGAGTCCCACCCCTGTTGGCCACGGTTCCGGCCCTGGATGGTCGAACGTCTCGGCCCACGGTTCTGCAGATGGGAAACCGGGACGGGATCCGGCACAGGCCGGCCCTGGACCACTCAGGCCCCCTGAGGGTCCGTCTGGTGGTCGTGCCCACGTGGACCCCACGTACCATCTGGGGGTAGGGCAGTTATGAGCTGGACACGGCACCATTAGGCGGAATCCCCGGGCTTAAGTAAGTATTTAAAAAACAGAGCACAAAACAACCTAAAAGATTTTCCCCGTACTGAGCTGAGAGCCAAAAAGAGCCTTCTTTTTTCTCCCGACACCCGCACGCCCCCCCCAAAATAAAATAAAACGAAAGAGAGGAAAGAACCGGACCCCTAAACTGTGGACACGGCGGCATTACAGACGCCGGGTAAAATAAAAAGGCCTCTGTTTCTCAATGCAGAACCCACCCTCCCGCGTGCCAGCCCAGCCCTGCTTGCCGAGGAGTTTGCTGGGAGGAGCTGGCGCGCTGGTGTTTTTCCCTCTGCCTCTCCTGGCACCACCAAAAATCAAAATAATGATGATGATGATGATGATGATGATGATGAGACCCCCCCCCCCACGACAAACCGTCCTCCTGAGCAGAAGCGAGTAGGCCGTGCCTCGTAATACCCCCTGAAATGTTCGTTCGGATCTAATTGAACACACAGCTACTGTGAAATAACAAACATTCATTTTTATTGTGATTCCCAAAGCCTATAGCTTTGGATCTTAAAAATAAATGGGCTTGGCTTCTGCATTTTCCCTGCAGTTTTTGGAAAGGCTGACTTCACTGAAGATGGGGGGGGTCGGAAATAGAATTTTGAATTTCGGATAACCAATTAGAGGGAAGGAAACGTAACAGGCATCGAGCACAAGATGGCAGAGCCCTCGGCTTGTCTCCAGCACAAGAGAAGGGAAGAAGGCGACTTACCCAAGGTGCGGGAGGACGTGAGGACCTCTCTCCAGAGCAAGGAAGTGGAAAGGGTGCCTCTGGCCCGGCCGGGCACGGTGGCAGGAGGAGGAGGGCAGGTCCCGCCGGCCAGCGGGCCGTCCCCAGGTGCCAGCCCCGGTCCGACGGGCCCTCGGGCATCCTGCTCTCCAGCTACACTTGTCCATCGGTCCCCTCGGTCCTGGCCGGCGCGGCCTGGGCCTCGGCCACCCCGGCACCCGGAGGCAGGGCTGCCAGGAGCCAAGTGGTGCTGGGGGAGGCTCTGCTCCAGCCCAGGAGGACGAGGAAAATGCTACTTTTGTCTCCTGCTCTCATCTGGCACTGGCTGCCCGGGGAGGGGGGGCCAGAGGCGGCCGCTGCGGCTCGGCCCCGCCCACCGGGAATTTTTGAAAGATGCTCCTGGGTGCCGGGAGGATGGCAGACGTGGCAGAGGCGGGTGGGCCGGACCCCCGAACCCACCACCAGGCGGGGGCGGCGGGGGGGGGGGTGCCCGAGTGGGAGAGGGAGGAGGCAGCAGGCACGGCTGGCCACTCAGCGGCTGGCCCGAGGAGGACGGGGGAGCCGGCCCGGCCCAGGCGCGGCCCAGGCGCCAGCCCTCCCCGTGGCCAGGCGGCGCGGCCCTGGGCGCCATGTTGCTCCCCAGTCCAGGCGGCCCGGGGCCCGCTGCGGGCATAGAGGCCGCATTGTTCTCGGGCCGGCCCGAGGAGGAGCAGCGGCGGCGGCCAGCACCCGGCGTGCTCCCCGGGGATGGAAGGGGGGGGCGGCGAGGCCCAGGGCCCCCCACCCAACCCCGACCGCTCCCTGGACCCCCGGCCTCGGAGCGAGCCCGTTCTAACCATGCCCCGAGAGGCTGAGCCGCCAGGGCTCGGCATCGGCCTTGTGTCCAAGGGGCCGCCTGGCCCTGGGCCATGGCAGCTCTCTGAGCCTCAGTTTCCCCGTCCTCAGAAGGAACGGGGATAACGGCTCCTGACACTCAGGGCTGCTGGAGGACAGAAGGAAAAACGCACACAGAGGGCTGAGCACCAGGCCGGGCACCCGCCGGTGCTCAGGAGCCGACCACTTTGCCCAGAGGCGCTGCCAAGCAGCCAGGCCGCTGCAAGGGCCCCAGCGTCCAGAGTCCAGGCGTGCCACCACACCCTCTCAGACCAACACAGACCCTTCAGCTCTGCCAAAGCCAATTCTGGCCACCACACGGGGCCACGGTGGACTGTGCCCAGGCTATGGCCCTCAGAACCAGTCAGCGGGCCTGAGGGTTTAACTTGGAGCTTCTATTTGGAGATTTACCAGATTTGGCTGTCCTTTGCTGAAGCATCCGGGCCACGTCCATGGGGCTGTGCTATCTGCCCAAGTCTCTCCTTCGACCCTTTATGTGGCCAGGCACTTGCTATCCCCGTGTACAGGGAGCCACGGGGCTGTCAGTGTGAGACAGGGCCTCCCCAAGCAGGCAGGGCCAGCTCTGTGCTCGAGTGGAGGGCACAGCATGGACTGGCTGCGGCTGGGCCTGTCGTCCGGCTCATGGGCCCTTCTGCCGGTAAGGACTGGGGGTAAGGGACTGTCTAGGTACCTGAGCGTCTGGGGACGGGAGCTCAGGCTCAGACACGGTCATGCCCAAAGAGGAGGGGGTGGGAGGTGGCAAGGCGACCGAGCAAGAAGGAAGCCGTCTAGGAGGAGTCCTCTGGTCCTCGGGCTCTGGTCTCACGCACACCACCACGTGACCAGCTCACCAGCTGATGCCAGAGACAAAGCAGGTAGGATTCCGATGCCACGCGCCTGACCAGGAACGCGGGCAATTCCATTCCAGGAACGGCTTGGCACGGCCGCCAACAGCCTGGCCCCTGGGGAGGAGAGGGTCCCCCCAGCTCCCATGCTCCACTGGGAAAGCCACCGGAAACCAGGTGGCCATTTTGGGACAGGCCCCCGACCGAGGAGAGAAAGCAGAACCTCGGCTGTTGGAGGCAGAGGCAGTGGGCGTCCCTTACCCCAGCAAAGGCGCACACAATACGGCCACAACCAGAAGTGGCCTTTGCTGGGCCAGCGGGCTGCCCAGGACATAATGGCCTCTGCCCCAGCGTGGGGCTCAGGACACAACACGTCTGTCTGGGCGGCAGAGCAGCCAGGCCCGAGTCGGGTCCTTCTCGGCTGGAGCCCTGTACCGGGAGGTCTGGCAGCACCGCCCCTGTGCCGGGGCCAGAATCCCCAGGGACGAGCCCTGCTCCTCCCGGCTGAGCGGAGAGGGCGCTACAGGTGACACGCACAGACCCTGTCATGCTCAGGACACACGTGTGTCCCTGCAGGCCAGAACCCGCGAGTCTGGCACCCCCTCGGAGCCCAGGCCGGTCTGGGTGAGGGGATGCCACCCGCATGCAACTCGCTCCAGCTGCCAACAAAGCCGGGCACCACCGTTTCATTACAACTTAAAATGTAATTATAAAGGGCTGATTTGGAGGTAAATATCACTGTTAAACACATGAAAGGCGAATCGAGATTTAAGAGCCCCAGACCAAGCAGGTAAATATTTCAGCAAAACACTCTTCCTGCCGTCTGAGATGCCAGAATTAAGGAAGGGCGGTTTGCTGCCCAAAAACCCAGCCCCAGCTCTAGAAGCGAAAGGGATCGGGGACAATATTCCTTTTTTAATCTTAAGGGAAAATACTATCACTCCTTAAAGAAAAAAAAAAAAAAAGAAAAGAAAAGAAAAAAGAAAAAGAAGAAGAAGTCTGTTTCACTTCGTCCGGGCCGCGCACCCGTCTCCCACCACGGTAATAGCCACTGCCTCTGCTCTCACGTGTCTCCTCGGAGAAGCCACCTCTCGGCCGCCCACCGCAGCCACCCGGGTTCCAGACGCGTCCCACCATCCCGATCTCACAGCGAGACCCTCAGCCGTCTACTTCAGGGGCTGCCCCAGCCGCCGGAATAAAAGCCCGTCTCCGAGGGTGTTCTGCCTCCTGACACACCGCGCCAGCCTTTCCCACTTCGATTTTACCAAATCGACACGGGGCCTCAGACGTCGTTTTGGTCACTCCGAAAAGAGACTCTTGATGGCACTTCGGGGGGAGGGGGGTAGGTAAAACAGACCAGAGCAAAGCAGTTCCGGGATCCAAAAAAACCCAAACCAAAAAACCCCACGTAAAAGCAGTTTTAAAAAACGAAACCTCCTTTTTGAAAGCCGAATGTTACCATTTGCCAACAAAGACTCATGGGTGAAGGGGAAGCTTGGTGGGGAGGGGACTCTCATCCCTCACCCCCCGTGGGGGCCACTGCCTCCCCTGTCGTCACCCGCTTTGCAGGGGCGCCCAGACTCAGGACCCCCCGAGCTGGCAGGGATCCCAGGCCGATCATCCCCGCAGCCTTCCCCACGTCCCCCCAACACCAGGAAGACGTTCTCAGTTCCGGCCCCTGCGGGATCCATTCCTCCGAGTCCCTAACGGGAGCCTGGGGGCCGGGCCCCGCTTCTTGGGGCGCCTTCCCGGCCGCCTGGAGGCAGTGGATTTAGCAGGAACCCGGCTGAACGCGATCCACGGCGGCAGAGTGGGGAAGAGGCAGACGGCGGGTGCCTAAGCCTCAGAGTGACACTCTGTTCGTTTTAGTCATTCAGAAAGCCATCCTTCCAAGGCTAACTCTGGGCCAGGCCGTCAGGAGTTACAAACACACCCTCTCCAGCCGGGGACGGAATGTGAGGGTTGGCGTGTGGCTTCACCACGGCAGGCCACGCTCTCTGATAACCCACACACTGCTCCCAAGTGCACTGGACCATGGGCTCTGGGAGGAGCGAAGGGCCCCAGAGAATCACAGATTCATCCGAAATCGCTCTCGATGGCCTCCTCCTGGGAAGACAGACCCTTCCTCTTAAGAGTCCCGGCTTTCCTCACTTCCACTGGGTGACTACCCCCGCTCCAACCCTCCGACGCCCCCCCAGCAGACAAAGGCCCATCAGGCCTGGCCCCTGGCAGGGACCATCCAGCTCACCATCAGACCCTGCAATCCTGGCTACCTTTCCGGTGCTTGCGAGGAGCCCCCACAGTCTTGCGAAAGAGATCCCGGAAGGAAAGAATTAAACTTGAGAAAGTTTAACCTCCACTCAACAAAGAAAGCCAGGCGCTCCCACTGCATTTCCCCAGAATCGGGGGTCAGGGGGCTTTCCTTTTCCCCTTTCTATAAATCTCCGTCCCTGACTCGGTTCTCGGGGCCTGTGACACCCAGATACTCAAGGTTTGCCGTCCCAGCCAACAGGGCACTGGTCAGCCCTGAAAATAAGTATTTCATATGAAAGATCCATTGTCTTGGCTCAGAGACAATTGTTGCGTTTCCCCTCCTCTGCTCCAACACATCAGCATGCCCGGCCAATGCCCAGGCTCCCAGCGCGTTCTGAAAAAGGGCCATCTTGCTGGGTCTTCCTGAACCATCGGCTAAGAGAGCAGATTCTCCTCAACGAAGCGTTCTGGGAAATGCACGCTTGTATTCGGCCAAAGAACAATTAGCTCACCAGCGGTGAAACCCTCCCACCAAATCGCCACCCGCATTGCCAGCTCGAATGCTGGCAGCTGGTGTGGCCGCTCTGGACCCCCGAGTGGTAACGGCCTGCCCTCGATCTTCCCTGGAGCCCCAAAGAGGTGAGGGGCACAGGTCAGACCCCCGGGTCAGCACCCACGTGAGCTCCTCAAGTGCCATTCTGTGGGGAGGCTCCCCTCCTTCCTCGGTAAACACGTCCCAGGACCTCACAGGGCCTTGCTCCCATCTAGTGTCCCCAGTGCCTCTGAGCCACGTCCCTGTGACAAGGGAAGCCCGGCTTTGCAAGCTTCCTGGCATTCCACCTGGGAGAAAATATCAAAGTTCACCTTGCACCGCCTTTTGGGGGTGAGGAGTAAACTCGTAGGTGTCCTTCCGAGAGAAACCAAAACTGGACTCTGGTTCTTAGAAACTCAGGAATATAATCATCACTCACGGTAAACACAGTGATCACCATTTACAACAGCAGCATGCTTTATGGTGTCCCTGCCACGTGCCAGGAACTGTGCTTTGTGGGGAGAGAGCTGTCTGGACACTGACGGTGCTGTCATTATTCCCAGGGCTAGGGCTCAGAGTGCAGGCCCGGGGCGGTGAGGCGCCTTGTCTGGGGTCACACAGTAAGCCAGGGGCAGGGGCCAGATGGGAGCTGTCCCACGGGAGCCAGGACACCCCCAACCCGTGGCCCGTTCATGGGGTTCCTGCAAGTGTCTTCTCCCTTCTCCCCAAACACGCAAGGACACCCTCTAAGCCCGAGGAAAACCAAGCATGATGGCTGCGAGATGTCTTCCTGGCAGGCCTGCGAGGGCCGCCCTCCCTTCCCAAACACTGGCCTTCACTAGGGACACACACTGGTTTCCCTGGACACCAGGGAGCACCTGCTCAGGGAGAGGCCCCGTCCCTCAGCCCCAGGGACTGCCTTTCCGTCAGGCCTCATCCACACCAGGGCGGAACAGGCCCCAGGCCCCTTCTGAGGACGGGAGCAAGCAAGACCGGTTCACAAACCGCCCCTTCGGAGGCAAACGACACAGACCCAGAAAGTGACCCTGCCACGAAGCTGCCGCTGTTCCCACGGAGCCCAGCATAACGCCATCCGCACCTGCTTAGGTGATGGTGTACACCCGGGCCCCAGTGGAGGCCTCGTCCCCACACATCACCTGTGTCGAGCAGCTGGACCCCACCAGCACCCGGGACACCCCTCACCCAGGATCTGGGGGCTTCAAGTGGCCAACAGCTGGGCAGGGCCCGGCCCCAAGCGCAGGCGAGGAAAGACCCGGGGGCCAGCCCTGGTTTAAAACAAAAGCAGAAATGCCAGGGCCAGCCTCCCACTGGCCCACTGCAGTCCATGAGACCCTGTCCCCCTGCTTAGCACATTCTTTCTATTCAGTCCAGAAGCGACAAAAACCACACAGGAGCCATTTCCAGAACCTCGCTTTTGGTGTGCATACCCTCAAAAATGAATTCTACCTCATTGGGATATCCCAACACGGTAAGAAGCCCCCGGTGGGGCCCAAGTCTCCCTTGGAACTGGGCTGGTTCCAAAGCAACAAGGACAAAGGCAGGACAGGACGCCGAGGCCATGCCTCTGTCCGGGAGTGTGGGGTGGGGGAGCACTATTTACTAGAGATTGTCAACCTCATCTCCCTCCAGGGGCCGGGGGCACACTCGGGCCGCCGAGATGGGGATCTGGAGCTTCGTCAAATGGCATCCCCCCACCAAGTGGCCCTGCGGGCACCTCCTTGGATGCTCAGGCCTTTCCCTGCTCCCACGGGCCCGGGGAGAAGTAGCCACGGATGCCCCTTGTTGGGGGATTCAGCAGAATGCCACACCGTCCTGCCCACCACGAGATACGGCACAGGACATCTGGGGACCCGGACAGAACATCTCCCACACTCTGCAGGCGAGGGTCCTCTGGAATTTGAGCTTCTTCTGAGCATGAGCCGGGTCACGGCCAACGCCGAGCAACAGCTCCCGGCGGCGGCGGCGG
Source organism: Martes martes (assembly GCF_963455335.1). Classification (NCBI taxonomy): domain Eukaryota; kingdom Metazoa; phylum Chordata; class Mammalia; order Carnivora; family Mustelidae; genus Martes; species Martes martes. The sequence continues at coordinate 3,759,558 of NC_137895.1, forward strand.
CGGCCTTCCGCAGCGGCAACCCCGTTCCTGAGATCGCCCTGGTACGTCCCACCCGGGTTTCACATCTGCTAACTGCCTCTGACAGCGTCATAAATAAAAATTCAAAATGGGGGAGGTGGGGAGGTGGTGTGAGGGGGGTGGGGGGAGAGCGGCCTAGCAGAAGAGACGGCCCCTGGGGTCCAGTACGCGGCGCCGGAGCAAACTTTTGGCCTCTGCACCCGGAGTTGGCCAAACCTTAGCCGAACGGTCTCCTCTTTCCTCCGGATTCTAGGGAGCCAGGCAGCCCGGGGAGAGTCTGTTGTGAGACAGGCCTGGGTGACTCGGGCCTCTGTCCACGTTACCGGAAACACGGCCTTCAGGTGCCAGCTCACAACTCTGGGGCGTTACGGAAACGGGGGGCCCCCTGCCCATTATTTTGTGGTCAGATCGCCCATTAAGGTTCTCCAAACCACATCAGTAAGATGGGGAGAGCAGAGGGGAAATCGTACTGTGATAGGATGGTACGAAAAAGCGTCCTTAATCCCGCCCCTGCCACCCCCAGGACGGGTTTCACTTTAACAGGATAGGTGCCCGCGAGTACAAACATGCATTTTAAAATCCCAAATGGCTAGAACCAACGAACGAAAATAAAACGAAGACAGTGATGGCCTGCAGAGACCGCCCTGGCTTCTGAAACCCAACTTTGAAGAAATTAATTTCAGCGTTACCTTACAACCCTGTAATTATGGCAAATGCGCATTCCTTCACCCATTTCTTGCTCCCCACAAACTCCCCAGGGCCGCCGGCTGGGCCTGTGTGTGAGCCGCCTATAAAGGGGGATTTATTACGAAAAGTTATGAGTTGTTTTTCGTTTTATGCCACCATAAACAAGAGCCTCCACACAAGGGCCTTTCACTCAACCGGCCCAGTGGCCGCCAACGCTTGACTGCGGCCCCTGAAGCCCGCTCTCCATAAATGCTCGACCAGCAGGGGAAAAAAAAATTTTTTTTTAATTTAAAAAAAAAAAGCGGCGCTTTGGCTGGCTTAGGAAAGAAATGAAAGATGTCAATTTTTCAAAAAGGCATTGCTGCTTCCAGATCACCCTTCCAAACACATCGCCCCTAAAAACAGATGCTTGCTTTCTCTCTTTTTTCTATTCTGGTGAAGACAGCTGCTATGGCTATCTTATGTGTCCGACAAGATTCTCTCTGGCAAATGGTCCGCACACCTGAGATCAGAAGCTGTATTTCACAAATAACAAGTTCCTGAATTTTAATGACGGCCGCGGAGTTCTTGCCAAGCTGGACGGGCTGCCGGTTCAACAGCAGCCTCCCCGTCTGCGGAAGGCCTGCCTGCCCTACAGGCTCTTCTTAGAAATCCCTTCATTAATATTTAAATACTCACTAAGTAGCGAAAGTGAGAAATGCACTTACCATCCTCAGGAGTCGCCCCGGAACCCGATGGTGACCCGGGACACGCAGGTCGACTGCCCTGCCCTTGGCGGAGGAGCGCGCTGGGACGCGGCCGGCGCTGCGCTCTCGCGCCCGCACCGCACAGGCCCTGGGCCACGGGTCTGAGTCCTGGTCCGAAACGCTTCCCTCGTTGGCGCGTGTAAACCGCAGAGCGCAGCGCGGTGCCATCTCCCGCAACTCTTCGCAGGGCGGGACGGCTCCGGGACGGAGAGACGGCCGGGCGAGGCGCACGGCCAGGCCCCAGCGCCCAGGTCCCGCACGCCGCCGCTCCTCCTCTTCTGACCCCGGCTTGCCCGTACGGAGCCACCGGACCTCTCCGAGGAGCGGCGGGCAGCACCCGGTCTCCGCGTCCGCGACTAGCGCCTCGGGGGACCTTTGTCCCCGACGAAAACGAAAGCGCGCCGGGCCGGGGGCGCCCACGCCCTGCCGCCGAGGTCCGGGCCGGCGCGCCCCGCGACTTTCTCCAAGTTCACGTGCTTCCCGGGCGGGCGGAAGGCGCCGGCCCCAACTTGCAGAGCCCGGCCGTCGGGCGCGCTGAGGGTTGCGGGCGGGCTCGGGGCGGCCCCGCGGCGCGGCCCGGGCACAATGGGCGCCGCCGGGCGGGCGCGGGGACAGCGCGGGCCCGGCTGCCGCGCGGCCGCTCTCTGGCGCGGCCCGGGCGCCGAATGCGGCGGCGGCGGCTTGGCACAGACGCGCCGCGCGCCCGGTGCATGCTAATGGCCGGCGGCCGCGCCATGAATTATTCAGCAGCGGCGCGGAGAGGGCGAGCGCGGCGCGGAGGGCGGCCCGGCCCGCGCGTCCCCCGCCGCTGCGAAGCCGCCGCGGCGACTTCCCAAACTTTCCCCGGTCGGCACCGAGGATGCGGCCCCCGCGGCGCCTCCGTCCCCGCCCGAGCGCGCCGGCCGCGCTTCCCACGTTGCCGCCTATTTTATGTCTTTTGTCTCGGAGTTGGCACCTGTCCCAGAGAGCGCGTTTCCCTGCCCACCCCTTCGCCGCCGGATCGGGGCGGGGGAGGGGGTACGGGGGACCCGGAGAGGAGGGGACGGGGAGGTGGGGGTGGGGGAAGCAAGGCGCCTACGGGCCCCGCAGCCAGGAGAGACCTCCCGGGGACAGCGGCCGTGCCCGCGGGCCCGGGCGCCTCTGTTCCGCGGGGAGGTCAAGGCTTCGGCTGTGCCGGGAATACCAACGAAGCCTCGGGGGGCCCCCGGCCGTGCCCGCTGCGGGCGAGGACGGGCCGCGGCCCCTCCCCGACCCCCACCCCCCCGCTCCGCCGCGCACCCTCCTCCGGGGGCCGGCGCGCGCGGGCGGGGCGGGCGGCGCGAGCAGCGGATTCGCCGCCCGAACCCCGCGCCTCGCCCCGCAGCCCCGCGTGCGCGCCCCCGCGGGCACGCCACCCCCGGCGCTCCCCGCCGCGCGCCCCCGGCCCGCGGCCCCGCCCGCCTGCCGGCGCGGCCAGGGGGCACCGCGCCGCGAGGACCCCATCCGCCTCCAGCATCGCGCCCCGGGGCCGCGCGGCTGCGGGGGCGGGCGGGCGCGAGCCCTGGCCCCTGCTCGCCCGGCCGCCCTGGCACCGAGGCGGCTGCCGGAGCGCGCTCGGCGGCTGCGTTCGGAGGCGCCGGCTGCCATGATTGCGGGCAGGGGGGCGCGCGCGCAGGCTCTGGCCCGGCTCAGGGACCCCGGGCGGACCGACGGTCTCCGGCCTGCGCGCAGACCGGTGCGCGCCGCGGACGGCCGCTAGGGTAGCCGGCTCGGCACTGCGGGGGCCGGCGTGTGCCCCGGAGCTCTGGACAAAGTCCCGGGCCAGGGCTCGGGGTCGACGGCGGCGGCGGGCTTCCCCCAGGGCAGGGTGCGTGCCAGGGCGACCCCGCGGCGGCTTTGCGGACAGCGCGGGTCCGGCGGAGGGAGGGGCGCGGTGCAAGGTGTGGTGGGGGGCGGGGTGCACGAGATCTGGTGAAGTGGAGAGGGGCAACGCACAGAGCCCAGAAATGGAGGGGGTACGCAAGGTGCCTGGCGGAGGGGGGGTGCCCTCAGGGTGCCGGGAAGGCGTGGGATGGCGGGGGCACCGTGCCCAGGGCCGCTGCCCAGCTCCGAGCTCGCTCTTCCTTCCCCGCAGAAACAACTTCCTGCTCCGCTGGCCCAGGGCGGAGGAGCTGCGGGGGGTTCTAGGCCTCAGCTTGGCTCCTGGAGGCGACTACACTGCAACACCCCGGGACCGCACGGCTCCTTTCCGCGCCCCCTCCCGGGGGGGTCGCGACAGGCCGGGCTCCAGGGTCCCGCCTCTGGTTATAATGCCAAGGAGGCCCCAGCAGTTTTTTTCCTGCCGCCTGAGTGGTTTCCCCGCAGAGAGTCCGGCCTGGCCCTCTGGCGCTTGGGGACGACACCGGGTCACTATACTCAGACCCCCTCTCCCTGTCCGGGCATGAACCTCTCACAGCCAGATGGACCTGGCTGTCCCCGGATGCCCGCGACGGGGGCCCAAGAGGAACAAGGCCTCTTGGGCCCCATCCCAATGTCTCTCTGTGCCTGTCTCCCCACCCCTCCCCAGCCGGCCTTGGCATTCTAACCAGTGTCCCTTGACGTCACATCTCGCCATTTCTGTCAACCAATTGAAACTTGCTCGTTGTCATAAAAATATATATACTTTTTATGCCATTGGTGCATTCAAAAGTTCCTCGTGTGCCCTGCTTCCCAGGAAACTCCATCCCATATTGGATTGGACTGCCCAGAAAGGGGGAACCGGCTGCCGGAGGCAGGGTTGGGCTGGGGCGGCTGGAGCAGCCTTGCCAGGGCCTGAGCTGACCACCGACCCAGCTTAGAAGTTCTCTAGACCCCTTTGATCTTGGCCTTGAATTGTGGCAGGACATCCCCCCACCACCGTCCCATGACAAACATGGTTTCATGGGGATGGGAAATGTCCAGGACGTATTAAGGAATCTTCCAAAATGGTTTTGCTGGGTGTTAGGCTCTGAGTGTAGCCTCTTTCTAGGGATGGCTTTTCTTACTCCTTATTAGAAAATGGAGTTTTATGAAATGCTTTCCCGTTCATCTTCTCACTGAATCGCTGACCAACTTTCACTTTCCATAGCTGCTGACAACAGGCAGAGCAGAGAGAGCCCGAGCGGAGGGTGGCTTCACAATGGGGTGGGTTTCACTCTTTTCCTGGGGAAGGTCCAGGGTGGCCCTCCCAGACTCAAGGACTGTGGGGGTCCAGAGCTGGAAGCCTAGGAATTCTGTGTTCCTCCCTCAGAAATGGACACACTTATAGCGGTTTGAGACGTGGGAATGCCGTGCTCATGTTCTAGCAATACGGCAGAAGGACAGTGTCTCCTGTCTAGCGCAGTCCTTTCTAATTTTCTTCCCTATTACAATGCCCAGTCCCAACCTGGGCTGCGGGGTAAGAGAACAGGTTCCTACAAGCTGCGTATGTGTGTATGTCCCAAAGAGCCATCCAGAGCCTTCTTTCCACACCGAGGAAGAACCCAAGCACCAATGGCCATTACATACCCCCCCCCAACCCCGTCCACTCATCTCTACTGCATGGTTCAACTGCTTCAAAAAACACATTAGACATTCTGTGGCTTAGCAACTTTGGGGACTCCAGAACTACAAAATGCTTTCAGGGACTGGCTGAATGCAGGCATCTAAACACACTGTCTCGGGCCCTTTTAATACCAAACCTTGTTTTTCCAAAATAATGAGCAAGCGCAGTTAATGATTGAATGGGGATTTTGAAAATAAATATATTTTCACACAAAACTGCTCCCAAGGGTAAACCCTGAAGTTGTGCATACCTTTGCGATAACGTTCACAAATGCGCGCGCGCACACACACACGCTGTAATCTATTTATACTCTCTTCCCTAAACACTATAAATATTATAACTAATGTGATATATGTTTTGTGATTAAATTGGTGGATTAAAACATTGAATTTAAAAAGCCACAAAGAGAAAGAGATGATCTTACCTTATGCCACTTACAACTTTTGTTCCTTTGGCAAAATACAAATTTGACAACTGTATCATTACTGAAGGCAATAAGCAAATGTTAGCATATTAGCTTTGTAATTTTCACCTGAAATCATTGTATAATCATACCAACTTGCTAACCTTTTTATTAGCTGATTTTTTTCATTCTCTCACACACAGTAATAAGTTAATTTAATGCCATTTTCCTCCTCCCAATTTTTATTTGGTAAAACAAGAAGTTGGATGAGTCAGAACAATATTTGAGAACGCACACTTTTTTTTTTTTATCCCCTCTGTACTTGGCAAGGATTTACATATAATTTGGTTGCAAATTCAGAAATCAAATTCTGCTTTATTCAAGGAAAATAATAAGTCTCTGGTAATTTCACCGGGCATTATTTAGGTTGGTTTTTTCAAGTCTTTTTCCAACTTGCTATAAAATTACATTTTTCAAAGTAAATAATTTTTTAAAAGTAAGCTCAAATTATCAAAAAAGAAACCTAGAAGATTTACGTTGTCGGTGTGTGTTAACGATAGACAGCCTTCCTGGAAGAAGAACTTGGTCTGTGCCTGTGGGCCACACCACGCCTAAGGTCAGATGCTCGAAAAAATAAGTCCTAGGAAGGCTCTCGATATAGCAGGATGTTTACACTATCGGCCTTATACAGTTATTTTTTCCTGATTGCTCCCCAGATCTGCCTAATGGGAATGCAGCTGGCGACTTCCTGCTCTGCCCCTGAGCCCCCGTGTCCCCGGCTCAGCCTCTGGCCTCACACCAGCCTAGGAAGGCCACGGGCATTCCTGTTCACGGTCTCTTTTCCCAACGCCGTGACTTTTAATGGTTAAAAAATGTCAGTATCCAAGGCATTCCAAGGACTTCGTAAACAGATGCGTTTAATCTAATTAAAGCAAGCAGGATGCGTGTGAGTGAAAACTTACATTTTCACTTGGGTTTTGAGCATCCAGCTTGCACACTCAAGAATAATGATGTTTTCAAAGCTGGCCCAATAAGCTTGAGATTGTCAGAGCGTGGCGGTTCCTGGGTAAGATGCCCCTTCTTTAGTCATCCCAGACAATGTGCCCTTTTGAGGAGCTACTGGGAGGCTAAGGGTGCTGCGTGGAAAGGCAAACAAGCTTTAACATTTTTTTCTTTTCTTTTTCCTCTTTCTTTTTTTTTCTTTTTTCTTTTTTTCTTTTCTTTTCTTTCTTTCTTTCTTTCTTTCTTTCTTTCTTTCTTTCTTTTTTTTGTTGTTGTTGTTGCTGTTGTTTCTCTTATCTCAAAGTAGTCTGCCGGTTTGGGATTCCATTTCTATTTCATAATAATGCGTACCCCTACTTTATGCAGGCTTTAATTGTACGCTCAGTGATTTGCACACAAACTCGCTGGCATCAATTTACCTTGGGTAAGCATTTTTTTTTTTTTTTCTTACGGAGATGGTTGAGGAAGGGAGCCAGGGGAAAGAAGCCTGCTGGTGTAGCTACAGGTAAACCGAGGGAAAGATCATCGAGTGAGGGTCTCGGGCTGGGGAAGGAAGCGCAAGCAAGCCCCACAGAAAGGATTCCCTCCTTGCAAACATAATGAAGCATTTTCAAAATCCTTTGCTTTCGTTCACCCCATTTCGTGTCAACCTTGGCATAGTTCACTAACAACCGAAATAAAGCTCTAGCTATAGGATAAGCATGTTTGAAGAAGAAAACAGAGGGCAGAAATCTACACTAGCAGCCACCCGCCTCTCCCCGGGAAAAAAAGAAAAAAAAAAAAAAAGCCAGCATGCTGGCAGACCATTTCTGTGTCTTCTTTCCTAAAATACATATATATCCACATATATATGGAACAGACTTAGTGTGTCTGCCCCAATGACGACGAATAGCACGCCCCACGCTCCCTCCTAACTGATGGGTAGTAACTCCCTGCCCGCATTTTCACAGGTCTGTCCAGAAATGCGTGGGCAGCTGTTTTGTCATAGTTAACACACTCGCAAAGTCCACACATTCACCTTTCACGATGTGTTACCTGCGTACGTATATTTTTTTAAAAGTCTAACAATGCTGAAAGCACTCTTAAGAGGTTAAATATTTTTTTCAAATAAAAGGAGAGCCTAAAACGACCAGAAGTCTGCAGTAAATGTGTGTTCAGTCACATATACGTGAATGTACTGTATATAATACATACATACCGGCATCAAAAATTTCCCCTTACAGATCAAGAATCACAATGAATCTTTTTCATTCCCAAGTAGTAACAACACAAATCTGTATATAATACATACATACCGGCATCAAAAATTTCCCCTTACAGATCAAGAATCACAATGAATCTTTTTCATTCCCAAGTAGTAACAACACAAATCCGAAAAAATGAATTAATTGGACGACAGACCAATACCCCTGGTCATACACGCGTCCATCAAATGCCAAAGTGAGGTCCTCGGCATGACATAAGGAATGAGAAAAAGCACAGAACAAAATAAAGTTTTTAAAAATCAAAATTAACTCTCAATGAGAAGTGGACACTGAATTTATTTCAGTTGTTCAATTCTGCAGTCCCTCTAATGGAATCATCACCAATTGGGAAACCAACACTTTCCTAAAGAATTTAGCCTGCCACCTATAGCAAATGTGTATTAGCAATTAAAGGCAGATTGGAATTTGGAATTCAACAGTTTCTGGTAGACAATTACCAACTTCCATGAAAATGAAAAACATCAGAAAATCTGAATAGAATTCCTCTCCCCAAATATCCAAGGAATGCCTTCGTTTCACATGTTGAAAAGCCTTGATTTATTTGAAATATTTTTGCATCGTATCAATCCTTTATATGGAGCCTGAAATAGCCATTATTTCAATAACTACATAGTCTTTTTGAATCACACCTAAGCAGACTTTGCTATTATACATTTAAAGCAATTTTAAGCTTGAAAAACTGTCACGTTTATCTTAATTCTTTTTAAATACTGCTGAAAGTCAGCTCAATTGTTTTCTTCCCCCCAGACGAAACGAGAACTTTAGCATCATTTCTTAACCATACAGTTCCTCAGTGAGCTAGGTAAATTATAAGCCCTTAGAATAAAGAAGAAAAGAAAGGAAATAAATCCTGATTTAGAACTCAAAAGGCTCATTGTTAAATTGCAAAGGACAGCAGGAACGCTTTTTTAAAATCAAGATTTCACAGATCTGTTCTTTAAAATGATTGCAAAGAACCCAAGCTGCCTGCAAAGTAATCACATGCAGAATGAGGGAATTTTTAGGGGACAATTTCAAGTTGTTTCAGATTTGACCATGGTGGTCTTACCGAAATACTCCCGTTTTATTTTCTTAAAATCTAATATGATTTCACACCACACAGGCAAGTAATTTGCCTTGTATATAACGACAGTTTCATTTTCCCGAATGTGCCTAAATATTGTAGCTTTTAGTTTTGGTTAACACAGAGACAAGGGTAAAGCAGGATTTTGCATGTATGCCCTTTCTACAAAAAGTCAAGAAGTGTTTTAGCTAAATTTATCACTGAAGGACAAGATAATATTTAATGGCTGCAAAGGAAAATACTCAAAAGCAGAGCTGATGCTGTTGTTCTGTTTTGTTTCCTGCTATTTATAGAGCAACTTTCGGTGAAATTCTTCATATTAAAAGGACACAAAGTTTATTTCTTTTAACGAAGAGAAAGGGGTAGTGTAAGCAATTGGATAAGGGGTGGCTTGGAATTTGCAAATACGAGTCGACATGATTTTCACAAGAGGAACCTGTATTTTAAAAGAATCTATTTCAAAATAAAGAGAGAAGTGCACGGGCTTGGTTCTCCATGAGGCTTCCAGGAAGCGATTTTTAATCATCTTCAAGGGCTCAAGCCTTGGCTAATATCTTCCCATTAACCAGTTTTTCAACTCTGTATTCTAGATTGGCCACGCGATCCTGCTTTCAAGGTGGCCCCTTTTGCACCTTCTCATCTAGAAGGAGTGACTGTCGCTTCCTTCCCCCACACCGACGACAACCTGAAATTGACAGTCTCTCATACCTAGAACGCTGGAAACTTCTAGGAGGGCTCCAAGGCTCACTGGGAAACTTCTCTCACTGGGGGCGGGGGGGGGGGGCCCTTCTCGACACACACCTGGATCTACAGATTTGGAAAAACTAACCAGCTGCGGCCAAAAACCAAAACACTCAACCGCCCGAACACAGTCTGCAAGAAACACAGAGCCCTTTGACGCCACGCAAAGACTTGTAAATAAAATAGCTCCAAGGCAGACAGGCTGAATGAGCCTCTTAAAACAGCCAGTTGGTGCCTCAAAATTTAAAATTAGAACATTAAATGTTAACAACACGAGGATATCCTGGGATACGTGTGTGCGCGCATGTGCACGCGCTTGTCTCTGTGTGTGTGTGTGTACACACGTGTGTATATGTACGTAGGAATACAAGTTTTGCCGCCCTACGGCTTGGAGCTGATCCGAGGTCCTGCTGAAGAGCCCCTAAACCAGGCAACGGGCCGGCCGTCCCCGCATTCACTTTGGGCCCCTTCCTTTCTCATTACACATGTGCGAACACCCAAAGCCAGCGAAAACACAACCTGCTATAGATAACAAGGACCGATCTCAGATACAGAAAAGTCTTTGCCTGGAATAAATGGTGATTTGTGGAAGGCAAACCAAGCTGACCTCATTCTTTGTCGTTAGGACAAAAGCGGCATAGCCTGCGTTGGGGAGTGAGGCAAGGGCCAGCAGCTCTGGGAGACTCGGGGGCTGGATTCCTCTGAGAGAAGGTCACGTTTTGGGGGTTGGGTCAGGGTTTGGGCCCCGCAGACACTTACCCTAGCCAGGCTGGGCATGGCCACAGATAGAGTCTGGGCTTAGACTCTGGGATCAGCATTCAGGGCTCTCGGGCGTCCGTGCCAGAAGGAGGAGGGTCTCCAAACCGTCAAAGCCAAACCCCCAAATTGGGGGCCATCTCGGTGTCCTGTCCAGAAGCCTTAAGGGGACAAGGACGTTCTTTATCTTGCTCAATTGCTCACCACGCTTGGCCCACACTGATGCAGAGGGTTTCCATACCATCCAGGACAACAGAAAGAGCCAGAGTACATGGTCCAGGCCAGGTACCACAGGAGTCGCTAGGAATTTCCATCACAAATCCGCAGCCTCGTAGTAAAGGGTTCTTCCTGTGCTGATAAGGAGAGCACCTCGAGTGTGTACCACAAGTGCATCCTAATTTACTCAGTGTTTTCCCCTGTCTCTGTCTCATGGGATCTCACAGCCCAAGAGGAAGATGCAACAAAAATGATGATGCCTCCCTATAAGCCAGGGAAACTGAGTCCCACGTGGGCGGAACAGTGACTTGGCCTGGGACCCTAAGCCACATATGCCACTTTGATATTTTGGCTTGCTTGCTTGCTTGCTTTTTCTTTCTTTCTTCTTACACATCACCACCTACCTCTTCCTACTCATACACACACAGGTTTATTTTATAGGTAAGAACCGTTCCCAGGAAGAACAGAGCCTCATTGAAATCTGGGTCCTAGAACTGCTTTAAGCTGGCCAGCTCTGGCGGTCCCCCACCCCTGCAGCCAGATTCGGTCATCTGAGGCGTCCACCCTTCCCAGCCAGGTGCATCCTGATTTCCCCCTCAAGTCTGGGCTGGGATGAGTCTACGTCCGGTGTAAAAGAGTAGACACAAGGTTTGCCGCTGGGCCCGCCAGAGTCCTCCCGACCAAGCAGCCTCGCCTGAGCTTGGGAGTTGTGATGCTCTCTGTCTACCACCCTTCCTGCTGGGGGGATGTGGGGAGCACCACCCCGAGAGCAGGATCTCCCCAGCCACGCAGCCAGGGTGGCTCTGAGCCTCACCTGAGCCTTCTCCCTGCTTTCTGCCCTCTCTGAAGCCGGCAGGCCCGTGCCAGTCGGTTTTGGTATAAAAGACCAAGCAGGTGACCAGGACGGCCAGGGAAAATCTCCAAGTCACACACCAGCAAGGACCACTGACACCTGGCCGCCTGCGGAGAGGCTCCCCGCGGCAGTTCTTTCCGGAAGGGCTGGCCCGGGGCCCGGGTCCAGACATCCGTATTCTGCAGGGGCACACATAGCGGATCAGATGAACTAATTACTCGTCAGAGCAGAGAAAGGACAGGTAGGGACTGTGGCAGTGGGGGACCGACAATGAGGAAGGGGACAATGAATGAGGAAACTTGGTTCTTTAGGAAATAGCACTAGGGACGGAGAGCCATGCAGGGCATGTCTCCAGGGCCCTTCCCTCTCCGGCAGAGATCTGCACCACATATAGAAACGTACCCAGCACTGGCCTGGCTGCCCGCTCGCCCCCAGCTCCGCTCCGTCCTCCCAGCAGAAGGGCATGGCCCACGGCTCCAGGACACCACACCTTCCCGAAGCCAGACTCCGCGTTAGAACGTTCCACAGAACAGACAACACGCTCAGAAACACAAGTAACATTTAAAAGAGGCTCCTAACAAAGGTGAGCGAAGGCAGCTATGGGATTCATGAGGAGTGGGTGAACGAGAACCAGAGACCACCAGGCTCCTCTTCAAAGCAAAGCCTTCCAAGACTCCCTCCTCTTTCCTTTCTGCACCTAACTACAGGAGAAAGTGCTTTTTAAAAAAAGACCAAAATCTTGGGGCGCCTGGGTGGCTCAGTGGGTTAAAGCCTCTGCCTCTGCCTTTGGCTCAGGTCATGATCCCAGCCTCCTGGGATCGAGTCCCGCATGGGGCTCTCTGCTCAGCGGGGAGCCTGCTTCCCTTCGTCTCTCTGCCTGCCTCTCTGCCTACTGTGATCTCTCTCTGTCAAATAAATAAATAAAAATTAAAAAAAAAAAAGACCAAAATCTAAAAAAAAATAAGAGTTACAAGGAGCTGAGTCACAGAAGCTTTTTGGGGTAAAAAGTGTAACCTTGCCCAGAATTTGAGGGAAAAACAAAGAACACAGCGGACTCGGAATGGCCAAGGCCCGACTTCAGCGACGACCGCCTTGCTCACATCTTCTCACCCCAGCCCTCCCTCGAGCTCTCCGCACGCCCCCGAGAGCTTGTGCGGCCTGGCGCCGGACAGAGCCCCTGAGCCACAGCAGGCTCTGAAGGTCCCTGTTTTCCTCACTTGGGACTTGGAATTCTGCTTCCCTGGATCTCCTTTTCTTTCCCGTCTGCCGGGTTCCCCGCAGAAATAAAGAGCAAGAAAGAAAAACACGGTCCAGCGAACCCCTCATCTCCGCGCCTCCACCGAGCCTTAAGGGCCCTGCCTAGGGGTGTCTCTGTTGGGGTCCTGGGGTCCTTCCCAGGGCGGCAGGTGCGCGCGCGGCCGCGGTGGCTGCCTACGGTCTGTCCGCGGACCGGGCCCAGCGGCCCACCCGGGCGAGTCTCAGGCGGCCCCCGGGGTGCCAGAGTCCGGGCTGCGCAGGGGCGGGGCTGTGCCGGCACCAGCTGCGGTGGTGGCGGGAGGGCCCGCGAGCGCCTCCACCAGGCAGCCCCCGGGCTCGCGGCGCAGGACCTCGGGCGGGGTCCCAGCGGGGCCGGGGTCGGGGCCGGGCCGGGGCGGTCGGCCGCGGGTCTGGGGCCTGGGGCCTGCGGTCCGCATCCCGCGCAGAGCAGAGCCTGAAGTCCGAGCCTGCGGCTGGGTCTACCCGGGCCGGGCGGCGGGTCCGCAGGGGCCAGGACGGGGGCCGGGGTCCGAACCGAGGCCCGGAGTCGGAGTCGGAGTCGGGGTCCGCGGCCGGGTCTGCGCAGGGCAGAGATCGGGGTCCAAGCCGGGGTCCCGGGCCCCAGTCCGAGTCCTGAGCCGCGCTGGGGTCCGGGTGCGGGTCTGGGTCCGAGTTCCCGGCCAAGCCAGGGGCCGGGGCCTGGGGTCCGCCTCCGCGTGCGGGTCCGCGTCCGCGTCCGGGTCCGAGCAGGGGCCGGGGTCTGGGGTCGGAGCAGCGGCGGGGTCGGCGGCGGCGGCGGCGGCGGCGGCACGCGCCCCAATTAGCCGCGGCGGGCGGTGGGGCGGCCCCACTGAGGGCGAACAAAGGGCGCGACCCCGGGGTCAGGGAGTCGCGGGCCGGCGGCCGCCACTTTGTTCGCCCGCCCTGTTTACTTTGCCGAAGTAAAGCGCACAATATATTGGCTAAAGCGGATTAGAGGGTCGCGCCCCGGAGGCCGGCGGGACCTCCCAGCCGGGCGCCTCCCAGGCCGGCCGGGCCTAGCGCGTGCAGACCCCTCCCCGCCGGCGTCCGCCTGCAGAGACAGCCGGGGAAACTGAGGCTGCGCCCGCCAGGCCCCGCCTGGGGGGCCGGAGCGCGGGCCCGGGGCCGGCCCAGGGCCTGGAGGGGGACTCGGCGGAAGGCCGGCGCGTCCTCGCGGGTCCCTGCGGGGCTGGGCTCTCCTGCGCCACGTGGCAGCCGGGCAGGGGGGCTCTGAGCGCGCCCCACGGGGCCTTTTAAGCCGGCGGGGTTGGGGGGGGGCATTGCGTTATTTCGCAGACCCCTGCGTTTTAAAGATTCTGCCCTTCCCATCGCAGCTGGCCCTGGAAATTCATTTTACGGGGGGAAAATGACACTTGCTTGAAAGATACCGTATTTTAGATGGAAACGTGGACTGATTTTTCCACATCACAAAATCCTGTAGCATTGTAGTTAAAAAAGAAAATCCTCCCCTCCTGTCTTGACACGAGATGTTCCCATGCATCTCCAGCTGTCAGTCAGCAGGTGTCTTAAGATTGCAGAATAATATTTTGTGATAGGAAAGTCCTGCCAAAGTACAGCCGGGCCGGGGGCGGGGGGGGGGGTGTTTTCTTTCTTTTTTCAAAGACAAATAATAAGTATAAATAAACCAAGGTTTCCCCCCCAAAGACCACAGTTTATCATCTGGCATTATGAACCCAAAATCTATATGCTTCTCCAGATAGGAACTTGAAGAACCTTTTAAATTGCCAAGCCGTAGAGGCAGAAAACACCAACCCGCAATCAGGCACAGGGTCTAACCGTAGGTGGTTAGACCAAGTACGGGAGCAAGTGTCCAAGGAGAACAAGAAAGAATGCCCTTTTTTCCCTTTCCGATGCTATTGCTGAGGGGGCAAAAATATTTCTCCTTAAGTTCACACAAAATCTGAATTGAGATTGTTATGCCCTGGTTGTGTAAACGTACATGTTTGGTTAGTAAACGCGTGTAGTGTTTGATTAATAAGCTATCAAGGTATAAATCTTTTATAAGAAATGAATAATATTTACTTACTATACATATCTGTTGGTCTAACGAATATTTCTGCTACATACCATCTATCCACAACTACTAAAGGAGAATGCGCCATTTGTCTATATTTCTACTCACAAGCCTTTAAAAATTTTTTCTTTTCTGCTTATCAAAATACCATGTGCTTAGAGAAGGGACAGCAAGGTCCGAAGCCTCAGTAATTTAAAGATAGATATTTAAGATAGAGATCATTTACGTAGTAAACATAAAATGCAAATAATTCAAATATAAAATACACAGAAAAAGGAAAATTCAGCGATATGCCATTATTCAGAAGGAGCATCCTATTGTATTTCCTTCCCAACAGTAAACATGTGCATACAATTACATCACTTACATCCATATTTACTGTATGTGAAATGTTGTATCCGTTGGTCCCCATGCCGTTACAAACTCTTTGTCAACAGCATTTTAACAGGGACATACTATTCCATTATTTTGTTACGTGATAATTTACGCCACCGTTCCCCATTATTCCAAATTTCATTTCTTGCTAATATTTCTCTGCTGTAACTAACACGACCACCAGTGGCCTTGCCTGCGAAGTCTGTCTGCCATGTGGGTTATGAATCGATCTCTAATGATCCGCTATTTGGGTGTCGAACGGTGCATTCTTCTAAGGGGGGTTCAGGCCGACCTCGTAGGCTCCATTTGTCCCATCAGAAATGAAAGTGGAAATCTTAGAATTCCCCTGGATCACAGTTACCCCAGAAAGCAAGACAGGAATCAGTTTGTCCCCCCCCCCCCCCCGAGGCCTGACGGATTTGCGGGACCAGCCGAGGCACATACCGGATTGCGACACGGCGTTTGGCAATGGTGCCCTCGCACTGAAGGGCTGGCCCATTTCTGCCTACCCAGCTGCTTGGCACGAACCGCCCACCGCGTGGTGGGTTTAAGTCAGGACCATAAAGCTGAACACCTTGGAAACATTATCTCAATCGTTCTAACGAAACTTTGTGTGTCTAAGAAGTGATTTGGCTCCAGCGGCTTTTTTTGCCGAGAATCCAGAACTCGGGCCTGCTTTTTCACCCCTTCTCCCAGCTGCTTCTGTCCTCCTGCCCCCTTGTCCTGTCCTGCACGGAGAAGGCCTAGCCCGGCTCTCCCCCATCTCTGCGGCCTGGGCCTTGCAAGGGGCCGTGTCTGAGGCCCCTGCCCCTTTCTTCCGACGCCCTTAGTCAGCGGGGGCTCTGCCATGGGGCCGTTTTGGCCGTCTGTCTGGCCTGCCCTGACTTGGCTCCCAGAATGGTGGGGGACGAAGCCTGGGGGCCGTGGAGCCCAAGGTCTTCTCCCCGAACACCGAACACCGAGGCCTGCACGGGGGCCTGCCTGAAGGAGGCGACCTGTGGGCCAGGGAGGAGCTGCCCCTGAAGGAGAGCAGCCTGGAGAGGACTGGAGGCCACTGCAGAGAAATCACTGAGTTCCTCCGAAAATAGGTGCTCCCGGGAACTGACATGGTGGCAGCGAGAAAGCCTGGAGAGAAATCCTGGAAACGTGACCGAGCTGCAGTGGGGACGAGGATGAACCATTTTTCCCTTACGGGCATTTTCCTGTATTTTCCCAGTTTCACGCGATGAGCGTATATTGCTCGCAAACTCAGAAAAGGATCGTATCACTGATAACACCGTATTTATTGTAAGTCAAGCAGATCTAATTCATTACCAGAATGAAACAAATTATTGTTAAACAGGTATGAGTTTAACATAAACAGTAATAATCCCACAAGGCCGGAGAAGTGACTAAGATGATAATGACATTCACGTGGTTCCAGCACTTTGCCCTTTAGAAAAACACTTTCAAACAGAAAATGAAACTGGGCAGCTTTGCTGTGCAAATATTGGCTGCCTTATTCTAGTTCTGCAACAGCCCTTGACCGTGGGCTCGGACGGACACTATTCTTCTCCGTTTAAATCTGGGAAACAGGCTTGGAGAAGCGACGAGCCCCAGGACGGGAACAGAGGCTGCGAGTCGCCCATGTGTCCACAGCAGTTCCCACACCTCGTCCTGGTGCCTTCCTGCGGGGGAGACATTCTCCCCGGGGATCGCCTGTGTTTCCCGTTATTCCAATTTTTTTTTTTCCATTACCGGAGGCGGTGCCAGTGGCCAGGGTGGGACTGCAATTAGTGAAGACTTTCTTGGGTTTGTTTTAAAATACTGGTATTTGCACAGTCTATGTATCCCTTGAGAGGTATGGGGCGCACTGGGACGCAGCTGGCCGAGGTGTGCGGGCGCGCCAGCCGGGCAAGGACTGTCTTTGTCACAGGGAGAGCCGAATGCCACACTCCCCCCGCGAAGGAAAAAACACGGATAGGATGACAACTCACGTTCATGTCTGTGGAACTTCTGAGGCCGGAGTCCACCCCAGAAGAGCTCATGATGCCCGTGTGGGAACACGCATTTTGTTGTCTTATTTTTTAAAAGGGGGCCCCTTCCCGCCCCTTGATAACAACGGATGGGAACAGACCTACGAATTCGATGTATTTGATCTTAAGTCTCTTTCTTTCACAGCGAGTTAAAAGGCGAACCAGCATGCTGTCTTCTACTCTAACAGGCAATTGCTAAATTTGGATTTTGGGGGGGAAAAATTGTACTCCAGCTTGAAAATCCAATGGCTCTCGGAAAGCAAGTAAGATACACCACTCTTTATGCTAAAATCATCTTAACTGGTTTAAAATAAATCAGAACAAAATGATGTGAGCAGAACATATGCCTTTCATCGCTTGTCTTCGGAAGGCAGCCGTGGGACGAGCGGCGGCCTGTGGACCCGCGAGCTGTCTGGAGAGTGGCCCGTGCCCGGGTTTGGCACGTGGTGATTTTGAACACAGAAGTGTCCGGGAACCTGGGCTTTTTACATTCCGAGGACACCTCCAGTTTCAGATGAGGATTAAATTATTTAAAACAAATAATTATCACATGTAATCAGCAGGTAAGATGAGTGAATTGGAGACATTTATTTCCTCCCGGGAAGACATCTGGCACTTGGGATTTTTAAGCTGTGAGTAGACGGACACATTTTCCCAAGACCCTTTATTTTCACTTCTCCTCACACAGGGCACAGCAAACCATCCCTGCCTTCTAAAATAAAAACACATGCAGGGGCGCCTGGGTGGCTCAGTCGGTTAAGCCTCTGCCTTCGGCTCAGGTCATGATCTCAGGGTCCTGGGATCGAGCCCCACATCGGGCTCTCTGCTCAGCGGGGAGCCTGTTCCCCCCACCGCACGTCTACCTCTCTGCCTGTCAAATAAATAAATAAAATATTTAAAATAAAATAAAAACACATGCTGCTTTAATTTAGCAAAGAAAATCCAACACGCAGAATATCTGCACAGATAATTTTTAATTAAAAAGAGAGAGACTGCTCAACGTGCCCTCTACCTCTGGGACAGCAGTTACCTTCTCCACGTGTTAATAATTTAACTGTCAAATCACAACAAACAGCTAATTCCATCTTAGAGCCGCGAAGACTGCAACCCAGGAGGGAGATTTCGGTCATAACCACCGAGGCACAAATGCTGACAGAAGTCCTCCTTCCCGAGGGCCCCCAGACAGGGCTGGGACATGACTAATTTATTTTCTCTTATCCATCATCTATGCACCAGATTAAAATATTTATATCAGTCTGTTCACTTTAAGATGTGCGGAGCCGGCGTCAGCTTCCGAGCCACTCGTTGGGTGTTCAGTTTTGGCTTTTCATTGTTTCCAGTGATGCACGGCCCTTCATGGGGAGCACTCTCAAAGGCCGGTGGGATCTTTGAGTGGGAACCGGCACGCACGGCTACGTACCTTGGGCACAAACCTCTCCCCCCCGAGCTGCCCAAAATGCCGCCTAGCCACAGTGCCGGAGCTGTTCCGACACGTCTGTCCCAAGAGATGCCGGTGAAATCATGCAGGCCCGAGCCCTGCTTCGAGAAGAAGCTTGCCTCTGGCCGGGCTGGCTGATGGAAACCAGACCTTAGTCAGGATGCCCCAGCCGGGCAGCCAGGTAGACAACGGGGAGCAGGGGGTTAATCAGGGAGTCGGGAGGGGTGCAAACAAAAGGCTACGGGCAGAGATGGGAAACCAGCAGGGGAAACCGGGCTGCAGGGCCCAGCCCAGCCAGGCTCAGACACAGGGAGCTCTGTGTGCCTGCCCGCTGCCCGGCACTGTGACTAACCGCCCCACTATTGTACCCTGAAGCCAGCCCTTTGTACCGTCCCCCTGGCGTCTGGGAGCATGGCCGGCCGAAGAAAACTTTTCCAGCCGTCCTCCCTCATCCTGGAAGCTTGCGGCCCTAACGCCCATTCTTTCAGCTCTCGGGGATGCTGGGGGCCTGACTCGCCCGTGCAAGTGTCCTTGACCCGGGCCAAGAAGGGCCACCCGTTAAAGAAAAAAAAAGAAGCAGAAAAACCAGTCTCCCCAACTCTGGGATGGGGGGGCATGGGGACCTGCTAAACCTGCATTGCCCTACAGCAGTCCTGCACTGTAATGCCACGTGGGGCCACTGAGCCTTTGCAACTCAGGGAGCCCATCCAAACTGAGATGTATGTGAAGACTACAATCTGGAGTTCAAAGACTCGGGATCCAGAAAAAAGGGGAAAAAACCTCATTGATAATTTCATATTAATTCCACACCGAAATATACGACTTTGGATATATATTCGATAAAATAAATTTTATTTTTAGAGGGAATTTCACCTGCTGGTTTCCACTTTTTAAAAAAGTGCGGCTGTTCGAACACGTCAAAGTCTGTGTCTACTGCACGGAGCTGGGCGAGGCCGGGAACGGACCTCGAAGCCTGCTCCCTGCAGGGAGACAATGGCTGGGAGATAGCACCATGGCTCCTGGCCCAGTGACCAGCCTGCACGCAGAGACCAGGCGGACCGGGCTCTCGTGGCCACATCTGGCCTCAGCCTGTGTTCACTGGTCTCCAGAAGTGAGTCTCGCACATTCATGTGCCTGAGAATCCTTTATAAACACTCACATGTGCATAGAAACACGCACACACACCAAGGCCCCGGATCCTCTTCACAGCTGTCTGTGTGAACCCGGTGCCCGATGGCCCCCGAAGGCCTCCCTGGAGCCAGACATGTGACCTGTGTCCCGGGACAGACTGGACCGCCGGTGGGCCCCTTTATGACTTCCACGGCCCCTAACACCTTTGCTTTCTGGCCTCTTCCTCCGTACATATTAAACAGGATATTTGATGACTGCCTTGGTATAAAGACGGATATGATCGAGGCTGAATTCATCATTATATATTCATTATTATTATAGTCATTGTTTTCTCCTGATTTTAAAAGACGTTAAAATTAAAACACGTTCATGGGCCCTCGGCAGGCACGGTGCCTCCGGAACCCCCGTCCCACCACGCCCCTGCGACCGGTCCCGCCCGGCATCCTCACTGTCCTTCTGCACTGGGCGCTGGCCTGCGGTTCCTCCGGGGACCGGGTCACATCCCTCACCCTAGAATCCCCTCCCCAAGTCCTGCCCAGAGCGGACAGTGTGTAAAGCCCCCACCAGACGCCAGAAAACTTCCCATATTGTTTTTTAAACTAAAAAGTTGGTCATGAGACAGGACCAGGATCCCAGAATGGCTGAAGGCCCCAAGTCAGGGAAAAACCAAGACACGAGGCCCCCAGCGCTGTGCAGGGGCACCCCGGCTCACCACCAAGAGACAAAGCATTTAGCCACCAAGCCCAGGTGAGGGCGGCATCGGAGGCCCCTGGGCCTGCCCGCGGGGTCCACCACGTGCCCCATGCCCTCCAGCCCTCACACCGCAGCGGCACCGGAGCCCGGGGCCCAGCTGCTGGCCGAGGATGCCCAGGCGGCCTGTCTTTCCAGCGTCTCCCAGAAAACGGCGCGGGGCGCCCTCCCATTCCGCCCTCCCTCGAGGCCCCAGTGCAAGGAGGGCCCGGGTGCAGGAGATGGTTAAAAGTCTGCATCCTTTTTGCACCCGCCTCCAGAGGAAGCGCTGCTTTTTTTTTTTTTTTTTCCCTCCCAAGCAGGAGGAGGGGGAGAAAAAAGCTGAGAGCAGCAATTCGCAGGCCTTGGGATGTTTTTCTCCTTGACAGCCCCGGGCCCCGCCTCGCGCACGCGGCCTTCCTCCGCCACGGCCACGGCCGGCCCGGCCCGTGCACACGCGCGGCCTCCCTGCCGAGCCGGCCCGCGGGGAGGGAGAGAGGAGGGAGGAGGCCGGGGCAGCGGCGGCGTCGCCTGGCACTGCCCGGCTTTGTGCCACCCCGCCACACCCCCCCCCCGCGCCGCTCTCCAGCGCCCCCCCCCCCGGGGCCCACTCGGACCCGCCGCCCAGTGCCCACCCTGCGCCCACCCGGGGTGCCCTCACCTTCCGGGGGCCTCGGTCCGGCTCGCGCCCGGGGCGCCCGGCCACGTCCTCGGCGCCGCCTCCGCTCGCCCCACCCCGCTGCCCGCGCTCGGCGGCGAGCCTGGCACGGGGCCAGCGGCTGGGAGCCCGGCCCGGGCAGGGGAACCTTCCGGCGAGGGTGTGTGCGGGGAGGGGTGCGGGCCCCGGCGGTGCCCGCGGAGGGAGAGGCCCAGATGCCCGGCGGCCCCCCGCCCCCGCCCCCGCCCCCGGCCCCTCTCCCGAGGCCCATAAAGGCACAGACAACACGGGCGGTTTAGTCAAAACAGTCATGTGCGGGAGCCGGCGAACAAACAAAAGCCCTTATTTATTTATTTAGTTCACACACTCAGATAAGGAGACGCCTTTTGTGCGCATAATTTCACACACCCCAGACAGGAGGCGATGCCGCGATGTGCCCCGCGCCCGGGCCGGACAGCCCGCCTGGCCTCGGGAGCAATTGCTTCGCCGGGGCCTGGGCATTTCCATATTTAAATTGGGCAGCAGCGTATGATTAATTAAGAAGGAAAAAGGCAAAAGGGAAGAAAAGCCGTGGGGGCGGGGAGCCGGACATTCTGGGCAGCTCCGTGTGCCAAGGTGCCCACAGCAGCTTAACCCCTCCCGTGCCAGGCCCAGGCCCCTGGTGGGACTGGCTCCAGCAGGCGGCCTGGAGGGAAGGCCGCCCCTGCCCTCCGCAGACTCTCGGCCTTGGGGTGCACACCCGGGCCTGCCTTTGTGTCTAGAGGGCTACCCCAGCTTCAGACGCTGCCCTGGGAACATGCCCTTCCTTCCGTCCTTATTCAGAGCAGCTCTGCGTGGCTCGGGTCAACACCTTGTGGGACGTCTGGCGGGCCCTCGCTAGGACCAGGGAGAGCTGCAGCCCTTCCGGCCAGGACAGACAGACCCGTCTTTGGCCATCCAGGCCTTTGCCCTACCTACACTCACGCTGCAATGAGGCCCTGCCGCCCGGGGAGCCTCCCAGATCCCCCCACGCTCACACAAGCGCCCCCCCCCTTGCCAAGGGGCTGCCCTGAGGCCTTTCTGTCCATGAGAGCAGCCTGCCTGTTCTGGGAAAGGGGCGAGAAGGCCCACCACCCTTCTGGAAAGAATCAAGGGCTGGGGTTCCGTGAGAGCCAGGGAAGTCTGTATTCCTAGAGGCAGACCCTGAGGAGCCCTGGATTTAGGGTCCAGCCATTACTGACGGTCAGCCCTGCCTCTCGGCAGCTGTAGGGCCTTAAGCAAGTTATCTAGCCACTCTGGGTGTCAGTTTGCCCGTCTGTAAAATAGGGATAATACTGCCCACCCTTCCTGCCATCCCTGTGGGTTGGGGTGAGGAAAAGCAGCTCCTGATTGAGCAGGGGACATGCCTGAGCTCCCAGAACCTTTGTCTGTGCCGTAGGCGAAGGGTGCGGCCGGTAGGACCTCTGGCAGGAATCTGGCTCAACCCAGAACAGTCCGAACCCAGGTTGCGAGGGGGATGAAGTTAAGGGCTTAGAGCTGGGACAGCATCGTGGATTATCCACTTGGGTCCAATCTAATGACATAAACCCTTAAAAATGGAGACCCTGGCCCAGCTGAGAAAGAGATACAATGTCTTTCTTTGAAGATGGAGGAAGGGGCTAGAAGCCAAGGAAAGTGGGTGCCTCTAGAAGCTGGGAAAGGCCAAAAAAGGATTCTCTCCGGGAGCCTCGTGATGGAACCAGCCCTCCCAACCCCTTGACTTTAGCCCCTCGAGTCGTTTCAGACTTCCGGCCTCTACCACTGCAGGAAAATGAACTTGAAACCTGTGAGGCGTCCCATCAGAGGACTTTCTTATGGCAGCAGTAGGAGACTAACACACCACCTTCCCTCCTCCCCCACACGTCCAGATGCTTCTGACGGAGACTGGGGGCGCGGCCTGCCTACGTCATCACTCCACACACGTGGCTCATCGGCGGTGGGGCGGGCTGGGCTGCGGCTAGGACACCTCATCCCTGCCCTCAGGAGGCTTCCGTCCAGGGAGCAGATGCCCTGCGGAGCCCTCCTGTCCTGAGGGGGCTCGAACCTCACCTCCTGGCTTCTGCTCGCCCTCCCCGTCCTCCTCCTCCCCTCCCGCACCTCGTCCTCTTCCTGCTTCTCCACACCACCGTTTACTGAGAGTTGCCCAAGAGTGGGCGCCATGCAAAGCAAGATCTACTCCATCCCCAGCCTTCAGGCTTCGTGACTGAGGCAGCCCAGACCCCGAAATCCTGTCCACAGTTCGGGGCGGGAAGGGGCCATCTTCTGCTTCGTTACCATCAGTATGTCCTTCTTGCGATAGATCAGGCAGGAAGTCCTTGGGCCAGGGTCTCCCGTCACTGGGCCCGGGGTCCTCATCTGTAAAGGGGGCCGATTCCAGCCCCTCACGGGGTGGCCGTGAAGGCGACCACTTGTTGCTGCATGTGCCCTGGGGGCTCAGCACTGCCCAGGCAAGTCAGCTGCGGGACGACTGGGTTCTCTCTAAAAAGAACAACCAAGATGCCAAGCAGGGCTGTCCCCTCAGTAGTGCGACCGCGAGGGGGATGGCGGCTCCGGCCCTGGCCAAGGTGGAATTTCAGAGACACCCCAAGAGGCTTCTGGAAACTTCTGGAAACACTTCCCTCGGAAATGTGCAGATTTCTGCACACACGCGTTCCTCAAAGCTGTGTATAACAGAGAGCGGGCAATCACCTGTGTCCAATGACGGGGGATTGTTACAAAGCTGTGTCCACGAAACATTAGCCATTAAAAATCGACCGGCAGAACAGCAGCATCTGACTTAGGAAGAGGGAGTGATAAACTATTTAGTGGAACAAACAGAAGATAAAACAATATGTATTCTAATAAGAAGCTCAGATGGCGATTTTGTTTCAAAACACCGAAGTTTGAAGATGGGCAAAGTGCTCCCACTGGCTATCTCGGGTGGTTTCACAGGTGACTGGAAATATTTCTCTTCTTTTGTGAGGATTGGAAGTGTTCGAGAATTAGCATGTAACCCCAGTGACGGAAGAGACCCAATGCAGGAGGGGAGTCGTGCTCTCTCGAGGGGGCTGCCTGTGGGTTCCCTTGGGCCTCGGCACCCAGCTTAGGTACACGCCGGGTGCTCGACCCGCTTTGAGGGTTTGTGACCTCTCTGCCACAAAGAGCCCACGCTCAGGAAGGCCCCGTGCTCAGAGGGGCCCACACTTAGCTTAATGCTCTGTGGTCACCATCTTGAAACTCTGCCTCGTTTTGAATAAGGACCCCGCCTTTTAATTCTGCCCCATGCTCTGCAAATTATGCAGCCCGTCCTGCCGAAGGAACCGAAGGCCTCTGGATGCCTCGACTTTGCTCTCCAGTTTCCTGAGTGAGGCAGCCAGCCTTTCGTACTATGTTTGCTTAATTTCCCACTCAGCGACTCCTTGTCTTCTCCTTGCCACATAGGCCGTTGGCAAAAGCGGGAAACATGCGTCGATCCCTTGCAGGCTTCTTCTGGAGACTAAAATCAACACCTCGCCAATTTTTTTAGGACCTTCTTACTAGGTGTGTATTTTCCCCGGTAAAACCAGGTGCCTCACACCCTGGTCCTGACAGTAAAGTTTCAGGGGTACCTACAAGAAACACCACCAGAGAGGTGGTGAGCTGCTCATCTCTGGGGGCATTCAACAAAGGCTGCAAGGCCGCCAGCAGGAGCACTGTGCACAAAACACCTTCCCTGGATGGGAGCCCAGAGAACCTCCCCCCGGTGCTAAGATTGCACGGGGCAGCCAGCAGCTTCTCAAGGTACAGCCCGTGTCAGACCCGCCTCTTGATCCCCAGTGCTCAGCACAGGGCTGTAGGCACGGGGTGCGGGGGAAGCTGAAGACAGGGGACACGAGGTCAGTCTCCCAGCGCCTCCACGCAGCACGAGGCAGTGCTGGGGTTCGGGTGCAGGCCTGGCTCTCTGTAGCCGGCCCTTCTGGGCAGCAACAGACCCAGGTTTTCACACCTGGAGGTTGCTCTACCACCTGGGACGGGAAGAAAGTTCAAATTCAAGTTCGCTTTCCGCATCCTGCCCTGCGTGGCTTCGTTGCACAGCACACTTTGCGGGCACAGCCTGAGTGGGCACAGAGGCTCCTCAGAGGATTTGGGGACGGCGTAGTTCTGTTACCTGGTTTAAAGGGAGATTTTAACTCCAAATCAGCTCAGTTAACCAGATCTGATTTGAAAGAGGCAAGCTCGCCCCCGCTGTCCGGAGCACTCAGGCCTTGACTTCCCTGAGATGTGGGCTAAGTGGGGTGCAGACTGATTCTCCCACCTGCTCCCCAGATCTGTGGGGCTTCGTCGTCAGAGATTGGGCTGGGGCTGGGGTCACTGGGAATCCTTCTTCCATGTAACACTAACTAGCTCAGGTGTTCGAGGGGTCGCAGACTGGGGTCTGCAGGCTGGGTTCAACCCAGGATATGTGATATTTTCAAATTTTGGACATTCCATGCACAAATATGGACTTCCCTCTCCCAAAAGGCCTCTGGCACCCGAGGCCTTGACCCTCTTGGCAGCAACTGGCAGGCCTGGGGTCTCTGTTCCCTGCCGTGCCTGAAAATTCTTCACGGTGCCCTACCTGGTCTTCCTGAACCCTGCAGGCTGCCCATTTGAGGCCGCTGCTGGAACGTTCAGGGCACTGAGGTTGGCAACCTGCCCCACCCCAGCTGGCCCGGGCCTTCTCACTCCTGCATGAGCCCTCTACCCACCACCCCTGCAGCCTCTCACTGAGGACTTCGGGCTCCCGGAGCCCTGGGAATGGAGATGAGGTTAACAGTGGTCTCTAGAAGGTTGCAGACCAGGCCACTGCCTAGAGCAAAGCCATGCAGGCAGACCTTGCTATGGCCCGGGAGCACTGAGTCAAACTCCAGGCCCAGACCCAGGGAAGAACTCTGACATTTTCAAGCTCTGTTTCCCTATCCTGAAGGTGCCCCTCAGGGATCAGGACACTCACAGGCCCATCTGTGGCAAGAGGACAGGTGTGGAGGAATGGGCTGGAGGGGCCGCTGGAACTGGGCTCGTGGGCAAAGGCGATGGGGTGGAGGAGAAGCCAGAGACAAGGTCTCTGGGGCCAGACTCCCTCTCTTACATAGGCCCTGAGCACAGCTGCCGTGTTTCCAACCCACCTACCCAGGCACAAGGAGCCCAGGGCAGAGCTGATAGGGAGGTTGTGGCTGGGGGTCCCGCTCAGGGGGAGGTCACACAGGAGAGGGCAGGGCCGCTGCTCAGGCCACTGGAGTGGATCAGGAGCAGTGTCCCCCGGGGAGCCCCCAGGACCCACTGCTGTTGCAGGGGCTGCCTCTCCCCGAACTGCTGCGGGTCCCTCTTCTGGGCAGGCCCTCATCTGAGTGTGGATCCCCGGGGCAGGGACTCCTGCGTTAACACCTGAGAGGTGGACTGGATCTCTGCCCCCCCCCCCCACCTTTCTTCCCTGCTCCTTGGGGGGGAGCACGCCAGAAAGCAAAGGAGAGGAGAAAGCCAGGGTGGTCTTCTTTCCCCTTTAAGAGCCGGGATGGCCGCCGCCCAGCCCCAGCAGCCGGGGAGGGAACATGTCCGGAAGGATTCCTTCCGAACTTCCCGAGGCCTTGTTGGGGAGGAGGCCCGGAGGCACACCTCGTGGGGCCTCGGAGGGCCGCGGCTCCGGGGTGCGCTCCTATGGCGGCCGCGGCGGCGCCCCCTCCCGGACGGAGACCCGGGCCCCGGCCCCCTGCCTCCCCGGGTCCCTGCACCCCCGGCCGGGGACCCTGACCCCCGCGGCCGCGCTCTCGGACCCGGCCGGCCGCAGCGCGCCTCGGGGGAGGTGGTGGGGGCGGAGAGCGGGCGCGCTTACCAGGTCATCCCGGGGAGCCCCCGCGGTCAAGTTCACGTCCGGCCCTTGGACTGTCCGAGGTCTCGGCGCGGCCAAGCGGAACGAGGCCGCGACAGGCGGCGCCCTCGGTCACCGCCGAGCCCGGCCTTTGGGGCGCCGCTGTCACCCTGGCCTTGCGACCCCAACTTTCTGCCTAGTCGCGGAGCTGGAAGTTTCCGGGCTTTGCGGACGCTGGGCTCGGTTTCAGCAGCGACGTCTGAGCTTGGCAACAAAGAGGGAAAGCAGGCCCGGAGAGGGGAGGAAAGAAAGAAAAACGGTGGAGAGGGGCTTGGCTACTTAGAAATCCCACAACCTGAAATTCCGCCCAGTAGCTGTTTGGGGTTGCTTTTTCTTAAGGGGTAAACACCCACCCCTCAGCTCTGGAGGGGGCTCCTCTACCCTCGCCCTGGTCCCACTGCTATAACCCGCTCCAAAGCGCCTTGGGCAAATCTGGGGAGAGGCAGGCCTGTGGAGAGACAGGCCCAGCATGCTTCCTGGAAGGGAGTGTCACTAGGAGGCTGTCCCCAGGGTAGCAGCAAGCCCCTGAGCTCTGTCTCATCTTGTCCCCTCCGCAGAGGGCTTGGGTCAACCACCATGTGTTTCTGTCCTGAGAACGGAGGGACAGTTGGGACCCGTGGTGTCCAGGAGAGGACCGGGGAGAGGCCCGCCTGCTCCCAGTGGGTATCGGGAGTGGATGCGGGACCCTGTCCCCGCAGGCAGGTGTTTCTTGTGCAAGGCCTTGAGCTGACCTGGGAGCCCCCCCGGCTCTTCTCAGCAGCTTCTTGGCCGTTGCCCTCCATTTTCTGTCCTCTTGCTCTGCGTGGCTTGGAACCGTCCCAGGGCAGGGTCCTGGGGACCCATCTGGGCTGGGAGAGGCAGCTGAGTGGCCCCACGCCTGGGAACCTGTGCACTGACCAAGCCCACTCCCTTCGAGGGCCCTGCGAGCACTGGAACAGAAGCCGAGGGGCACAGAGCAGCTGCCAATCTGCCTTGGGATGTCCCTGCAGCTGCCCAGCTTACCGTTTGTCTGTCCGTCCCTCCTTGCAAGACATGCTTATGGAGAAAATATTCTGTCACAGGCCTGCTACTCCAGAGTGCTGTGGAAAGCTGGGAGAAGTGGGGTGGATTGTTTGTTAAAGATAAATGAGCGAGGGGGCTGTAGAGAGGGTCGGGGGAGGAATACGTTGTCTGTGGTCCTGTGAAAGTGGACGGGGCCTCACAGGGCTGGAGCTCTCTGTTAAGCGGCTATCTTCCCTTCCAAGAACTTCTCCATCGTGACCCTTGCTGTAGTTCATCCTGCATTTTCACACACTGTTCATAGCAGGGGCTGCAGCCATCAGGGCACCCAGTGCTGCTGTCCATCCACCTGGAAAGTGCCAGAACCCGACATGGGGCTGAGGACACGGGCGTGGTGAAAGTGGGCATATTGTGCGTGGGGCTGGCTGGAGTGGCGTTGTGGAGCCTGTCTTCGAGCCACAGGTCGCCCTCAACTGACATGCGTAGGTGGCCAGTCCGTCCCTAGTACCCTCAGGCCTCATCTGGGGGTGGGGGGGGGGTGGAATCCACCTGCCAGCGAAGCCTGAGATCCTTTCCCAAAGCAGGTGCAATGGAGTTTCTCATTGTGTTTTTGCTGGAACAAGCATGAGCATTGGTCTGTGCTCATTTCTCTCCAAGACCTAGGCTGGCCAGCCACACAGCAAAGCCTCCAGCAAATGACTCCATCAAAGCCACGGAAATTCTATCAAGGCTCCGGGGCAGGGTGGGAGGTTTCACAGGAACAGGCAGTAGGTATCCTTTGCTTTACAGGAAAGCTCCTTGTGCAGGGCCCAGCTCTTCCCCCGGGTGGTGGGGGAGGGGGGTTCTCTCCTGGAGTTGTCCCTGGTGACTCCTCTCTTCTCCTCACTTTGTATTTCCGGGACTGGAAAATGTATCAGGAACTACATATCTTCCTGAAGCTCGAAGGCATTTGTCTGGTGCTCGCTTTGTCCCCAGAGCGGATGTCCCTGTAGCTCCATCGAAACCTGTCCAGACCTTGTTGGAGCAGGCTTCGGGGGCCTGTGGGCGGTGCAGGTACTCTAGGCCTGGTGCTCCATAGTCCCCATCGTAAAATTCGGAATCCTTTTTGAATAAGGGGCCCCAAGGGTCCTGGGCTCTGAACATGATGGAGCTGATCCTTAGTTTGGCCGCTGGTGGACAGTGTCAGAAAGTAAACAAAATGAATACAGAAACAAAAACAAAACTGACTTTTATATTTCTTTTACTAAATTCTGTTTACAGAAGTCATTCCAGATTTTCTGTAAACAGGACAAAAATGTTCTCATCCAAAATCATTGCATTTAGGAAAAATGTTCACCTTGAAGAGGCAGGAAGCCATTAGGGAGAGAGTACAGTTCTTAGAATCAGAATCATCCCCCTTCAGCCCCCAGCCTCTCCGGCAGGGCCTAGGTCCCCTGGGCTGGGGCGAGGGGGGGCAGACAGCTCCCACCTGCAGGCAGTTCTGAGGAGCCAGGATGATGGGAGAGGGTAGCAGGAGATCTGCCACGTAGCAGGTACTGGAGCCAAAGTGTCCTTGTCCATCATGGTTATCATCTGATGGGAAGGCTCAGGGGCAGTCCCACCGCTTTTAATATAATCGTATTCTACCTCCTTTATTTCTTCTTGTTATAAAAGTAATACAACTGTAGGGGCCCCTGGCCAGCTCAGTCGGTGGAGCATGAGACTCTTGATCTCGGGGTTGTGAGTTCGAGCCCCAAGTCAGGTGTAGAGATCAGCTAAAAAAATAAATAAATAAATAAATAAATAAATAAATAAATAAATAAATAAATAAAATCTTTAAAAAAAATTACAACTGTTACAGAAAGTTTAAAGAACATACAGGGAAGGAAGGAAAGGAAGGAGGGGAGGAAGGGGAGAACATTGCCTTCCTTCCTGGTCCTTTGACTCTAAAGCCTTTGGCCACTCACTTTACAGTTAATTTCTTTACAGTTCTATAAATGGACATACAAATACCTTACATTTGTTAAACTTTCTTTCTTTTACCTCATCAACTGATTTTTACTGGAAACCCTGAAGGAGGATCAGAGCAGGACCAATGACCGGCCCCCTCCGCCCCACGTGAGCTAATGCTACGCACCAGCCTCAATGCAGGTATAAGCTGTCCCCACCGCCTCCCATTCATAAGGACCATCCACTGTGACATTTACAGTCGGGAAGGTGCCAAGTGATAAAAACACAACATCACAAAGTGTCCTTAACCTGCTGTTGCCTCATCTTTCCCATTTGTGACTTGGTTAAAAAAAATTTTTTTTAACAGTTTCAGGCTCTTATTTTTAATTTCCACAGTCTGTTACAGAATCTGCTAACTGAGGAAGGGAAAAGAAACCGGATCGATCAGGCCTCCTCCTCGGAACCTTTGTGAGGCCAGCTGGCTAGAGGGAAGGGGCCTTCCATGGGGGCGGGGGTGGCGATGTGCGGAGAGGGGGGCAGCAGCTCTGCATGCAGGCAGAGCCCTGTTCTCAGAGAAGTTCATGTTTAAGTGCTGAGCCCAGTGGACCGGTCCACTGACTGTGTAGAAGATTGTAAATCGCACAGGAACCCAGAGCGGACAACAGGCACGGGAGAAACACAGCCCCCCGGACCCCAAACCCCCTGCATTAATGAGCTATTTGGGGCCCAGAAGCTCCTGGGAAAAGAAGCATGAATCCAGTGAGAATCCAGCCCTGGGTGGGGTCAAGTCTGAGCCCCACCAGCTACCGGCTGAGTGATGGTAGGCAATCTGCTACTTATCCTCTTGGTTTCCCCAGTTTGGATTATCGTCAACGATATCCCCAACCTCCCAGGGCTGGGGAAGGGGGGGGTGGGGTGGCAAGGGTCGTCCATCCCATCATCCCCTCCAGTCCGTTCAGCGCTCACAGAGAAGGACTTCCTCCAGCAGGGAAAGTGGCCCTGGGTGGGGGTGGGGGGCGAAGGGACTGGAACTCCCACCCCACCCCTTGCTCAGGGCAGCACAGGAGACAAGCTCATTCAGGAGAGAAGCCATAGGGCCCTGGCACCCCAGATGGGAGGGGCTGGCTTCCAGGCCACCGGAGCCAACACAAGGATAATGGTCCTCCCTACACCGGTGGCGCCAGTGGGCATGGCAGCCCTGGAGACTAATCCAGCGCAGAAACTGGGCCAAAGGACCAGGGAAGGGGGCCCCACCCCTCGCACCCCTAATTGTCCGCTACCACCTCTCAGGGAGTTCCCCTTCACCCGACAGGCTTGTCCTCACCGTCTGCCCTGGGGCCCAGCCCCATGTCCCTGGGCTGCTACATCAGGAAAAAGGGAAAAGAGGTATGTTTTTTCTTATTTAATGTGTTTATAAAAAGGAAAGTGTTTGTTACAGAAAATTTGGAAATACAGGAAAAGCACAAAATATAAAACAGAAATTACCCATGAGTTAATTACTAGGTACATTTTGTTGAAAGTCCTTCTGGAAAAATCTCCGAGCCGGCTCCCTAGATGTGCTGATATGTGTGTGTGTGATTATGCTCTAGGGTCATTTCAGAAATCTTTTTGTTTACTATGTTGTGGGCATTTCATGTCATTAAATATTAATCTCTCTAGGAATTGGAAAATAAATACTAATCATTTTAAAATTAACTTTACTGGGGTACAAGTTCCTTTCAGTGAGATCCCATTCACATATACAGTTCGATGAGTTTGGACAAATGTATTCACCCACGTCCCCAGCATCACAGTCAAGAGAGAAAACACTGTCACAAAAAATGTCCCCTGGTCCCAACTTGTAGGCAGCCCTGCCTCCCAGGCCCCGGGTCACCACCCATCTGATTCATATCACTATAGATTCATTTCACCTTCATCGACTTTAATACAAATGGGAATATAGAGTATGAGCTCTTTTTTAAAAAAAGATTTTACTTTTATTTATTTTTTGGTGGGGGAGGGGCAGCGGGAGAGGGAGAGAAAGAATCCCAAGCAGGCTTCACTCCCAGCATGGATCCCCATGTGGGGCTGAATCTCATAACCCTGAGACCCTGACCCCAGTCCTCTGCCTTCAGCTCAGGTTGTGATCTCTGGGTCCTGCGATGGAGCCCCCTGCTGGGCTCCCTGCTCAGCGGGGAGTCTGCTTCTCCCTCTTGATCTGCTCCTCCCCTCCGCTAGCTCTCTTTTTTGCAATCTCTCTAAAGAATAAATAAAATATTAAAACAAAACAAAACAAATATTTGGGGGCACCTGGGTGGCTCAATTGGTTAAGTGTCTGCCTTTGGCTCAGGTCATGATCCCAGAGTCCTTGGATCGAGTCCTGGGTCCCGCTCCCTGCTCAGCGGGGAGTCTGCTTCTCCCTCTCCCTCTGCATCTCTTCCAGCTGGTGCTCTCTCTCTCTCTCTCTTCAAATAAATAAATTAATTAATTATTTTTTTTTAAAAAAGACTTTAAGTAAGCTCTATACCCAACACGGGTCTTGAGCTCACAGCCCTGAGATCCAGAGTCCCACGCTCTACCGGCTCAGCCAGCCAGGTGCCCCATAGAGTATGACTCCTGCTCAGCACACTTGACCTTCATCTATGTCACGGAGTCCATCCGTAGCTCGTGCTTGCTCTTCCTGTTTTATGGCATTCCATTATGCCCCCCCAGCTCTTGGTGGACAACTGTTTTTTTTCTGATATTTTGGCTATTGTGAAGTGAGCTTTGTGAATGCTGATCGATTTATTTTTTTAAAATTTTTAATGGGCAGTGTCACTAGCACCGTGTGGGCATGGCCTGTGTATCTCCTGCCTGGAGCCCCCCTGAGAGCCGCAGAATAGTCCATTTCCCCCCTACTGTCAGATGTACAGTCTCTTTAAAGTTTTTGCTATTATCAGTAACACTGCTGGGAACATCTTTACACGGACATTTTAATGTATGGCCGTGCTGATTTCCCTGAGGATAAATTCCCAGAAGTGGAAGTGTTGGGTCCAAGGTTGTCCCATGTTCTTAAGACCCATCACACAGGTGGCCAGGATTTCCAGCCAAGTTCACATCCATTTCTTCCCCACTTGCTTCTCATATTAAGGACAGGCTTCACGATCCCCACTGCTCAGACGGGACAACAGAGGGCTGCAGAGGCCACACGGCCGGTTAGGGACAGAACTGGGAGGGAACCCCAACCTCTAAGTCCTGTATGCTTCCATTCCCCTATATCAGGAACGCTTGGAATTTTCCCACAAAGATTTTCATGAAAATCAAACTGTGGGCTGAGATGAAAGGCAGCCTCATGTTAATTAGTCTGGCTTTGATTTGGCTCATCTATGCCGCTTGGGTGTGTGTGACTATCTCTGTGTTTGCTCACACTCAGGCTCACTGGCAGTCTCTACCCACCAGTGTCAGTGGTGGCCGGTCCAGACGATCCAATCCAGATTTTCCATCCACACTGCCTTCAGTCCGGAGCCGCAGGGGCTCCTGACTTTACTACAGTCCAAGGCACATTGTGGCCCGAGACAGGACTTGGCTTGCGTGCATCTACTCAGCAGACTTGGCCCAAAGGACGTCTGGTTATTTCCCAAAATTCAATCTCCCCTTGAGGACAGAGATCAGGCTGCTGGGCAGATTCAAAGTGATGATCCATTAAGTGGCATAGCCAGTCTGCAAGTGGCTGAGGCCTGGTGCTCAGCCAGTGCCCGGCAGAGGACAAGGGACGTGGACGTGCTCCTAGGAGCCCAGGCATCCTAGATACTTGTAGAGGGCTCTGAGGTTACTCTGGGGGCACAGAAATAGCTCAGCATGGAAACTGATACAAAGTTTGACATTGTTCACTTATTAATTGGCTCCTATGTGTCTGACCAGGCCATACCCATTAATTTATTTAATCCTGGATGAGCAAATATTGTCACCCCCATTTTACAGATGTGAAACCCAAGGCTCAGAGAGGTTAAGAAACTTGCCCAAGTTCACACAGCAGTGGGCAGAGTCTCAGCATGCCTACTCTTTGCAGACATAAGGGCATGGCCTCTCTTCGATGTTAGGAGAGGTCTCTGCCCCTGTGTGGGGCTAGCAGGCCCCAAGAAATGCATTTTCATCCAAAGCGAGTTCAAGTAGACCCCAAGATGATTCTCAAGTGCTTGAAGGACGTAAATGATCCAAACAGATTCTCCCTTTTCCTCCCTAAATCCTGTTCAGGTCCCCAAGGGACTTCCTTTCTGGGACTACACTCCAGGCCCACAAACACCCCATTTCTGCCCCTATTAAGAATGTGGGTGTTGTTCCGGGAGTCAGGGCAAAGAAGAATCACCTCCTCTCAGCCCTGGGTCTGAGGCCTCTCTACTCCTGAAGGTCCAGAGGCCTAAGGAGGCCTTTGTCCATGGTAGAACAGATCAGGAAAGGAAGGTCCTGTTCTCTCAGAAAACATGTGTTTTCTGTTTACAGAGGGGCCTGTCCAGTTCCATGCTTTGTTCTTTAATATGGAGCCAAAAGAAAAAAAAATCAAATGTGCAGCTTCCTTTCTGAGGTACATTTTGAGGCTGGAAAAATCTGGATGGCTGCAGGCACACCGCGCTGGGCCTTGAGCTGGCCTGGGCTGGGGCCCCTGTGTCCTATGTGCTGCCAACCTGCAGTGCCACGTGACCTTCCTAGGCCACCCTGGGGAGCCATGTGGAAAGCCAACATGCCCGCTCAGAGTCTCCCAGGGAGAGCAGTGGGTGGAGAGGAGAGGCAAGCCGCGTGGAAGAACTGGGGCTTTGTTTTCTTCCCCGTGGAGTCTGTGGCTGTGTGCGCGACTGTCCCGGGGTGCTCTCACCCACACTCCCCAGCCTGGTGCCATGGGCTCGTCTGACTGGCACCGACACACCAGCCATCCTGGAATCACCCACTTTCCCACACCCTCTCTGCACGGAGGATGTCTTTTCCCATCGCCTGAACGAAAAGACCCCGCGTTGGCAGGTGGGTGTTTACTTGGCACAAGATCTCCAGGCTCCCGGGGTAGGGCTCCCGGGTGCCCGGCCCTGTCAGAGCGGGGAGTGCGGCTCCCCTCTGGGTTGGTGGCGCTTCCTGCCCGGGATGAGGCCGCACGAGCTACGGTAAGGACCAGAGCTGGCCACTGCTATCAGGGCCCGGTTTGCAGAGTGTGAACGCCTGGGATGCAGGACCGGAGGTCTGGTCCAAATGCCGGCTGCGCCCCGGCTCCGGCGAGGCCCCGCTCCGGTCCCGGTCCCCCCGCGCCCACCGGCTGGGCCGGACGAGGGCGGCGCTTCCCGGCGCAGTGAGGAGTCATGAGATGCCATAAAGGCGTGTGTACCCCACGCTGGTCGGCGACGTGGTTTTCAACACAGGACAGCTGCCGCTAGATGCCGGGGCCGTCGAACCTCGCCGCGGCACCGCAGCTTCGGCATCCGTCTTCCCAGCTGAGGCCGGGGTCGCGGCCGGCGGGGGCAGGGCCGAGCGCCTCACCGGGCCCGGCCTCCACCCTGCCGGCAGGCGGAGCGCCGACACCGCGGCTCGGGGGCGCCGCGTCCGGCCGCTCGGTAGGGCCAGCCCGGCTGGCGCGCTTTGATCCGCCCGCTGCCCCTTCGGGCCGGGCCGGCGAGCGGCGCGCGACCCCGGGGTCCCGCCCCCCTTTGATCTCCGCCCCCCACCCCGCACCCCCCTCTCCGGGCCGGCGGCCTCCGCAGCCCCTGCACCTGAGGGCGGGCGGGGCAGGAACGAGGAGGACAGGAGGAAGTGCGCGCGGGCCCCCCCGCCCGAGGAGCCGCGCCCTTCCGCGGCCGGCCTAGGCGGCCTCGGCTCTGCCGGCCTTGGCCTCGGCCTCGGCCTTGGCCGCCGCCCGCCCTTCCGTCCCGTTCCGGAAGCCAGCCCCAGAGCGACAGGCGGCGCGGGCTCTGCGCGGCGGCGAGGGGGCGGGGCCGGCGGAGCCCGACGCGCCTGGGGGCGGAGCCTCTGCGCGGCCGGCTCCGGAAGCCCAGGAGGAGGCGCGGCCGGCAAAGGCGCGAACGCGGCGGCGCGGCCGAGGTGGGTGAGGGGGTGGGGGCGGGGCGAAGGCGCCGCTCTCGACGAGACTCGGGGCGGGGCCCCCGCGCGGCCCGGTTCGACAGCCCCGCCCGCGGGCCGAGCGAACGCAGCGTCGCAGCCCGGTGGGCGGGGCTGAGGCGGAGCCTTACGCAGCCGTGGGCGGGGCCTGGCGCGGCCGGGGCTGCGACGGTGGTTCAGTTTCCGCGTCCCGCGCTTCCCGCCCTGCAGCCCGGCCTGGCCTTCGCGGGCGTGCCCGACATGTTTCAGCCGAATGTCGTCTGCTTCTGATTTTCGTTTACTTTAGTTTATATTTTTAAAAGTTTAACAATTTTCTGTCTTTTAACTCCCTCCCTAATCGGATAACAAGACAACCAGACAGTAGAGAGTTTGGAAAATGCAGGAGAGCCCGTGAAAAACGAGAAAACTTGCAGAATCTCACACAGCCCAAACTCTGGCCAAGAGCTGCTTTTTCTTTCTTTCTTTCTTTCTTTTTTTTTTTGTAAATACATAGATTTTTACACGATCGGGAAAGCAC
Source organism: Martes martes (assembly GCF_963455335.1). Classification (NCBI taxonomy): domain Eukaryota; kingdom Metazoa; phylum Chordata; class Mammalia; order Carnivora; family Mustelidae; genus Martes; species Martes martes. Next base: position 3,795,888 of record NC_137895.1, read on the forward strand.
TGTGCACATACTGATGGATGTCTTAAAAGTAACTTTTTTTTTCTGATTGTAAAAGTCACATGTTTATTGCAGAAAATTTGGAGAATTGAAAAATGCAAAAAAGAAAATAAAGATGACCTGACAGTCCAGCACACAGAGGTTACCAGTGCTAACATTTTGGCATTTTTCCTTCCTGCTTTTGCAGAATTACACCTATGTTTGAAACGTAATTGAGACTTGGGACTGTAGCGTAAACATTGTTTTGCAAACTTCTTTCATATGCGGCCATATTGTAAATGTCCCCACGTCCCGTGTGCATCTACAAGGTTTGTAATCACACAGCCCTGCGCTGAACGGTCCTTATTTTACTTCACTTGCATGCTCTGATCAGACATCATTATTTACAGTTTCATCTCTGGCTTCCTCTTTGTACGATGAACTACTAAGTAGCTAAATCTCTGTGCAAAGTTCGGGAAAATTCCTCCTGACAGATCCTGGATGCACAATCCGTAAAGGGAAGATTATAATCACTAATCTTTCTTGTACACTTTTTTCCTTTACGTGTTTTCCAGAATTAAGTAGTAAATGAATGTTTTAGCAAGGGATATGACCCAAGGATACTTTATATACCAAAAAAAAAACAAAAACAAAAACAAAAAACAAAAAACCTCTCATATCCAGAATACATTCAAAACAACTCCTACAGTTCAACAGCAACAAACCCAATTAAGAAGTGGGGAAAGGATTTGAACGGATATTTCTGCAAAGATGATATTCAAACAGCTGATAAACGCATGAAAAGGTGCTCAGCGTCACTAATCATTGGAGAAATGCAAAGCAACATCACAATGAAATGCCACTTCCCACTTAGTAAGATGGCTATTATTAAAAAACCAAAACCAGGGGCGCCTGGGTGGCTCAGGGGGTTAAAGCCTCTGCCTTCAGCTCGGGTCATGATCTCAGGGTCCTGGGATCAGGCTCTCTGCTTGGCGGGGAGCATGCTTTCCTTCCGTTCTCTCTCTGCCTGCCTCTCTGCCTACTTGTGATCTCTGTCAAATAAATAAATAACAGTCTTTAAAAAAATAAACTTAAATAAAGAAACAAACAAAACAAAACAAAAAACAAGAAAAGAAGCAGCATTGGTAAGGGTGTGAAGAAATTGGAGCCCTCATGTGTTCAGTAGGAAAGTAAAGTTGTGCAGTTGCAGTAAAGAAAAGCACGCCGGTTCCTTGAGACGTGAAACACAGAATTAGGGGACCCAGCAATTCCACTCCTAGGTATGCACCCAAAAGAACTGTAAACAGGGACTCTAGCAAATAGTTTCACACCCACATTTACATGGACAATAGAGGAAAAGTGGAAACAAATATCCATCCGATGAATGGAGAAACGTTGTATATAAATACAAGGGAGTGTTACTCAGCCTTAAGACAGAATGAAGCCTGACACTTGCTATAGCAATGAATTAACCTTGAAAGCTTATGTGCTCAGTGAAATAAGCCAGGTACAAGAGGACAAATATTGTATGAGGCCACTTACGTGAGGTACCTAGACTAGTTGAATTCATAGAGACAGAAAGTAGACCAGTGGTTACCATGGTCTGGGCAGGAGAGAAGGATGGGGAGTTATTATTTAATAGGTGCAGAGTCTCAGTTTGGGATGATGGAAAGTTCTGGAATGGTTGGTGGTGATGGTCCCACAACAAATTGTGAGTGTATTTAATGCCACTGAAATGGTGAGTGGTAAATTTTATGTGATGTACATGTTAGGAGTCAGACACACACACACGAGATGTTTCGGGGTGGGGGAGAAAGTGGGAATGTATCTCTCCTGCATTCTGGTTCCAAGGATGCCTGGGTAAGACAAGGTTTGCATGTGGCCAGCTCCTTATGGGTGACCCTGCCGGGCCAGGTACCTTGTCAGGGGCAGCCCTTCTGGAGAGCTCTGTTCTGGGGAAACAGGGACCAAGCCAGGCCTTACACATTCAGCATTTTCCATGATAATTTCCAAGCCGGGAGACAGAAACCTGCTTTGGGGAAGGAGTGAGTCACTATGAATCTTTATCTGAATTTAGACTTTTCTTTCTGGGCCATTGAAACACACACACGCACGCATGCACACATGCACATATGCACACTCACGTGCATGCCTTTTGGTCTTGATTACAAACATACGTATTTACTGTTGTCTGTTTTGCAAACACAGAAAAGCACTCATGAGAAAATAATAAATATGAGGCATCCCAACTCAAAGAAACCTGAGATCAAGAGTGGGATGCTTAACCAACTGAGCCACTCAGGAACCCAAGGATTTGCTTTTTATTTTATTTTTTTTTCTTTTTTTTTTTTAGGATTTGCTTTTTAAAGGCTCCTGGGTATATTCCCCATTGGCCCTCCAGGAGAGGTGAATGGATTATTCCAGCACCCGGAGCATATGAGTATGTGCTCGTGGGTTTCTGCCTAGAGATGTCTTAGTTCTACCCAACAGGAGACGCGTCACTGCAGGAACATCACTGTACCAGGATGGGTCCACTGTGGACCCCGTCTTCTTACTTTTGCTGAACAGATTCCAAAGACAGGTGGGCAGGGAGGCTCTGGGTTCTGAGCTCTGGTGGGGCCATAACCCTGGACCCAAGATACCCGACTGGCAAAGGTGTTACTCCCACTTGGCCCCAGATGCCACTTTGCACTGTTTGCTGGCACTGCCAGGACTGCCTGGACCATTTCCCAGGACGGGGTGTGGCAGGACCCCGACTTTCCACCAAGCCGAACTGGCGCTTCGCTGTGGCAGGGTGAGTGGCATCCAACAGTCGTGGACACATCAGTGCTTTGACGCAGGACTTCTGGATCAAGGGGTCACCACCGGGAACACCCCGCAGCCTCCCCTGCCACAGGCTGTCCCATACACTCTCTGGTGGCCAGTGCTCTTGGCCCCATCACACAGGGGCTTAGCCCAGTACCCGGGGCTGGTATGAGGCACACTGTCCGCATGTGCCCATCTCAGTTACGAGTCAGGCCACCAGGTCCGCCAGAGTTACAGAGCCCTGGGCACCCTTCCTCTGAGGCCCCTGTCCTCTGCCCAGGGCCACAGGCTCCCCACAAGCTGCCTGCCTCCTCCGGGGTGGATGCTGGAATGGTTCCCCAAACCCTCATTACCAATCCCTAGCCCTTTTATTTTTAAGATTGTATTTATTTATTTATCAGGGAGAGAGGAAGAAAAGTACAAGCAGGTAGAGCAGCAAGCAGAGGGAGAAGCAGTCTCCCCGCTGAACAAGGAACCTGATGCAGGGCTCGATCCCAGCACCCTGGGATCATGACCCAAGTTGCAGGCAGATGCTTAACCAACTGAGCCACCCAGGTGCCTTGCCCTCCCTGGCCTTCTTGAACCCCTTCAGTGCTCTGCTACCTAGGGTGGTCCCTGGCTTCTCTCTCTAGCCTCACCTCCCCCCATCGTGCCTCCCCCCTTTTCCTGCCACAGAGAACTGCCTGCCTTTTCTCCAGCTCTTCCTGCTGATGGGGATGGTCTTCCACTCATAGTTGCCTTGCTGGCGGCTCCCCTTACTCCTACTGTGACTAACAACACCTGTTGATGTTATGGAGCGTATACCTTGTGCAAGGCTCAGCTCAGCTACCACTTCCTCCAGGAAGCTCTTCTGGGATGCATCCCTTGGCTATAACGAACAGCTCCTGTGGTGCCCGGCCCTTGCTGCCTTTGGGAACAAGCTCCATATCCTTGCCCCAGAACCCCACTGGGCTGTGAGTTTCTGGAAAGCAAGGACTTCTGTCTTCAGTGCCCAGCCCAGGGCCTGTTGCCAGTGCGAAGTCCAGGATGGCACAGCGTATGAGCGCTGATAGTAGGAGAGGCGCTGGTTGGAAATTAATTCAGACCCTCCTGTTTCAAACACGCCGTTATCTGGAAACAGGGAAGCTTGAAATTTACTCTTGACAAAGAAGGATTAAAAAGCAAGGGGAGGCTGGAAACAGCAGGTGACCTAGGTTCACCATGTCACCTAAAGGAGCAACTGTCTTTCTACTATTACCCTGCTGGGTGACCGCGGGCAAGAGCTGTCCCTGGCTGGGTACCCCCTCTGGTCAATACCCAGCTGCCCTCTGTGGTCACCCAGGGCCTCCCAGCTCTGGGGCGGGGCTCAGGACTCTGATGCTAATTACCAACGATGCCGCCTTCCAATCAGCAAAATGTCCACAGCACAGCCTGCCCTTGGAAGTGAGGATGAGTCTCCATTTAGAACATTCTGCAAGGCTCAGTACAGGCCCTGCCCTTGTGCTGGTCCTGTGCTCCATCCCCCGCCAAATGATCGGAGCCTGCTGGCCTGTGGCAGGAGGGCCGACTGTCCGTGTGCACGTTGAATACTTATGTTTGCACGTTCCTGACTTCCGGCACGGGGACAGAGAGAGTCATCAGTGCTTTGTCCCCTCTTCTCATAAAGGCTCTTTGATCTTAGTGGTCTGAGAGACCCATATCACGGCTGCAGGCCACTTCCATGGCCCCTCTTCGTGGTCCGGCCTTCATCCCACTGACTGGCTGGGTACCCCAGGTTGGCGTCCGAGAGCTGCCAGATTAGAGGACCCCAGTGGAGCCAGGGGACCCGTCAGGAGAATCCCCCCCGGTCCAGGGAGGAAGGGATGCCACCAGGAGGATCCCACTGTGAGGGCCTGCCGTGACCGCGTGTGTAACTGCCACATGAAATGACAACGTGAGGATAATGTGGTAAGTTAAATACCATGTGTGCCCCACAGGAGGAAACGGCCTTTATCTTGAGGTCGTGTTCCTACTTTTCTTGGTTTAAAAATAACCTTTAAAAAAAAGAAAATTAAAATGAATTACTTTTCTACAGCCCTCCACATGGAAAAATAGAAAGTTTGCAACCTTCAGCAGGCTCTCGGTATCTCCTTTCAAACTTGACCAGTCTGTGGATTCCAGTCTTCCTGAGAACATCTTTCTGCACTTTCCCTGCCGAGGTCACCAGGGAGACTCACCAGGTTGCTACCCCTCGCTTCAAACCTGCCGTGGCTCCCTATTACCTTTACATTTGGAGTCACCTTCCTTAGCACGTCACGGAAAGTCCAGGCAGGTGGGAGGAGGGAGGATGGAAGGGAGAAAGGATTAGGGGCAACTCTTGGAGGAGGCGGTATCTGGACCAAAGCAGGCAGGTTGGGCTAGATGGCAAGGGGTGGACCGAGAGGCAGGGAGAGGTGGCCGGCTACAGGGGCTGATCTCTGCAGGGCAGCCTCATGTGCTGGGATGGTTGAAAAACGCCCAGTATGGGATCCCGTGAGCAGAGACCGGGTCAGGGACCCATGGGAAGTGGAAGCCAGGGAGACAGACAGGAGACTAGGGAGTGTCACATCAGGGTCCTAAGTAATTCTCCAAGCAGTGTGGGAAATGTAATTATGCCCATAGATAAGGCTTGGAGGGAAGGAAGGACCATCTGGGGCACAGAGTGAGCGAGTGCTAGGGAAGAGGTTTGAACTTGGGTCTTTCTGACTCCGAAGGGCAGACTCCCTGCCACCCGAGGGTCTGAATGGTGATGGGAGTCCCCTCTCTGGTGCCCTATGCCACCAACACACCCAGACCTTCCTTCCTGGGCCTGGGATGGCTGGGGCGGACTGGCAATGAGGCCCAACTTAGCCTTGGCTGCTGGAAGCTCCATGGAAATTCAGCCCACCACCCCACCAGCCCCCGTCCCCGGACACGATGCTCCCTCTCCCCTTTAGGCCTCCTCTGGTGCCTGGTGGGATCATAGATGCTGCAGAAAGGGGAGGGTCCTTGGTAGCATCAGGCTCTAGACCTCCTGGCTGGTGCCCCTGGGGGGCAGCCTTCAGCAGAGAGACAACTTTTGGGCCTCCCCAGAGGGTCAGAAGTTGGGGACACTCCTGGGGGACAGAGGAGCTCAGAGGCCCGAGAGAAGCCTGCTTCTCCCTCTGTGCCTCTTTCCAAGAACTGGAGATACCAAATGCCATTGCCTGTCCCCATCGGCCCTGGCATAGTGTAATCCACATGGCCGGGCATTCATTCATCCGAGTATGAAGTCAGTAAATTTGGCCTAGGTGCCGGGGAGCTGTGGGGATAGAGCAGCTCTACCCACAAGAAGTTCGCAGTTGAGTGGGGGACCATTGGATGCCGTGTGAGTGGGGCCTTGCTGGGGAGTGGTGACAATGCCACGCTATGACAAGGATGCTCCTGAGCACCCCCCCTCCCCCAAGCTGTCAGGCTCAGAGTCCTCACATCTCTGTTGACAGCAATTTAGGGGAGGGTGAATGTCCCCAGGCCACCAAGCTGGAGGGCTGCCGAGGTGGTGGGAGGGCGGCCCTGGCGACCTGCTGGAAAACATGCCCCAGTTCCAGATGGGCCTCTGGAGACCATGCACCAGCGGCCTGCCCCACTGTTCTGGGGAAACTGAGGCCCGGAGAGGATGCCCCGGGCCCCACCAAGAGTCCCGTCACAGCAGGGACGGGGTCCTAGGCCGGGCTCCCCGGCCAATCGCTGACCGCGCTGTGGCCCTGCCTTTCTCACGGGGGCAGGGGGACTCCGGCAGCTGGAGAGGAGGGGCTCCTGGCAGGAGGGGTGGAAGGCACCTGGCAGGGGGATGGGAGTGGGGGGCCCCTGGCGGGGGACTTGGGGACCTCCTGGCAGCAGGGAAAGGCTGGGGGCCTCCTAACTGGGAACATGGGGGGCTCCCGCCGGGCCGCCCGCCCAGACGCGCTGCCAGGCTGATTAGCATGGGCGAGGGGCGCTGGCGCGGGGGCGCCGCCGGCCGAGCTGGCACGTCCCTCGCGGGCCCAGCTGGCCCGGCCGAGACACAAAGCGCCTCAGACGGCGGCGGCGCTCGGCCATTCACGCGCAGGGGCGGCCCGGGCGCGGGCGGCGAGGAATTCCCGCCGCCGGGGCGAAGAATAGCGCCTGTGCCGGGCGGGGCTCGGCCGCCCCGCGCTCCTGACCTTGCACCTTTGTGACTGGAGCTCATGCAAATCGCGGCAGGGCCGCGCCAAGCCCCGAGGGCGCTGCGCCGCCCGGGGTGTCCGGGCGAACAATGCGCCACTGTCCCCGCGCGGCGCGGCGGGCTGGGAACGGCGCGGGCACGCACCCGGCGGCGCGGCGCGGAATGCCAATGCGGGCTCGCCCGGCCCGGCCCACGGGGCTGGGGGGCGGGGGCGACCCTCGGGGCTGGGCGCGGGCGACCCTCGGCGGGGGGCCGGTGGGGGGGGCGGGAGCCCGGGAGGAGCGGCGGCGCGCCCGCGCCCCGAGCGCCCCGCAGCCCGCCCCCCGCCGCGCGCACGGGCCTCCGCGGCTGTGATCCAGACCTCGGGCTCTTTTAGGTGACCGTCCCGCCCTCCCGCCCTCCCGCCTTCCCTATCTTTCTTTTATTCGTTTAATTTTAAAGTCCTCTAAGTGATCGGTATCAGAATAAATGTCGCCCCAATAACCGCCTCACCCAGAGAGGACTTGTGCTCCCCGGGCTGGGTTTCTGTCCCGGCCTGTCCCCTGGGGCATACCCCTCCCCGTGGAGGGTGAACTCCTACAATCCAGCATCTTGCTTTGGTTCCTGGACCTGGCTTCTCCTTTGGTTATTGACGCCTTCCATCAATGGCCCTTTTAAAGACCGAGCAGTATTTTCCTTGGCGGAGTGGCAGTCCCTGCTGGCCCCTGCCCCATCGCAGAGATAGGGGCTTGTCAACAAGGTCATACCAGTCCCATAAGTAGCTGTACAAAGGGGAAATGCAGGGAGGGACCTCCCCATGAGGTGCCAAAGTGATCCCCAGAAGGGTTGTGCCAGGCCAAATGTGGGCCCTAGGGCCTCTGTCATCACTGGCAGGGAGATTGTCTTCATCCCGACTAAGGAGGCAAGACACAGTGCGTCAGAAAGCACATGGGCCAGGAAAGGTGCTTACACGGATTCTTACGTCTATGTGCACAACCAGTAATTCTAGCGCTTTCTATTAATTTGACTTGAACACAGCACCAGCCTAGAATCAGATGTCCCAGACCTGAAGATGGCTGGGGCCGCCCACTTGTCCTCCTGGGACTCAGTGTTCTCCTCCGATAAGGGGTCTGTCACCTGAGAGCCCATCTTACAGAAACAGTGGGTATAAGGGTCGGTCCCCAGGGTCCATGAGGCTGGCCAGGTGTGAGGGAGGCCCCTGTGTGTGCAGGCACGCATGTCCATTCCCACAGAGGTGCTAGGAAGCTCACTTCTGCCACAGAGCGGGCTCAGGACAAGAGTGAGAGGTTCAGAGGAAGGGACTTTGGGCAAGACACGCCCTCTTGGGCCTCAGTTTCCCCGGGTTAAACGAGAGGGTTGTAGAGAGGATTTCTAAGAACTCTTTCAGCTTTCTTAGATACACAGGTGGACCTTGAACAACACAGGTTTGAAATGCACGGGTCCACGGGTGGGTTTTTTTTTTCAATAAATACAGTACAGGACAGTCAATGTATTTTCTCTCCTCCATGATTTTCTTTTTTAAAGGATTATTGGGACGCCTGGGTGGCTCAGTTGGGTAAGTGTCTGCCTTTGGCTCAGGTCATGATCCCAGGGTCCTGGGATTGAGTCCCACATCCGGCTTCTTGCTCCACGGGGAGCCTGCTTCCCTCTCTGCCTGTCGCTCCCCCTGCTTGTGCTCTCTCTCTCTCTCTCTCTGACAAATAAATAAAATCTTAAAAAAAAAAAAAAGGATTATTTATTTATCGGAGAGAGAGGGAGTGGGGAGGGAGGGGTGGAGGGAGGTAATCTCAAGCAGACTCCCCACTGAGTGCAGGGCCCGATGCGGGGCTCAGTCTCATAACCCTGAGATCTTCACTGAAACCAAGAGTTGGACGCTTAACCTACTGAGCCACTCAGGTGGGGCACCTGATTTTCTTAATAACGTTTTCTCTCTCTCTCAGTTTGTTATGAGAACACAGCATATAGCACATACGACATACAACACGCTCAACAATCACCTGCAAATGAACAAGTACGACCACTTTTTAAAGGACGGGGGTGGGGCACCGGGCTGCACCTGTCACAGCCAGGACTCCTGCACACGCTGGCATTACTGGTTTCCAGCAGCCAGCTCACTCACAGGGGCCTCCTTTGGGTCGGACACTGAAACAGACCCCCCAAAGGGTGTAGACTCCGTCCCTGTCTTTGGGCAGCTCAGAGACTGGCTGGAGGCAGGAGGGGTGGGGAGGCATGGGCGAGGAAGCAGATGGTGAATGTGCTGGAGACAAGGCATGCCGAGTGCTGGACGTGGTGTAGGGGGAGCACAGAGGAGGCAGTGGAGGGGTCCCGGAACCCTCTTGGGAGGGAGCTGCCTGAGCTGAGTCTTAAGGAGGATGAGTAGTTTCCTGTCAGAGAAGAGGAGAGAGTGGAGAGCGCCTCAGGCAGAGGGGAAATTGTGGGCAGAGGTTGCTTCTAGGACATAGGGGGCATCCTGGCAGAGGGAGCACCCCAGCAGAGGGAGGATCCCTGCACAGGGAGCACCCCCCAGTGGAGGGAGCACTCCTGACTCAGGGAGCACCCCAGCAGAGGGAGGATTCCTGACACCTGACTCAGGGAGCACCCCCAGCGGAGGGAGGATCCCTGACACAGGGAGTCCTCCAGGCGGGGGGAGTCTTCTAAAAGGCAAAGGCACTGAGAATGCACTTTAGGGAAGTCCCTTCCTCAGCCCAATTTCCCCTCTTCTTTGCATTATACACTCTGCCTCACAGGTGGCCAGCTGCACTAGAAATACCAAAATTAAAATATAATACAGGAGGGGTGCCTGGGTGGCTCAGTGGCTAAGCGTCAGCCTTTCAGCTCAGGTCATGATCCCAGGGTCCTGGGATCCAGTATCAGGCTCCTTGCTCAGCCGGGAGACTGCTTCTCCCTCTTGTGTTCCCTCTTGTGCTGCCCCTGCTTGTGTTCCCTCTCTGGCTGTCTGTCTCTCTGTCAAATAAATAAATAAAATCTTAAAAAAAAAACAATACAATACAAGAGCAGGCCGGGCTAACAGACGTGGTGGGGTAGGAGAACGAGATGGGGGAGGGGCGTGGTGAGTAAAGAAGGGCCTGAGCTCCTGAGGCTTTGCAGGTGGGGAGCACTCTCGGCCTGAGAGCAAAAGCACACTTCTTGGCCCCAAGATCTGGGGAGCTGCTCGGGAGCAGCTATGTGCATAGGCGCGGCCCTTTGATGTGGCCCCGAAAGCCAGCCCCACGTCCTTGCCCCTTCCCGCTGACTGGGCAGCAAATGTCACAGACACAGCGCTAGGCGCCAGGGTGGCTGCAGTCAGCATGGGAAGTGTCTACACGAGGGGACACGTGCTGGATATGCAGGCCCCATGACTGGGGGTGGGGGCCTGGCAGGGTGCCTGGGCAGGACTTGGGGAGTCAGGGAAGGCTTCCTGGAAGTGGTGATGGCAAAGGGTTGATTGGGTTCTGGCTGAAAGTGGAATGGTGGCACAAAGATAGGAGCCTCCCAGGGCAGGCAGCGGAAGGGGCCTCCTGCGGGTCCTCAGTGACTGAAGATGCGGCTGCATCAGGGACAAAGCTGAGACCTCCAGAGAGGGCAGCTACAGAGGGGGACCCAGTTGTGAATTCCTAAGTCCTTCGTACTCCTAGCATTACAGCATGATTTCTGAAATAAAATCGGTAAGTCATGGTTGACTGGTCTTCGCTCCCAAAAGACACATTCTGGAAACAAACAAAACCCACAAACGCTGCAAAGCCCCAGATGTCTGCTGGCTGCTGTCCTCGAAACCCCTCGGCCTCTCACCGCCACCCGGGCATCTTGGAGTCAAAACCGGATGGGATGGGGCCCTGGGCGTCATGGCCCCTGGAGGCCGGCCAACCGAAGGAGAGACTGAGGCCCTGGGGGCTCTTGTCTAAAAACCACGGCAGGCCAGGGAGAGAACCAGGTCTCCCGCCTTCTAGATCTTTCCACTACTTCACCGGATTCCTCAGAAATTAGCAATGGAAAAGTGATCCCACGCTGGGGGAAGAGGCGAGTCAGATTTTCCATCCTGGCTCCTTGCGAGCACCTGGGACGCAGTGGGTCCCCCACAGATCCTGTGCAGAGGAGCTGGGCTCTGTCGCGAGAGCCGGGGGCAGTGAATGAGGATGTCTTGGCGGCGCTGACATCATGGGTGGGGCTCCTGTGGGAAATGAGCTGCCGGAGCCTCAGCGGGCGCCGGACGACCTCCTCCGTGGACTGCCGCCACCCTGGGGCTGGGACCCGGGCAGAAGGGATCCCGGTGGGCAGCTGGCTGGGCTGGCCGGGGCTGGCCGGGGGTGATGGTGAGGTCTCCCAGCACCGTGCTCTTTTCGTCCTGGGGGGCCCTGGAGGCCAAGAAGCCTGTGCTGGACCCGGCCTGCCGGGGCTTGACCCTGGCTCGCGCCTCCCTCGTGCTGTGCCCTCAGTCAGGCTGCCCTCCCTCCCCCGTCCTGTTTCATCATCCGTGGAATCAGCTAGCAGCCCTAGCGTCATGCCTGGCACATAGTAAGTGCTCAGTAAATGCCAGCATCTGCTTGGTACTTCTCCTGGGCTCTCTCTTTCCCTCTGAGTCCCAGGCCCTCACGGAGCCCTGTCAGTTTTGTCTTTCCTCCCCCTTCCTCTGGCACCCAGACCCGAACTGCTCCGTGCGGGAGTGAGCGGGGAGCTAGAGAAAAGGGGCCGGAGTGTCCAAGACCCACGCACGGAGTCTGAGCAATGCTGGCCGGGCAGGGTTGTTCTGCCTGCCCTGCTGAGAGAGAGGGTTTGTGCCCAACGGGACAGAAGACTCAGACCCGAAGCCCGAGGCTTCGTTGAGTGTCATGAGGGCCACAAGGGACGTGGTAAAAGAAGGCTTTGGTCCCCGTCTGGATGGTCTGGAGTCACCTCCCGGGCCCATGACTAAGCTACCCTCCCTCCTTCCCTTTGTCCTTCCTTCCTTTCCTCTTCCCTTCCTTCCTTCTCCTCCCTGTCCCAGACTCTCTCTCTCCATTTTATTAGTATCTGCTTCTGTCAGTCGCTGAACACAGAGAGTGCGGCTGAGGGCGAGCGGACTGTTGCTGTCACACTGATAACCTAGAGCAGAGAGACCGGTATTGAGCAAGCCGCGCGGAACAGCCCTGTCCAGTGGAACTTTCTGTGACAGTCCAAATGATCCAGATCTGAACTGCCAAGGCAGTAGCCCCTAGTCCCGTGTGACTCTTGAGCCCTCCAACCGTGGCTAGTACGACTGAGAAGCTGAATTTTAAATTCCATTTCATTTCATCAACTCAAATTGAAATTTCAATAGTCACACGTGGCTTGCGGCTGCTCCTTGGACAGCAGGGCTCCAGGTCACAGCCCCGTCCCCTCACTCTGAGTTAACACGCTGTCAGAGCACTTTCTGTATTTATTCAAAATCGTGAGCTCGTTTTTGGTCATTTGTCTCTCCACGTTGCATGGGCCCTAATCTGGTTTCCTTGAACGCGGAGCCCAAGACGAAAGCCCGCTTGCAGGCTGCTCAGTTGGGAGTGAGATCCTGGGGGAACCAATTAAAAAAATGCTTTATCAGGGACACCAGAGTGGCTCAGTTGGTTAAGTGTCTGCCTTCCGCTCAGGTCATGATCCCGGGGTCTTGGCTTCCTGCTCAGCGGGGAGCCTGCTTCTCCCTCTGCCTCTGCCCCGGCTTTTGCTATCTCATTTTCAAGTAAATAAATAAAATCTAAAAAAAAAAAAAAAAAAAAAGTGCTTTATCAGGTTGATTGCTGCTACTGGGAACTGGTACTCGATCCTCTGGAAACTTCTGGGGTACTTGGAAAATACATCCTAGAAATGTGTACCCAGGGGGTGAACGCAGGACAAGTTTATCACCAGCTCCTCTCACTGTTGGTGGAGGACGGCTCCATGGATGTGGGTGCCGCACTTCTGGGCCATTGGTTGAGTGTGAGCGCAGAGTGGGTTCCTCCGGCATTCAAGCCACATTCTCAGAGAAGCACCCGGGTGGGATGAGACCGTGACTGTCACCCATGACCTCCCGCCTCCAGCGCAGGCTCCTGATAAGCTTCTCAACGGGTCTATGCTGCCTGGCTGGGAAGGGGGGTCCCGGACCTTTGCTGCCGAGGGACCCAAGCCCTTGGGGGTATCACCCTTGCTGGACTGTGGTCACTGTCCTTGCCTACTCATGCTGTCACCATCTTAGAAGCCACAAAGGCCACTCAGTGAATTCTCCGGCTCTGAGAACTCCTCCTGCCTGTCCCCGTGGGCCCTGGTGTATGTGTGCCCCTGTAGAAACCAGGACCCCAACTTGAATGAACCTTGAGGGGATGGATGGCAGAGGACACAGTCCCACTTTCTGGATCTGGATCCCCTCGGTTTCTGGACCAGTGGATTCTGAATACTGGGAACACAGTGGTCTGTGTAAAAGTTTATCTCCCACTGTCCAGCACTGAGATCACTTGCCACATACCGGTCACTAGAACGGGAGGGGATGAGCAGTAGGTGTGAGAACAGAGCATAGTTTCCATGAAAACAGAATTCCTGTCTGTGTCCATCACTGTTGCATATCCGGTACCTACAACGGTGTCAGACTCAAAATACACGCTCAGTAAGTGTTAGCAGAATGAAGGAATTTCAAGTGGGATTTCCTACCAGTAAAATACAAAGCAAACACTTTCAAAAAATTGCAAGATTCTCCCTGGGATGGGTCAATCAATAAACAGAATAGAAAGTCTAGAAAGAGAGAAAGGTGTGGGGCACAAGTTTCTCTGGATATGTCTACTTTTGTTTTAACCAGAGATGGGGAAATTAGCAAGCATTCTGAAAAGTGACATGACATGACGTCCGTGTCTTTCTTCTTGCACCAAAATAAACTTGAGGTACATTTACCCTTAAATTTAGAAAAACAAAATCATAAATAAACTGAGAGAAACTATGATTATTTACATAATTTTTGAGGTGGATAAAACTCTTCGGAGGTGGATAAAACCCACATCGGGCCATAGAGAAAAGGTTTTCGCTCTATAAAAATGAGAGTTTCTACGTGTGGAATGCAGATTGCGGCAGACACTGGGGAGAACAGTATGGAGGCTCTTCAAAAAATTAAAAATAGAGCTACCACATGATCCGGTGATTCCACTAGTGGGTATGCACCCAAAGAAAATGAAAACACTAATTTGAAAAGACATATGCACCCCTATGTTCACTGCAACATTATTTACAATGGCCAAGAAATGGAAGCGTCCACTGACGGATGAATGGATAAAGATGTTATATATACACATATGTGTATGGATAAATGGTATAAATACGTGTCATATATTTATATATTATATTATATACATGTATACACACACACACATACATACACTATGGACTATTACTCAGCCATAAAAAAAGATATCTTGCCACTTATAACATGGAAGGACCTGGAAGGTATGATGCTAAGTGAAACCAATCAGAGAAATGATACCATACGAGAAAGAAAAATAGCATCTGATTTCATTCACATGTGGAATTTAAGGAACAAAACAAACAGAGAAAAAAGAGGCACACAAACATAAAACCCACATTCTTTTTTTTTTAAAATATTTTATTTATTTATTTGACAGAGAGAGAGAGATCACAGGTAGGCAGAGAGGCAGGCAGAGAGAGAGGGGGAAGCAGGCTCCCTGTGGAGCAGAGAGCCCGATGCGGGACTCGATCCCAGGACCCTCAGATCATAACCTGAGCCGAAGACAGAGGCTTAACCCACTGAGCCACCCAGTCGCCCCTAAAACCCACATTCTTAAATACAAAGAACAGACTGGTGGTTGCAGGGGTTTGGGGGGAAGTGGGTAGGGGGAGGGGGGAAATAGACAAAGGGCGTTAAGAGTCCTCTCTTCAGGGCGCCTGGATGGCTCAGTTCACTGAGCACCAGACTCTTGACTTAGGCTTGGGTCGTGATCTCAGGGTCGTGGGACTGACCTCCACTGGCTCTGTGCCCAGCAGGGAGTCTGCTTGGCTTCTCTCCCTCTCCCTCTTCATCTGCCCCTCCCCCTGCTTTTTCTCTCTCTCAAATAAATACATTGTAAAAATAAATAAGTATTAAGCAACACAATTCCCACATGGGGGAAAACAATATAAGCAGAGTTGAAGGGTAAACTATGGCCGGGAAAAAATGCAGACCCTACAAAATAGCTCTAACTCAATATTTTAAAAAATCCCTTTGCAAATTGATGAGACAAAATAAATGCAAGGGTTATGGGAGGAAAACAGAAGGGAAAGTTCAAATTTCTAATCCATCTATGGAAAAGGTTTAATCTCGAAGGCTGCAAATGAAGATAAAATTTTCAGTTCTTAGATTGAACAAGCTTCTAAAAAGATTGAAGAATGGGCTTACAAAAGATGATATGTACCCGGGAGAGTCCAGGGAATGAACACTCTTAACGTGTTGCTGGGAGACAGCAAATTGAGAAAATGTCCTGGAGGCAAAGTGGGCGACATTCATTCATTAAACAAATATTTATGGAGCTTCTGTGTGTGCCAGGCACATGGTAACAGTGTGCTGTTCACTCTCGCTCTCATTCACCTTCCAGGGCGGTGGGGGGACGGATAGAAGGGAAGAAAGTACACAAACAAGTTCAGAGTTAGTGCAGTTGTAGCAAATACTTAGAACTGTGTTTAACAAGGGGTCCTGTCCTGTTTGGGATGACTGGGGAGACTTCCTGAAGGGGAAACTCTCGCACAAGGAGGATTCAGTGGGATGCGTGGTGAGGCAAACGGGCATGGGCAGCAGAGCGACAATGTGAAATGACCTCCGGGGGCATCCGTCCCCTCCCCTCCCACACCAGTGATTCCTGGCACGCTCCAGCCCCTACTGATCTCCTCTCCCTCAGCTCCCGATTCCCGAGCTTCTACAGTGTATGAACTCCTATGGCCAGTTTTCAACCCCACATTTTTAGATCATTCAAGCAACAGGTACGTGAAGAGAGGTGAACTCTGAGCGGGACCAACTTTCGGATTGAGCAGGCCAGTCCTTCGAAGCGGCTGCTGTAAGTATATTCAGAGAATTCAAGGAAACTATGTGGAGAGGAAAATAGGTTCAATGAGTTAAATGAAAAGATGACATCAATGATTAAACAGATAGGGCCTCTCCAGGGGCGAATGGAAATTATTAGTGGAAAATCTCGAGCTGAAAATACAAGTAACTGAAAGTGTAGAAAGGCGCTAGGTGGGCTCCAGTTCTGGATATGACAGGAGAAAGGACCGGTGAACCTGGAAGACACACCAGCAGAAAGTAGTCAAAGAAAGAGACAAGAGAAATAAGATTGGAAAAACAGACAAACACAAACCCCCAAACCCCAAACTTTGAAGACCTGTGGGACCATCAGGTGGTCCAAATTCATGTAATTGGAGTCCCAGCAGGAGTGGAGGGAGAGGGAGGGGGTTAAGAAAGTTTGAGGAAATAATTTGTGAAAACATCTCAATATTAACAGAAAACATTCGCTTACAGATCCAAAAAGCTCAACAAACCCCAAGCACGAGGAACACAAGAGAAGCCACTTCTGAAACACAGAGGAAAAAGGTAAATCTTGAAATGTTTGGAACAAAAAAACCGACTTGCTCTGTGTGGGAAAATTATGATGTCGTTGACATTTGGCTTCTCATTGAGAACCAAGAAGGATCAATTCAGAATTGTCCTGTATATGGAAGAAGCCCCATGAGTAGATACTAGGGAGAAGGGTAGGGAATTCATGGTTGTTTACGAAGCAGGAATTCCCTAAACTGAAGGAAAATGTAAGAGCTCAGATTGGAAATGCTCAGAGAGTGCCGAGCAGGATACCAGAAAGAACACAAAGAAAAAAATCTCAAGATTCCACACGAAGTTACCTCATAATGGAATTTCAGATCATCCAGGAGAGAGGGAGGAAAATTCTAAAATTATAAAAAAAAATTCACTACACTAGGAGTTTTTTTTTTTTATAATTATAAGCATATTATAATAGTAGGATAGAAGAGTATGTATTATAAAAAGTACTTAAAAAAAGCTTGTAAGTACCAGCTCTTTCAGAGTGGAAGTTGGGGAAAGTTGATTACAAGGCAGATAGAGGATTATCGTCCAGGGTTCTGCAAATTAATTCTGCACAGTAGAGACAGAGCCAGCAGCCTACAGGGGCATTAGGGGTCTCATGGTCAAGGTCAAGGTCAAGGTCTCCGTGCGGCTCACTCTTTCTTCTCCATAAGTCCCCGCCCCCTCCCCCTCTGTGCCCCGCAGTAACACTGCTGTGGGGCCCTGGGGTAGCGGCAGAGCTGAAGATGTGGACGTGGGAACCCTCAGTGTGCTCCGGTCCTTAAAGTCTGGGGGAGGTTCAGACCAACCAAGAGGCCGGCCAGCCACCCGGCAGAGAAGGAGCGCCCAGGCCCAGGAACAGAAGCTTCCAGAAGGAGGAGTGTTGGCTGGATCACCTCGGCTTTGGCAAGAGAGAGCTCATCACAGACCCTGATGGGGGCCTTCTGGGGGAGGGTGGCCGAGGGGCTTGTTGGCAGATGCAAAGGGGTTGGAGGGGGAAGGCGGGAAATGTGGCCCTGGCTGGAGGCAGGTGGGTGTGGCGGGCGGATGTTTTTCCCCTGCGGAGGGAGGGACTGGAGCGAGCCTGGCACTGGAGGGAAGGGAGCGGTGGGAGATGCGGCAGAGCTGGAAGGAGGCTGCCAAGGAGGCGGAGGGGACGGGCCAGGGCCTGGATGGGCAGGTGGGGACGTGGAGGGGAGGGTGTGGACGCATACATGGTGGGTTGGGTGTCTGGAAGGTGAGGGAAGGCCTCCGAAAAGCAGGTGGGTGAGGCAGCACCTTGCCCCAGGTCAAGGGACCGCCTCTTACCACCACCGTCCCCCACCGCCAGCACCTGGGATGAGGACTTATCCGTGTGACAATCTGACAGGTTGGGGCAGCACCGTGGGAAGGTGGCTGCAAGGACCTCTGTGTTCAGAGCCGTGCACGTTCTGACACAGAGACCCACCAAGGAGTAGCGCGGGCTGCGGGCACCCAGTGCTGCAGGACTGGGAGCTGGGGGGCCAGGGCCGGGCCCAGCCGGTCGCCCTTCAAGACGCAGGTGGGAGGCAGAAGCTGACTCAGGCCCTGACTCAGCGCAGCTGCCACGGGGGGATGTGGGGGGGTGCGGGGGGGGGCTGGTCCTGCGGGATCGCGGGCATCCTGGAGCCACCCAGCCCTGCCCCCGAGAGCCCTTTCCTGGGAAGGTTCCAAAGGGCCTCTCAGACCTCAGCCAAGGTGGCTTCTTTCTTCCTCCCAGAGTTCAAAGACATTTTCTGAGCTGGTTCCATGGTCTCCAGGGTCTAGGGCCCGAAAGGGAATGTTCAGTGTGATGCAAATTGTCCGCAGTCACACCGGGGTCAGGTGTCAGTCCCTCCTTTACCGCTTTCCCCTCTTTCCTCTCTCCCTCCTTCCCCTGTCCTACCTTTCTTCCCTCCCTCCCTCCCTCCTTACTCCTCCCTCCCTCCCTCCCTTCTTCCATCCTTCTCTCCCCTCCCTCCTCCCTCTCCCCTCCCTCCCTCCCTCCCTCCTCCCTCTCCCCTCCCTCCCTCCCTCCCTCCCTCCTCCTTCCCTGTGTTCTCTGAGGGCCTGCTGTGCCCCTGGACCTGTGCTGGGCACAGGGAGGAGACAGACAGGGCCCCCTCCCAGGGCCCACAGGAGTTATCCTGCCTATAGCAGCAAAGCCAGGAAGATGCTGAGAACGCTGATTTGGGGCCAAGGGCCACGGAAGGCCTCCCAAGGCATCAGCTGTGAGCTAAGGGGTGACTCAGAGAAAGGGCAAGACAGGGTTTTAGGTGACAAAGGTGGAGGTGAGCAGGAAGCAGGGTCAAGGACTGTAGGCCATGTAGGTGGCTGGGGACAGTCACAGGGTTTGGAAAGGTCGCTTGGGCTGGGGAGTGGAGGCTAGGTTTTGGGAGCTCAGGCCCACAGGTAAGGGTGATGATGGAGAGGAGGGGAAGAGGTGGCGAGCCCCCGGCGGGCCCCGTGGAACTCCTAGACCGGGAATAGCAGGCAAGAGGAGCGTGGGGAGGTGATGAGCTCAGCCACGGGGAGGCTGAGTGTGCGGGGTTGGCGGGATGTCCAGGGTAGCTGGACAGGAGGGAGGCCCCAAGGCAGCGCCGGCCTGTGGGTGCTCTGAGCCTTCCCTTCCTCCACAGCAGGGCTCCGAGCACCCACAGCCCTGGGCCTTAGCCCCTTCAGGGTTGGCCTTGAGCTGCCTGGCTCGTCAGAGCCTCCCTGGGCCGGCCACACCCAGTGATGGATGCAGGCAGGAGTTTAAGCCCGGCCCGGCCAACCCAGGCTCTAGAGGCCGCCCTCATTCTGGAACCCCTGCACGGTCATGCCTCTGTCCGTGGCTGCACGTTACCCCTCACCTTCTGCTCCCGGGCTGTCTCTGACACCCCCTCCCACAAGCCTGCCTCCTAGTGGCCTTCCGTAGCCTGTACTGTCACACAGGCCGAGCTGAGCCCAGCAGCCTGTAGCGGCTGAGATCTGTGCAGGTGAGGGCGGCAGGGAACCCCCCAAACCCAGATGGAGGGGTGGAAGGGAATTCCATAGGCCTGGGAGCTGCTCTCGGGCGGGCCCCTTGCTCTGGGCCCCTTTCCTATAAGTGCACCCCAGCATCTCTTGGCTTATGGATTCCGGGTCCTTCTGGCCTCAGTGCCCCTCCTTGCTGAGGCTCCCACGGTCCCCAGAGTCACAGCTCCTGGGATGATGTAGCCCCGCCTCCTCTGTCTCTGGGCTCCAGGACGCCCCCAGGACTGAAATGCACACAGAGACCCTCTGTGAGCTCCTGGTTTGCTCTGAGTCTCCCCAGAAGCCGGCCCTGGAGCACTGATTCATGTGAGCCCTGCTTCTTCGGGAGGGACCCCAGGAGACACCCGGAGGGAGTGGAGAAAGTGGCAGAGAGGGGACCAGACAATACAGAATGTGGCCCCGACAAGTCACCTCTGAGGGTAGCCAGGCCGCAGTGCCCGGCTGCGGGGCGTTTGTCCATCCGCTCCCCCATCCCTGGAGGTGGGGGGGCTGCCTCGGGACCCCAGCATGGTCCCACTTTGTGTTTGCCTGGCTTGCCGCCAGAGATGGCCTCTGTCCACGGAGTCAGTGAAAACACTTCCCACGCGGGCCTGTGTTTGGTCTGTCTTTGGGGGTCCCCCTGTGGCAGCTGACGCCCTGGTCTGTTGGCATGTCACTCAGAGACAGAGACGGAGGGAGAAATGCTACTCCTTTATCCGAGGAGCTTCTGCTGTTCTCTGTCTCCCGATAGGCTCGGCAGGGAGGGAGCTGGGCAACTGCCCCCCACACCAGCCCGAGCCCCCTCGCCTCCCCCCTCTAGGCCCCCCAGGCACCGCCTGCTCCCCAGGGGCCCAAAGGACCGTCTGGGAGCCTGGCCGCTCAGCCCTGCTGGCCTAGTCTAAGCCCCTGGGCCGCCAGGCAGGCCCAGTTGGCGGCCAGGAGCGCCTGAACAGCCCAGCCTTTGTCCCTGGCAGTCACAGGCCCGCTTGCTCAGTGCCCGGCTTGTTTTTCCCAGGCCAGGCTGGGCAGGCAGAGGCCCCAAAGCCATGGAAACGACACAGACCACCTGTCCCGCCCCAGCTCTGCTCTCAGCGTGCCCAGGGCCACAGCTGGGCCGAAGAGAGCCCAGAGACTTCTAGCCGTCTAGCGCTCCTCACACGCAGGCTCTGAGGACCAGGCTACCAAGGGCTTCTTCCTCCCTCCTTCTCCAGCCACCCGCCCCTGGGGCCCAGGAAGGAGGTCAGCTCAGCGAAATAACTCTCCAATCAGAGCTGCCCCAAGAAGAAGGGGGCTGCCTTGGAGGGTGGTGAACTCCCCAGCACACAGCACGTGTGGGAGCCGCCTCCTGGAGCTGCTTGTGTAAGGGTAGCTGTTGTGGGTGCCGAGACGCGCTGCTGGAATGAAGGAGCCGGGAAGGATTCACTCGCCGACCCACTCATTTGTTCAGTCAGCAACAGTGGCATCCTCGTTTTGGGCTGAGGCCCGGTGCCAGGTGCTGAGCATGAAATGTGGGATCCGGGTAGGGCCCCTGCCTTCTTGGGAGGCAGAGTCCGTGGATAGGAGGACGTGAGGGGGAGACACACGAGCCAACAGCTGCCCCCAGTCAGGCAGAGAGACCACAGAGATCATGAGTCCAGCGCCCCATGCCATGGGTGGGGAAACTGAGGCACAGGGGAATGGACACAGGACATGCAGTGTCGATAACTCCCCAGAGCTTCTGGCCCACGAAATATCCAAGCTACGAAGGCCCGTGGGAGCTCTGAGAAGGGGAGACCCTCTTCTGGGTTTGGAGAGTGACTTGGGAACGGCTCTGCGATGAGGCTGGGGTGAGGCTAGACGGGATCCACTCATTTGAGGAAACTTCCCCGGGACCGGTCATGGATCGGGCCGGGCTGCGGATGCCTCAGGAGCCTGGGGAGACTGTTCCTGGGACCTACTGAGTTTTGGGCTCGGACCGTCTCGCCGCGGGCCTGGCTCTGAGGGCCACCCGGCACGGTCAGCGAGTGCCGTGTGACAGACCGTTCCGGAACAGCGCGAGAGAACTACGGCCATGTTATTCTGCTTATGGAATCTGTGGGTCAGGAACCCCGAAAGGTCCGGTGGGGCCGACTCCCCCGGGGACGCCCCCGAGTTGCTGGGGCGGGAGGGGCTGCACCTGGTGGGGTCCCTCCTCACCCACGGGTCTGGCGCTGGGGCCGGGGGGACTTGCGGGCTGGAGCTGTCAGCCAGCGGGCCTCCACGCGGGCTCTCTGGGCGTCCTGGGCTTCCTCACAGCCCGGAGGCCTGGGAGCACTTGAACTTCACTCTTACGCAGCGGCTCGGGGCTCCGGGATGCAAGCCATTGGGCCCTTTATGACTCAGCCTTGGAAGTCCCCCAGCAGCCTGCTGCCACTCTGTCGGCTGAAGAAGTCACAAGCCTTCCCAGATGCGGGGGGCTCGGACACGGACCCGCCTTTCGGTGGGAGGCGCACCGAGGACTTGGCCGCCATGGTTAGAAGCCGCGGGCTACGTCCCGGCCTGCCAGGCCCTCCTCTCCTCTTCGAAAAGTTCTACCCTCCGCCGGGGCTGGGCTTAAATCCCAAGCCGGAAAACCTTCCTGCAAACTCCTGCCCCAGTAGCTCTTTCTGGATCTCCTTCTAACTAATCACGAGGACGGCCACGAGCGTGCCATCCTCTCCTTGGCACTGTGCCCAGGTAGTCACACGTGTGTGCCGCTTCTCACGGCAACTTTGTGGGACATTTCAGAGGAGGGGGCCTCTCACCTGGAGTTTTGCAGGATGAGTAGGAGTTCCCTGGACCCAGGGAGTGGGCAAAAAGCTATGGTGAGCTTGGGCATGGGCGCAGTCAGTTGTGGCTGGAGGACAGTTTCACGGACTCCGGGACAAGGGTTTGTTTAGTCGGGAAGTGCGTCAGACAGACCTGTGTCCTGGGAGGATCCACCCCCTCACCCCCCACCCCCCACCCCCGCCTGTCCTGACCGTTGGTGAAGGCCAGAGCCGGTGCTTGCCCGCAGGCCTCCCACAGGAGCCTGCCTGCCTGTGCCTCCTCTTCTGTTTTACATGGTTTCAAGGGTCCTTTCAACCGTCCCCTGCGGCGGCTGGGTGGCCACTGTTCGCCCCGTTTTACAGATAAGAAACTGAGGCTGAGAAGTTTCTCTGGCATCTAAGCTGGGTGAGAGGGCCGGGACCCGGGGTTGGGTGCTCCCTTTGTCCGCCGCGGGCCCTCAACCCTCAGGAGCCACCCCAGGCGGTGCGGGAAGCTCCTCCTCTCTCCCCAGCACCCTGGCTCCCCCGCCACCAGCTCCCCACCCCTCTCAGCCCTGACCGCATGGCCCAGAAAAGCCCATTCAGAGCTGCCGGCAGCGGGACCTCTGCTTTACATCAGCAGGCGGCAGGGAGCACGGTCACGTGCCCACTTATGTCCAGCGCGCCTCGTGGCCGCGGGGCTGGAGGGGGGCAAGAACGAAGGGGGTTGCTGGACTGGGGTGGGGGAAACTGAGGCCCAGGAGGCACTAGGGCTGGGATTCCGCAGCGAGCTCGAACCTGACCTCCCCCTCCCGCCCAGTCATTCATTTCCGGCTCTTGAAATAGATCCTCGGCCTGCCTGGTAGCCAGGCGGCCAAGGGCAGGGCCCCGCTGCCGGCCTGCTCCAGCCTGGCCTGGTCACCCCGAAAAGCTGACGAAAGCCAGCTGCCCTCGCAGCGGTCGCTCGGCAGGCAGACACCCGGAGGCGTGACGCCTGCCCTCGTCTGGCACCCGAGGTTGCCAGGAGGGCCCTTGGAAATCTCCTCTCCACTCCCACTCCCAGGGGCTTTGCAGCTCCTTTCCGGAATGGCTTCCTGATGAGGTAATGCAGCTTGCAGCGCGGGAGGAGGCCACTGGGAAACGCTGCTGGCCAGGCCCCAGCTCGGCTGGAAAATGGCGGCCCGTGGCCTCCTTGCCCTGCCCGGCCCGAGGCTGCCCACGGGGGCACGGAGGGAGCCAGGTGGGGGGGAGCGGGGCTCTGGGCCGAGCGCTTGGCGGCCTCCTTCCGAGGCAGCTGGGAGACCCCAGACATTGACTCATCTCCTGGCCTCGGCCCCCTCAGCCCCAGCCTCGGCCTGCGGCCTCCCACTGACCCCGAGTCCCCACCCTGCAACTGCGCCACCACCCCGTGGTGACCCAGTGGCCCAGAGGGGGTGCGCTCGGCCCAGCCCCAGAGCAGGAAAGCACGCGCCCCTCGGGGGCGAGGGAGGACCCCTGCTCCGGGATCACGGCTGGGAACTGCATGCTGGGCCCGCGCTGCCCTGCCGGCCTGCATTTTCCTGGAACAGAGTCTGTTCTGGCCGCCGAGCAGAGAGCGCGAGGCCGCACGGCTCCCGGTGCCCGGTGCCCGGTGCCCGGTGCCCGAAGCGAGAGCAAACGTGGAGCCGGCGTGCGCGGAAGGCTGCCGAGGCCGTCCACCCGGTGTCCCTGCAGGGCCTCTCTGGGCCCCGTGCAAGGCAGGCTCCAGCTCCCCTTCCCGGGGCTCCTGGCCGGGGACGCTGGGGTGAGGGGCGTGGGCACTGAGCAGGGCGGTCCCGAGGGGTGACTCACCTCCCTCCCCTGTAGCTCCCCTCTTGCTGCCGGGCTCCATACGGGGTGGCTGGGGCCACGGGCTCAGATGGCCTCGCAGCCCCCACCCTCCCAGGTGGAGGAAGGGACCCTAAGATCCGAAACGGCCACAGGGACCTCGTGGGGCCCTTACCCGGCCCTGGGAGCCAGGGGGAGGTTCCCTCTCTCAGGCTGGGCCCAGCAGGACCCCAGCTCTGGGTGGAATTTGGGACGCTGGTGGTGTGCAGAGGGAGTGGGGCAGGCCCAGGTGTCTACAGGCCCAGCCCGTCCTGTGTCTGCTCGGATTTGTTGAGTGATGGGGGCCGAGCCCCTGCTCCTGGCTGGGCCTCAATTTCCCCATCTGCAGACTGGAGGCGCCTGGGGGCCAGGGTCGGAGAGGGGGCCTCAGCTGGATGCCAGGAGCCCCCCAGGTCTGTCTGTGGGCCTGGGGCTGCAGCTGTGTGGGGGAAGCCTCTCTCTCGGCCTCGCTTCGAATTTCCGCATTGGAAGAGACCCAGGGATCACAGAGCAGCACTGGGGGCGCCGGGGAGGGCCAGGCGGGCCTGAGTGGTGCGGGAATTAGTGGCTGGGCCAGGATCCGAGCCCAGACTCCTCTGCTGGCCCAGAGTGACCCCGCTGGGCCTCCTCCGTCTCCCTGCTGCTTTCCCTGCACAAAGCAGGGCTGGGGAGGGCCCGACTCCCGCTCCCGGAGCAGAACTGCTCCCCTCTGCTGTCCCCTGGTGGCCATATGGGCACATGGCGGCCCAATCCCCAAACCCCAAGCCCACAAATATGGGCCCCTCTAGCCTGGTGACACCTACGGGGTGGGGGGCGCCCACAGACCCAGAGGTACCCACAAGGCACCCACTAGGCACCCACTAGGCACCTACTAGGCACCCTGGCTGAGAGCTTTGTCCCATGGGAGCTTCTCGTCCCCTCACAGGCGGGGTATTGTCGTGAGGACCCCATTACAGATGTGGCATAGAGGTCCAGAGGGGTCAGTGGCCCAGACGGGCGGCCCCGCCGGGAGATGATTCAGCTGGTGGCTGGTGATGTTTGCAGTCCTGCCTCCATGGGAAAGGTGCCCCACCCCAGTCAGCAGCCACCTGGGGCCCGATGAGGGCGCTGAGCCTCCCTATTCTGCGGGGGCAAGGGTCACCAACCCGGAGAAGAGAAGGGCCCGGCTCATGGGAACAGGAAGGTGTGCATTTGGGCCCCAGGGGCAGAGGTGGGGATGAGGTGGTTTCAAGATCCTGAGACCACCAGCCCTGGGGGCAGAGGGGAGCCAAGGGCCCACACTCGTCCCAGGAGCCCCCAGATCCACCGCCTGCTTTAGCCTCCAGGTCCAGGCCCTGCACTCGGCGAGTCCCCAGCATGTGCCAGCCCCTGACCGGAGGCCGGCTGACCACCGAGGCCTCACAGGACAGGCAGTCAGGCTCTGCGGGGTCTATCCGCCTGCCTGAGGGTACCTGGAGGGAGCCTTGTGAATGCATTTCTGGGCACATGCGCTCCCAGCGGTGTCCTCAGGGTGGCGGTGGGAGGGCTGATTGCTCCGTGGCTAGGATGTGCCCTTGGATCCCGTCTCCAGGGGCGTGCGCCTGTGAGTGCCCCCTGGCCTCTAACGTGGGACACCCTCTACCTCCCCGTATCCCCAAAGCACGCGCAGGCCCCTTCAGCCAGACTTCATCACTGTCTCTGGTGCCCAGCCTGGGTACCTATCACAGTGGGCATGGTGCTGGCACCAGGCTGGGGACACACCGGAGGTCTAGCAGAGCTGCAAGGTCTTAGAGGACGGGGCATCCTCCAACTGAGCCCAAGTGTCAAATTTCGCTGACAGGGAAACCGAGACCCAGATAGAGGGAGGATTTGCCCAGGCCTAGGTTGGGCCCTACATGAAGTTGGAGTGGGACCGGGGCCAGCATCTAGGGGTCTGATCACCAGCCCCACATCTGTGCCACTGAGTCCCCAGGGGGACAGGGCAGGTGGAGGGCAGGTGAGCCTCTCCCCAGCCCCTCCACGTCTCTGAATTTCCCACCAGGAAGGAGACAGGAATGGCAGTGGCAAGACTGGCTGGTGGGAGGCTTAGCCTGGTCCTGGTCGGGGACAGAGGGCAGGGGGCAGAGACCAAATCTCCCGCTCCTGCCCAGGCTGTCCCAGGAACACTCAGCCTTGGAGGTCAGGGCCGGAGGGCCCAGCCAGACAGCCAGTCTTACTACCACTTCCCTTGTCATTTTAGGTGCCCTCAGCCCCCACTGCTCTGGGAGACAGGCCTCTGAATGCACAGATGCTTGGGAAGTGTGCGGTGGTCCCCTGGGGGTCAAGACCCCGATCGGATGCTCTGATGCGGAAGGAGGGCCTGCACACAGGGGACCCAGGGGAATCGCTCTTGCTGCCTGTGACCTCGGCCTTCAAGTCAATAGAGGGAAGCAGGCCCAAGAAGGTTGTGCTGCAGACACACCCAGGGCGGGGCCTGACGCCAGGCCCTTCAGCCACTGGACCCTGGGCAGCCCCCGCCTATCTGGCTGTGAGTCGCTGGGCAGCTCACTCAACCTCTCTGTGCCGCAGAGCGGTAACGACAG
The DNA here is from genome assembly GCF_963455335.1 of Martes martes. NCBI lineage: Eukaryota > Metazoa > Chordata > Mammalia > Carnivora > Mustelidae > Martes > Martes martes. The sequence goes on from NC_137895.1 coordinate 3,822,501, forward strand.
CAGCGCTCACGAGGGATCTGGGGAGGGATCTGGGGAGGAGAGAGACATGGTCCGGTTCTGGGGGTTCTTGCCGCCAGGGGGTACCTGGGGGCAGGAGAGAGGGACTCATTCCTGGGGACTTGGGGCTTGTCAGGAGGTTGGGGAGACCAAGTGGCCCCGAAGAGGAGAGTGGCGTCTCGGAAGGTTTGGGTGGGGGTGTAGGAGGTTAGGGGTGCAGGGAGAGGTCACTCCCGGGCCGGCAGCCTCTAGGAGTCTGACCTTGCGCCGCGAGTGGCCCTAGGGAAAGTGGCCGGTCAGGCCATCCATTTGTCCCCTTTGCAGAAGGCCATGACGCCCCACGGGCCCGGCCGAGGGGAGCTTTGCCCCCGCGGGGCCTGGTGCAGATGGGAGGCGTCGGGCTCTCATCACCCCCATGTCCCAGGGTCTCCCTTCTCGGGTCCAGGCCGGGGGTACCGAGGTGGGAGGGAAGCGGCCATGACGCCCGGCGGCCCGGCACAGCCGGCTGCAATTAGGAAAGCGGAGAAGTTGTTTGGGGGTTAAATCAAAACGAATCTCCTTAAGGGGATGGCCGGGCCCCCTCCAGAAAGCATTTTCATGATGTAGCCCTCGGGCCCCGGAAGTGGGCTCCCTGGACTCTAGGGATGTGAGGGAAGAGGACAGGGTGGGTGACGTTACCACCGGGCCTGGCCTCGCCGGGTTGGGGGGCCTGGGTGCCTCCCGCCCCACCGTCCTAATCCCAGCTCCGTCCACCTCCCGCCGAGTCTCTGCCTGGCTCACGCTGCACCCCGACTCTGGCCCTCATATGGCCCCAACAGTCTGTCCCTCCATCCGTCCGTCCCTTCTTCCTGCCGCCCGCGCCAGGGCCTGCTGTGGGACCTGGGACGCGGAGGGGTGGGTGGCTTCCCCACTCCACCGAGGGACACCGCCCTGCTCTTGGCCTCGAGTGGCCTCCAGCATGGGGGGCGGCCAGGCTGCAGGGCCTGCAAACATGACTGTGGCTGTTTATTCAGCTGTCGGAGTTGGCGCCCGCTCCCCCACCCAGGCCTGGTCTTTCTGGAGTTAAAACGCTCAGCCCTGTCCCCACCCTGGGGAGTGACCTCACAGCAGGATTTCTCTGGAGGAGGCCTCCAGGGCCAGCCACCGAGTGGAGGGCTGTGGGCCGGCCCTCGGCCAGAGCCCTGTGGACAGTGGGAGCCCGGGGTGGGGGACACCCTCTCAGCGTGGACGTCTCCTCTCCCCCTGCTGTTCCTGTGCCGGACAAGGTCCCCGTGCTGCAGAAGCAGACCGCACTCTCCGTCTGGGTCACTGGGGAGCATGTGACAAAGGGACATGTTCGGGCAGACCTGAGGAAGGCTGCAGGGAGGGAGTTTGCAGGGGTGGTAGCCAAGGGGTGTGTGTGTCGGGGGGAGGGGAGCAAGGGTCCCAAGCCTCAGGCCTCCCGCCAGCACCTTCCACCGCTGAACCCACTGTCAGTGCATGCGGAGTCCGCGTGTGTCCGTCTCGGCCAGCCTGCAGGGCCGGCTGGAGCGGGAGGACGGTGGGTCCGACAACGTAAAGGGCCTCAGAAGGTCCGCCAAGGCCCTCAGAAGCAAAACCGCCGTTCCGAGTGCCCCTCAGCATTCAAGAGACTGTCCTTCCCCTTGCGGGGCCCAGAGAGTAGGGCCTAAAGCCAACCATCAGCAGGAGCTCGATGGCGTTTCTTCTAGAACTTTGCCAGGCCCTGTCAGGGGGCAGCATCTTGCTCCCCTCCCCTCCCAGGGTAGGAGGTGGTCTAAGGCTGGAGCAGCCCCACCCTTCTGCCGGCCCCCTTCGGCGTTCCTCTGGGGACCACCCGGTTTGGAGCAGCTGCCTGGAAGGGTCTCAGCCCACAGCAGGGAGCGGTCGGCCGGCCCACCTGCCCCCCTTCGAGGCCCCAGACTCGGTGGAGCAGAGACGAGGTGTTTCCTGCCGTGCCCTGCCAAATTCTGGACCCAGTCTGTGAGCCTAAGAATATGGGCACGGTGAGGCTCCAGCTTTGGGGGCCGTCTGTCAGCAGCCAACAGAGCAAATGGGGGCAAGCTTAAGACAGAGGTTGGCCCCCGGCGTCCGTGAGCGGTCTCTCCGGTCTCTCTCCGAATGACACTTTCTGGCCGTCATGGGCTCTGCACCTGCAAGCCTGCGAGGGTCCTGTACAAGCCTCCCTTGTACAGTTGAAGGAGTGACAGACACAGGTCCAGGCCATTGTGAGGACGAAGCCAGGTGCGGAGGTGGGCACGTGCTGAGGGCCTGGCTGATGGGGGGCGGTCAGTATGTCCCAGCAGCCTGATTTGGAGTTTCCCCCAAAGCTCAGCCCAGGTCTGGTCCGAGCTGCTGGTCAGAGTGTACACAGAATGGAAGAAAGTCCCACACTAAGTCATTGGCTTTAGGCACTACTCTCTGGGCTTAAGGCCCCAGTCCCCATGTCACCTTCCCCAGGAGGGAAGCTTTGGCATTAAAGCCTGATGCCTTCAAACTCTACCCTTGGAGTTGTCATTTGGGTAAATTGCCACTTTCTCTTTTTGCCTGGGCTGCTGGGAAGCTCTGAACTAAAGCCATGAGTACATCTCTGGCTCCACTTAGACTTCACTTCTTGCCCTTGCTTTCTGTTCCTTTTTTATCTCCTAATTACATGTCCTGTGGCATCTTTGTTGCACCCCTAAATCTCTTCTGGGCAAGGCCTGACTCCTTTCTCTAGGCTTCTCAGCCCCCACAGCCCTCTAGATGCTCCCACCCCTGAGTGATGTGGGAAAGCGCGGCGGCAGGGGCCCGAGACGCTCCTGCCCTGGGCTTGGGCTCAAATCCACGCTCCCCTCCTCTGTGGGGGGTGGGGACCCCTCCACCCACACCTGTGCCCACTCAGTGCTCAGTGCATGCGGAAGGCTTCGAGGAGGAGGGGAATGCACAGGCAGAGGTTAAGCGGTACCTCTCTTCTCCGTTTCTCTCTCTTCTCCTGTTCTGTTCCTCCGCGCGTCTCCTTCAGCCTGGGCCTGGGCTCCTGAGTTCAGCAGCACAAAAGTGCCCCCCGCGCTCCCCACCCCTCCGCTGAGCTGCCTCCTCCCATCGGACGAGGCTCTCTGGTGGCACCCCAGGCCTCTGTCCCCAGGAGCCCAGGGGACAGGGCGATGGGCGATGGACCGTGGGGACCCAGGGGGCCGTGAGAGCCTGGGGGCAGGCGAGGACCATCAGGGGAGGCTGCCTATGGGGGGCGCCTCAAAGGGGAGCTGGAAGCCGAGTACGGGCAGCCAGGAGGAGGCCAAGTTGGGGAGAGCAGGTGGGAAGGAGGCTGAAGACAGATGAGATCAAGGGGATGGAGGCCCCCTGAAGCCAAGGAGCCGAGAAGGTCCCTTGACCCTGACCCTGTGAGCTCGCCTGCCGGGCCAGAGAGGCCTGTGTTTGCAAAGACCGGGAGGTGGGGCTCCCATGTGCCTGGGGACGAGGGAGCAGGTGGGAGGCTCGGGAGGGCCGTGCCTTCAGGGAGGCAATGGGGAGCCACAGAAGGTTATGGGGGGTGTGGGTGCCAGGCCCTCAGATGCTCACACTGAACGCCCAATTCTAATCTGCTCATTTACTCAGACTCCGTGACTCCTCGGACCGAGGGACATAACCATCCTTGCCTGCCGTGGGGGATGTGCCGCTCTCCCCAACACTGGCGCCCACACCCGGCCAGGCAGCCGCGGAGAGGAGGCAGATATCTCGGGGAGGGATCACAGCGATTCCTGCCAGCTTCTGACATTAAAATAGACTTTGGAAAGCAAATGGCTGAGACATTTTGAAAGAAAAACAATAAAAGAAGCTTCTAGAAGCCAGAGCCCCAGCCAACATGTGTTCTTGTCCCAGACAGCGGCTGTGGGGGACTGATGAGCAAGTGACCCTGAGAAGGCACTGCTGCGGGCTCGATGGGGTGAGGGGCCAGACCCGAGAAGTGTCGCCGAGCCTCAGGACAGGGCAGGGCTGGCTGATGCCTGCTGGTGTCCTGGTCCTGGCCGGAGGAGCAGGTCCCCATTTCCAGACACCCTGAGGAAAACGTGCCGTCCCTGAGGCTCGTCTGGACAGACGGTGTCTGAGGCTGGACACCCCTGGCCGTGGTGCTGTCACAGTCAGGGGCAGCTGGAGAAGAAGCAGGACTCCGAGCTGACTCACTTTACCCTGTGGACCACCAGCATCGTGGGTCAGCAGAGCCCCACCTCCCAGGGCTGGACATGCCCATCTATCCTCGAGGATGCTCTAGGGACAGAGTGCTCAGGGGGAGGGTCAGGCTGGGATGTCTCAGTCCCTGCAGCCCCCAGCCCAGAGTGCACCATGGGGGCCAGTGGACGCCTACAGGGTCCCAAGTTTGACCTGTGCGCCCCCCTCCACCGATCCCCAGTGACTGGACTCCAGAGTCTCGGATGCAAATTCCCACGGGGCCAGGAACTGAGGCTCTGTGGCTACACTGGCTTAGTGGGAACCCAAAGCCTGGATTATTTTTCTTTGGGGAGGAGGAGGAGGCGGCCCGTCCTGGAGACATTTCACTTGTAAATTAGGTCTTGGCGTTTCTCTCTCCTCTGTCTTGGCCCAGGAGTGGCCGCCATCTGCAGTAGGGGCAATGGTGGTTTGGTTGCCCACCCAGTTGTTGACTGGGTGGTCCTGGGCTGGGCCGAAGGGCAGGGATGGGATCTGAGCCTGGGCACCTCTGCTAGCAGGCGGGGGCCAGACAGCCATGTCCAGCCTCCTCAACTTCAGGTTCTGGGGGGACCTGGGGGGTCACCCTCCCCCAGCCCCGATGTCCAGGCCAGGGAGCGGGGTGCTGATCACAGAGAGTGGCGCCGCTAGAGGCTTCTGGGCGGACAAGGAGCCGGTCACTGGTTCACTGTCCCCACGCCCCGCCTGCCTTGGGCAGGAGCTGCTTCCGGCCTGCCGCAGCACAGACAATGCGCCAGTGGGGGAGGGGTGGCCTCGCGCCAGGACCCCCCCCCCCCATCCCAGCCACACAGGAAGACAGCGTGTCCTGGAGTGAACCCGCAGCCAGGCGCTGTGACTTCGGGTGCCAGATTCCCAGAGATGCTGTCTCCATTCGACTCAAACTGATTCCTTTCAACTTTAAAATGATGAGGGGCCCTAGGACCCTGTCTGGGGGGTGGGTAAGTGGGGGGCTTCAGAAAATCTCACCCTCCTCTTCTGTGCCTCTTCCACAGTCAGTGCCCTTGGGTTAGGCTGAACTTCTTTCTACCGCAGGGCCTTTGCACGAGCTGTGCCCTCTGCTTGACCTGCTCTCCTCCAGGTCTCAGCTGCAGTGCTGCCCCATGGCTCGCGTTCATCTCTGCCCTTGCAGGAGTGTCCCTCCCCATCAGGCTGTTCCTGTTAAATGTGCTGATGTGTTGGGTGCCTGGGTGGCTCAGTGGGTTAAGCCTCTGCCTTTAGCTCAGGTCATGATCTCGGAGTCGGAGTCCTGGGATCAAGTCCCGCATCGGGCTCTCTGCTCAGCAGGGAACCTGCTTCCCCTCTCGCTACCTGCCTCTCTGCCTACTAGTGATCTCTCTCTCTGTGTCAAATAAATAAATAAAATCTTTTAAAAATTTTTAAAAAAATGTGCTGATACGTCATCCGCTACCTCATCGCCACACCAAACACGGGTTCTGAGCTGTGCTGGGACCTGCCTGTCTTGGTTCTTGCCGTATCCAGGGGACTGCGTAAGTTCTCCCCACTCACTCCCACCCTGCCTTCCCTGCCCGAGCCCAACCTGGCAGTCCCCTCTACGCCCTGCGCAGGGCTCAGCGATCATGACCCCCATACTGCCCCCCCCCAAGTGTGTTTGTCTCTCCACCCTGGAAATGCCCCCCCAGCCTGGGCCAAGGGAGCTGACAGACTCTCTGCAGAGTGCTCTGGGCAAGTCACCTGTGATCTTACCACAGACCAGCCCCACTCTTGGTGCAGCCCAGCAACAGGGGGGCTGGGTACTCTGGTGCCCAGACGGGGTCCAAGCTGCTGGCCGCCCCCTTTCTCTGTGACCCCAGGGCTGGCCCCTGTGACGGATGATTGCCCAGCCACCAGGCCTGTGGCCCAAGAGGCCGGCTTGCGTAGCCCGCTGGGAGCCCAGGGAGCAGATGTGTACCGAGGAGCTGCCCTCCCCACCCTGAGGTCTGAGCCCCAGCCGCAGCCCTGCCCAGCCTCCCTGGTCCCCCGCCAAGGACGCAGCTCTGTCCCAGGTCCCAGGCCCCACCTGCTGCCCGCTGTCCCTTGTCTGTGGCCCTCAACCAGGTCCCCCAGCCCGCTGTGCCCAGGGCCATGTGCATCCTGTACCCTGTGGGTTCTGCGCCCCACCCCACAGACTCAGCCAAGCAGGGCTGCCTCTGGGAAGCCCTCCAGGATCTGCCGGCTCTCTGCTCTCTCGGGCGTCCAGGACTCTTCCAGCACTGAGAAGGGGCCTGCGGCAGCTCTGACCAGCTTTCTCACCCGTTAGAGTCGGCCCCATTGTTTGTTCCTTTTTTTTCCAAGGGGAAGGCGTTCAAGTTTTTGCTTATTCTGGAATCTCCAACATCTCGAAGCATAAAGCCCGGCACACAGCAAGCCTCTGGGAGGATCTTGCTCGACATATTGCTGAGTGAGGGAGCTGCGATGGGGGCGCGGTCCGTGGTCCTCAGAGACTGAGGGAGAGAGTGTGTGTGCACATGTGTGCGTGCACACCTGTGTGTGCAGAACATGTGTGTGTGGGGGGGGTACGAGTGTGTCTCTCTCTGGTGTGTGTCTGTGTGGGGTGTGCACGTGTGTGGTGTGTGTAAGGTGTGTGCGTGTGGGATGTGTGTGTGTCTATGTGTGTAGCTTCCGGCCCTTTCTCCCTCCCCCCTCGGGTCTCTGCCACCATCAAGGAGGACCGTCTGTGTGTCCCCTGCTGCCCCGGTGTCCCCAGCCTCAGTAGACTCACACCTGCTCTGCTGGCCAACTCACCTCGCCCCTCACGCCTTCTAGAAACTTCCCCGAAGCGCTGACTTCTCCCCAGCTCCTCGGCCCTTATCGCTGCCCTAGCCACCACTGGGGACTTAGCTGGGCATCGCGGTCCCTCTCCCTCAGGACCATGAGGGAGAGCACAGGGTATTATCCGACCCCAGAAAGGCACGAAGCACAAGGAGACACTTCACATCCACTGGGAGGCTACAACAATCATGATGAAGATACAACACAGGGGACGCTGACAAGAGAGCTCGGCGAAACCGGGGCGCTCCTGCGGGGGTGTCCAGGGCGCAGGCCCCGGGAACACGGTCTGGCAGTTCCTCCAAGACTGAAACACCGGGTGCCCGGGGACCTCCACTGGTCAAGTGCGGGACTCCTGACCTCTGCTCAGGTCCTGATCTCGGGGTCCTGGGATCGAGCCCCGCCCCAGTCAGGCTCCGCGCTCCCCAGGGAGTCCCCGGAGAGTCTCTCCTCCGCCCTCCCCCGGGGCTCCCGCTCGCGAACAAGTAAGTCTTAAAAAAAAAGAAAAAAAAGTGAAACACAGTCTCTGACCCTGGGCCCCACGCGTGGGCAAACCCCAGGAGAGCAGAGAGCAGGGGCTTGGCCGCGCCCACGCCCCCACGTCCCCAGCAGCTCCAGCCACAATGGCCCGGAGTGGACACACAGCGGATGTGTCTGCCGGAGGAGGAGGGCAGGTGCGACACCTGAGCCCTGCGCGCCAGTCTTCGTCAGCCATCTCGGGTGGCCTCTGGGAGTCCCGTTCCGCGCCCTCGGCCCCATGGGGGCCCCACATTCCAACACTCCACTCCTCCTGCCCACTGGGTCCCCGTGTCCCCCGTGGGGCGGGGGCGCAGCCGGAAGCTACCTGGGTCCTCGCCATGTCCACCTCACAGCCCCCCACCCCCCAGGCAGGCACCACCACGGACAGGTGAATGCCGTGCGGGGGACACACGGCTCTCTGGACGTCTGTCCCTCCAGCCTCCGCCCTGACTCACTGCCAGAGCCCATGGCCACGTCCTTTCCCGGCTGCAGCGCGCCCTCTGGTGGGCGCACTGGGAGTTGTCGGCGACCCGGAGCAGAACCCAAGTAGGGGGGCGGGGGGACTCCAAGGTCAAGGGCTGCCTGGGGACAAAGACTTGCAGCCTCGCGTCTGGGGACAGGTCGGGAAGCACAGCGGGCGGGGTGCAAGGGGAGGCAGAGACGTCTGATTTCTCAGGTGTAAGTGCTGTGCCCCAAGGCACAGAAGGGGCTGCGAGCCCGGGAAGGAGGTGTCCCCAGGTTTGTCACCGAAGAACTCTGGGTCCGCATCTCACAGGGACCCACTTCCTTCCACTCACCTCTGTCCCCAGGACGGGCCAGCCTTTGGGGACACTGTGGCCCAGACCTTATCCTGACTGTGCCCACAGGGGAGAGGGTGACCGCGCAGAAGGAAGAGGCCCCGGGCCCAGGACGGATGGGCAGAGCTGGGACGGGGGACACTGGGATTCATCCTAAGAAACACAGAGCTGGGCTCAGACCGTTTCTGGCACGAGCCCCCCGGGATTCCCCGAGTGATCAGAACAACAGAGTCTTCTGTCACGTTAACGAGGAGGCTTGGTCCACACTGGAGGGTGGGGGCTGGTCCCCAGGAGACCCCACTTGGTGGTGGGTCGGGGGTGGGGGGTTTCCGTCTCCGTCCTCCCCACCCCCTCCCTGACCCCTGGAGCAGAGCGGCGGGAGTAGAGGTCGGATGGGTCGCCACTGAAGTCATCACTCAGGCCCAAGTAACTGAGTCAAGACCCCAGAGCACCTGCTGGGGGAGCCTCCAGGCTGGGGAGTGGGAGCAGGGGCAGGAGAGGGGTGCCCCCTCCCCACGCCCCGCCCTCTGCCTCCTTCCCTGGGGCCGCTGCTGAGCGCACCCGCGCCTGCAAGCCTGCGGTGGGCGAGGGGGACGTTTCTCGAGCTCTGTGAGCCCTGCTAGCAAATTCACGGAACCCAAGGAGGGGGTCATGGGAACCCCTGACTTGTAACCGTCGGTCAGAAGCACAGGGGACGAAGGGGACTTGTGCCTGGCTTCTGAAGGTGGGGGGCAGATTTGTGGGACTGGGCCCTTAACCCGTGGGGCCCGACGCTGTCTCCTGGTGGACGGTCACAGCCAGTCCGACTGCAGGACGTCCGGCTGGTGTCTGAGGACCGTTTGGTGAGGGAAAGAACCCTCACATCGGAACTGGGTACAGAACTTTTTAGAGGATGACTGGGTCACCTAACCCTCTCCTCCAGTCACTTCCAGGGAAACTGAGGCAGAAGTAGTTGCTCTTGTCCGGGGCCTAAACATGTGGGGGCAAATCCAGGTTGCAAACTGGACCCAATGGGTGGAGAAGAGGTTTTCTTTCTTGTTATATTCTAAAATACCATCCCCCTCTCCGCCTCCCCCTCCATCGCTTGCCAAAGAAGGCCTCTGTGCGGTCATCCCAGGCAACCCACAGTAGCCTGGCCACATGGTCATGCTTCTGTCCCTCTCCCACACACCCAGGCACCACGTTGGACTCAGGTTGCTGGGGGTAAGGCAGAGTGCGGGCGGTCACTAGCCCCAGATCTGCTCAGAGGCTTCTCTGGGAGGGACAGGGACAGTCCCTGCCCCTGGACAGCACTTCGGGATCCAGGCTGAGATGAAGGGCAAAGGGGCTGCACAGATCAAGGGGAGGGAGCGTTTTGGGCTTACCCGGGGCAACCAGGAGGGCTCCTTGGAGGAGGTGCCAAGCACCTCAGTGGGCTGATGACGGGTTTCGGGAGCTTCCTGGTGAAGTGGGGCTGGGAGAGGCAACGTGCCCAAAACAGACCATGAGGGGTCACCGTACACGGTCTGTGGGGCTGCAGGGGGTGGTGGGGGCTTGGGCCGGAGCCTCAGTGCAAGTGGGTTTGGTGAGGGTGGGGTGTGGGGCGGTGCTCCCGGGGACCACAGGGACGTGCCTGCAGGGACGCTATGGGGACAGGCAGACATTATACCTTTTATTTTATTTTATTATTTTTTAAGATTTATTTATTTAGTTATTTGACAGACAGAGATCACAAGTAGGCAGAGAGACAGGCAGAGAGAGAGGGGAAAGCAGGCTCCCCGCTGAGCAGAGAGCCCGATGCGGGGCTCGATCCCAGGACCCTGGGATCATGACCCGAGCCGAAGGCAGAGGCTTTAACCTACTGAGCCACCCAGGCGCCCCCATTATACCTTTTATAGATTAAAGCTTCTGAACGAAACCTCTTGGAAGCTTCTTGGAGCTTCTGAAAGGAAGTCACTCACCAACACTGGCGGGAAGCCAAGGCCCACGTGGCCTCCCTCCTCAGCTGATGGACCTTATTCTTGTTCCCCTCCGTGTCTTTGTTCATGCTGGTCCCTCAGCCCAGAAGACCGTTCCCTGGGCGGTCCGCCTGGCTCATCGTTCAGGGCTCAGCAACGGCCACCCTCCTCCCGGAAGCCTTCCCTGAACACCCCTGTCTGGTGCAGGCCTCCTTGGGGTTCCCACAGCCCTAGGCTCGTGTCAGTTTCTGTGGCTCTCCCAGGGACCCCGGGGCTCTGGGCCCCTGTCAGATGCAGCCGGGGTTCTCCCCTCTTCCTCCTGCTGTCACTGGGGCTAGTGAATGAGCCTCTGTCCCAAATGATTGACAATGCTATGCAACCCCGGGGGTCCTCCGCACTTGCCCATCCTGGACCACAGGTCCCGGGGGGAATAGTGAATATCCCGGGGCCTCAGGAAGTCCGCACCTTTATTTCTGGGCTCATAAGAGGACTTCCCTGGCCACAGAAAGAAACATCTGTCCCGTGGACCCTGTCAGGCAACCTGCCCCCGGGATGTATTTGCTTTACATACGTATGTCTGTGCTCCTGCTGCCGTCCTCCGGGGAAGGCCTGGAGACCCGACATCATTCCGTTCCAGGCCCATCCAGCGCCCCCTGCAGGCTCTCCTTCCAGCCACACTGGCTTGTAAGGCCTGGGTCAGGGTCCGTGTCCCCCGCCCCCCCCCCCCCCCCGGGGCTCCAAGGGAGGACCACGTTCAGATCTAACCCGCCAGGAATGCAGTGAACCATGTGTGTTCCAGGCACGTTTCTGCACCGGGCTGATTCCCGCCCCTGACATCCTCCCCTGGCTGTCTCCGGGCTCTGAGGAGAAGGCCCCACAAGCCCCAGCCTTTACAAAGGGAAGCAGGCGTGAGATTGAACTTGGCCTCCTGCGGCCAGGCATCTCTGTGCTCTGTGTCGGAGCCACCGCTCACCTGGCGGGGAGGGCAGAGGCACCACGAGGACAAAGGTGGGACGGAGGGAAATGCAACGGGGCGTCCGCATGGCCGGGGGAGCGGGACAGGAAACAGGGCACGCTGGCTGGACCCACTTTCCCAGAGGTAGGGCTCCCCTTCTGGGAAACAAGATTTGATGGGCCAGGGCAGGTCCGGCACCCCACCCTTCATTCATTCATTCATTCATTCACCAGTATGGGAATGCTGCCCAGATTTGGGGGGGGGGTCATGGGACATTAGGGCTGGCCAAGGCCTCAGCTTCGGTGACAACCTCCCATTTCACAGCTGACCAAACTGAGCCCCAGAACTTGAGCTGCAGAGGCATTTCTTGGGCCAAGCCTGGATGCTGACAGCTTGGAAGCTGCCGTCGGGTGGTCTGTGTGTCTCAGGCTGAGAGGAGGAGCCCCTGTGGAGGGGGGCATGCTGAGGGGCGGGGTCAAGACCCCCACCGCCCGGAGCCCCTGCACTGGGCGATGTCTGCAGGCAAGGAAATCCACGTGAAGGCCGGGGACCCCAGTCCGTGGGTAGGATGCTGGTCGGCTTGCGACAGCTAAAGGAGGGGTTATGGTGCAGGAAGCCCAGGGGGCCCCCTTGGATGCTGGGGCCAGTACACTGGGATATGAGTCCTGACTTGGTCACCGGGTGACCTTGGCAGCTTTGTCTCTCCTTGGGCAGCTGCTCGCTTCCCACCCTTAGAGCACAGGCTCCGACCAGATATTGACTGAGAGTCATGGTGGGCACGGAGGCCGCATCCCAGATGTCCTCGCAGTCAGTGGTCAGCTCTGGGGCCATGGCTCTTGGGGCCTGAGACAAGGAACGAACACCCCATTCATTCTGGGAGATCAACACGGCAAATGGGATTATGGCTACAGTTGCAACAACGTTTCAGTTAGTCCAGCTTCTTAAGGGCGAGTCCCCGGCTCAGTTTCCCAGTCCCCCAAACGGTGGGCCAGGCACTCCCCGCGTGGCTGCGGAAGCTGGTGACTCAGTCCTGGCTTCTAAAGACTACACCTGGTTTCGGAGGCACGGAGGGTGTGAGAAGTTAGATGGAGCAGCTCACGGGCGAGGAGCAGAGAACAGAAGTCCCTGCGTTGGGCAACGAGCCTCTCTCCCGCACCTCCCCAGCCCTGCCTGCCTCAATGGCTTTGACTGGATCAGCCCAGCGTGGGTCCCACTCACCTCTCTTCTTGAGAACAGGAATGGCTGGGAGCGGGGGTGGGGTGGGGCGTCCGCCTGTTCCTGCATCCTTCAGCACAGAATTCCCGGGCCTGGCTGCAGGCTAGGCTGAATAATCCATTTTATTAATAATAATAATAATCCAGGAAGGAGGTCTGAATAATCCGTTGCCCACAGGCTGGGTGGATCCAGGCAGGGGACATCTGAGTAGATCACTGGGTGGGGAGAGGTTGGTGACCATCTCCCCATCTGCCTTCATAACAGAGCTCCAATTTTAGCTGGGTGTAATACTGCTCAGATAAAAGACTACATTTCCCAGCCTGCCTTGCACCTAGAGCTGACCATGTGACCAAGTCCTGGCCAGTGAGAAGTAAGTGGGTGTGTCCAGGGACTCGGGGAGGCATGTCCTTCTTTGGTCCTTCTTCCATCTTGCGGCCTGGAAAGTAGCTGTGATGGCGGAGCTCTAGCAGCCATCTCACGCTCAGAGGTGAAGGGACACATGCTTGAGAAGGCAGAGGGAGGAGCTAGCAGGAGCCTGGGTCCCAGGTGACATGTACCACCCTTATCTTACTCCTACTTTTCCTACTTCTCGACTTCTTTTATGGGAAAGAAAAGTACACCCGTGTCTTGCTTAAGCAGTGCTGTTAGGGGCTGAGTGGATCACGTGGTACCAGCCGGATGACTGGGCAGGTCAGTGCAGGACCTGACCCTGGGGAGGTCTCTGAACTAAGGAGCTGGGGCCACACCCTCCAGACCCGAAGCTGTGAAAGGCCTAGAGGGGCCTAGAGGCCTAGAGGGGCCCGTAGAAACACAATACGTGGCATGTTGGGGGGTGGGTATGTCAGGCACTGGGTGTGGAACCTGCATCCTCCACTCAGAAAAGTCCAAGCCTTGTATCTGCCCAATCTGCCCCCACCTCCCCCAGCGGACACGGGCAATGACTGGAGACACAACTAGGGGGAAGGGTGCTACCTGGGTCTAGCAGGCGGGGGCTTCAGGACACAGAAGAGACCCCACCGCAGAGAGTGATCCAGACCCGAACGTCCGTGGTGCCGTGGCTGAACACCCCCAGCTTCCTCGGGCGGCCGGGTGCATCGTGTTTGGCCTTCGCCTGGGACACCGTCCAAGGTGCCGGCCTGGCTTTCGGCGTCTTTCATGGCCCGACCCATCCTAACAGCTCGAGACGTCCGTGACCAGAGCTGGAAAGGAATTCCAGACCGGGAACAGCAGGGGAACGGCCCAGAGGTCGGGCCACAGACTGCTGCCCCAGCTTCCAGGCTGAATGGCTCTGGAGGGTGCGTAGCAAGAGCCCAGAACACCCAGGGCACAGACGGCTGGCCTTGGCGGCGGGGGGGTGGTGGCGGTGGTGAGGGAGAGCGGGGGAAGTCCGAGTGCTTCCCGTCATGGGAGTGAGTCTCTGGTCCAAGGTTTCCAAGTTTCTGTTTGTGGTCTGCTTGTTTTTCTCACATCAGGAAAGGGCCTCGAATTTTCCTCAGTGTCCCGTAGGCATCTTGGGAGAGACTCCTGTGGCCTTTCCTCTTTGGCCTACTGATGGACCGTGCGACAGCAAGTTTCTAGGGCTGCACCGCCCTCCAGGCCCCGGGCCCCGCCCAGTCCCCCCTGTGGCTCAGCTCCCTCCTCAGGGCCGTGCTGAGGTTGAACGAATGAATGGATCCTGTCCCATACGTTTGTGTTAAATGGAGCATTTGTGATGTGTGGTGGACTCTGGTTCTCCTCTTGGCCGGTACTCACTCGCCTCCTTCCGTCTTCCTCGAGGGGCCACTGCTTCCCCTTTCTGAGTCTGTGCCTTCTGGATGAGAATGACCCCAGCCTGGGTTCCAAAACCCCATGGGACCCAGGCCCATGCTTCCCGCTGCGACCGCAGTGCCCGTGACCCGGCCGGACTACACACAAGCGGTGACAGGCCATCTTGTGGGGCTGCTGGAAGGCGGGAAAGGGAGCTCTTCCCCCCCCCCCCCACCCCCGTTGTGAGTGCCAAGACAGAGGCCTGAGCTGGCAGGGGCCACTGCGCAGGGTGGAGAGGGACTGCCTGAGGCTGAGGCTAACTTCTAGGTGAGCAGAACCAAGGGCAGGAGAAACAGAAATCACTGGTCATTTCATCTGAGCCCTGGATGCAGCTGTACCTGAAGCTCCCCTTGCCTTGGAAGCTCCAGTTACAAGAATCACTGGTTCTCCTTTTCTGTTCCTTACAGTGTGGCTTCTGTTATCCGTGATGGCAAAAGTCTGACTAATACAGGGGTCAGCGAGCACTGGCCTGGGGTCAAATGCCCAAGCTAAGAGTGGATTTAACGCTGTTACAGAGCTGTAAAGAAAGTGAACGTGTTGGAGAAGACTGCATGCCCACAAAGCCGGAACGCTTTGCTGTCTGGTCCTTTACGGAAGAAGTCTGCCGCATCCTGGATTAATACAGTTCTTATTAAAATAAATTTTTTAAAAGATTTTATTTATTTATTTGACAGAGTTCACAAGTAGGCAGAAACGCAGGCAGAGAGAGAAATGGGGAAGCAGGCTCCCTGTTGAGCAGAGAGCCTGATGCGGGGCTCGATCCCAGGACCCTGAGATCATGACCTGAGCCGAAGGCAGAGACTTAACCCCCTGAGCCACCCAGGCGCCCCTCTTATCAAAATTCTTACTCTCAGGACTTGGGTCACCCATTTTCATCTTTCCTTTCGGGGTGGGAGCAAATAGTTAGAGCCCGAGGAGGGCTTTAATTGCCCTCCGCAAACGTGGCGTGTGGTGCCCTCAGGGTGATTTCCACTCAAGCCGGCTCCCACTCAAATACCAATATGGGCACTTGTCTTTCTTTCCATACTCGCTGCCCATCACTGCTCCCACCCTCTGTCCTGCGGGGCTTCTGAGTGTCCTGGGTCACTGAAAAGAGGGAGGGGAAGTTGTTTGCACAGGGACATCTGGGAGGGAGTGGAAATACTGGGTCCCAGACAGACAGACGTCTTTCTGATGGACAGTTCATGGACCATGTGCCAGCAGGTGCTGGGGACTGGTGGAAGGTTCCGGATCCGAAACGATGAGAACAGGGGTACTGTGGTGGGGTGACCAATGCGGCCCGGCTTTCCGGGACTGTATGGTTTTAGAACTGGAAGTCTCTCGTCCTGGGGACCCCCTCTGTCCTGGGACGGTCGGTCATTCATCTGAACAGTAACTCCTTCTCCGGGGCAAGCGTGCGGCATTCTCTTGAAGCGTATCCAAGCAACTCTTCAAAGGCCGGTCCTCGCCGTCCCCAAGTGTCCTCCCAGTGCTGGCCCCTAGTCCTTGCCCCCCTTCTGCCTTCCTGTCCCCAAATCCCCAGAGTCCCATGTCCTTTTGTCTCCGGCTCCCCGAGCCCAAGTGGCCTTCGTCCAGTAGGTGGCGCCAGTTCTCACTCCATCGCGCAGTTAATGCTATAAACTCCTCCCTTGCTTTTCTTAGACCCTCACTTTGACTTGCAAAAGCCGGGGTGGGATGTCTCAGAACTAAATAGGGACAGTTTGCCCTCCTTTCCCTCCGGCTGTAGCAATCCGACTTCCTTTTGGGGGCAGGTGCAGGCCTCTGATGACTGAAGGTAGATCACCATCCTTGACTACGGGGCTTTGCCTGGACTTTTATTTTCTGGCTTGCAGTAGCTGTGTTAGCGGGCGGTGGGAGCAGCTCGTCCGAAGCCACTCTAAGCTGGAAGTCTGAACCGGGGCTCTAGGCCGTGTCTCCTGCCCCCGAGGCCGAGTTGTTGGTTCCCTGCGTTCAAGTGGCAGGTCGGGGAGAGTCCGCCCGTACGTCTTGCCCGCACGTCCAGGCAGGCGAGGTCCGCATTAGTCAGGGTAAGTCAGGCTAGCCGCTGTAACAGCTTCCCCGCCACGGGGCATGACACAGTAAAGGTCCCTCTCTCTCTCGAATCACAGTTCAGCCCGGGTTGGTGGGGTTCTCTCTGTGCCTCGGTCTGTCCGGCCGCCGGAAGTTTAGGCGGTGCCGCCCGTCCGATTGTTGAGACAGGTGGAGGATACCCAATCACCAAGGTAACAATGGGTGATGCCTGCCTCTGCAGGGGCCCACCTGACCCCTACCACTTTTGAGCTGAGCAGCAAGTTTGTTCCAAGGTGGCCCTGAGCCCGCCGGCAGACGCCTCACATCCCAGATCTGGAACTTCCGCGGAGGTCAGAAGTCACAGGGTGGCCTGCACGTTCTGTTGGTGGTGACAGACACTGGCTCCAGGCGCTCACTACTTCTAGTTCTCGGGGCCCCTGGGCACCCCTGCAGTCTTGTGAAGCTCCGGGACTTGTCCTGGGGAGGGCGTCCTCATTTTCCACCACCACCCTCCAGGAAAGGGGGAAGCTCGGTCCACCCTTCTCCAGGGGAGCCCTCGGCGGCACACTGGGGCGGTCGGGAAGAGCCCCGGGAAGGCTCTCTCAGGCTCCTGCTGGAGCTCATCTGTCTCCCACCGCCTCTTCTCCCAGATGGGCTCTGGTTCCCACTCACCAGAAGGTGTTCTGCCCTCCCACCAAGGGGGGCTCCTCCCTATAACCGCCCCCACCCCTGACAGGGGCTCTTGAAAACCTCGTGCACAGAGAGGATCTGGGATGTAGGCTCAGAATTTTCAACTCTTTCTGTATTTGTCCAATAGGAGCGTTCCCCAAATGTGCTGATCTCCAGAGTCACCTGAGTGTTTACTAAACATGCAGATTCCCAGGCCCCTTCCCCAGGACCATCCTGCAGAAGTAGGTCTGGAGCCATCCTAGGGGTTGGCTGCTCAGGCTGGGGATGCTCCATTCAGGGCCCACTTGGGTGGGTCTCTCTTCCTTGTGAATCTTCAATAGCTCCCCAGTGCCCTTGCAATTGAGTCCATGCTCCTCGGCATGGCATTCGTGCTTCTCTGTCTGAGCCCCTGTCTCCTTCTGGTTTCATCTTTTTTTGGAAGATTTTATTTATTTATTTGACAGACAGAGATCGCAAGTAGGCAGAGAGGCGGAGAGAGGAGGAAGCAGACTCCCCGCTGAGCAGAGAGCCTGACATGGGGCTCGATCCCAGGACCTTGAGACCATGACCCAAGCCAAAGGCAGAGGCTTTAACCCACTGAGCCACTGGTTTCATCTTTTACTTTGTTCCAGGACTTCCCAGCACCCAGCAGCCCTCGCTCATACGGTTCGATCATTTGGATTTCCGCTTCCCTATCTCTGCATGTCTAAATTGTACCGTATTGGTTTCACACTGCTGTGTGGTCGATCGCCACAAGTGTAGCAGCTTAAAACCACATGCATTTGTTACCCCATGGATCTGTGCTCAGAAGTCCGGCGAGGTGTGGCTGATTCTCTGCTCCGGGTTTCACAACGTGGAAACCCACATGTGGACAGGGCAGGGGCTCAGCTGGTGGCTTAGGGGCAGAATTCAGGTCCTGTGACTGTAGACCTGATGTCCCCAGTCCATTGCAGCTGTGAGCCAGGGGCTGTTCTGAGCTTCTAGAAGCCATCTGCATTCCTTGCCATGAGGCCGCGAGAATATTCTCTGCTTTTAAGGCCAGGTAGGATTAGGTCAGGTGTGCTGGGATGATCCTTTTTGATGAACTCAAAGTCAACTGATTAGTAACCTTATCACACCTTTGCCATGTACAGGAATGGGTGTGATATGTTGTCATATTCCTGGTCCCAGGGATTAGGGCGGGACATTTTTGGGGGCCATTAGAAAGTCCGCTACCACATATCTGTTCCTTTCCAGGCCCTTCTCATGTACCTCACTACCCCAGGGGTTTGCCCAGTGCCGCTGGTACCTTCCTCCGGGCCTGCTGTCCTCGGGCCTTGTCCCACCCTGTGCTCCCTCACTGAACTGGGGATTCCCCGCATCAGGATGGGGGCGGTGTGCCCCGTATCTCCCCTCCATGGGGCACAGGCCCCGTCTCCCTGGTGGTTGAAACGTGCAGTGGAAGGAGGCCAGTGTCTGGGCCTGATGGGCCTGGGTTCGAGTCCCAGCTTCACCAACCGTGTGACCTTGGCCAAGCACGTCCTTCTCTACCTTGGTTCCTCATTTTGTGCAATAAGTGTGATAGCTCCGTTGCACAAGGCTGTGTGAGGTCCCACAGCTGGGGACCCACTCCTTGTCTAGACAGTGTGTGCCCAACACACACTCAGTGTAACCCGAGTTGTGGGGGCTCAGGAAACACTGGTCAGTGAAGCCAGTGACAAGACACAAGAGCAAGGCAAGAGAAAGGCGGCAAGAACGGGTGTGGCCGATGCCGGAGATGGTGCCCGAGCTCCGTCTCAAGGTTGAAAGGACTCGATGTCCGGTCCCTGCTCTCCGTGGCTTGTAACATTATGGGTCGTGGATGCCGGCTGCCTCCTGGAAAATCATCTTCCTTTGACAACTGCTTATTGAGCACTTGACTGAGCGAGAACCAAAGCAGATGTGAAGACGGCCCCCATGGAGCTTATAGGCTAGTGATAGACAGGGAGCAAGTAATGGCATATTGTCTTCAGTGTCACAAAGGGAACAGCAGATTGTTAGGATAGAGAATACCAGTGAATATGTTTGGGAAGAGGAATGTGTGGGCCCCTCCAATTTGTGATATTTACGCTGGGGTCACACAGAACCTGGGGAAGAGCGCTGCGCTAGAAGGGACGGTCGGTGCAAAGGCCCTGGGGCAGAAACTAGTTTGGTGTTTTGGTGTGTACGCGAGGGTGTGCACCCGTCCACACACACAAACACACATGGGAAGGGGATTCGTAGAGCTCTCCCCACCCCAGATTCCCCCAACCTTGAAGCTATTCAGAGACTCCCCTGGAGACACGGAGGAGGAATCACAGACCGTTGAGGAAGCGACTCAGGGGTCTTGAACCCAGCGCCGCCATACCTGCCCTCCTTACGTTTGCCCCGCGCCGCCTGCCAGACGCGGCCAGCAGGGGGCAGCACGACGCTGCGACGCGGTCCCTCTGCATCTGGAGAGGCTCTGCTCTGCGTCCGGTCCTCCCGGGGAAACCGAGGCACAGAGGGACAGGTCGAGACCGAGCGAACCCAGGGGTCCCGCCCGCTCGCCCGCCGCAACTCTCTCTTCTCCCCACCCTACCGCACCCTGCCCGGCTGCTTCCGGAGCCAACTCGACCCGAGGCCCGGATCGGACTGGGGTGGGCGGCGGGGGGTGCGGTGCGGTCGCTAGACCTGGGCAGGGAAGCCCCGCGGCGCCCCACGCTCCTGAGGATTCGCCGCGTGGACCGACGCTGGCACCGGGGCTGTGGGGCCGCGGGGTGGTCCGCGGACTGTAATAGGGTCGGGGACACCGCTCGCCTCGCAGCCCGGCGTCCGGCCTGGCCCGGCGGCCCGCGACGCCCGGGCCGCGCAGTGCGGGCTCGGAGGCACCATGCGAGCGTCCGCGGTGTCGCCGCCGGGTGGCAGCATCCGCCCGCGCGCCCCGCTCCTCCCGCCGCTCCCCACCCCCAGCGGGCCCCGCGCCGCCGCCGGGCGGGTAGGGCTCCTCGCCCCCGCTCCGGTTCCAGCGCTCAGTGTCCCATTCTCACTGAACGGGATGTCCGGGGCGCAAGGAGCACTCTGAGCGAGGTTGACACGGTCCCTCCACGTCTCTCTGTGCCTCAGTTTCCCTGCCTGTGATCACTCACCAACGTTTCCACCTGGGAACCCTCCCCATCCGCCCGGCCTCCAATCGAGGGGCCGAGGAATGGCCTGCGCGAAGGTTTAGGGACTTGAGAAGGATTAAGAGGGAGTGGGGCAGGGAGTTGAGCAGGACGGCAGGGGGCAGGTAAGTAGGTTCTGAGTTAGGCTTCCCCCGACTGGGGCTTGGTGAGGTGGGATTTAGGGTGCCTGGAAACAACTGCCCCTGCCCTGCGCCCACCACAGCGAGTCGCCCTCTCACTGTCCCCCGGGAATGAAGCGCTTCCCAGTTCCATCCACTGCCCCAAGACTGGCATGCTTGACGGAGTCCAGGGCTGAGAACTCGCGGAACAGCAGAGGAACCTGGCCAGGACAGCCGTTAGGTGGCTGGTCCCCAGCTCGCCCCTCAGGACAGACAGAGCTCTGTTGGGACAGGGTCTGCCGCCGGCCACCCACTTGCCCAGGGCTGTGCCGAACAAGACCGCTGGGGGTGTGCAAGGCGCCGGCAGCCAGGTAGACCTCGAGCTCTCGGCTCTGAATGTGGACACTGAGCCGGACACTGCAGAGGAAACTGAGCAGAGGCAGTGGGAGAGGCGAAGCAGGGAACCCCTGGGGGTGGGGAGCCTCTCCCAAAGCCAAGGGGGTCCCTCAACAACCTCCTATCCACCCCCGTCATGGTGCTTAGTCCAATGGCTTCTGCAGGACGACTGGCGAGCCATCCGCCTGCATCCGTCTAGGCCTGTCTGTCCCTTCCCTGTCCCCTCTGGGGTAGTCTCTCCGGCAGCAGTGCTGACAGGTGGGGGTGACCCTGGGTGCTGGGGGAGGCTCCATGGAGGTCTGCAAGGGAGCTAGCGATACTTGGGCTAAGGGTGTGGCCCAGGACCCCAAGTGTATAATTGCTGGGGGGAGGGGAAGCGCTCCCAGAACGCCCCACTAGAGACTGGAAGACGAGTGGGCACCGCGATCTGTACCAGACGTTCCCCCGCGCCCCACCCCCACGCCCTTGCCAGTGTAGAGGCCAGGCCCACCGCAGGTGTCTCTTCCGAGATGTACCCTCCCCTGCGGCCCCCCCCCAACTCCGCACACCCAATTCCCCTCCTCCTGACCAGTCCCAGGAGGCCGATCGGAAGGGAGCGGGCCTGGGGAGGGGTGTGTGTGTGTGGGGGGGGGTGGATGTGTTTGTGTGTCACGGGGGAGGGAGGAGAAAAGGGAGGGGAGAGCCCGGGAGCGAGGGAGAGAGAGCGCGCGGCGAGCGAGGAGGGCGGGCGGGAGGCGGATCCTCCTACCTGGGGCGCTCGTTCTCTCGCAGCTCGCTTGCCGGGGCCGCGAGTCACCTGGGGAGGCGGACAAGTGCGGACACATTGGCCGCGGCGGCGCTCGGCGAGGCGCGCACGGCCCCAGGCGGCTGCGCCCAGTGCAGGCAGCGCCCGCCCGCCCGCAGAGCTCGGGCCCGGCCCCCGCCGGCGCTCGTCGTGCCCTGCGATCTCTCAGCCCCGCTCCGAGGTCGCGGTTCCCGGCCCAGGTCACTACCCGGGCGCACGCGGCGGCGGCGGCAGCGGCGCCCCGGGCTCACCATGGTGGCAGCGCGCGCCGAGTGCTCGCGCGTCGCCGGCCGCCCGAGCCGCAGCGCTGGCTGAGAGCGGTTCACCGAAGCCCCCTGCCCTTGCCAGTTCCCCGCCCCGCCCGCGCGTCCCTTCCGGCCGCCGCTGTCTATGGCGCAGCCCCCCTCCCTGGATCATGCACAGAAACTTTCGCAAGTGGATTTTCTACGTGTTTCTCTGCTTTGGCGTCCTCTACGTGAAGCTCGGGTGAGTATCCCCGCGGGCAGGGGCCGTAGCCCCGGGTAGGGGCAGCCAGGAGGAACCGGTTCCAGAGGGTCCCGGCGGAGACCTAGGGCCTGAGGAAGTACAGGAGGCTCTTGGGGATCCGGGGCTGGCCTGCGTGTCGGACCCTCGCCCCGGCCCAGCAGAGACGCTCCCAAACCCCACGAACGGCAGGTACTCCCCAAGTGCGCCGAGTCCGGGCCGGTGGAAGGGGAGCGGGGCGCGCCGGCGGCGGCCAGGCTCGCGGGTAGCGGCGAGCGTGCCCGGCGCGTACTTTCACCTGTTTGGGCTCCAGGCCCTGGGGGTGGGACGCGCCTTCCCTCCCCCGGGCTGCGCTGGGCGCCGAGCCCGGGCCAAGCGCTCGCCGTCTGGAGGGCGCGCCGGGGCCTGGAGCCGGGGGCGTCGGGCGGCCGGGGAGGCCTGGGCGGGCGGGGGGGACGAGCACCCGGGCCACGAGCCCGCCGGGCCGGGGCACCTGCCTGGGCCCTTCGACCCTATCCATCACCCAGACGTGTTGAAATTGCCTTGACAACTCGTCCGGCTGGCTCGGGATGGGCCGCGCGGCGGGCCCGGCGCCTCGGGCTCGGTCCGGGGCCCGAGCCCCCGCCCGCCTTGGGCCCTCGGCCCGGCCCCCTCTCGCGGCGCTCCCCCTCGCGCGGCCCGGCGGGCGGGCGGGCGCCCGGCGGGCCGCGCTCACTGCTCGCTGCAGTAGCTGCTCTGAGTCGTATTTCCACATTCCTGAACCCAGCCGAGTCCTTACCTGTTGGGCTGCGATCTCCTTTAGACAGAAGCTGTCTCAGCCCTGCTCGAAGTGGGGGTGGGGGGGCGATGTGACCGTAAAGGGGGGTGCGGTGCACGTCGCTGGGGGGGTCGCCCAGGGCCAGGCCCAGCCGCACCGAGAGCCCCTACTGTGCGCCACTGGCGGCCTCTGGCCGGAGCACAGGCGGTGAACAGGCCGTGGGGAGGTGGAGCTGCGGTGTCCCAGGCTGAGAGGTTAGAAGCACCACCTGAGAATCATCATCTCTGTCTATCGCCCGTCCCTCGGTCACCCCCTCCGCCATTTTACTGATGGGGAAACTGAGGCCCAGCGGGCAGGGACTGAGGCCTGGGACTGCAGAGGCAGGGCGGGAAGACCCTGCCCTAGCCTCAGTTCTGCAGGCCTGGGCTGGTGAGCCTAGGGCTGCTGGTGGCTCCGTTTACTGTGGGTCTGTGCAGGCTCTGTTCTTGGGTGTTTGATATGGAGGTGAGGGAGATGCACTGCGTCCACCAGAGGCTGGGGGTTGGGAGGGAGGCACTGTGTCCCATCCCCAACAGCCCTACAGTGTCTCTCCCTAGAGCCCCCAAAGTCATGGGCATATTGAGGCTCTCCCTGGTTCTCAGCACTAAGGCCTTGTCCGCTCCTGGCCGTCCTAGAGTTAGGTCCCCGTTTTAAGGATCAGGAAACTGAGCAAGGGAGGCCAAGTCACTTGTCCCCAAGAGTAAGAGGCAGAGCTGGCACTGGCTCTGGCCTCCACTGCTGACCCCTCCTCCTAGCACCGGCACCCATTTGTCCACAGGAGTCATCCAAAAGAACAGCCCTCCACCCTCCAGCTTGTGGGAAGCGCTCTAGGACATTTCCCTCCCCACCCCAGGCAGCAAAAGGAGCTCAAGGAGCCCGTCCTGGGCTCCCAGGGCTGGTTGCAGAGCTCAGAGGCCTATGTGATGGACCTACTGACCTTCAGACACAAAGCAGCTTCCCTCTCCGGTCTGTAAATGGGACTGCGGCTCTGGCCATCCTGAACACGGTGGTGGCCTCCGTCTGAGTAGAGAGAGACAAGCGAGGGAGACCCAGCCTGCGTGCAGGCCTCTCTGGGAGCCGGCAAGAGAGCCAGATGCTGCCTTCTGCCTCCACTCAGGGACCCCAGGGTGGCAGCTCCTTCCCCTGCTGTGCCCCCTAAAACACATGCTCCTGGGGGCAGCGGAGAAAATGTAGGCTCCAAACACCACATCCGGGAAAGCTAGGGATCCACTGGGATCCACTGAGGGGAGCGGACTCCACCTGGGTCACTACACAGCCCCTGGCAGCCCACCTTGCTGGGTGTGTGTGGGGGTGTTGCTTGCTGTCTTTGCAAGCCATCTTGGTTGCACAAGGCTGGAGGGGGCAGTTGGGCCCAGATGTGACCCGAGGGGTTAATGACTTGGGAGTGAAGTGCCTTCAGGATAAGGTTTGGGCTTCATTCCTCCCCCTCACTCCTCATTGGTGGCTTTGGATGGGCGCTTTAATCTCCCAGTCTGCCTCCCTCATCCGAAAAGTGGGGTCACAGTAGCACGTCCTTCTCGGGGTACTGCAAAGGAATGTCCGTCCTGGGTGCCTGTGCCTTGGGGGGAGAGGTGGGGCCCCAGTAAACACCTGTGCACACCAGCCCAGCTGCCCTCTCTGTTAATGACCTCGGTATCACCACCCTGGGGACTCCTCCGGGTGGTGGATTTTAGGGCCACAGCAGTTCCAAGCCAATGTCAGAGATCGTGTGCACAGGGGGATACTCCGTGATCATGCCCTCCCCCCACCCAACCCACACCCGTGTGTGTATGTCTGTGAAGGCACACCGGGAACCTCCCCTGCTTGTGCACAAGTAGCCAGCACACAGATGTGGAGCCCCTGGGGGAAGCTTCCAGACCAGCAGGGAGGGAGAACTGGGGCCTCACCACACCTTTGGGGATCAGGGCCCCAAGAGGAGGTTTGCCTCGGGTTTTGAGCAATTTCAAAACAAATGGCTTTGGGGAGTCCCGGTTCCTCACTTTTGGACTGAACAGCCTCCAGCCCTCGGGGAGGCCAAGCCAGGGCAGGGACAAGCCCTTGGAATCCAGGCACTCTCTGCCCACTGGAAGTGGAGCAGGGGGATCAGCCCTGCTCTATTCCCGCCCTGGGAGAGGCAGAGGGGTCCGGCAGGATGAAGGTGAAGGGGGCAGCCCCCTGCTTCTGGATGCTGGGCGTGAATCTCCAGGCCAGGTCTAGAAGGTGGGAAATGCCCCACCCCTGGACCACTGGCGTATCCGCAGAGACCTCTCGTCATCATCCCTGCCTCCTGCTTCGCCCCCGTGGACAGGGTCCGCACTGTCTCGGGAAGATCATCCATATATAGTTAGGCTTGGCACACAGCAGGAGGTGGGACTCAAAACCTCAATATAAGAAGTGGGTTTCTGGCTCATAAAAAAATCACGGGAAGGAGGATTGTTTAGGAAGTGGGTCCTTGTGAATCTGCTCCTCCCTACGCCTACCCCAACCAACCGGACAAAGGAGAGCAAAAGCAGCGAGAGGGGGAAGCCAAATTTGGGGGTCTCCGTGAACCAATTAGGGATGCCCTTTCACTGCTTCTCCGAAGAGGCCCTGAGGCACAACCCTACAGAGACACCAGTGCGCATGTGCACAGGTGAGCCCTGCCCGGCCCGGCCCGGTTGGCTGGGGTGAGCGTGTGCGACTCGCAGCCCGCCTAACCAAACCCAGGGGCGCACGCGGCCGAAGGTGCAGCACCCACAGTGCGTCTGTGCGCACACACCTGCGCCCTCACAGACGCGCCCACGCTCCCGCGGGCACACGCAGGCACATGCAGGCACATGCATGCGAACGCGAGAACAGAACGCCGAGCACAGCCCCCCCAAGAGGAGCGCACGCCCCCGCGCAGTTACGCCGAGGTGCCTCCCCCCCAGGTGCACCTTCCAGAGCAGGCCGGAGCTGTGTAGTTCGCTGAAGCTGGGCGGGGAGGTGGGGGGATACGGGCCAAGGCAGCTCGGGCAAGCCCTGGGGGCGGCTCCTGTCGCACGCTCTGGTCAGCCTCCCCTTTAAAAAACCCGCCCGCAGAGGAGGCGGATGTAGGGGCGGCCCGTCCAATGGCAGCTGCGCGCCTCGAGAGACTTGGAGACTTGAGCCAGAGCGAGCGACAGAGCCGGTTCCGACCGATCGACGGACGGAGGGCTAGACAGCCGCCGAGGCGCACCCGCTGCCCGTCCCCTTGCTCCGCGCTCCAGCCCCAGCGCCCGCCGCGGCCCCAGCCCCAGCCCCAGCGCGATGCTCGGCCGTGGCGGCGGGGCACGGACGAATCCTGCGCTGGGGCCCGCGCGCCGGGGTCCCTAGCGCCTGGCGTCGCCGCCCCACCTCGGGGAGGGCCGCGGAGACCCCGGCCTCAGCTGGCCCCGGCGCCCTGCCCGCCGGGCCCGCCAAGCCCTTCCAGGAGCGCCGGCCCACCATGCTCCTGCTGTCGCCGCGCGGCGCGCTCCTCTCCGTGTACTGCCCGCAGATCTTTCTCATCCTGTCCAGCGGCAGCTACCTGTGAGTGCCGCGGGCCGCGCGCGGGGCGGGCGCGGGGTGGAGGAGGCCCTCTCCTCGGCCTCCGGCGCAGGGGCCGGGCGGGTAGGCAACTCGGCGGTGGATCCCTGGGCGGGGCACCGGGTGCCCGACGCGCTCGGTAGGCTGGGACTTCGGGTCTCTTCGTCTGCCTAAAGCGCCGAGGGGGAGGACTTGGGGGCGGCTGCAGCAGTGAGAAGTTACGGCTTTGGGGTCAGAGAGAACGTGGCTCGCCAGAGGCCCTTCTGCCCGGGCGGACCAGACTGCGCGCACCGAGCGCGACGGCTGGAGGGCGCGCGGCGGCGCGGGGATTCCCTGCGCTGTCTCGCCGGAGTCCCGGACCAGCGGGATTCCCTTCCCTTTATAAATTCGCGGGGCCGGGCCGCCTGGGCCGCCCTCGAGAGAGAGCCGCACGCACACAGCCGCTCCCCCGCGCACACACTGGCGCACACGTGCACTCTGCGCCCCACCAGACAGCGCCCGAGCTGTCCTTGGTGGTGGCTGCGGCTTCTCGCGCCTTCCCGCGGCGCTGAGCCGCCCGACCCAGCCACTGCCCACTCCTCACCTGGCGGCGAGGGGGACGCGCGCAGCGAGCGTGCGGTCGGCCGAGGTGCGCCCGGGTGTCCCGGCCCGGGCAGCGCGCGGAGCGTGGGCGCGCGTGTGCGTCGGGACGGGCAGCGCCCACCGGGCTCCGGGAAGCTCCAGGCAGGGCCGGACGGGGCCCAGGGAGCCGAGGGGGCGCGTCGGCGCAGCAGTGGCTTCGCCCGATTCCTAATGGGACGCATATGCTCTGGCCTCCGATTTAAAAAGAAGTTTGATTTATGGAACCGCCGTTTGGGGGAATTTAAGCTGGATGCTACTGATTAAACCTCAGAGCGAGCTCTCCCTCCC
The DNA here is from genome assembly GCF_963455335.1 of Martes martes. Taxonomy (NCBI): domain Eukaryota; kingdom Metazoa; phylum Chordata; class Mammalia; order Carnivora; family Mustelidae; genus Martes; species Martes martes. Next base: position 3,849,527 of record NC_137895.1, read on the forward strand.
CTTCTTTCCTCCCCTCCTCCTCCCCCTCCTTTACACGCGGGCCACGTCCGGGGTCGCCTAACGCGGCCAGAGGGGGCAGGCGCTGCCTTCCCGCTCCCTGCGCCACCCCCACCTCCCGCGCGGCCGCAGTCCTAATAAATCGCCGTGCCCCCACCCCCTTTTAATAGAGGCGCAGCCAGTTTCTCCTCCAGCTCCTAGGAAATTACTATCCTACCAGTTTTCCTTCTATAAATAGTCGCGCATCTTGAAACAAAAGTTCGCAACCGCAGCCAGATGCTGCGAGGCCCGCGGTTTCCCGGGCTGTGGGACATAATTACAAGGTCCGGGCGCAGAGAGTGCTCCAGGCCCGGCGGGCAGCCCGGCTGCAGAGGGATCGCCTGGGGAAGGTGGGAGGGGGGGAGGACAGGCGGCCCCAGGCAGGGAAAGGGGCTGGATGGGGACCGACTGATCTTTGGGGAAACCAGGCTAGGAAAGCTCCAGACCAGATAGTCCTGCTTCTGGCATCCCTCCTGGGAAATGGATCAACCAAGCGGGGCTTGGAATCCCAGCCTTCAGTTCTCAGAGGCCAGAGGTGGAAAGCCTCCCCCTCCCCTGGGCCCCCCCTCCCATCTCAGTCTTAAGCTAGACAATCAGCAGCTACTAGGCCTAAAGAAATCATTTCTGGAGCCAGCTGGCCGCGGTTTGGCATCAATGGGGAGGTGTTCAGGGGTAGGAAACCAGGAGAACTCCGGGGCTTGTCTAGAGTGGGAATCTGAGAGGAGGAGCTGGGCGACGGGCTCAGGCAGCCATGAGGGGCTCTCGGGCAGGTGGTGAGCAGTGTGGGTGCGTAGACCCCAAGGTTTCCTTCCGGGTCGGCTCCCCCCCTCCAGGTCTGCCGCGATTACCATCTGTGCCCACGTGGGCTCTCTCCCTGCGTATTCATTGCCAGCTTTGTTGGGAGAAATTCTCCAAAGACGACGGTTTTCCAAATGTTCCTGGGCCAGTGCTGGGTTCCAGGGTAGGGGGTCGGGGGCAGCAAAGCAGACCCTGCTCCCCGCCTTGCCTTCGGTGACCCCTGCTCAGTGCCAGCCCAACCTGACCTTCAGCCCCCCGCGGGGGGGAAGCCCTGATGCCAGGCCTTCCTGAGTGGAGATTCAGTTCGCTGTTCCCAGGAGCCAGAGCGGGAGCTCTGCGGTTTTGCCTGCCCTGTTTGGTGGGTACTGGGCTGGCCTGGAGGAGGCCACAGGTGGGAGCAGGGCCCCCTGGATACAGATGACAGTGAGAGTGGTGGGCAGAGCCTAGTGGGCGGCTCTGCGCTGGCGCCCAGACGCCGTTGAGGGGGCCCGTGCAAAAGGGCTTTGAGAACTGTTGGGGGTCAACAGTAACCCCACCTCACTACCGGCAGGAATACTTAGGAAGGTTGGCCCTGTGGGATCTGAGGATGCCAGGGGCAGGAGGAGCCCTGCGGAGGTTTCTTTCTGCTCCAGAGAACTTTCCAGAAGGCATCCCACTGCTGGGATCACAGACACTGGTGGACGATTGATCCTGCCCTTTTCATCTGGGCTGCTCTCCCAGCTCGCTGTCTCAGGCTGTGGTCCGTGCGTAGTGAATCCCAGATGCATGCCTGGGCCCCTGCCACTGATTGGGTCGGACGGGTGTGCTGGCCTGGAAGGGCCCTGGGCCCCCGCCTGATGCTGAGCTTGGCTGGCCCTTGCGAGACAGCTCCGGCCAGCCTTACCCTTCTCTGTGCTACTGTTGTCAGAACAGAAGCTTCCGGGGCCAGTGGGGGGTGGGTGGGTCAGTGAGGGCCTCAGGGAGGGCAGGTGGGGGACCAGAGGCCCAGAAGAGGGCTGCGGTGCTGGTCAGCTGGGCTGGGGGCCTCGTGCCAGGACCAGGCTGGCCTCCTGTCCTGGGCAGGTCCCTTCCGGTCTTGGCCTCCCCCTCCCAGATGTGGAGGTTGGCTACAGCGATCCCCCCAGGTCTTCCGGTACGAGCCTCTCATGGTGACCGCCCGCTCTGGGGAGCTGAGTGAGTCATGGGTGACGGGGCGGTTACTCACCGGCCACCTGGCTGTGGGGGGTGGTGGGGGGCGCTCACCACGGCCCTGCCAAGGCTGGGCCTCTTCCCGGCTCGGCCACTGTGGCTTTGTTGGTGGTGCCAACCGCAGGCCCAGAAACGCTGTGGGCATGACCCCGGGCGGCGGGCGTTGCTGAATCAGGCCCCCTCCCCGGGCAGCGAAGCCTGTGTGGCCGCAGAGCCGGGCCGCCCAGCTTAGTGTGCATCGGTTTCCCCCTGGGAGGAGCGGCTCCCAGCCTGCCTCTGTCCAGGTGTAGGAGGTGCTCTGCTGTGTGGCCTCGGGCAGATCCAGGGGCTTCTCTGGGCCGCGGTCTCCTCATCGGTGGCTGGGAGATGGAGAAACTCCCTCTCCGCCGGCGCACGTGGGGCCCGCAAGCCTCCTGGACTCCAAGGCACCTGTGGCTCTGTGCGGCAGTGGGCACCGTGGGTGAGCGCCGGGAACTTCCGGGGACCCCTTTCCTGGGCTGCAGGAGTGGAGTTTCTCCCTCACAAAATGCTCCCGGAGCCCCACAGTCAAAGGCGGGATGGTGCGCTCTGGGGATGACTTCTTTTGACCCTGTGTGTGCGGGAGCATACGCTTGGGTGCAGAGGAAGGGTCTGGAGGGGAAGGTGGTCGGTCCTCCTGGGCTTCCTCCAGGCCCCGCTGTGCCCTGCAGCTGCCCTGAGGCCCCACGGGGAAAGGCTCATTTTCTGACCTGGTTGCCCTTGAGTCCTCCCTGCTCCGGGGTCCCATCCCTGCTCCTCCCCTAGCTGCCTGGGTGCATTCTGGAGCTCGGCTTTGCCCCGGAGCTGCCAGGACTAGGGGGACTGAAACTTCTGGAGTAGCAGTGAGGACTCGGTGAGCAAATGCAGAGACGTGGCCGGCAGGGTGCTTGGTATACGGTAAGTGTTCAGGAGATGGGGTCACTCTCAGCAGTTAGGTGCAGGGAGGCTGGCCACCTGGGATGCAGAGGGAGGCCTGGCAGCCGTAATTGTTCAGGGAAGAGTGTCGAACTCTCTGGGGGAGATCTCAGAGGGCTTCCTAGAGGAAGTGGCATGGTGATGAGCAGAGAGGCCCTCTCGAGGTCATAACCGCCCTCCTGGCTCTGGAACCAGTTCTGCCACTGCCTCTGAGAAGAAATTCGCCCTGTGGTGGTCCAGCAGGAAGGGCGTCCCCAGGGCCACTCGGCCTCCTGGGGTGATTCAGGCAGGTACGCAATGCTCTGTGGGGAGGGGACCCCCATGAAGGGAGGTGACTTTTGAGGCCCTGACTACATAGTGTTTCAACGCTTGGGTCCTCTAGGGACACTGTGGACGCTGACAAATCACACACCATGTTCCCCAGAGCCTCAGGCCGGCCTCGGGGGCAGGGGGGCCCGGGCCGCATAGCCTATGGGGAACCCAGAACTCCTCCTGGGGGTTTGGGTCAAGGCTCTGTCATCAGGCTAGCCTGGGCAGCACCCCATGGGTGGTGGCAGCAGGGGAATGGGATGGGGTGGGGTGGGGTGGAGGTCTTGGCTGTAGAGACGTAGAGACCCAGACCCTCCGGCAGCTCAGGTCTGGGGGTACCCAGAACAGGGCCCTTTTCTGTGCAGCCCATGGCCAGTCACTTAACCTCTGAGGCCTCCCCCTGCCTGGGGCAGATGGAGGGACTTCAGCTAGTTGCCACGGAGCTTCCGTTTTGCATGGCCCTGGGTCCGGCTCAGATAGGGTTTAGCCCCCCCGCCCCCCCCTCTGACTCCCCCAGCAAGGGACAAGGGGCCGGGAGCTCTCTCTTGTCAGATGAAACCTCGACCCAGGGCTCCCTCAGCCTGATGAAAGGGTCATTGTGTGGTGCGGGCCGCCCGCTGGCCAAGGACAAAACCTCCGTTTGTCCTCCTTCCCTGGCTCGGGGCTGGGGCCTCCCCTCGGGCTGGCTAACGGGGTGGGGGTGGGCACAGGTGCGCTCTGTCCTCCCTTTCTCCCTCTTTCCTGTCTCCATCACAGAGCTGCTCAGCCTGCTCGGGCGCCCTCCCGGTCCTGCCCTCAACGCAGGGTGTCCTCAGCCTCCGAGTGGTGGCGGGGAGCCCGCCACTGGGCCACTGGGCCAGCCTGTGGTTGGCAGGGGAGCAGTGAGCTCTCCAGCCCTGGAAGCATACAAGTCGATACAGGACTGAGGGCCCGGGATGCTGGGCAAGGGCTCTGCCTGGAAGGAAGCCAGCGCTCACAGGTCCTCTGTGCAAGGCAGCCACGGGCTGTGGTTGGCCCGCTCTGTGACCGAGGATACAGAGACCCCGGGAAGGTCATCCCACAGCCTCCCGCCCGAGCAGGTAGCTTCTGAGCACGGATGATGCCACAAAGCCCTCAGTCGGAGGATGTGAGTGCAACACACTAGAACTGTGCAGCCCAGGTGGCTGTCCTCCTGCAGACCCCAAAGCCAGTGAGGTGCCCGGTCCAGGATGGGGAGGACACCAGCCTTACCGGCAAGCAGTCCCCCCGGCATCCGCCGCGGTCCGGAAGGGCCCGAGTCAGCATCCCCTCGCAGTCCCATCCCGAAAAGACTGGGGGCTGCCAGCCCTTTTCAGACCTCAGCCCCCGCAAGGCCACCCCTGTTCCAGACCCTCCTCCACGGCCTCCCAGACCAGAGGTTCTCCTTGTGCAGGAATCCGGGCACGTGCCGAGCGGGAGCCGCGAATGAGCAGGGCCCCAGAGGGAAGGAGCCTTGGGGCAAGGGTGGGCGGTGTCTCGGCTTGGCCCCCTTCCGAAGCAGGCCTTGGGGCTGCGGGGGTGTGAGGGGTCCAGAGCTGAGACTTAGGCCCTCACCGTCCCAAGTGGTAAAGAGAAGAAAAGCCGTTTTGAATGGGAGTTCGTCCAGAAGGAACTGTCGGCCCCCCAGACAGACCCCTGACCCGGGGAGGGGCTCCGCGTTCCTCCGCGCTCCACTTCTGGAAGACTCAGGTCTCTTGGAGAGGCCTCCGGTCACGGGGCTGGTGGGTGCCCACCAGCTGGGCTCTGCTGTGACTTTGTTTCCCCCCCGGCTGCCAGCTAAGCAAGGGGCACCCACGTGGGGGGGGGGGCGAGGTGAGGAGCGTGAGGGGCAGAGCGCCGGGGACTCCTGAGGTCATGTTCAAGGTGGAGGAGCTCCTACTGGAGCCCAGGCCTGTCTGCCGTCTCATCCGCTGTCTGAACGAGAGACCGACCACACCTGTTCGTTCCAGCTGCCGAGTGACCAGGAGTCACGAGGCTCTGATCGAGGGCTCACTCTGTCTCTCTGTCTCTCTGTCACTCTGTCTCTCTCTCTTCCCCGCCCCCGACCTCCACATCTTTAGACTTGGAACCAGAGGGACACCGGTCCGTCCAGGTGTGTGAGGGGACCAAGAGGCCCTCAGATTTCTGCTCCCGGGGTCCTCCCTGCCTTGGGCCCCAACCCAAGGGGCTCCGAGACTGGCTTGAGCAGAGAGAGAGGAGGTGGTCCAGGCTGGCCAGCTCCTGACCTTCAAACTGGGGCCGGCAGGTACATAGTTGCCGCGTACCACGGACTTGGGGCAAGCCTCCCCTTTTCTGGCTGGGGCTGTCCCTGTGGGTGGTGGGTCTCGGTGCCTCAGAGCCCTTCTGTCCCCGCCTCCCCTTCCTGCCAGGCCTGGTCACTACTCGGGGCTTGCCCTTCTTAGCGACAGCAGCCCTGAGCCAGGCAAACGAAGCCGCCCATGTATGGGGCTGTAACTGGGAAGCTCCCCTCCTTCCCCATCATGTACGCAAAGCCCCGTGGGGTCCTAGAGAGCAGGAGCCCCCAACCCATCTGCAGGGAGGGTGGATCCTGGGAGACCTTCGACTGACCTTGGCCCTAAAGAATGTCCTAGGGACAGTGGAGTTCTTGGCGAGGGAGAGCCGTGGGGCAGGGAGGGGGCACCGGGAGCGGGCGTCAGCCCATCAGAGTTGGCTGGGGCCGTGGGAGGTGAGGTCAGAGTGGCAGAGGGCAGCCCCAGGCCCGGGGAGCCCTGGGAGGGCAAGTGTCAAGCAGGACAGGGATGGGCAGCTTCACCCCGAGCTAAGAAAGGCCCCTGGGTGTGAGTGGGCCGCCACATCAGGACGGGGACGGGTTTCCCCGAGGCAGGGCCCACAGGGTAGATGGGGGCTGATTGGGGCAGACGGGGCGCTGTGAGCACACTTGGAGGTCGGGCCAGTGGTAGTAGCTGCAAGTAGACCACTGTGCCCTGTCCCCCACCCCCCACCACCTTGCACCCAGTGCAGCGTGAAGTTCATGCTGAGTTAGGGCCCAGTCAACCCCCTCTTGGATGGTCAGTTGGCTGCTTCTGCGTCTGGGTCCCCGCGAGGCCCATTGGCCTGGTCAGGACCCACTTGCCCAGGGGATGGCCCCTGGTGTGCGGGCCCCCCCTTGCGTGTGGGTGGCCACAGGGGTGGTCTGGCGGGCTGGGTGCCTTTCTGGCTCCTTGACTTAGGTCTCCTCGGGGTGACTTCTCTGCTGGAGGGGAGTACTGGGAATTTCCAGGTGCTGCTGGCACGCCGCCCCCCCCCACCTTGGAGGAGCCCACGTCTGTCCTGGGGACCATCCACCTGTGTCAGGAGCCACAAGGCCAGGAGTGCATTTGCTGGGGACGTCCTCCTTGTTGTCCAGCGTCTGCCACCTCCTGCCCACCCCCCACCCCCACCCAGGGACCTGGGCCACAGGTTGTTTGCCAGTCCCTTCTAGAGGGGAGGGAGAGCCCAGGGTTGCAGGCGAGCCTGAGTGTGAGCCCAGAGCGACCCCTGGCTCCCTCTCACTGCCTTTCTTCCAGAGGTGGAAATTCCTGCAGGGGGAGGAGGAGAAGAAGAAAAGGGGAGGTTGAGGGGAAACAGGTCCTTAGGGCCTGGGGCAGAGAGCCCAGAAGTGGAGAGAAAAGCAGGCTGGGTCCCGCTCTTGGCACTGATATAAAATCCCTGACGGGTGTCTGTGTGGCCTTGGATGAGAGCTGGAAGCTGGTCGCGGAAGGCAGGGGTGGTGCTCAGGACTCCGGGCCACTCATGGCATGGGGTGGGAGGGGGACTGCTGAGCCCAGGGAGGGGTTCTGAAGGTGCAAGCCCCATCGTGTGGGTCATCACAGCCGCATGATGAGGGGGGGAGTGGACTACTCCTGGGGGGGAGTGAGCACCCTGTGCCGTAAAGCATCCAAGCCGAGGCAGTGGGCTGGGGTTCCCCGATGGTCCAGAAATTCTCAGAGGGAGCAGCAGGTGCTTAAAAAGTGAAGTGAGTGCTGAAGGAGCCTTGCCCGGGGTGCTCTGGCCCAGAGGAACCACCGGGTTTGGTGAGAGCAGGGGGCAGGGCCATAGAACTGGGGACAGCCTGGGTGGGGCTGGGCTCTGCTCTGAGGGGTCCTGTGGCCCAGGCAGGCCCCCACCTTCAACCGTTCCCAGAAGCCCACCACCCCCCAGGATGCCGCCTGAGGCCGGGTCTCAGGACCAGGAGCTCAGCCCTACCTCGCATTCTGCACAGAGGTGACCGCCCAGTGTCCCCTGCCTACAGGGACTCAGGCCCCTGAACCCACTGCTCAGACCATGTCCAGACTGGCCCAGAAGGCTGAGGCTCTGGCCGACCCATCAGGCGCCTAGACTCTTGGCCTGGCCCTGGGCCAGACGCCCTGCCAGCTTCCTCCCACCCGTCCCCCTCACCCATCTGTCCCTCCATCCGTCCTGTGGTTTCAGGTTGACCTCCTGGTCTCCAGGCCCGCAGGGTGCCCCAGTGTCTGACAGAGCTGGGGCACTGGGGCCTAGGCCGAGACCAAGACTAGGGGTCTCATCCCTGCTCAGGTCTCAGCTCACTATGCGGCCTCAGCTGCCATGAGCCTCGAGGTTTCAGTGTCCCCCACTCCCCCCACCCCCCATACCACGGGAATTGAGGAGAAAGGTCAGGGGTGAAGCCTGGGAAGGTCCAGAATGTAGCAGAAAGTGCAGGAAGTAGGTCCACGGCCTGAACCTCAGCCCCCGGCAGCCTCCTCTGGAGGCCGGCTTAGCTGTGACCGTGCGGGGACGGAGGACAGAGGGCAGACCAGTGGCAGGCTTCTCGGAGGAAGAGGCCTCAGACTGGGCCTGGAATCTTGCCCGACTGCTGGAGGGGTCTGGGCGCCTCTCGCCTTGCCGGTCAGTGTGGCCTGAACCCGGGAGGGTCATGAGGGGTCCTGGATGCCCAGCAGAGGTCTGGAAGTTTCTGAGGTCAGAGGTCAATGACCCGGGTTTTGTGACCACAGTGAGGGGACGAGGTTCTGATTTCACTGACTTAACAGATGTGGGGGCTGGATGGACCCTCCGGGCCCGGGGCCTCCTCATCTGCGGCTCCCCGTGCCCCTGGTTGTGCTTGCCCCCGTCTAGCAGCCTCAGCCCTGCCCGAGCCCCCCGCGCCCCCCGTCCGCTGCCTGCTTCCTCCCAGGATTGCCTGGTTTCCCTCCAGGGTGGGGGCCCAGAATGCCAGGCCAGGAATGCCGGCTATGTGGGCAGGGCGGGCGGGCAAGCGCCCGCGGGGGGCGCGAGGGAGCAGCCGGACGCTGTGCTCTCTTCCCCGGGAACGCCGCGGGCAGTGAGCTGAGCCGGGCAGTGGGCTGGAAAGATTGCAGCAGGCAGGCCCCGTGGTGGAGGGAGCCAGGCCGCAGGAGCCCCACCTGCGAGCTGGGGCTGTTCTCCCCATTGGACGGATGGGCAAGCTGAGGCCAGTGAGAGTCAGCGGCCGAGCAGACCTTGAGCACAGGACCCCAGGCCCCGAGAACCTTCCCTAGGATACAGCCACAGGTATCGCTTCGGTCCCTCACGCAGGTGGGAAACTGAGGCCTGGGCAGGGCAGGGAGGGCTAGAGGGACGGCTTCATTTCCCAGCTGGGCCCCTTCCTGCCTCCACCCTCTCTGCACCTCCGCTGGGGCAGCCGCTGCCCACCGCCCACGCGGCTCCCTCTGTGTGTTCTCTGCGAGCCCCGTTCCTCCTCTGTAAGGTTAGGCCGGCAAGACCCACCCTGAGGAGCTGCGGGGGGAGGGGGTCAGGGCGGGGGGCAGGGTGGGGGATGCCACTCAGGAAGGGTGGTCATTTCGGTAGGTCCCTCCCTCCAGGGCATCCTCCCCTCCCCCGAGTTCACCCCGTCCAGCCAGTAGGGGGAGAAGCCATTGGCTGAAAGAGGGCTGATCATCCCTAATTTCAGATGGGAAGACCGAGGCTCAGAACAGACCTTAAGGGCGGCCTTCCCGAGGTCCGGGACTGTCCCCAAGGCCCATGCTGCCCACTGAACAGGGCCAAGAGTCCCAGCAGGGGAAGGAGGTGAGCAGACTTGAGGAACGCCGGGAGGGCAGGTGGGCTGAGTGCCCCCGGGCCTTTGCAGTAGCTGTGTCCGGCTCTGCCCATCTGCTCCGTGTCATCCTGTTCCACCCCACAGAGGAGGGCTGCGGGGACCCCCTAGGTGTCAAGCTCTGGCACTGTGATGGTGGCTTGGGGGTTCTGCAGAGTGACCCCAGACCAGGAAGACATTCTTATCCCCATTTGACAGGCAGGAGCACTGAGGCCACCATCAGCTGTGGCCCCCCAGGACTGCTGCTGGCTCTGGAGCTCGGGAAAGAGCCTCTTGCCACCTGCCTGTGGCTGGGAGGTTCTGAGCTGACCCCTGTCCACCTGATGGAGACAATGGGGGGGACATGGGGTGGGTGGGCCTGGGGGCCAGCTGCCATCTTCCCAGGTATTTGCGGAGTTACTTCCTGGACAAGTGGACCCAGGCCCGCCTCCCTGGCTGATCGCAGATAATTAGAACATTCTTCAAATATTTTGCCGGAGGATGCCCGAGAAGGAAGAATTAGAAAGCGCCCCGGGCCAGGAGCGTGGGCTGCAGGAGCTCTGGGCAGCTGGGCAGCGGGGACCAGGGCCGGGGATGGGGCCTCAGAGGGAGACAGGGGATCTGGCCCAGGCCTGGCCAGCCTGTCCCCACCTCCCAGGGAGCTGGGGCTGGGTTGTGCATTCAAGTCCAAGGCTAGCTCAGGGCTGGGGTGTGTGCTGGGCCGCGTTGGGGATTCCTGCCCTGGGGAACTCACAGCTTGTGGGGGTGGATAAGCCTTACCTCGAAGTGCTTTAGGAAAGGCCTGAGGGGGTCGAGCACAGAGTCCTGGCCCCCTGGGGGGCAGGTGGGCGAAAGGTCTCCGGGAGGAAGGGCTCTGCCATGGGGAGGTCAGGGGGTCTGGGAGGAGAGCAAAGGCTCGGGGGTGGAGTGATGTAGGAGGAGCGGTAAGGGGGTGCCTGGGGCTGACCTCATGGGTGGCCCCGGCAGCCCTGATGGCTCAGGGAGGGGTGGGGGCCTGGCTCAGGCTCTGGGCCTGCCGTCCTGCTCTGTGGGGCAGGGAGGTGGGTGGCCCAGAGGGCAGAGGGGGCATGGGGAAGCCCTTTCGCATCACCGCCAACCTCCCTAGAAGTGGTACTCACCCCCTGAGCAGGGGGAGGGGGACCCAGGGAGGGATGCTATCCCCTGGTGACCCCCTCTGGTTCCTGTGGCTTGTGGGGGAGGGGTCAGGGCTGTTGAGGTCCAGCAGGCTCCATCACGAGGTCTGAGTTCTGGGAAGTGCTTGGATACTGCGTCTTCCCCATGGAGGGCTGCCCCGGTCCTAGCCTAGGGAACATTCCCAGGATTCTGTGGTCGGTTCAGCGCGGGGGCTGCCCCAGCTCAGAAGCCTGGTAGTGGGGTGGGGGAGCTGCATTACGGCTGGTGCTCTGTCCAGAGAGCGGGTGCGGAACAGGAGCTCAGGCGGGGCTGGGTAGGGGTCCCTGCTGTCGGTGGGGGGGCCCTCCCCCTCTGCCAGGGTGTCTCTATCCCGGGCTGTGGTGTGTGGGGTGGGTTGCTGGGGAAATTGTAAGGGCAACAGGATACTGAGGTGGGGGTGCCTGGGTCCCGTGGCCTCCTCAGGACGCAAGGCCACGTCGGTGCCCGTCATCTTAGGGCCCTGCGCACAGATCAGACGGCGAGAAGCTTCCTCGGGGTCCGAGAGGCTGGTCAGCCATGTGGTCCCGTTTCTCTCCAGCTCTTCAATTAAAAAAGGCACAGCTTGTCCTGTCCCTGGTAATACCAATGGATCAAAGCCCTCTCGAGGGCTACTTCGGGGCAGCTTATCCCCACAGGCCTGGACCCACTCTGCCTACCTCCCGCCACCTGACGCACTAGGCCTTCACGTGGAAGGCTGACTAAAAGGGGAAGGGAATAAAAGCTAATTTTTAAATTAACCTGTAGCGGTCTAAGTGAACACCCGGGTATGCCGTGAGTTCCCCCAGCCACCTGCCCACCCAGCCTGCACCACCCCCTACCCCGCCCCACTAAGGATGTCTCAGCTGCCTGGGGGTCCGCTGTCCCCAGCAGGGGCCCCCTCAGGGGGTGTGAACGCTCCCATTCACGCATTCCGCTCATTTCCTCTGCCCTCTCTCATTCACTCACTCCGTGATGACCACTGAGGGTCTGTGCCAGGCGTGGTGCCCAGTGCGGGAATGAGACTCCTGACATCCCGGGACCAGCAGCAGGGCGGGGGCCCGGCCTGTTTGGAGAGAGTTCGTGACTCAGCCCCCGGCACAGATTGGGGTCCTCCTTCAGGAACCACTTGGTGAAGGCTCCCAGAGCAGGTTGGCCCCCGTGCAGCCTCCTGCCCGTGCCCCCCCCCACCGGGGACCAGTGCGGGAGGATGGCTCTCCAGACGAACAAGCGAGCAGCCCCCCACTATCTTTGCGGGTCAGGGACAGGGGTGAGGAGGCACGGGCCAGTCTGGGGGCACGAAGTGTGGGTCCCAAACCCTGTTCCCTACCCTCCCTCCCTGAGCTACTCAGCAGGTGGGTGGCTGGGCCTTTCTGGACCTCTGGTTCCTGTTCTGAGGGAGTAACATCGTCATCATCATCATCATCATAAATACCTTCCCACTAAGGGACGCTCTTAGCCCAGAATCTAACACCCGGGAGGTGTCCTCTCTGCCCCGAGTTTTCATTCTGATTTTGCCAGCCCTAAGAAGTTTTCTATTGCAATATTCGGCTTTTCTGTCGAGACGTAACTTACATAAAGTACAGAAATCTCGAGTGGACAGCCTGATGCGTTTCTGCGGCGTGGGCACGCACGGAAACGATTTCTCAGCTCAGGTTAGAGAACAGTCTGGAACCCAGCAGGCTCCCCCGGACCCCTCCCGGTCTGTGCCGCCAAGCTAAGGGCGGCTTCTGACTTCTGGAGCTTTTATGTTCTGTCCGGCTCTTCCGCTCGGCAGTGTGTGGGGGGGTGTCACGCACATTGTCACATGCGTAAGCCGTTTGCCCTTTGTCACTGCTGTCACCTCCTGCCGCGTGAATGTGCCAGCTGTGGTCCTCCTGTTGATGGACACCTCAGTGGTGGTTCCCAGCGTGTGCTGGAGATACCTGTGTGCGCCCTTGGTGAACGTGAGCACTTGTTTCCCTGGGGTGTCTAGACCCCGGACTGCATCTGATCCAGGAACGAACCCAATCATGGTGTGTGCGGCGGCGGGTATTGCGGGTGTACACGTTGGTCCTCGCGATAAATACAGCTGCTCCCTGATCCCCACAGGGACTGGATCCTGGGGGCTCAGTGAATGGAGGTCAGTGATGGGCCCCCAGGGAGGGTTAATAATGGCCAAGCTTGATGACGTCTCATCACTGGCCGGCATCATGGACCCCGCCCAGCAGCCCTATCAGGATTCCCACTTTACAGATGTGGAAGCCGAGGCACAGAAAGGTTAAGAAACTTACCTGAGGTCTCACAGCCCCGGGAAGGCAGAGCCGGGGTTCCATCCAAGCTAGCCAGCACCAGTGTTCATGTTCCCAGCCTCTGCCCCACAGGGCTGCCCGGGGGGTGACATGGTACCCGGCTAATGTCATGGCAAGGGTCCCACCCTCTTGCCCTCTTCTGCACCATCTGTCACCTGGTCATGTTCCTCTCGCCCCTCACCCCCTGGGATCCCCTAGTCCTAGAGGCAGCCCCGGCCCCTTGGGACCTCTGGCAGGTAGGACGAGCCTCCTCTTGTCGCTCGGCAGCCCCTGCCGGTGACCCGTGCCCGGTGGCAGGAGATAGCAGGAAGTACCCGCGGCTTCGGCACCTCTGGTGGGAGACCAGGGGCCTGTCTGCAGTCCCCAGGACAAGGCAGAAACCCCTTGTCCCGCAGGCTCCCTTCACGGGCTGGCCCAGGCCCGGGCTGAGGAACGTTTCCGGACTTTCCATCCGCCCACCCCTCCTGCCGTCTTACCTTTGTCCCAAGGCCTAGAGGGGTCTGCGGCAGAACCTTCCATGGGATAAGTCAGCGACTGAAATCGGAGTGGCCGGCCCGGCGTCTCTGTGTTCTGGGCCGCTCGGCACCTCCCTGCCAGCTCTCCTGGGGCATCTGGGTGGGCGGCTGCGGGATGAGAAGCCCCCGGGGTGCGGGTCTTGCTGCTTGGGGAGCCAGTCATCCCAGGGAGTAGCCTGCTTCGCCCTCCTCTCCCCTGCTGCTCCTCTCCCCTCCTCCCCACTCCTCTCCCTATGTCCCCTTCCCCTCCCCCACCTCTCCCTCCGTCTGTCCATCGTCCTTGCCCCTCCTCGAGGTCACCAATTTCTAGTCACCATGTATTTTTGGCCCTTTCCTCTCTGGCGGATTCCCTAACGAGGATTCCCATAACTGCAGCCCCCGCCCCTCCAGGTGAAAGAAAGAGCGTGGCCGAGGCTGGGGTGGGCCAGGCCTTGTCAGGGAGGGCGGTGGGCAGACTCCCTGCGAATGAACCGACATGCGGGCTGCAGGGGAGGGAAGGGGCAGGGTGGTCGGACTCTGGCCGTGGATGCTGTCCATCGACCCGGACTGAAGGAATGAGTGACCTTGGAGGATTTTAAGCAAGAGAAGGAGTTAAGGTTGTGTTTAGAGACTAAGAAGTGGGCATAGTTTCCGGCTCTCGGCTCTGGTACTTGTTATGCACCTGCCATGGGCCTCTGCCTGCAATCTGGAAGCAGAGACTGGGCTCTGAGCCCGGCTGTGCAGCCCCAGGCACACCCCCAGCCTCTCTCAGCTGCGGTCTGCACGGCTCTGACTCGAGGATGTAAGGAGAGAGGACTGAGACGGGCAGAGGCCCGTGTGGTCCGCGGCTGGTATTCAGAACGCGCGTATCTCATTACATGAGTGGATAAACCCCCACATTTTAAAGAAGACAATTGCAAAATGATTCTGAATTAGCAGCTGTATCTGAGTATTTATGCTCCTGGCACAAAATACCGAGCGACTATCTTCCCGGATGTTTTCACCTCACCTCTGACCCGTACTCTGGCTACTGGGGGCCGCCGGGGCTCCTTTGCCCCCTGCTTCAGCGGCTCCACACGTCCTGGGAAGCATACAAGCGGGGATCAGCCGGGCGAGGACCCTCTTGTCCCCTCCTGCCGAGCCCACCGATGTCCAAGGGTGCAGAAGTCCTGTGCATAGATAGACTTTTTAAAAATTGGGTTTGAAATACACATAACATAAAATTTGCCACTTTACCCATTGGAAAGTGTGTCACGCAGAGGCGTATCGCACTCCCCATCACCTCTTTTGGGCTCCATGACTTTGCCATCACGCCTGCCCAGCCGGCTCTCCCCGTGCCTCCTCCCTGCAGCCCCGGGCGACCGCGGGTCCACTTTCTGTCCTTCGCCGGACACTTGGTGCAAATGCAGGCATACAATGCGTAGCTGGGTGTCTGTGTGCCCAGCGTACTGGATTTGAGGTCCCTCCCTGGAGGGTCAATCGTTCGGATGGACCACGGTCTGTCTGCCCATTCAGCCCCTGGTGGACATCTGGGTTCTTTCCTCCTTCTGGCTCTTGGGGACAGCAATGCTACGAACATCCACCTTTGTTGAACACCTGTCTTCACCTGTCTTCAGTTCTGGGCATAGACCAAGAAGTGAAATTGCTGGCCCCTGTGATAATTCTAAGTTTTACTTTTTGGGGAACTTCCTGACTGTCGTCCACAGCGGCTGCCCCGTTTTGCATTCCTGCTGGCGACTCACGAGGGCTCCGGTGTCCCCACCGCCTGCCGACCTCTGGCGTTCCCTGTTGCTCTTTTTAAAATTAATTGTTTTGATGAATTTATTTATTAAATTCATTTTATTATTTACCAATGAATAAGTTTCATTTATCAATAAGTTTTATTAATTAATTTAATTAATTAATTTAATGAATGGTTTTTATTAATGAATTTTATTAACATATAATGTATTACTTGCCCCAGGGGTACAGGTCTGTGAATCGTCAGGGTTACACACTTCCCGGCACCCACCGTAGCACAGACCCTCCCCAATGCCCATCGCCAACCCCCCTCTCCCACCCCATCTTCCCCAGCAACCCTCAGGCTTTCTGTTGTTCGGACCAGAGGCATATTCATGGGCGGGCGTGAGGTGGCATCTTGCTGGTTTCGGTTTGCGCTTCCCTCAGGAGGGCTATTCAGAGCCTTTTCACTTCCTGGTTGGCCATTTACTACTCTTGGGAGAAATAGCTCTTCAAGTCCTTGGGCCATTTTAATTTTTTTTTATTTCTTTATTATTTTTAAAAATTTTTAAATTTTAAATTTTTAAAAAGATTTTATTTATTTATTGGACAGAGAGAGATCACAAGTAGGCAGAGAGGCAGGCAGAGAGAGAGGAGGAAGCAGGCTCCCTGCTGAGCAGAGAGCCCGATGTGGGGCCTGATCCGAGGACCCTGGGATCACGACCTGAGCTGAAGGCAGAGGCTTTAGCCCACTGAGCCAGCCGGGTGCCCCCCTTGGGCCATCTTTAAACTGGGTTGTCTTTTTGTTATCATCATTTGTGAATATTTACTCACTCATTCACTCATTCAGCCAGTCTGCACTCATGAGTACCTACGGGGTCAGCCCCGGGAATCCCAGATTTAGCCGGGACCTGGCCCTGCGCTCGGGACCTTGTGGTCTGCTGGGAAGGCTGTGGAAAGAGCCACAGTGAGAGCCCACGGCTGAGGTTGGTGCTCGAAAGACAAGTGCCCACTGTGTGTTTCCTCGGATGCCTGGGGGCCGAGGCATCTGAGCTCAGGGGACTTGTGCTTGGGCACAGGCTGGTAGACTTTGCCAGACAGAAAAAGGGAGAAGGAAGGCATCCCAGGAAGAGGGACCAGCGCAAGCAAAGATGGTGGGGTGGTAGGAGGCCAGATCCTGGAGGCCTCCGATTCCACGCCAAGGCACCTGGGGAGCTATGGATGGGCTTTGAGCAGGGGAGTGACATGGTCAGACCTGGGTCCTGGCAGAGGGCTGGGGGGTCTGCTTGGAGTCGGGAGACCAGGGTTGCGATGATCTGTTTCGGCCCCTGGGGTCCATCCTCAGTCCACTGGGGTCTCCCTGTTCAGAACCCATTTGTCCAAGCTCCCACCCCCAGCAGGGTTCTTGTCCCAGGCAGTGGGGGGCTCTGCAGCCTGGAGATGGCTGGAAGAATTTGGGAATGTGAAGCTTGCTTTCAGTGTCCGGGATCCAAAGCGGGCTCCGTCCCGAGGCCTGGAGGCTGGTTCCCATCCATCTCAGTTCCCCGGGTCGGTTTTCTGAGCATCTACAATTACTTTGGGCTGAATTCCCCAGATTCCAGCCCGCTCCCAGCCCAGCCCGCCCAGATGCTCTTCCTCTGCGCCAGCCTCGGGCATTTCTGCCCATTGTGCCCGTGGGAGACCCAGGGGGGTCTTGGCCAGATTAGTGAGTGGGGCGGGCAGGCCGTGGGGATTGAGTGTCGCAGGGGGGCCCGGCCTGAGGCACGTGCTGTGGGCTCACGTCACACGGGGACTTTCCCAGCTGGCTGTGGGTGCTTGGCTGCCCTGGAAAAACACGGACTTGTTTCTCTCCGGCCAGTGGGCAGAAGCAGGGAGCTCAGGGAGCTGGGAGGCCGGGGCACGGATGTCAGCTCTGGGGAGCCCCTGGAGGTCTCCCTCATTCCCACACTTTGTCCCTCACTAAGCCAGTCTGGTCTCTGGTTTGGAAGCCAGGAGGCACTCTGAAACTCAGCTGTTGCCCGTAGGTCTGCCCAAACCAGCCCCCAACTCCTTCCCGCTTGCTGTCCTCCCCCCGCTCCCGCCCCGGTGCTCAGAAACAAATAAGGGGTTCCGCTTCTGTGGAGGACAGTTTGGTGGGTCCTCAAAAGCCGACCATATGACCTAGCAATTCCACTCCTCGGAATATGCCTCCCCAAACTGAAAACAGGGACTCAAACAAAACCTTACACGACCGTGTTCGTAGCAGCACCATTTCCCAGGGCCCAGAGCCGCCCAGTGGCCGCTAGCTGGTGCGTGGATACACGCAAGGGGGTCGCTGCACGCGATGGAATATTACTCAGCCCCAGAAGGGATGGAAGCACGGACACCTGCCACAGTGGGGCCGAACCCGGGAAACATGACGCCAAGTGAGAGCAGCCAGACGCGGAAGGGCACAGATTATGTGACCTCATCTCTCCGAAAAGTCTAGAATCGAAGATTTGTGGTTGCAGGGCCTGGGGGAGGGAAGGGGATAGGGAGTGCCTGCTGAGGGGCATGGTGTTTCATTTTGGGGGTGGGGAAAATATGTTGGAACGTGACTGAGTGCTGCAGACCCGAACCCTTTAAAATGGTTACCTTTATGGGAGGGGAATGCCCTCTCCGAAAAGAAACACGCCGGAAACACCTCATGTGAACAGCGGGAGCCTGGCAAGTGCCCTCCAGTGTCCGGAGGGCTCCAGATTAATGACACGGCGCCCCCAGGGGGCCACTCTAAGGATACAATGTTGCAAAGAGGACCCTGCCCAGCCCAGCACATACTAGGTGCTCAATTCACATCCGCTCCTAGTTCCTCCCGAGTCTACCCAGTCATCCAGAAACAAGTGAATGACAACAGCAGGCATCCCCGTGGATTCAGCCTTTCTCCCCGCAGTTGTCTGGTCTGAGCCTATGTGGTAGTAGTGGTGCTGGGCGGGGGGGGGGGGCAGATGTGTTACACTCCCATTTCACGGATGTGAATACTGAGGCTCAGAGAGGCAGAACGCCTTCCCAAGATTACAGATGGGCCGCAAGGGGAGTCAGGACCCTGTGGGTTTGGCTCCCAGCAGGACCAGCCAGCTCAGCAGTCCTGCCTGGGCCAGGAGCTGCTAGTGTTGGGGAAGCCCAGTGGTCAGGCGTTGGGGGTGTGCTCTCGGGGGTGGCTGGGCAAATCCCAGGCGTGAAGTCCTCTGACCCGAAGGGTCTGTGTGTCTGACTCAGAGGCATGGGGAGCTGGGGTTCTTGCATTCTGTGGGACTGTTGGCTCCCGGGACTTGTGACCCACGGCTCTGGCCATGCGGAGGCTGAGAAGGCACGGGCATGAGCGCCTTTGCAGGCTGGGATCACGTGTTTTGGTCCAGGGGAGATGGATTCTCTAGGACAGGGATCTGTATTTTGTTCCCTGGTGGCAGAGCTTGGCACGTAGGGCGCCTGGAGCCCACCAGCTGACCGAGAGACTGAGCGAGGCAGGACGGCAGGCAGAGGGCGAGGTGCCCCACGCCACCACTCATCTCCCCGTGTCCTCTCCCCTCTCCACAGAGCGCTGTCATCCGTCGTGGCCCTGGGAGCCAACATCATCTGCAACAAGATCCCTGGCTTGGCCCCGCGGCAGCGCGCCATCTGCCAGAGCCGGCCCGATGCCATCATCGTGATTGGGGAGGGGGCGCAGATGGGCATCAACGAGTGCCAGTACCAGTTCCGCTTCGGACGCTGGAACTGCTCCGCCCTCGGCGAGAAAACCGTCTTCGGGCAAGAGCTCCGAGTAGGTAAGGGCGCCTCCGGGCTTGCTGGGACCGAGCCACAGTAGGGGCTCCGGGGGCCAGGCACTACCCCCCCACCCCTCAGGAAGCTGCGCGGGGCTGCCCACCCTCCCTGGGCTGCACCAGCCCCGGTGTCTCTCCGAGCCTGGCCTGGAGGGGGGCAGCACCCCAGGGAGACCCCACTCGTGTGAGTGGCCGAGGGGCGTCTTGCCGGGCCGTGGGGCTGGAGGACGCGGCACTTTGGCGAGGCTGTGAGCCCCTGGGCGGCCAGCGGGTAGCGCAGTGTGGCGGTTAGAGACACGCTCGGCTCGGCGGCTGTGTGGAACGAGGCACGCCGCTTCGTCTCTCCCTGCCTCCGTCTGTATCCGGAAACGGGAGAAGAGCAGGAGTTCCTGCAGGGGGTTTTGGGGTGTGGGGGCTGGAGGCGACTCGTGCCCTTTACGGGGAAGCGTTCCGGGCAGAGGGAGCTCGCAAGCAGAGACGCGTGGGGTGCTGTGGGCACACGTGTGCGAGTGCTGAGGAATCCGACAGGCTGGCGGGCAGGGCAGGGTCAGGGGGTGCAGGGGGAGTGGGGCTGGGGCGGGGGCTGGGCCTCCGAAGCTCTGGGCAGCGGCGGCTACTGCAGGCTGCCAAGCAGGGGTGGCCAGAGGTCTGCTGGCTGTGTCCCACCGTGCCATGCCCCGTTCCTAGGTCACATGCTCCATCTCCGTGTCCTCACGCAGCCCCGACGGAGGCTCCCTGGTGCCCATTTTACAGGGAAGGGGACTGAGGCCTAGTTGGGGAGAGCTTACAGGGCAAAGTGGGACTTGCAGAGCCTCACCTCGACTGGAACCCAGCTACGTGACCCTGGGCATGGCCCTTGGGGCCACTCAGGGCCTCGGGGTCCTCAGCTGCAACATGAGCTCTGAGCGAGCGGGCCATCATCTGGGCCCCCAGTGCCTCTCCTGGGCCTACACACAGTAGGTTCGCGCTAAACTGCTGTTGAGTTGGCGGGGGTGGGAGGAGATGCGACTGGCCCTTCCAGGAGGGTCAGACAGGGGCGCGATAACTTGGAGGCACCGTGCCAGGCTTGCGGGGCGTCCTGCTATTTCAGACCCCCACCTGCAGGCAGAGCACGTCCTTCCGGTCCCCGCGGGCCAAGGAGCCACAGCTGCTGGGACCCAGGCCAGAGCCAAGCTCTGCGGGGCTTGGAACGCCTGGCATAGGGCTGGGGTGGCCAGGGGAAAGCCCCTGGGGCCCCTTTGTGGTGAGCAGCCTGTGGGTGGCACCTGGCACAGGCGGGAGGGTGGCCCCACCCCCTCCCGGGGGCCCCACCACCCAAGTGCAGCTCCCTCCCTGCAGGTGCCCGCGGGGGAGGGTGGGGCTCCCTGCTCCACCGTCTGCGTGGGGGAGGGCGTCAGCACCGGTGCCTGCTCACTGCCTGCTCCCTGCCAGGGGTCCGCTTGCCTCCCTGGCCCCTCGCTCCCGAGACTCTGGGCTCTGAGGCCACTGCGAGGTCCCCCCCAGCGCCGCTGAGTCAGGAGGTCACCTGCGGCTGCAAGGTTCACACATGATGGACCGGGGCTCCGAGCCGGGTCCCCATCTCCCACCTCGTGGCTTAACCTCGCTTCTTCGGCATGCGGAGAGACGCGCAGTGGACGTGGTCCTGTGGCTGGGCAAGGTGGTGGGCGCTCGGACTTTATTCGGGACCAAGAGACAAAGGCAGTGAGAGAGCCGTGGCCACTCAGAGACTCTTCTCAGGGTGGGGTCCCAGGCAGGGGGAGGCTCACATGTGGTCCACAATAAATGCCAATAAAAAGGCCAAGTGGAGAGGTTTTGGTCCCAGCCCATGACCCGTGCCGCCCCACCCCCCCATAGTGGACACCACCAGTGCCCACCCACGTTACCTTTCCTGGCCGGGATCACGGCTAACAGCTCCCAGCTCTTCGTTCTTGGAGACCAGTCCTGGGCCCAGCAGGAGCCCAGGAAGGTCTGCAGCCTGGCCTCGCAGGGAGGGTCGGCTGCAGCCATGGACGGACTGGCGCAGGGGGGCTAAATTCTGCCTTTGTGTGGGTGGGGGCGCCCTGCTCTTCGTGGCTTGGGCTCCCCTTGGGAATACGCGTCTTGGGCTCTGCTTCCAGGGAGCCGAACTGAGGCACCTCCTCCCCTTCCCCGGGCATTTCAGAGGTAGCTTCTGGCAGCGCTGTCTGCTCCCAATGCGCCCCCCACCCCATCCCAGCCCCCACCCCATCCCAGCCCCCCACTCCTCCATCCAGCCCCCACCCCATCCCAGCCCCTCACTCCTCCATCCAGCCCCCCACCCCATCCCAGCCCCCCACCCCATCCCAGCCCCCCACTCCTCCATCCAGCCCCCCACCCCATCCCAGCCCCCCACTCCTCCATCCAGCCCCCCACCCCATCCCAGCCCCCCACCCCATCCCAGCCCCCCACTCCTCCATCCAGCCCCCCACCCCATCCCAGCCCCCCACTCCTCCATCCCAGCCCCCCACCCCATCCCACACTTTCTTGTTCCCGCCGCCCCTGTCCAGGCTGTTAATGACCTTTGTGTGGGCATGTGGGCGACTGCACCCCTCTGCCTTATCTGGGCCCCAGCTCACCGGGGCTTCCTCTTGTCACTCCGGCTGTGTCTCCTGAGCCCCGAGCCCTGCCCCAGTCATTTCTCCCCTGCGGCCAAGACCAGTGTGGCGGCTCCCTGGGGAGCACTCAGTAAGGTTCACCCGAGGGGACCTCTGGCTCAACAGGCTCAGCCTCTTGTTGCTTAAATCCACCATCCTTGCCCCCCCGCCCCCCCCACCTGAGCACCTGTTGCCTCAGCAGAAGCCACCGTTTCCCCGCCCGCCCCTCCACCCTGCCCCACAGCCCCTGCAGGGCCTGCCTCTCTGGCCCTCCCCAGGCAGCTGTCCGTGCCTCCTCCTGCCTCCCCTCCAGCCCTGGTCACGCCATGTCACTCCCTTCCTCCACAACCTGCAGTCGCTCCCTATTACCCCAGGATAAAGTTAACTCCTTCACCCGGAGTCTGGGTGATCCCTGTCACGCCTCACCCCACCTCCCTTCATCCCTTCTGGAAACCGGAGCGTCGCCCTGGCTGACTTCCTCCTCCCCCCAGAGCCAACCCTTGGCTCCTCTGCGGCTTTCCGCCCGCTGCCTGCAGCCCTGGGAGCCCCGTCCCCTCTGCTCTGCTTGTTCACAGCTCGGCTCCCCGGAGAAGGCCCTTCCCCCCAACCCCCGGCTCGTCCTGTCCACAGCCAGGCCAGTCACATCCGGGAGCTTCGTCCTCCGGGTCTCTCAGCCCTGGGCCGGCTCAGCCCCGGCCTCAGCTCTCCCTTCCCTCTGCCCTGGGCGGCGGGAGGGGTGGGCTCCCTACCACCTGGGCCGAGGCCTCCTGCCCGGCTGAAGCCCTCCCTGGCTCCAGGCCGGCCCCTGTGAGGGAAGGCCCGGCTCCCGTTTTAGCCGGGAGGGCTCTGGCTTCGGGGGTCCTGCTGGCGCCGTGACGGGGGTCCGAGCGGGCACCTGTCCCTCCCAGGACTCAGCTGCTGGGAGTCACGAGCAGGAAGTGGGGCCGAGTGGCACAGCCCGCCCCTGTCAGAGGCATGAGGCCGCCCCGGGCACGAGACGGGAGACGGGCCATGAGCTGGCAGGCAGCCGGGGGCTCTCGTGGGAGCAGCCACTCAGGCGGTGCTGATTAATGATTGGCCCCAAGTGGGGGGATGGCCTGGGGAGGCGGGAGGGCCCCCTTCGGGCCTTGCCTGTGACCTTGGGCCATACCTAAATCTTGAGAGCCGAAGGGAAAGCCCTCAATGGGCAAATGAGCCCCTGTGCGAGGTCCCAGTCCCTTTTCCAGCAGCTGGTGCTATTCTTTGTATACCTCCAGGGACGGGGAGCTCACTATGCCACACCAGAGAGATCTTTCTAATGATGCCGCTGCACTGGCTTTGCCTTGAGGCGCACCCCCTCCCCTCCCCGCCAAGGAGCCACTGGCTCTGCTCCCTTCAGGGAGTCAAGACCCACACACGGTGTCACCTCATGTCTGGCGGCAACCCCCACCCCCGGCAACATGAGCCCCCACCCCGGCCTATTTCCTCGCTTAGCGAGGATGCTTGTGACCAGGCCCCTCCTGACCCGTCTCTTCTGCGAGCTGGCAGTGAGCTTGGGGAAGGGGTGACTGTGTCCCTAGCCCTTCCGCCCTGGGGAAGGGGGCGCGACATGAGACCCGGGTGGTAGACTTATTTCCCAGGGATGCTTGTTAGAAACTTGGGCCCCCGGTGACCCGGAGTGAGGCAGAGCATCTCTTACAGGCACAGGCATTGGGTTGGGACTGTCGGCTGGGGCTTCTGTGACAAGGTGATGCATGAGATGGGACCCAAGAGAGCATCCGAGTGACCCAGCCCAGCCTAGGGTGAGTGTAAGGAAACGGGTTCCAGGCAGAGGGGACAAGTGCCAAGGCCCAGAGGCCAGAACGTGGCTGGTATTTTCTAGGAACTGCGGGAGGGTGACCCAGGGAGCTGGGAGCCCGGAGGAGGGGGCAGAGCTGGGGCTCAGGGACCCCGAGGACACCACAGAAGGCAGGGGAGGTTCTTCTGAACAGGAGAGGGACTTCTCTCGCACACTGGCACCCTCCAGCCACTGCCCCACCCCCACCTGAGCCCGGAGCCCTGTGGTACCCACTGGCAGGGGACATGGGGGCTGCGGCTCCAGCTCTCACCCGCACCCCTGCTACCAGGGAACGCTGAGTCCCGCCCATCATGTGCAGCCTCAGACATGACCAGGCATAGGGGCCACCCCTAATCCTGGCTCACGTGGCTGCCCGGGGCTGGCGGCTGGCTCTGCGGCAGGGGCTCAGCAAAGGCCATCGGGTCCTGGACAGTCCGAGGGGGCAGAGTGACTTATCTCTGAGTGTCTGAGAGATGAAGGTCTCGAGACTTCCAAATCAGCCACAGGCAGGATCCTTGGAGGAGGCGTCCGACCCTGTGCCCGGGCACCTTGCCTGGGGTTTTGCTGATCGGGGCCCAGGGGAGGCGTGACATGGGTTCCCGGGAGGGACGAGGGCTCCAGGGGCACTGCTGGCCAATGCTTGCACATGGACAAGTGCCCTAAGTGTCAGGTACGTGACAGATTTTGAAAATTTCCAAAGGAAAAGAGCAAGTAAATATCCCTTTGCTGACCTTTACGACGGTCCCGCGTTGACGTGGTAATGTTCGTTCGGCTATACCGGCTAATTAAATGAGCGTACCAAGTCCCCCTGCTTATTCTTACTTTCCTTAAATGACATATGGGGCTCACGTGGGACTTCTGCTGGGTGGCGCTGTTCTCAGGGGCGCAGCCTGGGCAGGGCCGGTGCAGACACTTGTACCCAGATCCAACTGTCTCCTCTCCGGGGCGATGGCGCTCCGGCTCGGGGGGCAGCAGGTGGGGGGGACAAAGGGTCTCTCGCCGGCTGCTTCCTGGGGCAGGGCAGGAGTGTGAGTTTGAGAGCCCGAATGCATTGAGTGCCTGCTGTATGTCAGTTCTGGGGGAGGAGGCCGGGAGGCAGAGTGAAGGCCACCCCGGGAGTGAGAGCGGGGACAGCCAGCGAACCAGCTGCCCCGGGCCCCCACTGTGTACCTTGGGCACAGGCTCGCGCTCTCCCTGTCTGTGTGCCCACCCATACCGGGGGCTGTGTCCTCAGGATGGGGGCAGCTAGGAAGGCCCTCCAGTTCCTCAGCACCCACTCTGGGGTTCTGCCCAAGGCTCTCATGGTCAAGGGGTCCAGGGCTCTGGGCTCTGGTCTACAGAGGCAGGACACCACAGATCACAGATCACAGGGTGGGCGGGCCTTACCCTTGGCCTTTGAGGGTCAAGGCCTGGCCGGACCTTGGCCGTTCTCCAAGCCTGACTCCTCCTTCGGTGTTGAGAGAATCATTTCTGTTAGGCCTGCAGCCCCCTCCAAGGCCAGCTGCAGGTGGGCCCTTCCCTCGGGCTCATCCCAGGTCTACTGTCCACACATCAGAGATGGTGAGACGGAGGCTCATGACCCACCCAAGGTCACGGAGCGCTAGGGCCTCAAGGGTTGAACCTGGCAGGCCAGCCCCGTGTCCCAGCAGAATTCCTGGCACCAGGGGGCCAGGATAGACTTGGAGAGGAAGGGGTTCTGATGCCACCGTGTCCCCACACAGCTGCGGTCATTTGCCGCAAGCTGGGACGAGGCACCGTTCATAAGGGCAGGCCGTCCGAGGCTGACCTCCCTGCCGGACTGTCACAAGAGGGGCTGCCGGCAGCAAGGGCTGCGCCAGGGGCCTTCCCAGTCCCCCCGGAGCTCCAGGGAGGGGTGCCAGCTCCTGGAAGGCCATCCCAGCTTGGGACACAGATCCCGAGGCTCTGGCTCGGGCTGCCCCTCGCAATGTGGCCCTAAGTCAGGCTCTGCCCCCTCTGGGCCTGGGGACCCCTGTGCCCAGCTGGAGCGCGGCCCATGTCGAGGGTGGCTGTGTGGCATGTGAGGGCCTCCCTGGGTCGGAACAAAGGCCTCGGGCGCTCGGGGGCTGCCGGCGTGTTCGGACCTGGCGTGGCTTTTTCCAGGGCTCTGTTTGTGACAGGAGTGGAGGAGAGCTTAGCGTGGAGACCATGACTAAACCACAGGAGAGCTGGGGTGGGCGCCTGGGGCCCATCCTTCAGTTGTACAAACAGGGATTTGGGACGTTGCTGGGCTTGGACGTGTCTCTGGGGCCGCCGAACCCCCCTTGTCCCCTGCCTCGTGCTGGGGTCCCCGAGCCTGAGCCCCACGTGTGCAGTGGGAGGTGCGAGCCCGGGGCCAGTGACTGAGCCCTGTCTGGGGCCAAGGGGCCAGGAAGCCTTACTGGCCCCACCCTGGGTCCCTGGGCATCTTCCCCCAGCTCCACCTGGACGTGGGCACTGCGCCTGCTTGCCTGGGTGACACAGGAGCGGCTGACCTGGCCTGGGTGTCGCCTGCCTCCCTCGCCTCAATCTCTCCACCCGTGAACTGGGGGTGGGGACGGTATCCCCAGACACGTCTAGGCTTGGGAGAGGCTGGGTGCCCGGGGCGGCGTGGGTGCGGGGGCTCAGACGGACTCACCAGCGGGCAGGGTCCCACTGGCCAGGCCTCAGGCCAGGAGAACTCGGGGACCACTCCACCCCATGTCCCTACCCCACCCCAGCCCTGGCTTCTCTGTTCTGACCTGCTTCCCGGGAAGATCCAAAATCTCCCTGCGAAAGAGGGTTAGAACCCACTGCACTGGCCTCGCTCCCACGCTACATGGGGAAACTGAGGCTCAGGGGAGTGAAAGGCCGGGTGGCCCCTGGTTCCACCTGGGTTGGCCCGTGATGGTGAACAGCCGGGCGGAAGCCCCCCAGGCAGGGCTTCGGGGCCCGGCTTCCCCGGCTTCCGCTGCGTCCTGGGTGCCCCAACCTGCCCACGGCCAAGGCAGCTCCTTGATTTCCCCCAAAACGGAGTCTCGGCGACAGCCCCACCATCTGCCCAAGGCCCCCTTCAGGAGACTTCTGGACTGATCTTTCCCTAAACCCTCACCCGGTCCACCTGCTGGTCTCACTGCTTCCACACTTAGACTGTGTCCCAGGCCCGGCCTTCCTCACTTCCTCCACCTAGCCGGCCACTCGTGTTTCTCGCCCAGACCTGGATGCCCTGTGCCCACTGCGCCGCCCACAGCCAGCCAGAGGGGCCTTTTCAATGTCGGTCACAGTGGCACCCTTAAAGTCCAGCCCCCTCCCCGTGGGCTCCCCAAGTCGACGTGCTATGGCCCATTTCATGTCTCACCCTCTCCCCGGGCTCAGAACGCTCACGCCCATCTTGTGCCCTTCTCGGGGCCTTGGTCTCTCAGTATCCTCTGCCCGCACACCGTTCCCTGCACTCGTGCATGACTTATATCTCATCCTGCAAGATGTCCCCAAGAGAGGCCCTCCCTGGTCACCCCCCAGTCATCTGCTTGTGCTCTTGGGGAACCCCCTCCCGGCTGTGTGCTTGGCCCTGACCTGACCTGGGGGCCTCACCCCTGGGGGCTCTGGGGGTTTGGTCAGGAGGGCGGGCTGTGCTCGGTGTTGGGGGCACCGGCCTGCCCAGGTCGCAAGTCATGGTCATCGGGATGGGAGGTAGGACAGCGTGCTTTCCCTGTCCGTCGGGTGGGGAGCGGTCTGAGCGTGACTCTGGGATCCCGGGTCACATCCCGGCTCTGGGGCTGGCCTGCTGTGTGACCCTGGGCCAGTCACCTGCCTCCTCTGAGCCCAGCATCCTAACCATTACTGTTTAAATAGAGAAGTTGTGCACAACCACTAAAAACCATCAAATACTGTATGTTTTTAAGACAGCTTGTTGAGGGAGAATCCATATCACCCACAACTCATCGGTTTCAGTGCCCAATTCCGCGCTTTCTCGTCTCTTCACGGAGCTGTGCACCCAGCACCGCCTTAATTTTAGAACATTGTCATCACAGCAGAAAGAAACCCCACACCCCTCGGCTATCACCCTCCAAGCCCCCAGCCTTTGACTACGCTCATCTGCTTCCTGTCCCTACGGGTGCCCTCTTCTGGGAATTTCACCTCAGCGGGATCGTACACCAGATGGCCTGTTGTGGCTGGTGCCTGTCACTCCGTACGTGTTGTCGAGCGCGTCGCCCTGCATGGCGTGGCGTGTGTCCATGTTTGAGTCCTTCCTGGGGTGGGGAAACGTTCCCTTTCTTGGCCAGCCCACCCCTTGCCTACCCGTTCGTTGCGACGGGTGCGGGCTGCTGCCAACGCCGCTGCCGTGTTTGCATCGCAGTTCCCGCGTGGACACATGTGTTCAGGTCTCCTGGGGCCGCACTGTGCAGGGGATTTCTGAGTCCTGTAGTGATTCTATGAGAAGCTGCCCCAGTGTTTCCAAAATGGCTGTGGCATTTTCCATCCCCTCCCCCCATGAGCCCGTGAGGGTTCTGGTGTCCCGTGTCTGCGCTGACACTTACTATTGTGTCTGTCTTGTTTTACTCACCCTGGCGGGGCTGGCGGGGCTGAAACTGTGGTTTCAATCGGCATTTCCTTGATGGCTCGGGACATCGAACATCTTTCCTGGGCTCACTGGCTGCATTTATACCGTCTTGGGAGAAATGTCTTTTCAGATCCTTTGCCCGTTTTTCATTGGGTTATTTGCCTTTTTATTATTGAGTTGTAGAAAATGCCGTATTGGGGCGCCTGGTTGGCTCAGTCAGTTAAGCGTCTGCCTGCGGCTCAGGTCATGATCCCAGGTCGTGGGATCGAGCCCTGCGTCGGGTTCCCTGCTCCGCAGGGATCCTGCTTCCCCCTCTGCCCCTCTCTGACTAGCTCTCTCTCTCGCTCCCTAGAGATCCCTCTCTCTCTCAAATAAATAAAATCTTAAAAAAAAAAAAAGAAAGAAAGAAGAAAATGCCATATTTAAGAGAGGCCAGTACAGGTTGGCAGAGAGGCAAGGGGAGCTGAAGGGCGCCGGGTCCCTGCCCGGGGTGTGAGCAGGTGCCTTCGCGCTCTCACGCTCCTGGAGCCGCGTGCATGCGGAAGCCCGGGTACATGCCCGGGGCCACACGCGTGTGTGTACGTGCAGAGGGACACCCGCAAAGACCCTGCATGTGGCGTGTCACTTGTGGGGTCAGGCATGCTCCCCAGGCCCTCTGGCACAGCCCCTTGGCCATATCGGAGCTGTTAGCTTCATTGGCAGGTGGGGAGATGGAGAAATGAAAGGGCCCCTTGACTGGTCCAAGGTCACCCAACTGGCCAATGTCAGGTCTAGGCTTGAACTCCCCCTGTCAGACTCTGACCTCTCCTCCAGACGTGTGTATGGCCCCAGACCTTTGAGGCTCCTGCTTGGGGACAGAGGGATGGCACTGGATGGCCCTTAGCTCTGAGGTCCCAGATTCCTGACCTGCCTTCTAAGAGCGAACCAAGTGCCTTTCCCACCCAGCCTCCCCAGACCTGCAGTGAATCAGGTCATATGAGCTCAGTTATGGCCTTCTAGAAATAGTATGCCACATCCCCAAGCGGCAGGTGGCTTTCAGTAGACAGCGAGGGGAGCATCTGGGGGGTGGGGAGGGTGGGCTCAGGCCCCAGCTCTGTCCGGGAGGGAAGGGGGGAGCTCAGTTCTGCCCCACTTTGCTCAGGAGGCATTCGTCCCTTCCAGTGGCTGCTCATAAGGACCTCCTGGTGCCAGGTGTCCTCCTTTGGGTCAGAGTAGGGGGATGACAGGAGGGACTAGGTCCTGCTGTCCTGGGCAGGCACCTCACTCGGGACATCGAGGCCTGGCTGGCACCGTGGGGGCATGGAGCCAGCAAGGGGCTGCCTCAGCTCTCTCTCTGAACCTGGCGTCCAGCAGGGTCAGTGAGGGCTTGACTTTGAACAACCTATAGGAGAGAAGGAGTAGAGCTGGGTAGCCCCTCGAGGGCCTGGTTCCTCGGTTTACCCATGTGGCAGTGGTGTCTGAAGGTTCTCCTGCTCGAGATGTTTTGGGTTTATGCAGAAAGTGTGGAGAGGGGTAGTGGGGCAGGGCCAAGTGGGTCGGCTCCTGGGAGGAAGCAGAGTGATTGTTGGGCTTGTTCTGGGCTTGTTCTGGAACCCTGTGAACCCCGGAGGCCCCAGGCCGGCTCCCCATGTGGGGATGGTGAGGGCAATGCCCATCTGCCCTGTTTGCTCTCAGAGCTTCTCCTGGGGCAGCGGAGCCCCAGGAGAGAATTGTGAGTCCACGTGACAAATGGGGATACAGGCTCAGAGAGGGTGTGTGAGTTGCCCGGAGCCACAGAGCAGGGAGCAGCCGCATCTCCGCTGTGCCCGGAGCACAGGCAGCTGCAGACACGTGGACCCGGGCAGCGGCAGGCCGGCGCCCACCTGGGTGAGCTTCAGGGAACCAGTCTGCTCCTCTGTTCGAGGCTAGGGGTGTGTTGGGGGGAGGCAGCTGCCTCTGCCCCACCCCCCCGCCCACCGTGAGCCTGGCCAAGCTAGGCTGCGAGGGGAATGGTAGGTGGGGAGGGGTGAGGTCAGGGTCCAGGGGCTTGAGGCCATCTCAGAGGCCTGGAGAGCCACCTGCCGTCACTGAGCAAGGCCCAGAGGTTCGAGGGGTTTCCACCTAAACCCAACACCCACTCGTTCTCCTCTGGGGGAAGAGGTACTGGGGGGCAGGCAAAGGGCCCCGGGAGTGACTGTGGGAGGGGACTGTCCCCCACACCCCGTGCGGCATCCAGCTCTGTGGGTTGGCACAGTGACGCGCCCCCCCCCCCCACCGTGAGGCTGTCGTGGGAATGACATGAGGTGTGTGTGCGGACAGCGGGGCCGTGAAACCCCCGAGCTAAGATCTAAGACCTAACGTCGCCTTCCGCGATTCTCCCCAAACTGCCACTCGCTCCCCGATCACCTCCCCCTTGTCTTCATGGCCAAACGGAGGGTTTGGCTCATTAAAACCAAATAAAAAAGGAATTAGTGGGAGTGGCCACCCTGTGAGTAACCGATGAGTAACCGGGAGTCGGTGCTGGGCTTGGGTATAAAGCGGGGGGTGCCAGGAACTCTCACAAAGGACAGAGGGAGGCTTTCGAGAACTGTCCTCCAAGCGCACGGAACTCTGGGCCTGCTTGCCTGCCTGCCGGCTTTGGGACAGCAGGACGCGGGAGGGTGCCAGGTTGAATTTTGGGCAGAAGAGGGCTGGGTGGCCCGTCCCAGGGCCTCCGAGGGAACGCCCACTCCGTCCTAGCTCAGGCCGGGCTCGGTCGTGGGACTTGTAACTCCACGGGCCAGGCCTCTGGGTGTGATTGCACAATCCTGTGAGCTCTCTACCCCACCTCCAAGGCGCCGAGCTTGGGACGTGCCCTCTCTGAGGCCGGCTCCCACCTGTGCTCCCCGCCGACTGGTCGCTGAGCCCCGAGGTCCACAGAGGGTCCAAAAAGCGGCATTTTCTCCCCAAAGTCCCCCGTAGGTGCCTCCTCTCCCCTTCTCTTCTGCACAAAGTCACTGAGCCACAGAGACGCCCTCCCTCGGCCTCTCTGGGCTTTGATGCCACTTGCCTGGGTTCTGATCCTGCTCCGGCCACTAAGCTCGAGTTTGACAGGCTCACCTGGGCTGGAACAGTGAAGAGGCTGCCTTGCACGACTGTCTGAGCGCTCGGGGAGAACAGAAGTGAGCGTGAGGGTGTCTGGTGCACCAGGAGAGATGGCAAGTGAGAGCGATGGTGCGGGATCCACAGCCCTGGCCCTGGCACCAGGACAGAAAGCACCGTGTGCTTCAGGGGTGTCTCCGGCCGCCCATGACTGGCTCCTCCTGATCCCGACGGCCTCTTTCCTTCCTACGCTTGAGCTCATACTTCTAGCACCAGATAAGCAACCTGTTTCACACCTTGGCACCTTTGCTCCTGCCGTGCCCCCTGCCAGGAGCACACGCACCCGCTGCACACGGCCACGGGCCACAGACACTCCGGAAACACACGCCATACACGTACACGTACACGCTCACACGCCACACACACACTCCTATGCACTCGCGGGGAGTTAAGTCTAACTTCTTGTTAAGATTCCCTTTACTTAAGGTGTCACCTCCTCCAGGAAGCCTTCCTGGACTCCGCCCCTCACAGAGGCAGGTGGGGACATCTTCGAGGTTCTTTGACCCCTGCAGCCCTTCTCGAAGAGCTCTGTGGTCACCTCCTATCCTGGAACCCCTGACGCAGTTTCCCGCACCCTCCGCTGCCGTGGGTGCCTTATGGGTCCGTGTGGGTGAGCTTGTCAGCAGACCCTGCCGGGCTTGGGCAACAGCAGGGAGCTCGGTAACCCGATGCCCTTCCCTTCAGATCCCCTTGACCTAACTTGAAGGCGGGGAGGGCGAGGCCCCATATTCTCCCTGTGCTTGACCTTGGGTCAGCCCGGGAGCTCCCGGCCAGCCCACGTGGACAGCGCCCGGCCCGGGGCCTCGGTGCTTCTCAAAGGGCAGCTGTGCCGAGAGAGTCTTCTCACAGGAGGTGCCAGGAGCGCAGAACCCCATGCTGTTGGTCAGCGGGTCCCGGGGCATCGTGCACTGACCCCTGGCAGGGTGGGGGCAGGGGTGGGCAGGAAGGGCCCCCGGGGCAGCCCTGTGTCCTTTGCAGACCAGGAAGGACTCACCGACACCGCTCTCTCTTAGCTCTTTTCAGAGGAGGGAAGTTTCCAGGGAGCCTTCGCCCCTCTTTGGCGGCAGAGGTGAACCAAAGCCTCCTCCGCACTGGGCCTCCGAGACCAGCAGGTCCTACCCTGATCCTCAGTCCAGATGGGAGAAACCCCAGGGAACAGGAACCCCACAGAGGGAGAGCCCCAGGGGAAGCTCCCCTCAGAGGGCTGGTAGGTGAGGAGGTAGACCCTAGAGCACATACCCAAGGCCGATCACGGCGGGCAAGTCAGTGGTGCTTCATGGTTGTTCATGGAAAGGACATGAGTGACTTCAACCCTCTCAGTCTGGGGGTGATCGCTCTCGCGGCAGCAATGGGGATAGTGGCAGTCACAGGTATGGGGCCTGTGCAAGCACGGGGATGTCCCTGATTTCCATGCCCATGGTGCCGGCTACTGAGGGCCACACACACCTGCCACTTGGCCCGCAGAGAGCCTTGGAGCTCATGGGCAAGAGAGGCCGGGCCAAGGTGTCAGGATGCCCAGGGCCCAGCCAGAGCCCATGGAAATTAAGACTGGATTAGTGCTGAAGCCATCCGCCGGGGAGCCCATAGGCCCCTGTGGGAGCCAGGACGGCTCAGTGACAGAGCTAACTCGAGGACAGAGTCATGAGCAATGAGGAGCCAGATGGGGGACTGAGGGGAAGGGGGTCAGCCAGGGCCCCCTGCTGGCTGGCAGTCTGGAAAGGCTGCCTGGAAGAGGAAGCATTGGACCCGGCCTTGGAAGGTCGTTAGGGTTTGAGAAGGGGAAGGAAATTCCCTTCAAAAGACCAGGAGATGCCCAGGAGCATATGAGCAGCACTGGAAGGAGAGAATCGTTGTTTGGGGCAGAGAATGGGGAGGCGGGACAGGGAAGCCGGCTGGCCTCGGGCCCTTCCCAGCTCAGGCAGAGGAGGAGCAATGAAGGTATAGAACGGAGGAGCCCAGACTGCACTGTGGGCTCCCGGCTGGCGGCTGGGGTGTGAGGGAGCTGGGGAGGGTTGGAGCCCAAGGTCTGGGCAGTTCTGGGGGCCTCGGAGCCGGGCAGGGAGCCTGGAAGAGAGGAAAGGTGCAGGAAGCTGGGGCCTGGTGACGCGGTGACAGTGGGTGCTCAGAGACAGGAAGGCGGCAACACAGAGCCTGGAATTGGGGTGCTCTGAGATGTGTGGATTCTGCCTGGTTCTTGGCTGCTGGGTGAGGGCGCCACGGAGATCAGAGATCGGCGCGAGGGGTGCCTGGAGGCGGGCAGAGGGGAGGGGGGCAGGGCCTGCCAGGGATCTCTCCCAGGTTTGGGGAACATGCACCACCCCCCCAGTCCAGGCTCTTGGGACAGGGAGAGATGACAGTGGTCGCTGGTGGCGGGGCCAGGGCCCGCACCGAGTGCCCACTGAACCCCAGGCACCGTCCTCACCAGGGCCTGAGACCCCGGATCTGCCACCCCCTGAGCCGAATCGGCAGCCCAGAGCGGGCCAGCACCGAGGCGGGGGGTGCACTGCGGGCCAGCAGCGGGACGGGGCTGAGACCCGCGGGGCCTCACCACGCGCACGCCATCCCCCCGCAGGGAGCCGCGAGGCCGCCTTCACCTATGCCATCACCGCGGCGGGCGTGGCGCACGCGGTCACGGCCGCCTGCAGCCAGGGCAACCTGAGCAACTGCGGCTGCGACCGCGAGAAGCAGGGTTACTACAACCAGGCCGAGGGCTGGAAGTGGGGCGGGTGCTCCGCCGACGTGCGCTACGGCATCGACTTCTCCCGGCGCTTCGTGGACGCCCGTGAGATCAAGAAGAACGCCCGGCGCCTCATGAACCTGCACAACAACGAGGCCGGCAGGAAGGTAGGGCGGGCGGCCCCAGGTGGGTGGGGGGGGGCGGGGGGGCAGGGAAGCGGCTGCGGCCTCACCTGGGCTCTCCTTCCCCACCTGGGGGAGTGTTCGGGGGCCTGGACCCTGGAGGTGTGTGGTGGGGGGCACTGGGCGCGACGTCCCGTCCGACCCTCCCGGCAGCTCTAAGGTTCCCATTCCGGAGGTCTGAAGACTGAGGCTGGGGATGGGGCTCTGGTTCTCAGTGGCGGGTGGCAAGGCTGAGACCAGGACCGAGTGTGGGGGTGGCCCCTGGGCCATAGTTCCGTGTCCCTTCCCTGGTACCAGACGGGTCATACGAGCACACCGGGAAAGCTTCCTGGAGGAGGCCACCTTTGGCTCAGACCGCCTGCCGGCCTGAAGGAAGGGATGTTCCCAGGAGGCAGGAGCAGCCTGAGGAAGGGCGGAAACCCCGGGAGCCACCAGCCTCACACCTGGGGCGGAGCGGCGTGGTGGGGCAATGATGGAGGCGGTCCGGGCAGGACCACACTGGGGCAGAAGTCAGGGCGAGTCGGGCCCCGCCTCAGGGAGATGAGGGCCCCAGATACTGGGCCGGGAGGAGCGGCCGCCACGGCGGCAAGATGGCCCGAGATAGGGCGCCGGCCGAGCGGAACGCCTCTCCAGGTCTGGCTCCCCAGCCCCAGGGGCTGCGCCCCGGGCACCAGGCCCTGCGGGTCTCTGCAGGCGCGGGACAGACTTGCCTGCATCTGCCCCAGGGACCACAGTCAGCCAGTTGCGCACTTGTTCACTCAACAAACACTCCTTGTCCCTTCTCTGGGCCAGGCGTTAGCTGGGCCGGGCACAGGAGACGAGACGGAGGAAGACACGGCACCAGCCCGGTCCGCACGAGGGGTGCAGAGGACGTACCGGGGGGGCAGTGAGAGCGGGGAGACCCTGGGGGGAGGGAGCAGAAGCTTTCTGGGCGTGGTGGTGTCCAAGCAGAGCCTTGAAGGACTCGCCAGCGCCGAGAAGAGCCCGGGCAGAGGAGCGGGTGCTCAGGGCAGGGGCAGGCTACCCAAGGAGGAAGCAAAGCCCGGCCTGGGACAGCCTTGAATGCCAGACCAAGGGATCGACTTTATCTTGTAGACGTAAACAGCCAGTTGTTATTAAATTATTGTGAAATGAATGGACGGACAGATAAAAGGAGTGATACAGTCTGTGCCTCCAAGGAGCTCACAGACAGCTCGTAGGCACAGTCTCCACCTGGGCCGGGAGAGACAGAGGAAGGCAAGGCATGAAGAGGGCTCCCCGGAGGAGGAGGTGTGCTGAGCCTGGGTGGGACCACTGGCCCTTGAGCCTCTGCAGTAGCTTAGGTCCCGACGCAGGGTTTTCTAACACCCCTGGGAAGAGGGTCTCACCATCTCCATTCCACACATGAGGACGCGGAGGCCCATAGTGGGCGGCCGAAGCCCTGACGGCTCCCGTGGCCTGAGCTCTGGTTAGTGCTTGGTGGGAAGAGTCGGAGGAAGCCGCAGAGACGTGGGGAGGCGCCCTCCAGGCGGAGGGCACAGCACAAGGGAGGCAGGACTGGGGGGCTGGGGTGGGTGGGGTGGGGGCGCACCTCGGGTTGCGTGTGCGGTGCAGGGGGGCTGCTGGCCCAGCTCAGGGTGTCCGGGCAGACGAGCGGGCTGGCACGTGGATAGGCCTCTCGGTGCAGGGGGCCACAGCAAGCAAGCTGGTTTCTGGCTGGATTCTGGGCTAGAGGCGTCATGGCAGGGGGTCTGGGTGCGGGAGGGTCAGCACGTTGGGTGTTGAACTGCGAAGCCGTGAACTGAGACGGGGAGTAGGGGAGAGGCAGGTTGTGGGGAGAGGACCAGCCGGGCAGGGAGGCTGCAGGAAGGAGCTCTACTGGGGTCAGCAGCCAGGATTCTGGGGCTAGCACCATCCCACCCTGTCTGCGAGTCCCCTTCTGCCTCAGTCTGCTCATCTGCACAGTGGACGTGATGCACCTCGTCCTCCTCCCCGAGGGCCTTCCCGCCATCCCTGAGCCCGAGCTGTGGAGCACACGTGCGGCCTGAGCCCTTGGCAAAGGACACTGGTGGTGGCAGCCATGACCCTGCAGGGCGGGGGCCTTCGGCTCCCTGCAGCACCGATCATGGTGGGGTGGAGGCATGGCTTTTGAGGTTTCCATTAGAGCTGAGTCTGGACCTTCTTTCTGGTCCCATCAGAGTGTGTCCAGGCTACGTCTGACTCTCCGGAGCCAGAGTTCAGCAAGCTGGGTGGGAAGCAAGCTCGCTGGGGCCACTGAAGTCCCACGGCCTGGATGGCTCAAAGCAACAGAAATTTATTCTCATAGTTCTGGAGCCAGAAGTCCTAAACCCAGGGGTCAGCAGGCCGTGCCCTCTGATGGCTCCAGGAGAAGACCCTGCCTGCCTCTCGGTGGCTCTGTGTCTTATGGCTTCATAATCCTGTCTGCCCCCATCTGCCCGTGGTCTCCAGCTCTGGTCTGATTTCTTTTCTGTCCCTTACAAGGACACCTGTCCTTGGGGTTAGGACACACCCTGATCCAGGATGACCTCCTCTCCAACCTTAATTATACCTGCAAAGGCTTATTTCCAAGTAAGGTCTCATCCTGAGGTTCCTAGTGGGGAGACCCTGTCCGGCTCCTCAGGTCCCTGGTGGGCTAGGGTCAGACAGGCTGAGCAGGAGACCCACGTACCACCAGCTTCTGCGAGACTGACACCAGGGCCACCCTGCCCAGCCCTTCCCTGGACAGCGTGGCCTTTACTGAGCAGTTACCCTGCTGTGTGGTCCCGACAGGATGGGCGGGAGCAGTTGGGTGCAGAGGGAGGCCATGCCGGAGCAGCAGATCATTGTGTCTCCTGCCCTGGAAGACAGGAGCCTGCCCAGCTGGGGAGGTCTGCTGTTGGGATGTCCCCGGGCTCTTCTTGTGGGTGACAGAGGTCTAAAGCCATCGCTGACGAGGGTCCCAAGCCCTGGGAGCTCAGGCAGGACCCCCATTAGGGGGCCACAGCCCTAACCTGACCTCATCTTGGGTCCAAGCTGGTCCTGCCCCAGGGGGCACACCATTCTGGATGAAAACCCAGGGTCCAGGAGGGGTGACTTATGCAAAGTCCCCAGTAGAGAAGCTGCTGGCCACACTGGGCCCCCAGGCGGGGGAGGGGGCACCTGACTCCCTGTCTCCCTTGCTCGGTGCCCACGCCCAACTCACAATGTAGCCTGGGTGAGAAGGTGAAGCCGACGTGGGCCTTGCCGTCCCCCCACCCCGGGCCTCACACACCCACGGAGGGTCAGGCCACCACTGAGGCCCCAGAAACAAATGTGTGAGGCGTATGTGCTACTTCCATCCCTCCTGCCCAAGGCCAGTGCCCAAGTGGCGGGTCACGTGCCTTCTGTGGACGTGAGGATACTGTGACCACCGCGCCCCCACCCCCATAGCCTGGCCACAACTGAGCACTATCCCCAGAGCCCGGGCCACGCCCTTATTCCAGAAAGAACACCAGGCTGGCCTTTTCCTGGAGGCCCCCGATCCACCCTCGACACGCCTGGATCGGGGGAAACCGAGGCCCCACTTCTCTGGGCAAGGTTGGGTCACGCTGCGCCCTCCCAGGTGGTCTCCTGGGGCAGCAGGGCTGGCGCCACCATCGCTGTCACTCTTATCTCGAGGGCGCTGGAGACGGAAACGGCACATTCTTGAATCCTGTGATCACTTCCCAGGACAGGCTCGGTCCCTGGGGACCCAGCCAAGCGAGGATGCGGCTCCCCGCTCTGCAGACAGCTGCCCAATCGGCTTCATCTGCCCACCGTCCTGGCCGGGCCTCGCGAGGTCTGAATGTGCCTGGGCGGGCAGTGGGGGTGGGGCCGCCTGGCCTTGGTGAGGACAGGGAGATGGGGGCAGGGCAGGGGCGGGGGTAGCCTGGGCCACCCGGCCTGGACAGCCCTGGCGGGTCTCAGGCCATCACAGCCTGTCTGAGGAGGCATCTCCTGGGCCAGCAGCCCAGTGCACTGGGGACTGAGAAGGCCGTCCATCGGGTCAGCTCTTGGCCTGGGGGTCGTACGTGGCAGGCAGTGTGGTCAGGGCAAGAGAAGCTTGCTGGCCTTGAAGGGTGGGTTGGTGGGGGGAAGGGTCTTTCTGGGGAGGGGAGGGTTGAAGCAAAAGTGACCACGGCTGAGGAAGGGGAAAGGATGGACAGGAGAGCGGGGAGTGGAGCAGGATGCAGACAGGATGTGCTTTCCCCCGGAGGGGGGTCCCCCCCTCCATAGACCCCTGGTCCATGCCCTCAACCCAGACACCCCATGGCCCTGTAATTCCAGCTTGGAATAGTCCTTCCTCTTGACCCTGGGGCCCTCCCCTGCTCCCCGTCCTCCCCACCAGTCTCCCCTCCTTCCCCCCATCCCAGCCTCCCAGGTCTCCCCCCCAGGACATCATCCACAGGATGCTGGACCAGGCAATCCCACCCACCCCCACACCCCCCTCACATCCAGGACACCATCCTCAGGGGCTACCCAGCACCCACGGGACGCTCACGTGGGCCGAACCTGTCCTCCACAGACCTTGTCTGCCCTGCACCCCTCCTGGAGCATTCTCTCTGCCTAAATTAGCAGCACGTCTTCCTCCATCCACACTCCATGCAGGCACCCCTCCTGTGGGAAGCCCCCTTACCACGGCAGGGCCGGCCCCCAGAGCCCCCACCCTTGATGGTTTGCGTAGGCTTCTTCTTCCATTCCCCGTGCTGGACGGTGGGCCCCCGAGGTCCTTGCCCAAGACAAGGGCCCCATGACGGCAAGGCCATCAGGGAAAGTGATCAGGATAGTGGCTGGCCCTGTGGGATGTTCCTCTCATTCATTCATTCATTCATTCATTCACTGTGGGGCTCCTAGTCTGCACCAGGGCTGGGGTTCTGGTCCAGGAGGCGGGGGGGTGGCCAGGTTCCCTCCGGGTGGGGCTGCCCAAGTGAGGCCCGTGGGGCCGAGACAGCTGACAAATGGTCCTCCTTCAGCCGTGGGCCGGCGGCTAATGATTCCCCATCTGTAATCAGGCCTGCTGGCAGGGCCCTTTCGATCCAGGTAAATGAGTACCTGGGGTCAGGGCTGGCTCTGGGAATCGGCCTTCCGGGACCACGGAGGGAGGCCCAAGGAAAACACACGGCTGCGCCCATCGAGGGCCCTTGGGGAGCTGGGAAGAAAGAACAACACTGTCGGGGGCCAGCTTCCCAGCAGGCGGCACGCCTGGGCCTCGCTGACCCGTGCCCTCACCCCCTGCTCGTCCCCCTCCTCCGTCCTTCAGCAGACACGCACAGAGCTCCGTGCAAATACCATGTTTTCACTGAACAGCCCTTTATTAAGCACCAACTACATGCCGGGCCCTACCCTGGGCAGGAGGGCGGGAAGTACAGAGAGAGGAGAGGTGGGGATCGGCAGGTCATAAGAACCTACCGTAGCTTGGGGGGGGGGCGGCGGGGCTCACCGCAGGGCTCCTGCGCCCCGCCTGGCTGGACTCAAGCCCCAGCTTCTCCACGTGCTGCCCTGCGACGTGCAGCAAGCCACGCGCCCCCCCCCCCCGGGGCCTCAGTTTCCACATCGGTGCATTGACCTGAAGGATTGTGGGAATTTAGTGAACCACATTTGATAAACATACGCTGGGCTCTTCCGAGTTCCGGATATTCTCACTGGACCCTCACGAGGTCCTCTGCAGTGGGGACCTACGGTCAGCAGCCCCATTACGCGGATGAGAAGAGGGATGCTTGGGAGGGGGAGGCACTCAGGCGGGATCCTGCAGCGGGAAGTCAGGGGTGCTGGAGCCTGCTAGGCTGGAAGCAAGGGAGGGTCGGGGCGGGGTGCCCAGGCCAGGGCCACCCGTGCACACTGAGCTCCTGCCCTGTCGCCCACAGGTCCTGGAGGGGTGGGGACGGGGGTGGGGCGGGGTAGCCCAGGCCCAGGGGCCATGCACACGGATCCCTGCCGCCCACAGGTCCTGGAGGAGCGCATGAAGCTGGAGTGCAAATGCCATGGCGTGTCGGGCTCGTGCACCACCAAGACGTGCTGGACCACGCTGCCCAAGTTCCGCGAGGTGGGCCACATGCTCAAGGAGAAGTACAACGCGGCCGTGCAGGTGGAGGTGGTGCGGGCCAGCCGCCTGCGGCAGCCCACCTTCCTGCGCATCAAGCAGCTGCGCAGCTACCAGAAGCCCATGGAGACGGACCTGGTGTACATCGAGAAGTCGCCCAACTACTGCGAGGAGGACGCGGCCACGGGCAGCGTGGGCACGCAGGGCCGCCTGTGCAACCGCACGTCGCCGGGCGCGGACGGCTGCGACACCATGTGCTGCGGCCGCGGCTACAACACGCACCAGTACACCAAGGTGTGGCAGTGCAACTGCAAGTTCCACTGGTGCTGCTTCGTCAAGTGCAACACGTGCAGCGAGCGCACCGAGGTCTTCACCTGCAAGTGAGCGCCCCGCCGCACGCGTGCGCACGCCGCTCAGCGCGCCCCCCCCCCGCCCCCACTGCGGGGGGCTCCTTCCCGCCCCGCTGGTCACTTCCTGTGGCCGAGCCCCGTCCCGGACCAGCCGAGAGGTGTCCCTCTGGAGCCTAGGGAGTTCCTGCTTTTCTCTGGGGACGCGAACCCTCCGGGACTCGAGCGTCCCCTCCCCCGCCCGGTGGCACGGACGACGACGTGGAAATGCCGTGCGGGCCGACGCCTCGCGGGACCCCACGCGGGACCGTTCCCCTGGCCGCGCCCGCCGCCGGGGGCCTCGGGGTGGCCCGGGCAGATGTTGACCAAGTTTATTTATGTGTCGTTAGTATCCGAGAAGAGTAGCACTAAGGCATAGCCAGTCCTAACTGTACCCCGTGTGAACGCAGCCCCTGGGGCCCTGGCTTGCTCTCCCGTCTCTGGACCCGAGGGAGCATCCCCCGTGCACAGCACCCTCTGGCCCTGCCCCCAGAGGGCCTCTGAGGAGAGCCACGGACAGGGACCCTTCTTGAGAATCGTATCACACAAATCAAAATGTCACCCACGTCAGGCTCCAGGAGTGCTGCGTCCCCTCCCTAATGCTGTCCCCCCTGCCCAGCGCCCCCGCCAGCCCGGCAGCCTCAGTTTACAGAGCCCCCTCCCGCCCGGAGCCAGCCGGAAGCCTTGGACAGCCCTGTGCTGGCAGGCGGTGGGCTGGCGGGGTGGGGGGCCGTTCAGGGGTGTCTGCCTTCTTTGACAGATGCAGACACCGAGGCCTCGGATGCCTCGAGAATGAGCCAGAGACCCTAAAGTGATGAGCGGAGGCTCCTGCCTTGGCTCGGGTGTCCTGACCCTGGGCAACGTGCTCTGGGGACACCCAGGGTGGCTTGAGACTGCCCCCATGTTTTGAGAAATCTGGCTGTACCCCTCCTTCCCTGCTGCCAGCCGCACAGGGACCTGTACCCCCAGAGGTGCCTGCTGGGGCTTCTCTATGGCCTCTGTGTCCAGTCCTCCTCCTTGAGCCCTGACTCCAATGCTGAGAAAGCTCGGAGCCAGCCTGCTGTCCTGCTGTCCCGGCAGGTGTCTGCCCTCCAGACCCCTCCCCCAGGGTCCCTACCTGCACACCCTCCCCTGAAGTTCAACTCACCCTCAAACTTGAGAGGGGGCCCTGCTCAGGTCTCATGTGCGGGGTGGGGAGAGACCAGAACCCTGGGACTCGGGGCTGACGTGTCCTCTGCGAACATGCCCACCCTCCCTCGGGGAGTCTGAGGCGCCAAGGGGTGGCTTGCCGGCAAGGATGGTGTGCGGCTGGCTTCTGGTGTGTTGCCCTCCGCTGCTCGTGTGTCCACCCCCCCACCCCCAATTTAGGGTATTTTCGTGCAGAAACCTGTGGAAATGTGTCCTCGGGCAGCTGACAAGCCAAGTGGGCCCGACATTAGCCTGGGGTGAGTGACACTCTCTGGGCCCTGGCCCTGGCATCTCCCCCGCGGTGATGCCAGGACACTCCATCAGCGGCTGTTCCCGGGACATCCAGGCCACGGTGAACGCCCCGCCCCGGTCCCCCTCCTCTCCGGGTCCCAGGACACTCCTCTGAATCCACAGGCCCGGTTAACTTATATTGTTATATAGCGTCGAAATGTCTATCGTGTCTTTTAAATTATTGTGACCTACACTGGGTACTGGAGGGAGGGGACAGCCTCATGCAGTGCCCCGAGCCAGGCTCCTCCTTCTGCTTGAAATGGACTCTTGGGGCCCCGGATGCCATCGAGTCACACGTACTGTCCAGGCGCCTCTGCCGAAACCCTCCTCGAGAGCCTGTCAGCGGCAGCCCCTCCCTCGGATGAAAGGGGGTCAGTGTGGCCCGGGTGGGGCGGGGGCGGTCGGGGCACTGCATGTCCCCGTGGCCCTCCCACTTGAAGAGAGCTGGTGGGTTTCGGATGGGCTGTGTCCTGCCTTCCCCGGAGGGGAGCGTCCGGTCCCAATAAAGCTGGAATCAGAAGTGAGTGTGTGTGGAGCCCACGCGACGCCCTTGCGGCTCTCTCCCCCTGGGGGTGGGGACAAAAGTGCTGTCCACGGGGAACCCTGAGCCTCACGCTCCCTCGGCCCTCAGGGGCCCCACCTTTCTGACTTCTTCCCCTCTGTGCAGGCTGAGTAGGCACTGTGCCCATGTACCTCTGTCCTCACACGTCGCCCAGGTTCCAGGGAGGCCTTGGGTCGTACAAGCCTCCAGGCACCTTTGGGGGCCACCGCACCCAGCAGGGGCCACCGGTGATGGCTGGAAACTGATGCTGGACCGCCGGTCAGCCCGGGCTCTCTCTGGACAGCCTGGGCTCAGGGTATGGGGACAGGAGGCCACGGGTCTAGTGCCAGAGCCAACTCATGGGGCTGGGTGAGGGGTGTTCTGGGAGAAAGGGGGGCTTGGGGGTGGAGGACCCGCAGCCAGGAGGCCTGGTTCCATCCATCTGTCTCCTTCTGCTTTGGACCCCGACTGGTCTCGGGATTCCTATGGGTCTATCCGTTGTGTCTGGTGGGTTTTTGCTCAGGTGCCCCCCTTGGGGTGCTCCTGTCCCCTTCCAGGCTTGGGAAGACAGCCCGAGGCCCCTGGGAGCCCAGCAGCCCCCGGCTGGCCACCAGGCCCTGCTGCTTCTCCTCGGAGGCCTGGGTGCCGCCGGGCCCCCGCGCTTGCGGCGGCCGTGCGAGCACAGAAGGATGAATGGCATTCCCGCCGAGGGCTGGAAGGCATGCGGTGGGGCCGGTTTGGCCACTGCCCGCTGTCCCGGCAGCCTGGCATCGGGCGGAACCGCTGATCAAACAAGGCCCCGTCCACACTGTGCCCGCCGGGGCACCCACGGAGCCTGGCCCCAGACCCAGACCCCAGCGGAGGGGCCACCCGGTGGGC
This sequence comes from Martes martes, assembly GCF_963455335.1. NCBI lineage: Eukaryota > Metazoa > Chordata > Mammalia > Carnivora > Mustelidae > Martes > Martes martes. The sequence continues at coordinate 3,892,556 of NC_137895.1, forward strand.
TTCTGAAGGAGGACGTGTCCCCGGACGGTGTGGAGACAGGGAGATGGATGTAGAAAACTCTGGACTTGGAGCCCAAGCCCAACCCTTCCGACAGCCAGGCGTGGGTAACCTCTGGGGTGGCCCTGCCCAATCTGTGGCCTCAGTTTCCCCATCTGAGAGCAGGAGGTGGCCCGGGCCAGGACTTGGTGGTTAGTGGGGCCTGTGGGGCCTGTGCCTGGGCCGGGCAGTTTGGCAGGAGGCCCCGGTTCCCTGCGAGACGGTAAGCAAATCCGCAGTGGTGGCTGCAGCCGGGGTCCGGCTACTCCCACAGGGCCAGGAATGAGGAAAGAGCTTCGAGAATGCCCCAGCCCCGGTGCCCAGACTGTACTTACTTCTTGGCCATGGTTCAACCCCAGCCCCAGCCTCCCAGGGCCACCTGGCACATCCTCCGAGGGGCCCTGTCTGAGGTGTGGAGCTCACACCGCCCAGCCCGCCTGGGGGCCCACCTGACCCCCAGCCCCGGGCTCCGCCTCCGAGGCTACAGTTTCAGGAGCATCCCCAGACAGCCTCCACCCCCCACAGTGGCTTGTTCCCCTCCGCGTGGCGCCCCTGCCTCCTGGGCTCCGGGCGCCCTGCTCTTAGCTGGGCATGCCAGGTGTCTGACTCCCTCTCCACGTTGGCCCAGGGATACTCCTTCCCCAGACTTGCCTTCCCACCGTGCTCCAAGAGGCGGTCACCAAGCAGGTGGCAGATGTGGGCCGACCACGAGGCATTCATTCATTCCTTGCTCATTCGCTTGTTCTGTGGCGCTGGAGGCCGGGCCCTGGTTTGGGCCCTGGGAACAGTGGTGGCTCACGCCTGGCCTTGACCTCCCGGGGCTCTGGCTCTTCACTTGGCTTTCCTGCCTTGAGTGGCAGCCTATTCTCAGGGGCAGCCCCTGGCCGAGACAGCCTGACAGATTGGAGAAGGCTTTGGGCGGGTGCTTGCATAACTCTGGGCCTCAGTTTTCCTCTCTAGAGTGGGTATAGGGAAGCAAGTGGTGCCCGGCCCAGCCCACCTCTCTCTTTCTGTGTGTGGAGGGTGCCCCTGCCCACACTTGGCTCACAGGCCGGGCTTTAGCACCAGGACCCCTCCCACCTATGCCCCCAGCCCCCCGCAGGACCGCCCAGGCTGTCCACCCAGAAGCTGTCTGTGGTCAGAGCTCACAGGTCTCACGGGTCGCTCCTTGGTGGGGCCTTCGGAGTCCTTCCTGCTCCTCCGTCTCATCTCCCACAGCCCGTCCCCACCCTGCCTCCACGCAGATCCCCCTGCCCTGCTGGCAAACCAGCCCTTCCCAGAGCTCCCCGTGGAGCTCCACACCACCCCCTGCCCCTGCCCGGCCTCCCCCCCGAGCTGTGCCCTCTGGCTGGGAAGGCCTTTCTACCGCATCCCCTGCCCACCCCCCTTCCCATAATGCTCACTTTGCAGCGAACTTGTTGGGACCCTGCTGTTTCCTCCCCCCCCGACCCGGTTTCTCTGCTGATGGAGGGGGGGGCTGCTGCTGTGACTGTCCCTGCACCCAGCAGGTCTAGGGACCTTAGAAGTGAGAGGCTCTGTGGAACCCTGAACACCCCCCATGCCAGACGCGGGGTCTGGTTCGCAGTACCCCCATCCTCACAATACCGCTTCCCCACGTGGGTCAGCGCCAGCTGTTGCACAGGTGGGAAAACCCAGGCACAGAGAAGGACTAGTTCTGCCCGAGGTCACACAGCCAGCAGAGGCAACGTGAGGGTTCGAACTGTCCTCTGGGGTCTTCCTCCTGCCCGGCTCATATGCCTCCTCCCACCAGGGGAAACGGAGGCCCTGGAACCTTGCCTAAAGCTGCACAGAGACGGGCGGGAAGGGAATGGCCGAGGCAGGTCCTGGGGTGGAGGTGACGGCCATGCTCCGCCTCCGCTGAGGATGGCACAAGAAAGACCGGGTTGAAGGCCGCAGGCGGGATCTGGGTTCGACGTCTGGATGAACTTGGCAGCTCCCAGAGCTGGGAGGCAGACGGGCCGGGGAAGAGCGGTGAGTGGAAGCTGGAGCTCTTTGCGCTCAGGCTGGCAGGGGAAGCGTGAGGCCCCCTGAGCAGAGCGGCCAGGGCCGCTCCTGGAGGCACCAGGCCAGGAACGGGGCTGCCAGGAGCTGGGAAGTTCAGCTTCAGGACAGCCTAGAGCGGTCCCAGCCCCCTTCCCTCCTGTGGGTCTGAGCGTGCATCCCCCTTCCTTCCCCGGGGTGCCGCCTGCCTTCCCATCACATCGTTGGCCCCGCAGGGCCCGGGGACTCAGCAGTCTGGCCTGGGCGTCCCAGGCCCTGGTGAGTCTCGGAAGGCCCGAGAGGGCTGTGGGCTTGGCAGCCCCCTCAGGCCCCAGCAGAGGCCTGGTGGAGGGGGAGTGTTGGTCAGGGGGTTGGCAGAGACACTGGGGATCGGGGCTTCCTTATTGCCTGTCCCGCAAAAGCCTGGAACAGCCTGGCCAGCTCCCCTGCTTGTGTCTCTGGATGTGGCTAGAATTCTGCGTTCATATGGGACGTGGTAGAAAAGAAAGCCCTCGCAGCCTTGCAAGGAAGCAACCCAGCAGGCTGGTAGATCCGGGATCAGGGGTCCTCTTACTCCACCTGCAGGCAGAGGCCAGTGGCCGAAAGGGCAGGCCTGGGACACCCTCCAGATCTTGGACGCAGGTAGCCTCCTTGGGGCTGCTGGTCTCCCGTGGGTGGCCGGCCCACTCCCCTTGAGGCCTGGGGGTGGCCTTCAGGACTCTAGTCCTTCTAGGACTGACCCAGCAGGGGGTCCAGGCTGGCCCTTCTGGGCAGGACACCTGGGGAGGCCCCTCCAAGTGTCTGCAGCCCCGGAGGCCCCCTGCCTCCGGGTGGGGCCATTCTGCTGGCTTGGCCTGTGTACCCCACATCCCATCCCAATGTGGGTTGGTGGGGAGGGGGTTTTTGCCCAAGGTCTGTCCCCTGGTTTCTGGCTCAAACTCTCACTCCTGGTTCCCAAGCCCCTGGCTTTTCCACCAAACAGGACGGGATATGGCATCTGAATAGTCACACGTTCTTTTGCCCACTTGTCCGTCATGGCTAAGCTCCTCAGTGCCCAGAGCTTGGCTAGGCACTGGGGGTTCCAGAACTGAATGCGAAATGAGCTCTTCTCTTCATCGACCCCAGGCCAGGATGAGGGACAGAATGGTGAACTCACAGGCTCCGTCAGCCCCCACACACAAGGCTGCAACGGAGGGAAGTAGGGTCTGGGAATGCAGAGGCATGTGGAACCCCCCTTGGGTAGACACTGGGGTAGTCGGTAAAGACTTCTTGGAGGAGCTGGCATCCAGGCCAAGGCCCAGATGGGAAGGGAAGAAAGAAAGGCGGTGAGAGGGTCACAGAAAAGGGATGCCTCGGTTATGGGACTGGAGGAGAGAGGCTCTAACGTGGCCTGGGGTAACTGTGTGGACGGTGGAGCATGGGGCTTGGGGGCTGGGCAGTGGGGAGAGCAGAGCTTGAAGAGCTCCCTTACACCCGATAAGGTTCCAGAAGGTTCTGGAAGGCCGTAAGGGACCCTTCCACTTGAGCTTCATGGTTTCAGGCTGCTCCTGGTCCATCCTGGTCCCTCTGCTGGGCTAGGGGCCACGGCCGTCGGTGACCAAGGGTTTGTCCGACCAGCTCAGTGAAAGCATTTGAGGAGGGGCCTCCCCGGGCCTCAGTTGCTCCATGTGGATTGGTTGATCCCAGGGTCGTCCTCCGAGCCAGGATGGGCCCAGCCTGGGTGAGCACTGAGGAGGCCACCCCCAGGCCCGGCCTCTTTGGGCTAAGAAGCCCACGCCAGGATTTTGAACTTCTTCTTGCAACCAGTCTGGGAGGGCGCACCCTGCCTGCTGAGATGGGGGGACGGCCTTGTCGATGCTCCCGACAAGGGCGGGGTGACTAACACCTGCTTCCCCTTCTGGGTTCCCAAGGAAGACAGATCGATTAAATCTCAGTGACACGCTCTCTGGGAGAGGGAGGCCGACTGGTGGCAACATAGCTGAGTCACCACGATTCTCTCTGGGAGTGAGGGGAGTGCCCATGGCAGGGTGGGGAGCTCCCTCATCTCAAAGGGCCCCTCTCTCCTGGAGGGGCCCGCAGGCCCTCAGAGGGCTCAGCGCCTCATTGAGGAGACTTCAGGGCAGCCCTGGGAGGCCCGGCCAGGGGGCAGGCCTCCGGCCATATTAGGAGAACTTTCTCGGGGCCAGAGCTATAAAGACGGAGTTCTGACAATCACTAGGGGAATGCAAGCATGGTTTGATCTCCACGTAACAGATAGGGAGGGATGGGGCTCCGTGGCGCTCCGGTCCCACGATTCTCATGGGGCAGAGGCTTGGCTGTGTAGCTCGGATCCAAGTCTCTCGGTTCTGTGGTTGGGAGGCATCAGGGCTCTGGGCCGGGGTGGAGAGCGGACTGTGCCAGGCCCTGGGAAAGCGGCCCTCTCCTTCTGTCCTGACATCGCAGTTCCCTCTGGAGGGGAGACTCTCTTTGCCTCACCCTTGTTCGTGTATTCCCCAAATACTGGGCGCCCTCACGTGTCGGGTGCTGGGGAAACCACCAAGGGGAGGTGACAGTCTGGAAGGCGCACGAGGTGATAGGTGTTTATCGGGAATGGGGTAAACGTCACGAGCCGTCAAGCGTTCGGCCTGGGAGAAGACAAAGCCAGGGCAGGTTAGGTAGGATGAGCGGGGGGCGGGGGGGGGGTCAGAGTGGGCCACGCGGGTGAGCCAGGATGTGAGGGAGCTGAGGGAGGAAGATGTCGAGGGACTTCCAGGCAGTGGGGCAGCCAGGCCAGAGGGGCGGAGGAAAGAGAATGAGGGGCAGTCTGGGAGAGGGGCCGGGGTTGCGGGGCTGGAACAGAGTGAGGGAAGGGAGAGCAGGGAGGTGGGTAGACGGGCAGCAGCTCCGGGTCATGGGCACCTGTGAGGTCTCGAGCTTTTCGTCCCAATGACAGGCCCCACGAGGTTTTTGGCTGGTGGGGCTGTGGCGTACCTTCATCTCTCCTAGGATCGTCCGCTGGGAAAAGTCTCTGGGGCTTCTCCCTGCAGCCAGGACGCAAGGAGACGGGGTGAGGGGGCACCCGATGTGGTCCAGGCAGGAAGCGCCACGGGAGAAGCAGCGGGCTCTGGCTGGGTTTGGCAGACGGGGCGGCAACCTTTCCCGAGGGGAGCTGGGGCCTTGGACAGGAATCCCCAGAGAGGGGAAGGCCAGAGAAGGCCAATGCCAGGCTCAGCCCAGGCTGGGAGCTCCAGCGGTCCCTTGAGTGCCGTGGGGAGGGACTTACCCCAGGGCCCGCGTGGGATGGGGAGGAACCAGGACTCGGGCCAGCCTGTCGTTCGGTGGAGAGGCTGGAGGAGCACCTACCCTTTCGTCCCGTCTGTAGCCCGTGGATCGAAGGAGAGGCCGGGACAGCTGGGCCCCGGAAAACACACTGGGGTTCTGGGTCCCATACTACCTGCCTCTGTGACCTCAGCTCCGCTCTGCCTCAGTTTCCCCTCTGTAAGCTCGGATGAGAGTGCCTGCCTAGGGACTGTGAAGAGGGTGCCGTGGGATGGCCAGTGATGAGTCAGCAGAAGTCAGCAGCCGTCCCCTCCCCCACCGCCCCCTCCTCACCCTCCAGGCCGACTGAGTAGCGGAGGACAGACATGCCCGTCAAGCAGGCAGCCAAGCATTCATGTCGGGAAGCCCCTCTACCACCCACCCGCTCAGGAGCCCCTTCCCTGGGCAGGCTCATCAGTGGTGGGGTGCGGTAGGGCCTGGCAGACCCCTCCCTGTCCTTCCCTGTCTTGGAAGCCGGAGAATTTCTCTCGCTGGAGAAATTCTGCCTGTGGACAGACCCCGTGTGGGCCCACACCAGGCCAGGTGCCCAAGCAGGCATTGGGGCTGCTGAGAAATGCGGTGCTCTGGGAAGTCACCAGTGCCCTACACTCAGGTGCTCACTACTCTTCACGTGCTACGGAGGTCCCTAGGACTATATTCTGGCTCAGGACCTGGAAGCGCCAGGTCTCAGCCTCTCTCTGGTCTTCCAGGGTCCCTTCAGCTGGTGACCGACCCCCTCTCCAGCTCCTGCTGGGGGCCTCTTGCCTTTGGCTGACCCCTGACTGAGGCTGGGCCTCGGGACCCCAGGGTCCCCTCCTGTCCCCATCACAGGGTTTTCGCGGTCAGAAAGCCGTCTGTCTCCCTGGCTGCCATGGCCAGCGATCTCTTTGACCCTCGGCTCCCACCAGCAGCACCCAGCATATCCCCAGACGGCTTCTGTCCCCCTGGGACTCCCCAGGGCCTCTTGCCCTGGACTCCTCCCTGTAGCCTGGCAGAGCCCCCTCTCCAGGGACCCCCAGGTTCATGTCCCAGCTGTACCCCTGGAATGCTGCCTTGTGTCGCTGGGGCCCCTGGGCCCTCTGGTGGGCCCCCACCCGCTCAGACCCCTGAACTGGCCAATCACATTTCCCCACTCACCCTCCATCCCCCACAGGCCTGCAGGCTTTTCACCCACCCCTCCCTTCCACCCTCGTTGGGGCCCTCCGGGGCCCTCCTGGTGGCCCTGACGTCACTTCTTCTGGGACGCCCCGCTCTGCACCAGGTGCCCCGTGCTACCCCCATCAGACGTGTTCTTGTTGTCTGTTGACTCTGAAATGCGGGTGGGTGATCGCGATGACTAGTGGATGGGGGAGGGTGGGCGCCCCTGGCCCTGCCCCGTGCCCCCCCTGGGTGTGGCCGGCCCACGAGGACGTGCCTCCCGCGCAGCCGTAATGGGCACCTTTCTCCATAATCACCTTCTGATACCTTCATACCCCTGTCACTGGCAGTTAAGTCAAAACTTGGCACGAGCCCCAGAGGGCCAGGCCAGGCCTTGCACAACGTGGGGTGGGGCGGGGGAGGGGCGGGGAGGAATCCCCACAGGGACGCTGAGATGCACCTATTTTTAGCCTCCAGAAGAAAACTAAACCCCAACACACACAACATGCAACACAAATATTTGTTTTTATTCTTAAAAGGGCTCGGGTGGCGGGTTTGGGGCCTGAAGCACACGCTCGGTTGAGCCACGCTGGCTTGGAGGGAGCCTCGCCTGTCCCCACACGCCCCACCCGCGCTCCCTCCCCGCGACCCCACCCTGCGGCTCCAGGAGCCTCCCCAGGGCCCCACCCGCCTCGCTGTCCTCTAAGGAACTGGCCGGGCAGCTTCCCACCTCCCGCCCCGCTCAGCCTGCTGTCCCCCCGGTCCGGACCGCCTGCCCCTCTCTGGAGGGGCAGCCGCTTGGAAATCGCACGTTCTAGAAATTCCTGCTCTGCGGAAGCCTTCCCCTACTCCGGATTCCTTGCAGTTAGCAGTGTGGGGGGGCAGATGGCCCTACTGAGGGGCGCCATTCTGACCGCTCCGCGTCGGCGCCCGGGCACACATGAGGGAGACACTCCCCAGACCTCTCGCGGCCTCAGGGAGAGGCACCCGAATCCCTGAGCCACATCGCGAGGACGGCAGCTCGGCTTCCCTGTGCGCCGCGCGCCTTCCCGACGCACCCTTGCCCGGGGCCGCCCTGATGAAAGACAGCAGCCAGGGTAGCTTCGAACAACAGCCATTTACTTTCTGGGGGTTCTGAGACCAGAGTCCAAAGTCAAGGCGTCCGCGGGGCTGCCTCCCTCGGGGACTGGAGAGGGAGGACCGTGGCAGCTCCGGGTGGCTGCCAGCGTCCATGGCTTATGGTCGGGTCACTCCAGCCTCCAAGGCCAGCATCTGCCCGTCTCTCTGTGTGACCTGCTCCTCCGTGTGCGTCGGACACCCCTGCATCTGCCCCCTCTCGGAAGGTCCCCTGGGATGGCATCTGGGGCCTGAGCACAAGCCGGGGTCATCCCCCATCTCCCAGCCCTTCCTTAATCACACGTCCCGTAGAGGGAAACACTTTATAGGCTCTGGGATTCGAACCTGGACATCCCTGAGGCTGACAGACCCCGTGAGGTCTCCATGAAGACAGACTCCCCAGGAGGAGGAGAAGCCAAGCAGGGAGGGGTCCACCAAGGCGGACGGCAGACCAGGAGGTGCTGCCCCCAGAATTTGGGTTTGGAGAGAAACACAAGCTCGCGGCATCCCAGACCACCCGGGGTGAAGCAGGCCTGGGTCGGCCTCGCTCCCACGCCAGTGCCAGCGAGAAGCCGTGCGGGTCACCACAGTCCACAGCTCCAGGCCCTCCCTCCAGGTGTTGCCTCAACAAACACTGATAAGTGGTGGCTCTTAGCCTTCTCGTCACTGCTCTGTCCCTACCCATTTCCTCCTGCCCAGGGCTCTCTAGGTCACCTCCAACTTGGTTAGGGTCTTCGCAGGACCCTGGGAATTCGTCCTGTCCCTTGACGCGCCTGTGGGGGTGGCTGAGACCTCCTCTGACTGGGACGCTCTTTTCCGAGACCTCTGCATGGCGGTGGCTGCCTTCCTGCTCCTCAGGGCTCCGCGTTGACGGTCACCGACTCAGAGATCCTTCTAGGCTCCAAACTTAGAAGCGACCTGTTCCCCAGACCTCTCACGGAGCTCGTCCCCCAGGCTTCTGGTTGGTTCCATCAGCACATGCACCCTTGGATGGAACACTGCTGCCTTCTCATAGCGGCCCGGTGACAGCGCCTGGGACAGAGCAGAAATACGGCCGTGTTTTGTTGACCCAGTGGACGGATGTGTCCCAGACATTGGTTCGATGATGAGAAAATGCCGTCAGTACCGGAAAACCATCTAAGGAGAAACCGAGCTCCTGCTTGGGCCCAGCGACGCCCCTCCCCCAACATCCCCCACCCTGTGCTGCGAGGGTGGTGGGAGTGGGGGGTTGGGCCTGAGGCCCTGGCTAGACTTAGGTTACAAGATTAGGTGCTCACGTGGAGCCTTCGTCCAGTGAACGCATGTATTAAGTGCCCACTGTATGCCAAGACCGCTCAGTGAACAGTGAACTAACTAGGAACCAGGTCCAGGAATGTTCCCGTGCTGGGGGTGGCACCGGGCCCCGAGCCCATCCGCAGGGGGTGTGGCTAACCTTGGGCACACGGTGAGGCGGGCCTCACCTCACAGGAAGCGGGATTGGAGGGAGGGGTCTGGGCCCGAGCTACCTTTGTTGGCCCTCATGTCATTCCAGGTGGGCGCGGGCTGGGGTGTGTCTCCCCTCGTTGTTCTCCTGTGCTCCGGAAGCCCCGGGCTCTGGGAGCCCCGGGCTCTGGGCAGGTGTCCAGGGGCTGCTGGGGACAGGGGCTCTGGCCTTCAGACCCACCACCATAGAGCGCCCCTGCTGGGGCCGGGTTTGACAGTCAGGGTTCCACAGAAGGGTTAGTTTGACAAAGGGGCTCTGCTGTTAAAAGGGTCAGAAAATCGGGGCACCGGGGTGGCACAGTCAGTGAAGCATCTGACTCTTGGTTTCAGCTTAGGGCATGATCTCGGGGTCCTGAGATCGGCCCCGCATCAGGCTCTGTGCTTAGCATAGAATCTGCTGGAGTCTGTCTCCCTCCCCCTCCGCACCCCTCCCCCTCCGGCTCACTCCCTCTCTCTCAAATATATAAAAATAAAACTTTTTAAAAAATGTCGGAAAACCACGAAAGGAGTCCAACTCTGTAGTTTCATGGAAGGTACGAAAGGCTCAGAGAGGGACGGGGTCTGCCCCAGGCCATACAGGTTGCACAGGTCTCCTGGCTCCTCCCCCAAACAGAGGCTGCCTAAGAGGGGCTTCTCAACGCCCCCCCCCCCAGCAGCCCAGCTCCCATCCCATCCCCCCACGCTCAGCTGGAGGTCCCAAAGGGAAGTTCCAGTAGAAAGCCAAAGCCGGGACTCAAATGTTCCTAAGTGAGACCATCCCATAAAAAACTAGTCCAGGATTGCTCAGAAATTTTCGGCGTGCTAACTGGCCAACGAGGTCTTGGGTCAGGGTAGGCGGCGCAGGGACCCATGTTCCTGGGTGCAGCCTGGCTTACCCGGGAGTTTGGTTCATGATGCACCTGCCATTTCCCGGGAGGGCTGGCTACCACTGCCCACTGCTGGGTGTCACCCCATGGAGAGGGGAGCTCGGGCAGAGTCCCCCTGTGCCCAGTGACTGGGGGTGGGGCTCAGTGTTGATCAGTCTCATGAGGGGACAGTGGGGCCCATTGCCCAACACTCCCGAGACCCTGGGCCTCCTGTTTGGACCAGGGAGTGGAGTGGAGTGAGGAAGGCTTGGCATTGCTGGAAGGACCTGCCGGCCAGGAAATCAGACAAGGATCCAGGACCCAGAGAGAATCGTCTGGGCAGAAGGAGCACTGTGGGGCTCAGACCAGGCGGACCACCCCCCAGCTTTCTAAGCAGGATTCAACCCCCATGATCTAACTGGAGGGGATGGGAGAAGGACTTCTGGAGGCAAGGCTGAGGGCACGCAAGCTCAGGGAGCTCTAGGGCCACATGGGGGTGGGGAGTCGTCCCAGTGTCCCTAGGCTAGCAGGGGTTTGGGTCTGAGTGTTCAGGGCCTTGAATATCAAGCCTGGGCCACTGACTCTGCTTCCGTCCCTGGTGGCCCTGGCCATGGCCTCGTGACTCAGGGGTCACATCAGTGGATACGCAGGTCCTTGCCTAAGGTGACCTTCCAGTCCTCTCTGCTGGGCCAACCCCTACACATCCTTCAAGACTGGTTCGTGCATCCCCTCCTCCAGGAAGTCCCCAGTGCTGTGCAAACAAGGGCGGGAGCAGGGGCTGCAGAGTCGTTGCAGACTGTGAAGGGCTGTAGTGTCATTCTGCCAACCCCGAGTGGTTGGCAGAATGCCCACCCGAGTGCAGGCCCGGAGCAGAGTCTGGGGGGCTCGCTTCTGGTGGGAGAGACGCCTGCACACGAGGGCCTGGTGTGGTAGGAGAGGGTGGCCTCTACGTCCTGGCCTGGCCCTCCTGTTTCTGCCCATGCCTGGGGCTGGGCGGCCTAACCTCTGCAAGCCTCAGCTTCCTCTTCTGTAAAATGGGGATTTTCCTAACGGGCCTGGGTGAGGATGCCCGGCAGGCACCGCTCCAGGTACAAAGGAGGCGCCTGGCTTTCCGAAGCCGCCGCTCCTGACGGCAGCTGTGGACGGAGTGTTTAAACCCCAAAGACACGTGGAACTCGAGAGTGTGAACGAGGCTCTTTGGACACAGGGCGGCTGCCGGGTCTGCCCCATAGGAGGCTCTTCCTCCTCCCTGCACCTGACCTTGCTGCCCTGGGCCTCCCAGCTCTCAGCTGCAGCAGGCCTGGGCCCCTCAGGGCGCAAAGTCCTCGTCTGCCTGGGGTCTGTGCAAGCCCAAGGGGAAGCCCTTGGTTCCTTCAGTCCCACTGGCCTGGTGCTGCATCTGTAAATGGGGCTCGTGCCCACCTGCAAGGTAATCTCAGAGCTGCACAAGGTTCTAAGTGCCCCACGCTGGTGGTAGAGGCCAGGCCTGTCTTCTTGATGCGGTGAATGTTCTCTGACCCCTCTGGGTGCCCCCACAGGCCTGGGGACTGGGCGCATGGGGGTCTCACAGGCTGGACCCAATGCCTGCCTCATGCCACTCGGGTCTGGTAGGCCCAGGAAGCGGCCCTGTTGTCACAGTCCTGGGAGATTCCCCGGGTCTTCTCGGTGAGACCTCACAGACTGCCATAGTCCCACTCTCTTGAGCTGCCAGGGCCTCCCGCCTTTTTCTGGGGATGTCTTGGAGCTGGGGGGGTGGGGGGGGGTCAGGCAGGAGAGCCAGTGCTGGTGGGCCTCTGGCCTCAGGACAGAAGCTCCCCTCTGGGCCCTTGGCCTCCTCCTAGCCTGGCGGATAATCCCCCCAGCATTGTGGGAGCAGGAGCTGGGCCCTGGGAAGATGCCCTAGAGCCTCCGCTTGGGCCCGGGAGGGCGACCTCTGGGGTTTTCACTGGTTGCCCCACCCTTGGGGTAATTGAGAAAGCGGCTTCCTTTTAATTAAAGCTCTGCAAAGGGTCTGAGCTCCCTAGGAAAGGGAAAGTGTAGATGCAGAATAATTAGCCAGACAAAAGGCAAATCCCCTTAGCATCTCCCTGGGCAGGTTAATTGGTTGGGGCTCTGGCCCGCCTGTCCGGGCCAGATACCCCGGCTTTCCCCAGCCTCCCGCCGCTCGCTGACCCTGAGGCCACACCTGCCCCACTGTCCGGTGTGGGAACCCAGCAGGGGCTCCGGTTGCCCTCTGATCCGCCCCTGCCCCTCCAGGCCCTCTGCTCAGCCTCCCGGCCCCTCCCTCGTCATACCCCAGAGCCAGGGGGAGCCTGCGGGGCAGCCCTGGCCGGTCTCCCTGGAGCTCCTGCGGCCCTGGGCCCGCTTTCCTGTGGCCTGTTCCAGCACAGCGCCCTCTGAACCTTTGCCTGGCAGGCTCGTGGGCAGGCTCCCTGCCCACCAACACCCCCAGACCCGGCATAAGTCCTCCTGGCAGAGCCTCCCCCGAGACAAGCCTCTCCTGGGAGGTGCCGGCCACACGCTCCCCCAGCGGGTCCCTGTGACAAATGTCCTCTCTCCGGCTGCTCCTTGTCCTTACCCCAGACGTCAGAGCCATCTCCAAGGACTCAGGGTCCAGCCCAGGCCGAGCACATAGCGGCACCCAGGATCCTCAGGCCCAAGGTGAGGCTTTCGTGCAGGCTGTGAATGCGCAACCAGGCAGGGCCCGGAGTGTCCCTCACCAGCCCAAACGTAGGCCCCGGGAGGAAGGGCCGCCTCCTGACCATGCCCTCCGTCCGTCGGAGGGAGCTGGCTTGGAGAAATCCAGAGGTTATCAGTGAGCAAGAAAGGAGGAAGGAAGGAGGGGGAAAGGGAGAGAAGATAGACGGGAGGGGGACAGCCTCCCGATCGCTGGCCCCTTCCGGACCTGCAGACCCCAAACTGGGCGACGCTCGCTGGGAGGCCTTGCCTGAAATCATTCTGAAACGTCTGATTTCCTGCCCTGCTCTCTGAGGCCTTCCTCTGGCTGTGGCCCCGGGTAGACCCCCGAACCGCGGCCGCCACCATCGCTGTCCACAACTGTGGTCGGAGCAAGAGGTGCCCAGGCCTGCATCTGGTGGAGGCCACGAGGCCACTGAAGTCAGGAGAGGTCGGGGCCGAAGGTCTCACGCTGAGCTGTGGGAGAGCAGGGGTGCGGCAGGGCGGGCATAGCCCGGGTCCTCCCGGCTCGGGGGGCAGTGTGGGGCCCAGATAGGGGTGGCCCTGACCCAAGGTCACCGCGGGGCTCCTCGGGGCAGCCCTGAGCCCCTTCGCACCGCCCCCACCCCGGCGGACAGTGAGTCAGCCCCACAGTTTGGTCTGAGGCCTCGGGCTGTGGTGGTGTTTCCAGCTGTGGTGAGGGGACAGCTGCTTATTTTTCCTGCAGTTCCTGGGGGTGGGGGCGGGGGCGGGGGCGGGACCGAGGAAGCTGACCCTGCTGGTTCTCACACTGGTGCGGGCTTCCCGGGAGCCCCTGAAGGAGAGGGGGGGCCTCAGGGACAGGCCGCCGGGGCGGGGGGCGTGTGGGGCCTCCCCGCCACACGCCTGGGGCGGCCAGCCAAAGCCAATTCTACAGGCCAGTTCCTGGAGCGGGATGTTGGGGTTTCCGAGGTCGAGAAGGAACTGGCAAGCTCGATTCATGATGTCACTGGCCCGGCCCCAGCCCTGGCCCAGGCCCCCGCCCTGCCACCGCCTCTCGAGGGCGAGGGGCACCCTGGGATCGCTCAGAGCCACCGCCGTGAGGACTCAGGTGCCTGCCCCAGAGCCGCCCTAGGCACCCATAGCCCTCAACACCCGGATCTTGACTGCTGGGGCCACCGACCTGGGGAGGCCCTCGGAGGCGGGGACCGAGTGTCCCGGCTTCTGGGACGGGCCAAGGTGGCTTTGAGGGGAGGTTTCCTGAACCGAGAGAACATGTTTCCAAGATGCAGTGATTCACCCGTGCCGGGAGGCCTTCCCGAGACCTGCCGACCCTCCTCCCAGCAGGCCCAGGGCTCGGCCCCCAGTGGGGCTGGAGCCCCCTGCCCGGCCCGGGACCCAGGTGGGGTCAGTGGGGGCTGCATGTCACCGGCCACCTAGAGTCGAGCACCCCTCCCAGTGGGAAGAGGGTGGACGACAGGGGCCATCTTCCCCCTTTCTGGGATTTCCAGTTTTCTGCCACAAACACTATTTTTTCTGGAACTTTTTAATGAAGTATAACCCACAGGAAAGTGGACACAGAAATATACAGCTCGACGAATTTTCACAAACCAAACCCTGCACGTAAGCGGCACAAGGTCAGAAGCAGAGCAGGGCCCGCTCCCAGAAGCCTTCCGATCCCCGCCTGGCCGCCGTCCCACCCCGGGGGCCACGCTCCCGACTCCCACGGCCGTGGATTCGTTTTGCCTGGTGCATGCCCCACATGAACGGGTCACACGGCCTGTCCTCCCATCAACGGGTCACACAAAGCCTGTCGGGCTCCTTTGTTCAACATTGTGTTTGTTAAAAAAAGGAGAAGGAGAAAAAGAAAGAAAGAAACCCCAAAGCCAAGGAAGACGATGTGCGGGGTATGTCCCGTAGCTTGACGGCAATAATCCTAAATACGTACACTTTCTCTGTATCAGTTCTACCTTAGGAAAGCTGGGAAAAAGGAAATGCATAAGCAAACAAACAAAAATTGTGTCTGCAAGGTTCCCCTACGCTGTTGCGTGTGGGCGTAACTCATGTAACACTCTTAAAAAATTTAGAGCATTTTTCAGAGCAATCTGAAGAAAAAAAAATCGAGGGGAAAGTACAGACTTCTTCTGTGCCGCCCTCCCCACCCCTGCGGCGAACATCTCCCGTTTGTCTCAGTTCACGAGCCGATAGGGGCCCATTATGGTTCGTAAAGTGCGTAGCTGACGTTAGGGCTCACTCTTGGTGGGGTGCATTCTTCGGGTTTGGACAAATGAACAATGACATCTCTCCACTATCACAGCACCCTCCAGTCTACAGAGTAATTTCACTGCCCTAAAAATCCTTGGTGTTTCACGTCTCTATTTACTTCTCTCCACCCAGCCCCTGGCAACCACTGGTCCTTTTACCGTGTCCATATTCCAGGCCTTTCCCAGAAAGTGACGGAGTGGGGACCCTACAGTATGGGGTCTTGTCACACAGACTTCTTTCCCTTACGGATGTGCATTTACCGCTCACTCCTTTTCAGCGCTGTGTAATAGTCCATCATCTGCGTGGACCACAATCTATTTATCGGTCCACTGGCCCAATACCTTGGTTGGTTCCAGGTTGGGACAATTACGAGTAAAACTGCTAGAAACATCTTGTGGGCAGGTCCTTAGGTAGACATCAGCGTTTCGCTCTTCTGAGTAAACACCGAGGAGCGCAAATGCTGGCTTATAGGGAGAGAGTATGGTTGGTTTTGATGGCACCGTCAGCTGAGGGTCCAGTTCTTGATTTCGGCTCAGTCTGTGATCTCAGGGTCGTGGGATCGAGCCCCGTGTCGGACTCTGAGCTCAGAATGGAGCCTGTTTGAGAGTCTTCCCTCTCTCTGCTCCCCCCCCCACTTCTGTCTCTCTCTAAAATAAACCAAATTTTAAAAAAATGAGTTTTGTCCCGCACAGTGGCTGCCCCCTTCTGCGTGCCCCCCAACCAGCCACCTGTGTCCTTTCATCCACATCGTTGCCAGCACTGGGCGCGGTGGGTGGTCTGGATTTTGCCCTCTCTCAGACGTGTGTCATGGTCTTATTTTAATTCGCAGTCCCCCGATGACCCAGAAGGGGAGCACCTTTTCAGATGCTTATTTCCCATCTCTGGTAAGTTATCTCTTCAGATCTTTGCCCCGTTTTTTTGTTCGCTTTCCTATCACGGAGTTAAGATTCTGTTACTCAGCACGGTGGTCGTTTAGCAGGTACGTTTTGCGATGGTTTTCTCCCCACTGTGGCTTGTCTTCTCACTCTCATGACCGTGTCTTCCTCAGAGAAGTTTCTAGGTGTGATGCATCTGGCTCATCCATCTTCTCCCTCACGGACCGAGCCGTGGGCGTTGTGTCTACAACGTCATCTCCAAACCCGAGGTCGTCCGGGTTTTCTCCTCCGTGACCTACTAGGAATTTATTATGTAAAGTTCTGCACTTGACACGTAGGTCTATGTCCCTTCCTGAGTTGATTTTCGTGAAGACCACAAGGTTCGTGTCCAGATTCGCTGTTTCGCACGGGATGCTAGGGTGTCCCGGTGCCCTTTCCCCACTCCATCGTGTGTCTGCTCCTTTGCGAGATTGGTGACTATGTTTACATGGGTCTGTTTCCAAGCTCTCCGCTCTGCTCCATGATCCGTTTGTCCTTTCGCCAATGCCGCCCTGTCTCGATCGCCATAGCTTTCCCCTGTTGTGCGCTGTGCTGGAGTCTTCGTGCAGTGCTCTTTTTCATTAAGAAAAATGATCGACCGGGTGCCTGGGTGGCTCAGTGGGTTAAAGCCTCTGCCTTCGGCTCAGGTCATGATCTCAGGGTCCTGGGATCGAGCCCCGCATCGGGCTCTCTGCTCAGCGGGGAGCCTGCTTCCCTTCCTCTCTCTCTGCCTGCCTCTCTGTCTACTTGTGATCTCTGTCTGTCAAATAAATAAACAAAATCTTAAAAAAAAAAAGAAAAAAGAAAAATGATCGACGCTATTTTGAAGAGTTGCCATGTAGGAAGGGATGTGCCTGCAGCTGGCCTGCTGCGTGGGGTGTGTCCTCTGCCAGCCCCATGGTCCCTGGAAGTGACTTCTAGACCCCAGCGAACCTCTGGGTGGCAGGGTGGGTGTGGGGGGGTGTTGTTTTCCAGGCTTGCGGTGAGTGAGTGTGTGCATGTGTGGAGAGGGGAGGCGAAAATTCCTCGCTGGCCTTTGACTATTAAGCATTTCGTTAACCAGACCAGGCCTGCTGGCAGCTGGGGTGGGGAGCCCCACTGCCCCGAGGTGGACCACTCCCACTGTCGGCTTCCCATAGCCATTCTAGAGAGAGTCCCCATCAAGGCTTCGGTGGCTGGGACGGAGGAGGGGGACCTGCCCCGTGAGACCTTGGGCAGGTCGTTCCATTCTCTGAGCTCTCGTTGGCTCACCTGCAGACAAGGGACACGGACCCCCTCCCTGGTGGGTAAGCACTCAACCTAGTTCCGCGGCTCCCAGAGAGGGAGGGAGGCCCCCTGCAAACTGTAAAGCGCCAGGCAGACGGGTGAACGTTAAGACCAGCCGGAGTGTAAGTCCATGAGCCCGGCTGCCTGGGGCTCCATGGGGTGGTCCGAGAAGGCAGGGGAGATGGGCCGTGTGGGGAGGTCTCCAGACAGCCCTGCCCCTCACTCACAGGCCGAGGCAGCAGGGATCCCAGGGGCTGGGACCGGCAGGGCGCACCGGCCGTGGCGGGCGCTGGGTGCCGGGACCCTGTTCCTCCTGCCTCTGGGCGCCAGGCTGCTCCCCGGCCGCCGCCTGGAGAAGAGCCTTGCCGCCCACACGGACGCACCCGGCCAGCGGCCGCAGAGAGCTCCGCGCAGGCGCCTGGCTCTCAGGCCCCCCGGCAGCCCTGTAGGTCCCCCGCAGCATAGGTGCGGGTGAGAAGCAAGGAACTAAGGCGGGTGCCGGCCCAGCCGCCCGCCCCACCCCTGCCCGGCCCCCATTGCCTCCGGCGAGCGTCAGGCAGCCCGAGGCCAAGGCCAGCCTCCCTCTGCCAAGCACCAGGCCTTCCCTCCCTGGACCCTCTCCACCGGGGGGGGCCCCACCCTGACCTCCGCTGCACAGGTGGAGACTGGGGCCTGGGAACTGAGGACAGGGGTGACCTCCTGACCCTGGGACCAGCACCGTGCCCAGAGCGTGCGGCCCAGAGCTCACCTGGGCAGCTTGGTCCCGGGATCCGTGGGACAGGCACTTCCTGTCAGCCTCCCACCCGTGCTTTCACTTGTTACATGAATTCATCTCATTTCGGAGCACCCGGCAGGCCTGCAGGGGGCCGGGGCACGCCCACCCACGTCCGGGTAAGGAATCTGAGGCCCAGGACTCTGCAGCGGCCTGGTCGGAGCCGCTGGGCCAGAGAAGGGTGGCGACGGCTGCGCTTAGAGCCCCTGACTCCAGGGCCCGGCTCTCCCTGACGACCCTGATCTTGACTTCACCAGAGACTGCAGGGGCCTCTTCGGGGCTTCCCCCACTGGGGCCTAGACCCCTCATCAGCCCGTGAGCCCCTACCCCCGGCTCAGTCTCTAGACGGTCATCCCCTCCTAGCAGGTGCGCCCGGGCCTCTCGCCGCCAGCCTGGCCTGCGTGTCCCCTGATGCCAACGCTCCCACACCAGAGTGGGAACCACGGCTGCCTAGAGCCTGGTGGGTGCTCCATTAAGGACATTTGAGGGAATAAGACTGGAGAAGGAGGAAGGGGCACATCATGGCAGCTCTGAAACTCCAGGTCTGGGAGTTTGGCCCTTGTTCTCTGGGCAGTCTGGGAGCCATGGAAGGTTCTGGAGCTTGGAGGAGGGCTTGGAGGGACATCACCCAGTGGGCCACGGGGTTCTCTGTAATTCACAAGCTGCTCTCGGGACTTCTGTTCCTCTGACTGGGAGGAAGTTACCCTAGTAGAGGCGGGAGTGACGCTTCACCAAGCCGAGGGGACACGAGCCCCGGTGGGTGCTGCGCTCATAGTAGGCAAACAGTCTCCAAGGCTTCCTCTGAGACGCGGCACCCAGCTGTGACCCTGGATGTGAGGACTGGGGCGCTCTTGGGGACCGGACAGCTCCTCACGTGACAGACCTGGGGAGGAGGTGCAGGCTGGCCCACAGCGGAGCCTCGCAGCCTGGGCCGGACAGCGCGCAGTAGGCCTGAGAAAATCTCTTGTTAGGTGGGAGCAGCCAACCCGGGTTCCGAAGGAGGACATTTTCAAAACTGGCCAAATATTTGCAAGTAACAAGCTCATCGAGGCAGGTGGCTATCCCATCCGTTTTTACAAGCAGCTGTGCCCTCCCTGTCTCCTCGTCATCTGAGGCCTGGCCGGAGCCAGGGAGCCCGCGGAGCCCGTAGGCAGCAACCAGGCCATGGTCTGGTCCGACGTGGGCCTTCCTCAGTGGGAGCCCCAGCCTCCATTTCCCCGCTCACTCCATCGCCCCATCTCCGGGGCCACTACTCGGCCTCCTCCGAAGAGGGTGGTCTCCAGGGACCTGGTTAAATTGCTGCCCTCCTGCGGTCCCCGGCAAGCCAGTGGCTTCTCTCTGGGCCTCAGTTTCCCTCTGTGGGAGGAAGCAGCTCTTCGCAGAATCCAGCCGGACAGGATGCTGTGGTTCCCCACCCTGGCCCATCGTGCACCAGTGTCCCCTTGTGCTCTGACCACCGGCGGGCTAAGGAGGCAGCCCCAGGGTGAAGGGCAGAGCCCCAGGGGACAGGGGCCTCAGGGCTGGCCTGATGGAAACTGTTTCTGGGCCTTGGGGGCTAAACTCAGCATCCGAGGGGAGAGAGTGCAGGCAGGGTTGAGGCCAGAAGGATGGCTGGGGTCCTCTGTTGCCCCAGTGGCTTCTCCCCTGTGTCCTGCAGAGGGATCCCCCTCCCAGGACTGTGCTCCCCAGGCCCAAGCAGGGAGGGGGCTCCTGACCTCAGTGCAGCACAGACCACACCTCTCTGCCCCACCAAACTCCCCGGCCTTCCAGCTGACCTGCCTGACCTCAGACCCCACCTGAGTCCTTTTCTCTTCTGCCCGCCAGGCTCCAGAGCCCCTCCTCCAGGAAGCTCTCCCTCCTTCCTCCCTGCGGAAGTCTCTGATGAGGAAGACCCAGGGGCCATGGAGCCCTGTCTGGGGGTCAGGGAGGCTTCCTGGAGGAGGTGATGATGGTCTAAGTGAAGGGAGGCAGGAAGTGAAGTGAGAGCTGAAGGAGGAAAGCCAGGCGGGCCGGTCCGAGGACCCTCGCCGCTCTGAGTCGACTCGGGGTTTACTGGCTTTTCTCCTTGCTCCCCTTTCTGGGCTGGCGAGCCTTTGGGGACAGGGTCGGGCTGAATCCTCCCCAAGGGCCTGGTGCCCACAGGGGGGTGCCTGATCCTGCTGGCAGCGTGGGTGAATGAACAAGGAGGAAGGAGTAAGTCAGATGGTCTGGGAGCCCCTCGCCAGTGGGCCGCATCCTCCGGGAGGGGCCTGTGGGGCACAGGGGTACATCAGGTCCGCCACGGCTGGTGGGTGTGGCGCGGCTCCCATGTTTTTACGGTAACGGCAGGGTAGGGGAGTGGCGGGGAAAGGAGTTCTGGAGCCCCCACTTGTTCCGATCCGATCCGATGACGGGAAGCCCCTGGCCAGGCCACAGCGCCGAGCCGAAGCATCAGGGCCGGCGCGCTGAAGCTGGGAAGACGAGGCTGTGGGGAGACCAGGGTCTCACTCACGGGCCGGGGCTCCCCGGCTTCCCCGCGAGGCCGTCCCGGGGATCACGAGACCTCGCGTGCCAGTTCTGGCGCGACGCCAGGAGCAGGTCGGGACAGCACGGTGCTGCGCCCGGCCCGCACACAGGCTCCAAACCCCTCAGTACCGGGCGCTGTCCCGGGGCAGGGACGGGAGCCCCACGGGAAGGGGGCAGCCCGAGGGGGAGGGACAGAGACCCCAGGCCCAGTGAGGGACAGAGGGGCCAGCCGGGCCCCTGGGCAGGGAGGTCAGAGAAGGGAGATTCATTAGTTACTGTCTGAACAAGGTCACTTTTGGAGAGCAAAAGCAGGGAGGTACTGAAAATCATTTAAATTGTCCGTTGCTTGAATGTTTATTTCTTGACCAGTTTTATCATAGGGGTGGGTCTCCCAAGTAGTCCAATTCAAAACTGTTTTTATTCCTCATTAAGTAATTAATTAATATAGCTATTATTTATTTATAATTATTTATAATTGTGAATATTTATATTTATATATTATATTACATATATTTATATAAATGTATTTCTATAAATATAATTTTATGATTATACTATTTATAAGTTATATATATATATTTTTTTACAGATTTATGTGTTTGGGAGGGGAGGGCCCGAGGGAGAGGCAGAATTTCCGGCAGACGCCCCATGGAGCGCAGAGCCTGGCACGGGGCTCCTGTCTGCGACGCTGAGGTCAGGACCCGGGCCCGGATCAAGAGGTGAACTGAGCCACCCAGGTGCCCCTAGGTTCAAGGCCTTTTGAAACTGGTACGACTATTTCTCACACGGTTGAGACCAGTCACATCCGTACACAGGAAGCCGCGATGAAACAGCAGGGCCGTCCCGTGCGTCGGTCACCGGGACACGAAAACGTAATGAACGTAGCATGTGGCTTCTCAGTCACACCACGTCTTTGAGCCCCGTCTGTCCCTTTGTCCTGGTGTTTTCCCAGTGCGTGTGTGTTTAATAACGTCTAATTATTTTTAGGGCTGATTTCCAGCCATTTTCCCGTAACCTTCAAAGTTGCTTGTAATGATCCCTAAAGGTGAACGTGCCGGCACCTTCTGCCCGAGCTTCCCGCGGGTGACAGTGTTTTGGTGGACACGGTCCTCTCCCCACAGCCTGGGGCGCCCGCTGAGCCCAGAGCCAGCCCTGTCAACGGAGGGAGATCTTGGGTCTAACACTTTACACTGAAATGTGGAAACACCTCAGCCCGGGCATGCCCCCAGCCACTGCCTTCTGTCCTCTGTCCAGGGCGCAAATACTCCACAACCAAAGACGAACCGTAAAAGGCAAATCTCACTCCAACAAGTTGTCTCTGTTTGTGATTCTTCGAAATGACTACTGAAATTGACGTGCTGGAAAACTGGGGCTTCTCGGTTCCGTCTCATTTCGACCCAGAAGGTAAATTCACCAGGTTAGTCCGTGGACCCCTCACCACCTCAGCTGCCACAGCCGCCGCTCCCAGCCGAGCGGTTCCAGCCGCGACCATCTGACCATCCGGCTCGGGACTCTCTCCCCGGCCGGGGGTCCAGCTCTCCTTCCTCCTCGCCCGCTTGTCCGTCCGCTTCCTTCCGTGGGGACGGGTGTGAACGCCTTCTGGTTCGCAAGCTGTGTTTCCAGTCCTCGCGGGCCAGGAAGGATTTCCGGCGCTCCTTTGGCTGAAATAGTTGCTGAGATCGCGGCTGATTTCCTTACGGCATCGCAGGGGAAGGTCAGAGGAGCCCCGTCCGCAAACCCTCGACGCCACCCGAGGCCTCCTGGGCTGATTCAGGCAGCAGCGCTCCCGAGCCGAGGGCCGGGGGACAGCGGGCAGCACGTGTTCTGCCGCCCCCGGGGACGTCTTCGTGTGCGTCGCCGCCACGTCACCCCAGAAACGTGGCCATTCGGCCGTGACCTGGGCCAAGAACCAGTGGGAAAGGCTGATCCGCGCAGCGGGTAGCTTTGCAGCTACGGAATCGGCGTGTGTCACGACCGGGCACATCCCCACCCCGTGGGTCGGTGAGCGCGGTCGTCCCTGCAGGAGGAAGGATTCTGTCTTCAGGCCGCACTTGTAGCCGAGCTCGCGAGGGAGGGCCTTCCCCATCACGCCCCCCAGTCCTCCCGGCAGGAGGAAAGCGCTCCTGGAATGGCATGGAAGGGGCAGAATCATCTCTGCTCTACGGCTTGTCAGTTGGTGATGCGCTGGCTGTGTCCTGGGGGCGGGGACGGTCAGCCCCCACGCGTCCCGAGTCAGCAGGCTGCAGCCCCGACCCCGGGGGTCTCCCTGAACTGGCCCAGCTTCTGCTGCGGAGGGTCTGGGTGGGCTGTCCGCACCCTGGGGACCGGAGACTGAGGGGGGTTCCCTGCAGGTCCCTGGGCTTCAGCGGCTGAGAGCCACCCGCAGTCCTTGGACTCCGAAGAGGTGGGGACGCAGAGGCTCTGAGCCGCTGGGTGGCGGGGAGCAAGGCGGAGGCGGGCCCGCGCCCGGGGTCTGGCCGCACTCGCCTGGTGGGGGGAGACAAGGACATGACCAAAGAGCTCGTGTGGGGAAGGGCCCAGCAGGGTCGTGATAGTCGGTGGTGGCTCCTTGGGGCGTCCCAGCAACGAAGCCACTTCTCCCACAGCCTGACAAGCCCCCGGGATGGCTCCACACCCAGGGCTCTGTGACGCCTGAGCCCTCGTGTGCCCAGATTTCATGCCTTGTGAGGTTCCAGGGAACACAGTTTGGGAACCGTTAGAAAACACCCACATTAAACGTTTTTGCCGTGGGTGCTCTTTGTGGAGCTGGCAGGGCTGGGACGAGTGGAACAGCCCGGCCCACGGGGGCAGCTGTTGGGTTTCTCAGTCACGGGATGCTGCCAGTCTCCTGTTCAACCTCTGGCGGGTGCCTGCCCTCCGCCTCAGTTTCTCCACTTGTACAACGAGGTGACTGGATGGCAGGTGCCCTCTCCGCTGCTGTGGCAGCTGATTCCGTGGAGCCCGGGACACACCGGGAAGGAAGGGACAGACGAGGCTCCCGACAGGGTCCCGCTCAGGTCTGCCGGCTGGGGGCTGCCCATGTCACCTCCAGCTCCCTGCTAGGCCTGCCCCTCCCCCAGCAGAGCCCAAGGCCAGCTCACTGCAGCCCTCAAAGCCTGCCAGGCCAGGCGGAGGGGGCGCCCCACGAGCGGGCAGAAGCAGGTCCTGTGCTATTGGAGAGGCTCCCCCCGCACTGATCGGCCCCAGGCAGCTGCTGCCCGGGGCCGGGGGGGCCAGTCGGGGCTCTCTTGGACGTTCTGTGTGGCTGAGGGGGTCTCTAGGCAGTCTCTAGAGATCCCTAGGATTTTCTCCGTCCAGAAACAGGAGTCACCAAGGGCTATCTGGACAGCCCCAAGGAAAGGACAGCCACAACTGGGGGGACAATGATACAGCCCTGGGCTGTGAGGAGGCAGAGGGGTCCGTGCCCACCTTACAAATGGGGAGACTGCAGTCAAGGGAGCAAGGGAGGGGCCAGGAGGCTCTCGTGTCGCAGGGTCCCCCATTGAAAGAGGCTGTTCGTCCTCGACATCCCTCAGCTGCGGGCTGGGTGCTGGCATTTCAGGTGCCGTGGGCCGAGCACAGGCAGACAGACCAGGGAGCAGGTGCCTCCCAGGACGGCTGCTCCAACGCGAGACAGGAACGGAGTCAGGGAAGGGCAGGGGAGGTAGGAGCGAGGTTTGTCCCTCCCAGTTCAAGGGGACCCGTTCGAGGGTTGTGAGCTTTGCCTGCTAGGGGAGGCTGAGGGTGGAAAGGAGCCACCAGGAGAGGGAGGGCGGTGGCTGAGACCTGGGGATGGAGCGGGAGGGTGGGTGCTAGATTCTAGACATCTCTTGAAGGTAGAGCCAACAGGATGGAGTGTGGCATCAAAGAGGAGAAAGAGGCAAGAGAGGTTGAGGGTTTTGGTCTGAGCCTTTGGAAGGAAGGAGGGCTTCCGTCCTGAGACCGGGAGGACTGAGGTCAGAGCAAGGGAGGATGGTGTGTTCAGGGACAAGGTACTCGAAGGAGAAAGGGGAGTGGTCTGGGGCTGGCAGTCCATCGTAGATCTGATGGGATCGTGATGGAGGGAGTGTAGGATCTAACCCTCTGGGGCCTAGTGGGTGTCTCCCTTTCTCTCTACAGCAGCCTGATTACTGCACACGTCCTAACATGTTTGCCCTGCTCCCACGCACACACGCCCGGCACTCTCATGCTGTCTCCTGGGTGCAGAGAGCCCTGTGGGCGGAGGGGGATGGGGAAGCAAGGTTCAGAGCGGTGGTAATGCGCCCCAGGCCTCCGAGCCAGCGCTGGGATTCGGACAGGGGGTGTCAGAGGCCAAAGCCGCTGTTTTTCCAGGGCTCACGGCTGCCTTGGGGCCTGTGGGAATTTTCTCTCCCGGGGCGGGGGCGCTGAGTCCAGCTGATGGAGGCGAAAGGGCCACATGCTTTTTGTGGTTGAATTATCCAAACAGTGAATCGCTCCATCCGCCCGGGTGGCTGTGAACGGGCCGGCTTTGTCCAGTCCTGAGAACAGCGGTGGCGGGCAGGGCCAGACAAAGGCGGGCGCTGACACGGACTTTTCCATGGTCCGGCAGAGAAAGAAAGGCCTGATGGACAAAGCCTGGCAGAGTCAGTGGGGCGGGGCGGGGGCTCAGGCGTTAGTCACGGTGTTGCTGGCGGGCGGGGCGGGGGTCGCCGGGCCCCCCACCCCAGCTGCCCGCCAGCCGGCCAGAGCGGTCAGGGTCGGAACAGAAGAGCGGGAGCTGACTAGCTGATGGCCCTCTCTGTCCTGGGGCAGCTCTCAGGGCTGAAGCCCCCCCCCCGCCCCCGCACCTTCCTCGTAAGCCCCAGAGGAGGCCTCCAGGGACGCCCAGAGACCACCCAGGTTCCCACCGCCACCAGCACCCACTCTGCATGGGCCCTAGGCCCGGTCCCACGTCCTGGACAGCGCCAAGTCTCGGTGTGCAAGACCTCCCCAGCCCAGCGGCCAGTGACTCTTCAGGGGAGCCCCACGACTGGCTCAAACCAACCTCTTAAAAACTGTGTGTGGTGGGGGCCGAGCGACGGGCACGCCGAGGCTGGGGCTGGAGCCCCCTTGTCCTCACCCCTCTGTTCACGGGAACCAAGAATCAACCACAGGCCAAAGGCCAAGCCTGCGGGCTCAGCACAAGGACGGAGATTCAGGGGAGAGGAGGTGGAGGAGTGCCCGGGGCAGGAGGGGACACGCGGGGGGCCGGGCAGAGCGGGTCCCTCGGCCACCGGAGCTGGGCACAGTGGGCTGCCTCCGTGTAGCCCCTGGAAGGGGGCTCTGAGGGTCTGGACTGTGGGGTCCGCCTCTGGACATGGACCTTGAGGGGGGAGGAGTGGGTGTGGACAGAAGGCAGGACGGGGCTGTTGGGGGTGGAGTTACATGGGCATCAGCGTGGGTGGGGGTGCTCCAAAACACCGGGGTCACAGATGAGGGATGGTGGCCTTTGACCGGAAAGGAGCCCACAGGGGTGATGGGCTCATTCCTGCCCTTTAGAGAATTGTCTTGAGGCTGCCTTGACGATGAGCTGGAAGGGGCGGCCGGGCCCTCGGCAGGGTGGGCCGGTGGGGGCGGCTATGGATGGTTCAAGCCTGTGTTTAGTCCAGGTGAGGAAGGGTGGTGGCCGCGGGGGGCAGCCAGCTTTCCCCGGGGGGAGCTGGAAGGAGAGTCGGGTCTGAGGCCGCAAGGGGGCTGTCCTGGGAGTCCGGGCGCCGGAGGGCAAGCCCGCGGAATAACGGCTGGAACCGCCGGGCCTGGCCCAGCCTCTACACGCACAATTTCATCTTTTAATTCTCCAAACTGCCGGGTGCGTGTTATCCCACTTATGTCCCGGGGAAAGCGAAGCTCAAGGGACCCCGAGTGTCCGAGCCGGGCCTCGGGCAGGGTGGGCTCTACCCGCCATGTCCAGCGGCTGCCTCGACTACCCCCGGCCCATGGCTGACCCCGGATCCCTGGGCCACCCCAAGGGAGCACGTTGCTGTCCCCACAGGTGAGGCAGGCTCCCCCAAGCCAGAGCACATCTGGGGCCCTGCGGGGCACACCCGGACACCCGTGCCAGGCCTGCTGAGAAGGCACCTGGGCCTTGGCCAGAGTCGGCGTCATCCTCCCGCAGGCAGAGCAGGGCCCCCAAACCAGGAGGTGGAGCCCCCAGCCTCACCGCGGCCCGCACCGCCCTCTGAGGCCTGCCCCAGCTCCCATCTGGGTCCCATCAGCTTTGCCCTCGGCCAAGAGCGTGTGGCGTCCGTGGGAGTACGAGAAACAGCCGCAGGGCCCGGCCTGCTGCCGACAGGCCTGGCTTTGCCCCAGCGGGGAGGGCGCATTTCTGATGAGGAAGCAACTTGGCTGATCCGTCCCCCCGTCAGGTGGTGCCCGGGGAGGCTGCCCAGGCCCCCGCCCGGCCCTGGCCACCAGGCTCCGGCCACGATCTTCCGCCAGGATGTGACTAAAGGCCTGGCCCAGGGCTGTGGGCCGCCTGGAGGACAGCAGCAGGGGCCCGGCGGGCACTCAGAGGAAGGGACTGGAAGTGTGCACGCACGCGTGTGTGTATGAGCTGGGTGCTTGCCTGCGTGTGTGCGTGTGCATGTGTGTGTGTGTGTCGGTGGCTCTGAGCTCAGGTCCCCGTGCCGGGAGGAGAAGGGGGCCAACCAGCTGCGTCCACAGGAGGATGGGCCCCGACGGAGCTCCAGCCCACCGGGACCCTGGCAAGCCGGCCTCTGCCCTTGGGGTTCTCCCAGGCAACCCCCACCCCCCACCCAGGCCCCTGTTTCCCCACCTGCTGTGAACAGCAGGAAATTAGGTCATTTACACACATCCACTAGCATAGCCCTGGGCCTGTAGCAGGTGCTCTGTGAATGAACTTGCCCTCAGAACAGTCCAGACCCTTCAGGGGCCTGGCCCAGGGTATCAGAGAGACCATCTATGCAGTGGCGGGGGGCCTCAATGTTCATCATGGCTTCCTTCCAGGCTCCAGATATCCCATGGGATTCTGCAAACATTAGCCACGTTCCTGCAACCTCCTAGGCCCTGGGTGTAGGGTTAAGAATCCTGAGATGACCCAAGCATGCCCTTGGGGAGCTCAGACCAGTGGGGGTGGGGGGGTGGTGGACAGACATTGCCCCTGAGAGATAGCTGTGAGACCCCAGCCTCAAAGCCTGACTGGCCCTCAGTCCTTGCTTTGCTGGACTGGGGTGCAGTCAGGGAGGGCTACATGGAAGAGGTACACATTTGAGTTAAATGTGTAGGAGGAACATGTCAGCCTGGCTGGCGGAGAGGGGACAGAGCATGGCAGGGGCAGGACTGACACGAGCAAGGGCCAGAGAAGGGACGGCACATGGTGTCCACGTGGCGGACCCGGTGTGGCGTGGGGAGGTAGCAGGAATGACCATGGAGATGTAGGTCGGTTGGGGGATGCCATTGAGCGGGACCACAGATGGCATGAGGCCCGCAGAGGAGGTGGGCTCTGGAGTCCTCTGTGCCTGCTTCCTCCCTCCCAATCCCGGGCGCTCAATGCGGAGGGTCTGACTGCAAACCCCGGGCCTGATGTGGGGTTGCCCTCGGCCCCCTCCCTGGGTGGCGTGGCCAGGCGTGTCAGTCCACACACGCTGGGGGCAGGCAGGAGCGGAGCCGCCCTGGACAAGGAAGCAGCCGGACCTGGGTGCTTCTCGGTGACCTGGGCCCTCTCTGTCCCCTTCGAAGTAGGGGGACAGCTATTGCCCCCTTCTGCCCCCAGGGGGCTGGGACCCCCTGCAGCAGGCACTGGCCCAAGCCGGTGAAGACGCCTGGGCACGGGCATTCATGTGGTGGGTAATGAGCATGGAGGGAGCATAAGTCCCCAGAAAGCCCTCTGAGGTGTTTGGAGAGAGCAAGCGAGCATCAGTCCCCGCTGGTCCCTGCTGGGTCCGGCCTTTGTTCCCTGGTCTCTGGGCGCTGGAGTCTGGGAGCATCAGTTCAGACCCGGGGCGGGGTTCACCGCGGGCTCCCTCCTGCCCCCGGGGAAGGCTCCCTGAGCACAGCCCCCGAGTTCAAGCTGGGCACGGGCAGGCAGGCAGGGAGAGCGCCACGGTGGCTGCAAGGCTGGTGGTGGTCCTGGGGACAGAGGGGACATTCTGGAGGATGAGCACGAGAAGGGGTCAGGGGGCTGAAGAGTTTGGGGAGCGGGGCTGTGGACACAGGTGCCCCTCCCTCTGCCTGAGGCTGCCTGAGGCTGTGTCCCCAGGTCCCGAAGTCCCCCTCGCCGGGGACCAGAGGTCCTAATCCTCCCCTCACAGAAGGGGGCTGCAGAGGTCTTGTCCAGGGATGTGTATGCCCAGCAGGATTTCCTCCCTTGCTCAGGGTGGGGGGTTGGAGGTGGTCAGGTTTCGGGAGGCGGCCTGATGGGCTGCTGGTCTCCCAGGGGCTCTCTTGTCCCCCCCGGATGGGCACCCACGGGACGCACTGAGTAGATGTGTCAGGGTAAGATCCTGGGTCCAGGAAGACAGGGGAGGGGGTCTTGGACCCAACTTGAATGCAGCGTAGGATTGGGACAGAAGGGAGCAAACCAAGGCAGAGGGCACCAGCGACAAAGGAGTGATGTCGGGAGGGGAGGTTTCCACGTGACCACAGCTGGAGCTGGGCCAGGCCCGAAGGTCACATCCTGACACCCAAGCAAGGCTCTTGGCACTAAAATGCCTTTCCGAGGTTGCTAACCACCCTCTGCCCTGCTCACAGCCAGGCCACTCTCTCCAGAGTGTCGATGACAGGCACAGGGATAGCCACCCCCAGTGGCCTCTCAGGGACGGCCTCATGCCTGGGAATCAGCCTGGGCCTCTCCTCCTGGCTCCGGGTGGTGTACACCTTGCCCTCGCTGTCATTCCCATGGACGAGCACCACCTCGCTGCCCATCACGATGGCTTGGAGTGGACACCACCATCACCCCGTCGGAGAGTAAACAAAGGGGTGACACCGAGGTCCCATGGCTTGCCCAGGATCTTCTGGGTTAAGGGTAATCTGGCCCAGGAGCCATGGCCTTGACCTCCACAGCATGTGATAACATGCTTGTAAGCTGCTAGGATCGATAGATGTTTTTACGTTTCCTAAAATACATTCTGCTCCCTCCAACTCCTCCCATAGCTCCCCATTGCCCACAAGAATGCGGCTGGCATGAGTGTCTGTGTCCCCAGACTGTGCTTGTAGCATGAGGGCCTTCTACTGTGTCCCCCACCAGGACCCCAAGCTCTCTCTAAGGCCTCTCCTAGCCCTTTGGCATCCCCAGGGGCCCCTGGCTGGTGGCCCCAACAGCACTCATCTGAGCCTTGCATGGTGTGGGCCCCTGGGCATCTCACTCTCCTGTGCCCTTCGCCTGCATCCAGCCTCTGGCTCCGGTGACACAGCTGTGGCCAGTGGCCGGGCAAAGCTCTCACAGCTTTGGGAGCCTCGCTGGGCCTTGCTCTAAAAAGGTGTGAGCTGGACCTGGGGCCAGACAGCCACTCTCGTCACAACTCCCTCCTGACAGCTGGAGATGCTGTCAAACCCAAGGACACAGAGGGCCCGGTTAGCGGTCGCGATGCCACGCTCCCAGTCCCAGTCCGCCTCGGGTGACGCCTCCAAGCTTGGAATTATGGTTCCTAAATATGTACTTACTTGGGTTTGCTTTTGAAAAGGTTAGGATTTAAGTATCACCCGATAACACACACATGCCCAGCTACATGTGAAATT
Organism: Martes martes; assembly: GCF_963455335.1. Classification (NCBI taxonomy): domain Eukaryota; kingdom Metazoa; phylum Chordata; class Mammalia; order Carnivora; family Mustelidae; genus Martes; species Martes martes. Next base: position 3,922,543 of record NC_137895.1, read on the forward strand.
ACAGAGCAGCGGGCCCCGGGCTCTGGCGCGTGCCCACGGCTTGCCTGCGGCTGTCGGCCGCGGTGCCTGGTGAGGGGTGGTCCGACGCGGCCCCATACCTGGGGCATCCCGGGGAGGGCAAGCGGGGTCTTCGGGGGCAGCCCAAGGACAGGAGGAAGCCCTGCCCGGCTGGACTCACCGGATCCAACAACAGTTTGTGCCCAGGGCCGGAGGCCCCACCCCGGGGGGCCTGGCCTCACAGGTGCTCCCAACTCTCTCTGGAGTCTGGCATTGGACGCTTGCAGGCACTGGGGTCCTGGGCCAGTTCCTTCCCTTCTCCGTGTCTGCGTTGATCATCTGTGAAATAGGGATAGGACCGTTCCAAGCAGATAAAACCTGTGGCGGGACTAAGCCCAGGGCGCACGCATAGCGAGGACGCCGCGGAGCTCGGGGAGCGGCGGTGAGAAGGGCCTGGAGCAGGGCCGACGGCAGCGAGCCCAGGTGCACACGACCAAGCGCAGGGACCCACGTGCCCCACCCCCCACCGTGATCATGGCGAGGGTGATTATCATCGACATTATTATTCTCGGCAGTGGGAAGCTCACCGATGGGAGGCGAGGGAGGCAGGGCAATGTGCGTGACGTCAGGGGAGCTCTCTGCAGGTCCTAAAGGCAGATCCCGGCGGGAGTGAGGAGCGGGCACTGGGGAGGGGCCCAGCACAAGAGGCCCTGTGCTCGGGACGCATGGAGCCCACGCGGGTGCCCGAGTCAGTCCTCCTGAGGACAGGCGTGGTGAACGGGGCTCTGGCCAGCTCTCCTGATGCTCCCTCAGCTCTCCCTGACCGTCCCACCCCGGGCAGGCCCCTCTCCCCGGCTCTCCCTGGCTCCGTGAGTGTGTAAGGCACACCTGCTCTACCTGCACACCTGCCCGGCTCCCTCACCCTGAGGCCTCCGGGGCGTGGCTCATCCTGCGGACAGCAGACTTCTCGCTGTGACCTGCTGGTCAGCTCTGCACCTGTGGGTTAGGAACAGGGGTGCAGTGACCTGAAGCCATGGCCCAGCCCCCCATCAGCCCTGTCGATATCACCTCCCTTCCCTCCCTCTACAGAACAGGCCCTGAATTCGGGAGCTGGAAAGCATGAGGGACAGGGGCCCCAGGATTGGCGCCGGCACCACGCGAAGCAGCTGCCTTCCTCAAAGCTCCGAGTCCCAGGTCCCGGGCCTCCCTTCTACCCTCGTCACTGGGCATCCTCTGTCCTTCATCCGTCTGCGGCCGGGAGCCTGGCGGGTGAGCGGTGGAGGCCGCTCTTCAACCTGAGAGCCCTGTGACTTTGGGCAAGTCCGTCAACGTCTCCGTCTCCAGGTTCCTCTCGATCCGTGCTGTCGCCCCCAACCCCAAGGCAGGGGGCACAATTCACAGGTGCTCAGCCTAGTGCCACCAAACACAGGTCAGATGGACACTGGGGACAATGTCCGACCCCCAGGTCAGAGCTGGGGCCCCTGACCCGCTGTAGGTGCTCCCTGGGCTGCCTCGGGCTCCCTGCTTAACAAAGATACATACACAAGGTATGTGGTGAGCGGCCTGTAGGCCACTATGCGGTGAGCTGCCCCAGCACAGAGACAGACGTCGGGGAGGGTGTCACCCCTGGACCGGACTGGTGCTTGGGTGCTCCCCTATATTCTCAGCAACGGGAGCAGGGTGGGGGCCCTCCCTGGGGAAGGGCACCTGCCACCCACCGGTGCGCGAGTCTCCTAACGTTCATACACCCCCACCGGGGCGGCAGCAGGACCAGGAGGCCGTGAGACAGGGACGGGGAGAGAGCAGATCCCAGGCGCTCAGCGTCTGCGGGGCCGACCCTCCGCTGGCCGTGGCCACGAACCAGTGTGTGGGTACCGTCCCCTCGGGGTCACTCTCCCATCCAGCAATGTGGCCACAGAAAGTCTTCGGTGGGCAGATCCACCCCGCCAAAGGCGTAACAAACTCCAGGGAGGTCTGGCGGTGGGCCCCAGGGGGCGGGGGTACGGGCCTGCTGAGCCCCAGCAGCTGGGGGGTCCCCCACCCCAGGGGATCTGCCTGCACAGGGCGAGGCACAGGGACACAGAAGAGACAGAGTGAGGTGAGGGGCGGCCCACAGTCAGGGCAGCGGGGGGGAGTCTGTGTTCAAATCCCGGCCCAGACCCCATGGGGCTGTGTGAACTGGGAGGCCAGTGCCTCAGCCCCCCAGGCCTCTATTTCCTCGGGTGCAGGACGAACGAGCCAACGCCCCCACGAAACTGAGCTGCTGGGAGGGGAGGTTACTGTCGCTGTTGGACCAACATCCTGCCCACCGCCGTTGTCCGGGGAAGCAAATGGAAGCTCGGTGGGCTTCCTACGAGCCCTTGGGGGCCCGGCCACGGAGAGGTCGCTGAGAGTGCCGGGAGGTCAAGTTTAAGCAGAGGCCTCCCTTGCTTTGCTGGCCCAACCCCAAAGAAAACACAGCCCCAGCCCCCACAGGGCCTTTGTGTCTGCAGAGCCATCCGCCCCCAGGACATCTGTGGCCGCCCCAGCAGGGGACGCGGAGAAAACAATCTGACCAGGTTTGGTGGCCTCTGCATTCAGCGGGGCCCGGGGACAGCACCGCTTCCTTTGGGCCCCACCCCTGGGACCCTGGGCTGCCTCCAGCACTCTGTCCCCAGGGTGGTCCCCGGCCCTCCCCAGCCCCAGCACCTGCCACTACCCCTGAAGGATGCCCAGGGCCTGTGGGTATTGTCCCGGAGCCACCTGTCCTGTCCCCGGCAGGCCCATGGGGTCAGGACAGCTCCGCTCATTCACACAAGCCTGAAAAGCAGCCCCTCCCGGCAACTGCCCTCCTCCTCCTCCTCCTCCTCCTCCTCCTCCTCCTCCTCCTCCTCCTCCTCCTCTGCGTGGGGGGAGGGGCCGGGCAGAGTCAAACAGTATTTTTTCTGTTCTCTCCTGCACAGATGGAATTCAATTAGGAAAGAAGAAACCCAAGCCCAGCCAAATACTGCTTAAAAAAAAAAATCTTGCGGGAGAGAAACATCTTCCCACATCTTTAGCAAATCAATGAAATCAGCGGCTCCTGTCCAGTTTCCTCCCCAAGCGCATCAGACACAGCCAGAACGTTCTCCCCCACATCCGAAGTGGGCAAGGCGGGCCGGGGCGTCTGACGAACACAAGCGGAGCTCGCTCCGGCCCCGACCCCGTTCCCGCCCCACAAACTGCGATTTGCAGGCAAGGCTGTCCCTGGGAGCAGGGCCGGCGGGCAGACCAGGCCAACTCCGCCGCCCCCTGCGCCAGACCCAGCGTGGGGTCAAGGCTCGTCCCTGGGCTCTGAGGGAAGAAAGCTTCTCCCCATGGTCCAGTCACCCCCTTGGCTCTCCCTCCGGGACCCGGCCACCGCCCAGGGCTTCCAGAAGCAGCCTGGGGCCTGGACGCAGGAAGTCGCTGCAGAAGGCGGGGTCCGTGAGCCGCCTCCCACCGCTGTGGCCTCGGACACTGGGTCTCCTCCAGGCTGTTCCCAGCTCCAGAAGCTCGCCACAAGGGCAGGTCTGGCTGCACCTGTCCCCCGCTTCGCGGGGAGCGGCCCCCTCCCGAGGAAACGGCCCAGAGCCTCCCCGGGGCGGTGCTGCGGGCCCAGCCCCAGCCCCGCCCGTGCGCCGCCTTCTCCAGGGGAGGACCGGAGGCTCGTTGAAACGTCCTGTCTCATCTCCAGAAGCTTCACTGGCTTTGGAGACAGACTCTGCCCACAGAGCCAAGTCTTTCCGGGGCACCAGTATGAAACCAGAGGAGAAGCGCATCAGGCCGTCCACAGAAGCAGCTCTGCGCCCTCGGGTCCCGGGGGAGGAGGGGGCCCTCCGCGGCCTGTGTCGCGGGAAGACCAGCGAGTCAGTCCCGGCGCCCGCTCTGCGTGCACGGCCACTCCCCAAGCCCTGCCCCGGGCTCACTGAGGTTCAGGCGTTACCCCATCTGGGAAACGGGTGGGCTGTGCCCAGGACCCTGAGCATTTGAGGGGCGAGAAAGTGGTGGCAGAGGGATGGCAGAGGGATGGTCTGCACGCCCTCCGCTCGGCTCTGCCCCTCTCCACCTGCCCGTCCCCCCAGCTCTGACCCCTGCTCCTCGCCGTCTCTCTTCCAGAAGTCCTAGGGTGCATTTTGCCCCAAACCCCTGGCACCCCGACCTCCCCCAGACTGAGTTACCCGAGGCAGCCATCCTCCCTTGGGGGCTCGTGGGGCCCCAGCCCCGGCACAGAACCAGCACGGGGGAGGGGCTTCTGGCCTGTGGCAGCCTTGGCTTCTCGGCTGGGTGGCGGACTCTGCAGAAAGGACCACGGGCCTCGCCTGCGTGTGCCTCGGCCGTGCCACCTGTGCATGCTCGTGCCACACACCCACGTTGACGTGGAGCCCCTTGGGGGGGAGCAGCGGGCAGGACAGCTGGCTGGGGGCCTGGGCCCGGGAGCAGCGCCACCATCCGCAACGCAACGTCCCAACAGCCGGCTCTGCAGGTGAGAACGGGCCAAGGTCCCGCAGAGGGAGGGGTGGCAAATGCCAGTGGGTTACAGGGGAGCGCTGGCCGGGGCTCGATTCCCTCCGCGTTCTGAACCAACAGGAGCCGTTTCAATTCTGTCGAGGGCGGCTTGTCTCACAGATTGCCGAAGCCCTAATTAGTGCTAATTAGAATCTGATCGACTCGCCAAGGCAATCTGTCCTGCTGGGGCAGGCGGGATCCCAGAAGCACGTCTGATCTCGAAGCGAGTGGAGCCTTTTATGCGAAAAGGCCCCATGGGCAGCTCGGGGGGCTGGGTGTCTTTGTACCTCGCTGCCGGCTTTGAGGACGCCCCTATTAGAGGTGATTCTGTTCAAACGTGTTTGACACATTCCAAGGGGAGGGAAGACAAACGCACGCCTCTGAGAGGTGGGTGAGAGATGGGTGAGAGGTGGGTGAGACACGGGTGAGACACGGGTGAGAGGTGGGTGGGCAGCAGGGCCGGCCAAGTGTCATCTCCAGCGTTTTGTGCAAAGGCACCAATGAGGCCTCGCGGGCCAGGACGAGGCCCCGGAGGGTTGCCATGGGAACGTCCTCCCGCCGGAAGGGGAAAGCGGGCACCCTGGACCTTCCCCTTCTCTCTCCGCCTGGGACCCGCTCTGGAGCGGGGTGGCCGCTGACACCCACCTGGGCCCCCGCGAGGTCAGGGGCGGGAACTAGAGCTGCAGAGAGAGGGGACCCGAAGCCTGGTCTCCGGCAGAGGGCAAGCAGCTGGGTGAGGGCTTCAGTTTAAAATTCCTCCCGGCGCCTGTAACGGGTGCTGGAGGCGCCTCATCTCAGGCGGCCTCCACGGAGGGGGCCTGGAGATCGGCAGGTGCGTCTCCGTTTGACGGACACGAAAACAGCTCCCAAGAGGTTGATGACATGTGCTGAGAGTCCCGGGAGGGCCGGGAAGAGGCAGGGCTGCAGACAAACGAGGGACAGGGGCTCCCACACATGTCCGGAGCCCTGAGCTGCATCCGACCCCCGGGGTGAACAGAGGGGAGCCCCCACGTCACACTGAGGACGGGTTGGGAACGGCTCGCGCTCTCAGTCTCCATCGCGGAGGCTGGTTCTCCTTAGGGTCTCGGGGTCCAGGGCCCGCCTCCATTTGAGAGGTGGGGGCCTGAGGGTGCGGGGCGGGGCTCGTCCGTGGCTAAAACCCAGATCCAGCAATGCTCAAGCCCTCAGGCCGCCCGCTTCTTCGCGGGGGTCAAGCCCAAGCGTTTAGATTCTGAAATTTTTATAGAAAACCCCCACGTGCACGTGTGTCCCGCTGTTCTCCACTGCGCGAGCGCCTTGGCCACGGGCACGGAGCCCCGAGCCCACAGGTCCGGTGTGAGGGGGAAGCGCTCACTTCACGGAGTGGAAGGTCCGGGCCGCCCGGGGCGCGTCTGTTCGTGGGGTCTGTTGGCACGTGGATTCGCAGACAGGTAACTTCTGAGACGCTTCTAGAACATATTTTACCCCCCTGCCTGGCCGCACGTGCTCTGAGCGTGTGCGTGGGATGGGGGCTGGGGTCCTTTTGTGCTGCCCTCGCCAGTCACCGGCGGGCCGTCGTGAGGTCAGGACGGGTTCCACCGAGGCCAGTTTGCAGGAGGAGGAGAGTAAGAGGTCGGAGCCTCTGGGTTTCCGACGGCCGCTCCGCTTCTGGGTCAGCTCTGTTGCCGGGTCCGTCTGTGGTGAGGCTGTGGGCCGGAAGGGGCCTCACTTCGGGAACGTTCCTCTTGCCCTTTTCCCAAAGCAGCTTTATTGAGGTTTAATTCTCAATGAATGGCACGTGTTTAAAGGGTACCCGTCTGATAAGTTCTGACCTGTATACGCATCTGTCAAAACCAAGAATGAGTCCGTTGTCCCCCAAAGTGTCCCTTTGCAATCAATCCCTACCCTCCCCCCCCCCCGCCTTTCCTTGCCCTACCTTTCCCCTTCTGCTTTCTGCAACGATTAATTAGTTTGTGTTTCCTAGAATTTTAGATAAATGGACTCATCTAGTATGTTCTCTGCCTGGGTGCTCACCCGCAGTAGAATGACTCTGAAATTCCTCTGTGTCGTAGGGCCAATCACTAGTGCGTGCTTTCTTTTGCTCGATGTACAGATCTCACAGCTTGGGTGGTTTTTTTTTTTTAATTTAAATTTTTAATTTTAAATTTTTAAAAAAATTTTTTTAAATTTTTAATTTTTTTAAATTTTTATTCTCTTGCTGATAGACATTGAGGTTGTGTCCCATTTGGGGTTACAAATAAAGCTGCTATGAATATTTATATATAAAGCTCTGTGTGGACATATGTTTTCAGGGTATGTTTAACTTTTTAAGAAATGGCCAAAATGCTTTCCAAAAGTGCTTGTGACATTTTATAAATATTCCACCAGCAGTGGGGGTTTTTCCACATCCTTGACAATACTTGGTATTGTTAGCTTTTCTCATTTTAGTCATTCAAATAGATGTGGAGGGTATCTTGCTGGGGTTTTACTATGCGTTTCCTTAACATATTGAGTATCTTTCCGTCTTATCTGTTCTTCTTATAGCTTCCCTGGTGAATGCTGTTAAAATCTTTTGTAAATTAAAAAAAAGTGGGTTGTTTGTTTTCTTACATTGCATTTTGAGAATTCTTTGTATATTCTGGATACAAGACCCTTATCTGTTAAGTGCTTCAAAATTATTTTCTTCCAGTCTGTGGCTTTTCTTTTTATTCTCTTGACAATATCTTTCAAAGAGCAAAAAAAGCTTTAATTTTTTTCAAAGGTTTTATTTATTTATGTGTCAGAGCGAGAGAGAGGGAGCACAAGCAGGGGGAGCGGCGGGCAGAGGGAGAAGCAGGCTCCCCACTGAGCAAGGAGCCAGGGCCCTGGGACCCCTGACCGACTGAGCCACCCAGGCACCCCAGCTTTCATTCTCATCAAGTCCAATTATGACTTTAAGAAAGTGCCTTTACGAATTGTGCTTTGGGTGTCGTGTCTAAGAAATTGGTGTCTAACCCAAGATCGTGAAGTTCTTCTAAAGTTTTTATAGTTTTAGGCTTTCCATTTCCACGGTTTAGTTTTAAGTTAATTCTTTTATGTTGATCCAGATAGGGTTGAAGTTTGCTCTTCAGTTTTTTTGTTTGTTTGTTTTGTTTTTTTAAATACAAATATTTGAATGTTCTAACATCATCTGTTAAAAGGACGATCATACGATCATTTTTCCACTTAATCGACTTGGCTCCTTGTCAAAAATAAGTTGCCTGTCTATGCGTGGGTCTCTATCTTGTTTAATTGCTCCATTTATCTTCACACCAATACTACATTCTCTTGATTATAGTAGTTTTATAATAAGTCTTAAAATAATATCATGTGCATTTTCCACTTCTGTTGTTTTTGAAGTTGTTCTGTTTTTTTCTAGGTTCTGTACACTTCCACGGGAGTGCAAGGGTCATCTGTCAGCCACTACAAGAAGGATGCTGCAGCCTGAGCCGCATGGCATTAAATCCGCATGTTCATTTTGGAGGAAAGTGCCGTTTTCACAATCTTGAGTCCATCTAACCCATGAACACAGTCCACCTCTCCATTTATGAAGATCTGTAATTTCTTTTGGCAATATTTTGTAATTTTCAGGGTAACAGGTCTCTCGTGTCTTTTGTTAGATTTACCCTTAAGTATTCCATACTTTTTTGACACTATTATAAAATGCATCTTTTTATAAAGATTTTATTTATTTGACAGAGAGAGCACAAGCAGGGGGAGCAGCGGAGGTAGAGGGAGATGCAGGGTCCTGGGACCTGACCTGAGCCAAAGGCAGACGCTTAACTGACAAAGACACCCAGGAACCCACATAAGATGAATTTTAAAGTCTTAATTTCTGATTACATGTTGCTGGTATATAGAAATACAGATAATTTATGGACACTGGTCTCGTTCCTGCAAACTTGTTGAAATCTTTATTGTAGATTCATCAGATTTTCCATATAGAAGATCCTGTCACCTCTGAGTACAGACACCTTTACTTCCTCCTTTCCAATCTAGGGATCTTTTATTTATTTTCCTGCCCAATTTCCCTGGCAACAACTTCCAGTTCCGGCTGAATAGAAGTGACAAGAATAGCCATCCTGTCTTGTTCCTGATCTTAAGGGAAGAAAATTCACACTTCCATCATGATGTTAGTTGTAGGTGTTTTATAGATAGATGCCTTTTCTCAGATGAAGAAAGGTCCCTTCAATCTCCAGTTTACTGAGTTTTTAATCAGGAATGGATGTAGATTTTTGTCCAATGTTCGATGTGTTTTCTGCACCTATTGAGGTGATCATATTTTTTTTCAAGTTTGTTAATATGGTGAATTACATTGATTAATTCTCTAATATTAAACCGATCTTGCAATCCTCAGATAAAAGCTCCCTTAGGGGCGCCTAGGTGGCTCCTACCTTCAGCTCAGGTCATGATCCCAGAGTCCTGGGATTGAGTCCTGCATCTGGCTCTCTGCTCAGCAGGGAGCCTGCCCCTCACTCTCTCTCTGCCTGCCACTCTTGACCACTTGTGCTCTCTCTCTATCTCTCTGTCAAATAAATAAATAAAATCTTTTTTAAAAAGCTCCTTTTGTTATGCTGTGTTATCCTTTTTATATATTGTTAATTGGGAAATACATCCCTTCTTTAATATTCTGGGAGTTTCTATAGAATTCCTTAAATGTTTCATAGAATTCACTAGTGAAGACATCTGGACCTGCAGCTTTCCTTGTGCAATGTCAATTTCTTTAGCAGATATAGGGGTATTCAGGCTATCTATTTCTTTTTGAGTGAGCTTTGGAAATTCATGTCTTTCTAAGAATTTGACTGTTTGAACTAAGTTGTCAAATTTATAGGCACAATATTATTCATAATAGTCTCCTATTATCTTCTTACTGTAGAGTCTGTAGTGATGCCACCTTTCTCATTTCTAATGTTAGTAATTAGTATCTTCTCTCTCTCTTATTTTTTTTCCTGATTAGTCTGCTTGGAGTTTTATCAGATTTATCAATCTTCCCAAAGAGATAGCCTTTCTTTGGTTTCATTCGTCTCTTTATTTTTTTTCTCTTTTCTATTTCACTGGTTTTCACTTTGCTCTTCTTCTCTTTCCTTTTCTTTTTTTTTTTTTTAATATTTATTTATTTATTTATTTGACATAGAGAGAGAGAGAGAGAGAGAGAGAGAGATCACAAGTAGGCAGAGAGGCAGGCAGAGAGAGAGGGAGAAGCAGGCTCCCCGCCGAGCAGAGAGCCCAATGTGGGGCTTGATCCCAGGACCCTGAGATCATGACCTGAGCCGAAGGCAGAAGCTTAACCCACTGAGCCACCCAGGGACCCCATGCTCTTTTTCTGTTTTCTTAAGGTGGAATTGGAGTCACTGATCTGAGATCTTACTTCTTTTCTAATTAGGCATCTCATATATCTAAGGTGAAGTTAATCTCTGCTTTAGCATCATCTCTCGAATTCTGATATGTTGTGTTTTCATTTTCATTCAGTTTAAAATACTTTCTGATTTTACTTTTGATTTCTTCTTTGTCTCATGGGAGTATAATATAAATTTTTTTAGTTTCCAAATATTTGAGGCTTGCCCAGACATCTTTTTATTATAGATTTCCATTATGGTAAGAGAACATAATTTGTATAACTTGAATCCTTTTAAATTTCATGAGGTGGAATGTGATGTATCTTGGTAAATGTTCCATGCACACGTCAGAAAAATGTTTATTCTGTTGTTGTTGAGTGCATCATCCTATAAATTATAATTAAGTTAAGTTGGCTAATAATGTGGCTCAAATCCTCTATATCCTTGCTGATTTTCTGTCTCTTGTCCTATCAGTAATTGAGAGAGGAATATTGAAATCTCTCTCCATAATTGTGATTTAGTTCCCTCTTCAGTTTATCAGCTTTTGCTTCATGTTTTCCGAAGCTCTCAATATTTAGGATGGTTATGTCCTCTTGGGACACCTGGGAGGCTCCGTCCGTTAAGTGTCTAACTTTGGCTCAGGTCATGATCTCAGGGTCCTGGGATTGAGCCCTGCGTCAGGCTCCCTGCTCAGTGGGGAGTTTGCTTGTCTCTCTCCCTCTGCCCGTTCCCCTACTCATGCTTAGTCTCTCTCTCAAATAAATAAATGAAATATTTTTTAAAAGATTTTATTTATTATTTATTTGAGAGAGAGAGAGAGAGCATGAGCCGGGGGAGGGAGAGGGAGAAGCAGACTTCCCACTGAGCAAGGAGTCCCAACATAGGGCTCCATCCCAGGACTCTGAGATCATGACCTGAGCCAAAGGCAGAAGCTTAACTGACTAAACCACCCAGGTGCCCCTATAATAAATAAGATCTTTAAAAAAATTGTTATGTCCTCTTGATTAATTGACACCTTTATAATTACGTGCTGGTTTTTTTTTTTTTTTTAATCTCTGATAATAGTCTTTCCTCTGAAATTTACTTGGATGGTATAGTTACTCCAGCATTCTTTGGATTACCATCATACTGGCAAGTCTTTTTCTATGCTTTTACTTTGAACTTATTCGTGTCTTTATATTTAAGGTGCACTTCCTGTATGCAATATTTTAATTGGGACTTGACTTTTTTAAAGTTTATTGATTGATTTAAGTAATCTCTACACCTAATGTGGGGCTTGAACTCATGACCCTGAGATCAAGAATTGCATGCTCTTCTGACTGAGCCAGCCATGTGCCCCAGACCTTGGTTATTTTATCCAATCTTAAAGTCTCTGACCTTTAGTTGGGGTGTTCAGACAATTTACATCTCACGTGATTATTGACATATTAGGTCTCTTTGTCTTGTGGGTTTTTTATGTTTTTTGTTGGTCCCATCTGCTCTTTGTTCTTTTTTTCTCTTTTACTGCCTTATTTTGGATGGAGTATTATTTATTATTCCATTTTCATCTCCTTAGTTATATCTCTTTGTTGTATTATTTTAGTCATTGCTTTAGGGTTTATACTATAATCTTGAACTTATCAGAGTCTACCTTCAAGTGATATTATGCTATTTCACCTAGTAGAGCGTAAGAACCTTTCCGTTCCTCCCCTGACCTTTATACTACTGCCATACATTTCACTTATTTTATAAATGCATCTGAACAGTCAGTCACCTCTTTAAAAATTGAAGGGAAATTCACATAGCAAAATTAGCAATTTTAAAGTGGATAATCTAGCAGCAGTTAGTCTGTGCACAATATTGTAGAACCATCACCATCTACAGATGTTCCAGAACATTTCCACCCCTCCGAAATAAAACCCCACCCTCATTAAGAAGTTACACCCCGTTCCCCCTGGACCTTTGACAACCACTCATCTGCATTCTGTTTCTATGGATATACCTATTCTGAATATTTTGTGTAAATGGAATCATTTACCAGGTGACATTCGTGTCTGGTTTCTTTCACTTAGCCTGATGTTGTCAAGGTTCATCCACATGTAGCATATATCAGTGCTTTACTCCTTTTTATGACTGAAGAACATTCTATTGTGTGGACAGACCACAATTTGTTTATCCACTCATCCATTGATGGACATTTGGGTTCTTTCCACCCTTTGGTTTCTGTGAATATGGTTGCTATGGGCACTGGTGTGCAAGGATTCAAGTCCTTGTTTTCAGTTCCTTGGGAGAACTGCTGATTTTTATGGTCATTCTATGGGTTTTTTTTTGTTTTTTTTTTTGTTTTGTTTTGTTTTTTAAAGATTTTATTTATTTATTTATTTGACAGACAGAGATCACAAGTAGGCAGAGAGGCAGGCAGAGAGAGAGAGGAGGAAGCAGGCTCCCCGCAGAGGAGAGAGCCCAATGTAGGGCTCGATCCCAGGACCCCGGGATCATGACCCGAGCAGAAGACAGAGGCTTTAACCCACTGAGCCACCCAGGTGCCCCTGGTCATTCTATGTTTAATGTTTTGAGGAACAACCAAACTGTTTTCCACAGCAGCCAAACCATTTTATATCTTTACTGACAATGTATGAGGATTCCGGTTTCTCCACATCCTTCCCGATGCTTATTTCCTTTGTTCCAAACAATGTTGGAAACTGTGTGTCACATGGTCATGTGAAAACGTGTGAAGTGGTATTTCACTGTCATGTTAGTTTGTCCTCTCTCTAGTGACCAGTGATGCTGAACATCTCCTGTGCTTGGCCATTTGTATCTTCTTCGGAGAAATGTCTACACAAGTCCTTTGGCCACTTTAAAGTTGGGTTGTCTGTTTTTGGTCTGCTGAGTTGTGAAAGAGTCTTTTATATCTTCTGGATATGACACCCTTATTAGATATTTGATTTATAAATATTTTCTCTCACTCTGTAGGTTGCCTCTTCACTGTCTTGGTAATGTCTTTTGGTGCATAGAAGTTTTTAATTTTAATGAAGTTCAATTTATTTATTTGTTCATCATGGTTTTGGTGTCATATCTAAGACTCCATTGCCAAATCTAAGGCCAGGAAGATGCACTTATATATTATCTTTTAAGAGTTTTATAGTAGCTTTGATAGTTAGGTTGTTGCTGATACACTTCAATTCAAAATTTTAATTCAAATTTTAATTTGAATTTAATTCAAACATTTAATTTTTGTGTATGGTGTGAGGTAAGGGTCCAACTTCATTCTTTTGCTTGTGGATATGAGGTTGTCTCAGCACCTGTTAAAGAGTGTATTCTTTCCCCATTGAATGATCTTGGCAACCTTGTTGACAATCAACTGGCCATAGACATGCAGGTTTATTTCTGGATTCTCAGATTTATTCCACTGGTCTATAGGTCTGTCCTCACACTTGTACCAGACTGTTTTGATTACTGTCACTTTGTAATATGTTAGGAAGTTGAGAGATATGAGTCCTCTAACTTTGTTCTTCCTTTTCAAGGTTGTCTTAGCTATTTGGGACGTCTTATGATTTCATATGAAAGGGAGGGTTGACTTTTCTGTGAAAAGGGCTGTTGGAATTTGGATAGGGATTGTACTGAACCTGTAGATTAGTTTTGATAGTATTTCCATTTTAAGAACATTAAGACTTCCAATCCATTAACATGGAACATTGTTCCATTTGTTTAGTTCTTCTTTTCAATTGTCTTTTGAAGAGATTTGAATTTTAGACAATGTTACATATTTACCCATGTAGGTACCATTTACATTGTTCTTAATATCTTTGTATAGCTCTGTATTTCCAACTGGTATTATTATTCCTCTGCATGAAGGACTGTAACATTTCTTTTTTCTTAAAAAAAAAAAGATTTTATTTACTTATTTGTCAGAGGAAGAGCAGCAGGCAGAGGGAGAAGCAAGTTCCCCACTGAACAAGGAGCTTGATGCAGGGAGCCTGATGTGGGACTCACTCCAAGAACCCTGGGATCATGACCTGAGCCAAAGGCAAAGGCTTAACAGACAGAGCCACCCAAGCATCCCTGGACTGTAACATTTCTTGTGGTGCAGGTGTGCTGCTGATGAATTTTCTTCCTGCTTATATGTTTTTGAAAATGTCATTACTCACTTTTCCTTTTCAAAGATAGTTCACTCTGCATATATTTGCTGGAATTATATTTTAAAAGATACTCTTAAAGATAAGTAGAGGTGACAGTTTATCTTCCAGTACTTAAAAAAAATGTGGTTGCTTTATGTGCATTGTTTCTGACAAGAAATCTGCAGTCATTCTTATTTTCTTCCTTTATAGAATGTCTTTTTCTATGGTGACTCAGATGTCCTCATTTTCACTGGTTTTGAGCCATTTGATTACAATGTCCCTTCACGTAGTTTTCTTCACGCTTCTTGTGCTTGGGGTTTGTTGAGCTCTTAGAGCTGTGGGTTTATAGCTTTCATCATTTTGGAAAAATCTGATCATTATTTCTTCAGATATTTTTTCTGTTCCCTCTTTCCTCGTTTTCAGGGACTCCAATTATACATATATTAGGCCGATGGAAGTTGGCCCACAGCTCACGGATGTTTTTTCTTTGCGGGGGTGGGGGGTGGTTCTTTCTCCTCTGTGAGCTTCATTGTGGATACTCTCTATCACGTGTCTTCAAGTTCGCTAATCTTTTCTCTTGTGATGCTAATTTTCTGTTATTGTGTCCATTATGTGTTTTATCCTGTGCAGTGTGGTTTTCAGTGCGGTTTGGTTTGGTCTTTTTTATCCTCCATATCTCTACTTTATCACTGAACTTGTGGAATTCAGTCAGGGTGTCTGGTTCCGCTAATTCTTTTGGTTGTTTCCAGCAGGAGTCACATGGGCCTAGTTATTCATCTTGGTCAGAAACAGAAGGACTCCCTCTTCTTGATCCAAGAATTGGTAACGTCCTCTTCGCTGACTGTGGGTGCCCGTGTGACGTTGGGCAAAATAAAATGCCAGCCCTCTTCTGATGGTAAGTCCTCCCCACGGCCTCCCAAGGGATAACACAGCTGCTGGTGGGAAGTGGGTGTGGTGTAGCTTCAGCAGAAACAGAGACTGAAATGTGACTTGGCCCAGGTTGTCGGGTACCTGGGCTGGTCAGGGCAGCAAGCATTACCTGGACTGAGGCAAGGCGGCCAGAACCAGCCTCCTGGTAAGCATGTTTGGGGCTTTATTCATGCAGATAGAAGAGCCTGATGCTCACTCAGTGATGCCAACACTGGGAGGACCTAGGACCCCTTGGTTACAGCTCAGGTTGGGGTTCAGAGGGCACTTCCCCCTCAACTGGACAAACAGATTGATGACCCAGCCAGAAAGGTCTGAGGTACGACAGGCCAGGATGAAGGGCGAAAACCAATCTACCCAGGTGGGGGCAAAACAAGATAACAGCCGGATGGGGTGCTCATTGCTGTTCAGGCCGTCTCAACGAGTCCTTCGAATCACGGTAACAAGTACCACAGTCGTCACCACCCTGGTTCTCGAGAGCCACGATGATCGGGGCATTGCCTGTTGGGTATCTTCTCTGGCTCCCTTGGTGACTGGTGGTGCCTACTTTAATCATGCCCTTTTGGGGTTGGTGATTACTGAGGCTACTGTGTGCCTGGTGGGGGTGGGGGATGGTGCTCTCCCTTACCACGTCCAAGCGTGGCATGGTGGGGCAACTCTGCCCTCGGAATAGGGAGTAAAAGGTGGCGTAGATCACGTCTTGTCCTCGGGCAGGGTCCTGGCCTGTGAAATAAGTTGTTAAACAAGAGAGTCTTGCCAGGAAGGCCCGGGGACTGAATTTCTGGGGTCCAGGCCAGCGCCAGGGCTCTAATCAATCATTAGCATCTGGTGGTAGTGCTAACAAGTGTGTGCATGTGTTCAGTGTGTCTGTGTGCATACATGCATATGTGTGTGTGTGGTAGCGAGGACTCCCAGAGGACTGAGTTCAAGTCTGAGACGGGGGCTACGGCGTCTCCTCAGCCCACCGCTGTCACAAGAATGTGGCAGCCAGGGTTAAGCTGGGACTTAATCTGGCTTTGATGCTGACCCACTGAGCACCCAGGGCACAAGGGTCACGACCACCCACTCCGGCCCCAGGGAAACCACCAAATATGAATCCATCCTGCTTAACCTGATTCAAAGCCCCTTGGAGGCTGAAGGGAGGGGCCAGGGCTCCCCTGGACCTGGGGAAAAGTTGTCCTTGCACCTTCCTGTTGGGACTCGTGCTTCTGAGCAAGGAGCCAAGGGCCATCCTTGTGCTGTTCACTTGGTGGAGGTTTAATAGGCGCCCACTATGGCCAGTGCTGTTTGGGGTGTGGGGGATGCAGCGTTGAGCAGAGAGGTCAAAATCCCCACCCTCAAGAACCGGACAAAACATGAAATAGACACTGGCCTGGCTGGAGACAATTAGGAAGCAGGGAAGAGAAGACAGGGCAGGGCTGCTGAGAGGGAAGGTGGGAGGCTACAGGCATGATGCCACTGAGGAGGTGATGTTTCGGCAAAGACCGAAAGGAGATGAGGGAATGAGCTGGGAGAGATCTGATGGGAAAGTGTTTAAGCAAAGGGAATGTCACGTGCAAAGGCCCTGAGGCAGGACACACTGTCACTTGCTTAAGGAGCATCTAGGAGTCTGTGGGGTGAGAGCTGCAGGGAGGGAAGCCCAAGCAGGCGACCCCATCAACTCCAGTGACGCTGGGCGGCGTTGTGAGCGTGATGAGCCTCTGGAGGTTTTTGGCAGAGAAAAATAACATGAGGAGGCAACTGTAACAACCTCAAAGAACACAATGCACGGTGGCTTAGGCGAGGAGGTTGTGGGAGGTGGCCAGATTTGGGACATACGTGGAAGGTAAAGCAACAGGATGTGCTGATGAATGTGGGGTTCGAGAAAGAGGGGGTCCCGGAAGACTGTAAGGATTTTGGTGTGGGCTACTGGAAGGCTGGACTTTTTCTTTTGTGGGTTTGGGAGGACAGGCAGGGGCAGAGCTGGGGTGGGCGGGTGAGGCACTGCGGTGCGCGTGTTCACCCGTGAGACACCTGCCGGCTGTCCCTGTGGTAACATGGAGCGGGGAGTGGGATCCAGGGTCTGGGGCTCAGTGGCGTCCAGGCCAGGTCTAAGTGGGGGCATCTGAGTATCTGGTTTTAAAGCTTTGACACTGGGTAGATCTCCACGGAGTGGGTGTAGACATAGAGAAATGTCACCGACTACACCCAGGAGCATGCCAGGACACGAGAACCAGCCAGGCCATGAGGTCCTCGGTGGCCTTTGGAGCAGTGGAGGGGTGAGCTGCGTCGGAGAGGCTCGCGGGAGAAGAGGGGCGATGGGAGATGGCGAGACAACTCTTCCGGGGGGTTTGGCTTTTGCAAAGAGCTGAGAAATGACCTTCCGCCGGAGGCTGGGTGGGCTCAACAGCGGGGTCCTGATGGTGGGAGAAATCCCAGTGCACGGGCTGCTCGGGGAGGGGGGCACAGGTCAGGCCAGGAAGGGGTGCGCCGCCACTTCCCGGTTCCTGCTGCTTCCAGAACTGGGAGGAAGACCCCACGCCGAGGGGCGGGCGGGCAGCCCCATGGGCCAAGGGGCGTAGGGTGTCAGGTGGCCCGGGTCACGCCTGCAGTGCCCAGCTCCGTGGCGAGTGCTCCCTCCAGGCCGACGGCAGCCACGGAAGGGGCACGAGGCTTTGCCCATGGGAATTCCACGTGGGCCAGGGGCCGGGCTGCGGGGGTGTGGGGGGAGCATGTGAATGAAGACCGCGAGTCAGGTACGGACAGAGGGGAGGGAGGCTGCCGAAGGTTCTAGCGGGGGGCTGGACAGCTGCGGGGAGGAGATGGGAGGCGGCGGGCTGCGGG
The DNA here is from genome assembly GCF_963455335.1 of Martes martes. Taxonomy (NCBI): domain Eukaryota; kingdom Metazoa; phylum Chordata; class Mammalia; order Carnivora; family Mustelidae; genus Martes; species Martes martes. The sequence goes on from NC_137895.1 coordinate 3,940,226, forward strand.
GCATTGCCGCGCCGTGCCCATGGGAGGGCAAGCCCGAGCGAGCGTCAGTGAGGCCGCCTCTGCCTCAGCGTCCCTGTCTGTAGGATGGACACGATGGCAGCGGTGTCGCGGTACTGCTGGGGGTTAAAGGCCTCGGTCCATGGCCAGTCGGCACCAGCATCGGGGGCTCCTTAGCTCTCGCTGTCCTCCCGGCCGAGGCTGGCCCCGGGGCTGTGGACCTGTGAGTCCCACGGAAAGAGCGCTAGTGCCCTGGGAGCCGCAGAGGAAGGACGGCAGCCCACAGGCCAGAGGGCGCGGGGCGGGCTGGGGGGCCCTGGGCGCTGCGGGCCGCATCCTCCTCACTCCTGCGAGGCCATCCCCCAGAGGGCAGTGCAGGATCACCTCTCGGCCACACGCAGTCTCCCCACAGCTGGGAAGCCGGCTCTCTCTGGAATCCCTGCAAACGGGCCAACCTGCCAGGATTGGCTTTTCCTCTGAATGCTCCTCTGTTTTTCGGCTCTGAATCGAGTGTAGTCAGAGGCTGAGCACTGCTCTCGGCCGCTCCGTGCGTGCTAGCTCACCCGGCCTTCCCAGCGGCTCCAGGCGGTGGTTACTGGGACCTCCACTCTATACAGAAGGAAGCCAAAGACCCGAGAGGTCAAGGCACTTGGCCAAGGCCACACAGCTAGGAAGAGAGGGGGTGATCCCTCTGCTCGACTGCAGGGGCACACGGGCTGTCCGGCACTGTGGGAAGGGTCCCCATCATCCTCCCACCCCAGCTGGTCTCCTTCCTGACCCCCACCCCCAGTCTGGGACCTTGTCACTTTTTTTTTTTTTTTTTTAAGATTTTATTTATTTATTTGACAGAGAAAGAGATCACAAGTAGGCAGAGAGGCAGGCAGAGAGAGAGGAGGAAGCAGGCCCCCCGCTGAGCAGAGAGCCCGATGCGGGGCTCGATCCCAGGACCCTGAGATCATGACCTGAGCCGAAGGCAGAGGCTTAACCCAGGGAGCCACCCAGGCGCTCCCCTTGTCACTTCTTCGTACTGGTGTCTGGAGTGGCCTCCCGCACCTGTCCTTCCGCTCCAGCAGAGCAGGGACCTGGTCTGTCTGCCGGGGGCTGAGCACCCGCCACGCACTCGGGATTCAGACCCAGCACCGGCGGACGTCCCTGTTTCCAGGGGGAAAGGCGGGAAGAGGGGCGAGAAACCCCGTTCTGGGCCAGTGCAGACCTGCTGCCTCCTCTCCCGACACCCCGGCCTCTGGGCTCGCCCCTCCTGCCATGCGCCCGGGCAGCCGCAGGGGCCGCTGCCGCCGGAGCTGCGTTCTCCCACCTTCTGCCGCCGGACCTTGCGTCTGCTCGATGAACGGTGTGACGGCCGTGGTGGCTGGGGACGGCACGCGTCCCGGGCCGTGTCTCCCCGATCCCCCCCCCCCCCGGACCGGCCCTGCCCTGAGCCGGGGTGGGCTGCTGGCAGAGGTGGGGACTTCTCTGAAGATGCAGAAGGAAAGAGGGAGAGACGGGGAGGAGCGGGAAGGCGGGTGGACGGGAGGCGGCCAGAAGGGCGGAGGGGGCAGCGGAGGCCGGCCGGGAGGATGGGGGCCCCGGGAGCTCGGCTCCCCCGCGGGTGCGTGATTTACAGCGGAGAGGAAGTGCTGGGAACAGACCGGCTGGGAAAGCCTCTCGGTGCCAGGTCGGTGCCGCAAAGAAAACCGTATCTGTTAGGACTCTGGGAACAAAGACTCCACGTAAACATCTCCCGAGGTGTGGAATCTCCGGGTGACTCAAGGACCTCACATCCAGACAGCAGAGTTGTGAAACCGAATGCCTGAGCGGGCTAGTCGGCCGTCTCCTGCACCGACGACAGCGGGAGGCGGACTCAGAGCGTGAGTCACCGGCAGCAGCACCCAGGAAAATACCCAGGTCACCCCAATTACAGCATTATCGATCGTTGCCATCGCTCGGGAACCCAACCCAATGAAACTAGAGAAAACGCCAGCTGGGCCGGGCTGGGCCGGGAGGAATCCAGCCCTTGGCACAGTCGGCCTTCCTGGCGGGCGGCAGCCTCTGCGGTCATGCCAAGCCACAGCCCTGTGTGGTCGAAGTGTGCGGAGGTACCGGCCCCCTTCCGCGGACGTGGGCACCAAGGCCCGCCGGGCCAGGGCCCCTCCTGCAGCTCGAGCCCAGGGTAGAGAACCCAGACCGGGGAAGGCTGCTGGGGCGAGGCAATGGGCCTGGGGGACCAAGGGTGGGCAGGGGTGGGGGCGAGGGGAAGGAGAGCGTGAAGCTGCCCCTGGAGTGGTTTCCGCTCACAGAGCATCTGTCATGCGCGGGCACGGACGTGTCAACCGCCACACTTGCTTTATCTTGACCTCGACCAAGTAGATGCCCAGAAACCAAGGCTCAAAGAGCGCATCGCTTGCCCAGGGCCCCTCAGCTAACAAGTGGCTGCACGGGGTTAAACCCAGCCCTACCTGCCCCCGAGTCCACGCTCTTTCCATGGGGACCCCCTGCCTCTCCGTTCCCCTTATGTGCAGGTGGACAGAGGAGGCGAAGGACCCCCGCCCCGTCTCCACGGAGCACGTGTGCACGCAAGTGCGGCCGTGCCCACCAGTGAGGACGTGCGTGGCCGCGTGGCCCCGTGGGGCCTCCCCACTGCCCCCTGCCTGGCCCGGCCTCGGCAGAGCGGGGAGGCCAGCTCCCGGCGGCCCACCCACGAGCCGGTAGCTCCCCATGCTCTTAATCAGTAAGATATGTTTCTGGAATAAAAACCACATCAGCATTTTTATTTTCAAGTTCAGACAAGGTTTTTTTTTTTTTTTTTTTCTTCCCAATTTTCCCTTCACATGGGTGAGGCTAATCCTCTCGCCTTGACTGACAGGTCTTTAGACTCAGCCGTACACGGAGAGAAGCAGAGAATCAAGGACAACAGCACGGGGAGACTTTCCTTCTCCGCGTTTTGCAGATTTCAGAAAGCCCACAACCCGTAATTACCGACGCGAGACGTTGAGAAAGTGACACCAGACCGGTGGCTGGGCCGTCCTGGCAAACGCGAGGAGTGCCACAGGGAGTGCCACGGGAGGGCTCTTGTCCTCGCCTTGTTTATCCCACAGATTCTGTCCTTTCCTCCTGAGGATCTGCCCCGGGGGCGGGGGGGATGGCCCACAGGTAGACACTCTGGCCTGGGGGGGGGGGTGAGAGGGGCAAAGCTCAGAGGGAGGGGGACCAGAAAGAGAAGAGGGGGGAGGGCCCAGGTAGGAGCCAGAGCTCTTGGAAAAGCCACTGAAATCCAGGAAAATGCAGAGTAGGCAAGAGCCTCTCTGTCAGGAGTGGGGAGGCTTCTCCATAGCTACGGAGTAAACAGGAGAACTTTCCATGCCCCTTCTTAGTGTTTTCCAGAGTATACTCAGACCCAGCCTCTGTCCTGGAATTGAACTGACCTTGAGTTAATAAAAGGGGTGTGGCAGTGGGGGGCCAAATCCTGGGTGTGTGTTTGGGAAGGTCTCCAACACTTGAGCCAAGCCCCAAAGGCCCAGTCATAATCTGGCCCGGTGAGGAGGGGTGGGAGACGGTAGCGGGGAGAGCTAGGAGCAAGGCCCGTTCCCAGGTGTGACTCCGTGGGGTCCTTCTGGTGTTCTCAACGGGGTCATTCTTCACTGTGGAGCCTGGTCCAGGCACTGCTGGACATCTGACACCCCAGCCCCTGCCCTCTAAATGTCCGTGATGGGGACGGAGTCTGGGAGTGTGACGACTCACACTTGCACACATTCCTAAATGCCCCCTGGTGGGGGCAGGGGGTACTGCCTCCAGAGAGGGCCAGGTAGAAATCAGGTGCGCCGCCACTCCAGCGTGGGGGGTTGGGGCGGCCTGGAGAAGGACCGCGTTGAAGACGAGGGGCCCTGGGGTTCAGCTGCCTTGAATGTCATCCTGGGGACAAAGCCCTGAAGAAGTTTGGGGAGGGAAAGGACATGGCAGACTTGCGCTGTAGAAAAGTCACGGGTTGCCAGGTGAGGCGTGCTTTGGAGGGCATTAAGACTGGAGGTAGAGGCCTGGGATTCTCTTTGTGGAAAGAGTAATCGCAGATTCAATTTCTTTAATAGATATAGGGTTATCTGAATCTTCTAGTTCTTTTTGTGTCCATTTTGAAAGTCTGTGTCTTTCACAGACATAATTTTGGCATAAAGTTGTCATATTCTCCTCACTTTCCTTTAGTGTCTGTAGGGTTTGTAGTGATGGCCCGTCCTTCATTCCTCATAATTTGTGGGTTTTTCCCTCCTGAGCAGTCTCACTGGGGATTCAGAAACATTGTCAATCTTTTCAAAGAACCAGATTTTGATTTTATTAATTTTCTCTACTATTCGCCAGTTTTCTATGTCATTGGCTCATGCTTTTATCAGTACCGTTTACGTCCTTCTAGTTAGTGGTTCATGGGCTCTTCTTTTTCTAGCTTGTGGGAAACTTAGATGATTGATTTTAAACTGCTCTTCTAATAAAGCATTTTAAAGCCCTACATATCCCTTAAACATTGCTTTACATGCATTTCAAGAATTTTCATATATTTGTGTTTTCCTTAACATTCAGATAAATCTTTTAAATTTAATAATTTCCTTTTTGACCCACAGGTTACTTAGAAGTGTACTTCTTAACTTCCAAATGTTCAGATATTTTCCAGATTTTTGTTATAGATTTTAATTTAATTCTGTCATGGTCAGCACTTAATTCAGTATACGAAAGCATACATGTTCTGTATAATTTCAAGCATTAAAATGTTGCATTTGATAGAATTCTGTGTGAAAATGAAAGGAAATGCAGAAGGAAAAGTTAGAGTAAAATTTCCAGACATTTTTAAAACAAGCGTGTTCAAAGATGGATTATGATGGGGGCCACATTTTTTGATATTTCAATTCTACTGAAATTACTGAAAGGAGTGATATAATATTTTAAAGTAGCTCTACTACTTATGGCAAATTATATTATATCTAGTTATAAAGACCAAAGATTAAAAACTTAAGTATCAACTTGAAATGTTGGTGTCATTTTTTTTTCCGAAGTTCTTTTAGGGAGATGTGAACAAAAAGTTTGAAGACGACTAGGCTAAATAATGAATGAAAAGAACTTGGAATGGGAGGTTTCCTTTTTCTTTAAAACGGGTGCTACTTAAGCCTGCTAGAAAGGGTACAGGAGCGAGGAGGCCTCTGCGCGTGGGGCCGGGGCAGTCTGGAAAGGCAGGTCAGTGTCGGCAGAGCGCAGGTGTGTAGGCACAGGGGCCCTGCTGCGCCCTGCTCTTTCCTAACGGTGTCAGGTTCACCTCCCTCCCCCAGTGCCTATTCGGAGTCCCACTCAAGAAACACTCTAGGGCAGAGCTGCCTACCCTGGGGAGTACTGGCAGGTGCGGATTAAGGTGGACCCAAGTCCTTGAAGACTTCCTGGAGGAGGAGAGCGTTATGGTGGAGCCTGAAGGAATGATGAGTATTTAGGAGAACAGGGAGAGGAAGGATTGGCACCGATCCTGTGGAAGGAAGCAGGGCGGGGCTGGAGCCCAGGCCAAGTCCAGCCCAGGCTCTGCCTTCCGCTGCCAGGGCACCGTTCTCTTTGGGGTCTACTCCCCCACCGCCATGGGGGCCCCAGCAGAGCAGCTGCCACGGCTGAGCATCAGTGAAGGGCCCCTTACAGAAACCAGAGGGCTGATCCTCACCTTAATTCTTGCTTGATGGAGAAGAGGTCGACACCGGTGCTCAGAGACACCCAGCAGCACGCGAGCTCACAGCGCTGGGACCGGGGCCGGGGTCTGCAGCCCTCCCCTCTGCCAGGCGGGCCCTTGCCTGGCCCGTTTTTGCCTCGTCCAACACACCTGCGGCCTCCGGAGGGAGACTCTACTGCTGGGGGCTCCCCATCGTCTCAGGCCACAGCCCGAAGTCCTTAGGCAGGCAGGTGACGCTTCAGCATGAGGTGGCCGTTGTCTCTTGGCCCCAGGCTGATGTCCACTCCGGCTCCCTGCCTGGAACGCCCTCCTGGCCGTCCCGACCCGTGTGAGTGGCCACTGGGAAGCCTGAGACCCTCCAGCCCCCAGGGCTGCGGCTTCCTCACTCACCGGTCTTCTTCCCCACAGGACCCCGGGCGCTGAGGGCCACGGTGAGAGCGTCTGCTTGATTCAGCCTTCAGTGTCGCGAGCGCTGCGGCTCGGCATGCATTCGCCAGGGCTGCCGCGGACTGGCTCCGGCGACAGCAATCCATCCTCTCGCAGTTCCCGGGGCCGGAAGCCAGAGATCAAGGTGCGGGCGGCTGGTTTCCTCTGAGGCCTCTCGCCTCGGCTTGAAGGTGACCCCCCTCTTGCCGATTTTCATGTGAGTTCGTCTGTGCACACACACTCCTGCTCTCTGCGGCCAAATTTCTTCTTCTTAGACGTCAGACTGGATTCAAGGTCACCCTAACAGCTTCATTCTAATCACCTCTTTTAAAAGCCCTATCTCCAAAGACAGTCACATTCTAAGGTCCTGGGGTTAGTGCTTCAATACATGAGTATGGGCAGGGGAACGTGACTGGCCTCTAAAAGCGCTGGATACACAAGGGACGTCAGACAGACACAGCCCCTGCTCTCACTGGCCCCCCAGCACAGAGGGCCAGAGAAGCCACCCGCTGACAGTCCCCTTCCCCGACGACCCCGCTGCGGCTGCTCCTCTGGCCACCCTCCTCCCGAGTCAGTGCTCCACCCCCACATGGCCCTTGCACCCCCTCGGACCCCCAGGACCCTAGAAGGTGTGATGGTTCATTTTCTGCATCAACTTGGCCAGGCCAAGGGGGCCCAGACATTTGTTCAAACATGATTCCAGGTGTGGCTGGGGGGTTGGCGACTGTCGACGAGATTTGGGTTTGCGTCAGTGGTCGGGGTGAAGCCGATGGCTCTCCCCAACTGATTGTTCCCATCCACTCAGCAGAAGGCCCAAAGACAGCAAAAAGGCTGACCTCCCCTGAGAAGGGGGGGGGGGTTCCCCTCCTGCCTGACAGCCTGGAGCTGGGACTTCTGCTTTCTTCCTGCTTTTGGACTCTCTCGGAAACACTGGCTCTTCCTGGGGCTTGAAGCCTTTTGGACTCAGACTGGAACGACACCGTCGGCTCTCCCGGGTCTCCCCCTTGCTGATGGTGGACCCTGGGACTCATCCGCTTCCAAAAACCACACGTGCCAACGCCTGAGAATAACCCTTTCTATCCATACCTACATGTGCCGTGGCCTCTGTTCCTTGGGGAACCCAAACACAGAGGCCCTGCGTGGACCTCACCCTTTTACAAGCAGGGAAACTGAGGCGCCCAGGGACCTACAAACAGGGCTTCCTCTAGGCGATGGAGGCTCCGTCACTCCTTTTCTGAGCTGCAGGGGCCTTCACCTGCTGCTCCCCTCTGGTCCCCAGGAGGGCGAGCTGCTCCACGGACACTTGAGACAAGGCCTTGCAAAGTCCCCTTTCCTGCCCGCGGGACCGCACCAGGGAGACTGTGATCCCAGTTGCCCAGGATCCTGGTCTGACTGAAATACAGAGAGGCCGTTGAGGCCTCCCCTACGAACGATGTGCTCATGTGACCTCGCCCAGGCAGGGAGTGGGACACCCCAGGGCCTTCGAGAGGCTGCTCCGGCCCGCACCCCCCTCCCCTCTCGGGCTCTGCTCCCTGGCGTCTCGTTCATTCTCTACTGGACGGGGCTCCGACCGGTGCCTTCCCCTCCTGTTCCCGGCACGCTCAGCTCCAGAATCTGGTGACGGGTTGGCTGCGTCCAGTCTGACCCCTGGCACTTTCTCTGGGCAAACGTCTGCACGTAGCATCAGGCTTTCTCAGCCCGTGGACACTCGAGCCACAAAACACCTGCCCGAACAGGCCGGGGCTGGTGAGGGTGAGACCGCATCCCTGCCTTCCGGGCAGCCACGCGAGGCCCCACGACCACACCGCCATGGTGGCCGAGGCTGCTGACTGTCCCCACGACCTGCTGTCCCTCCTTCCTGCGGTCAGGGACCACTTGCACTCTGAGTGGGCCAATCACCACCCAACCAGAGACTACGCGGTCCGGTTTCACTTAGGAATACGTGTGGCCACGGGGCTAAGTTCTCACCCAGAGAACGTGAGTGAAAGAGAAGCAGGCCAAGTTCAGACCACCTCCTTCAAAGGAGACCGCCTGCCCTTCACCCTCTGTGCTTCCTCCCGAAGGCAGGAAAATCGGCACAACAGGCCACCCAACTTCACTGCGCACAAGGGGGACAGCACAGGAGACGGCAGAACGACAGGACAGGGAGGAGCCAGGCCCCTGCTGACCCTGAGAGCTCGGGGTACCCAGCCCCGCCCGCCCGTCTGCCCCTAGGAACAGACCGGAGGCTATTACGCCGGGAGAAGCAAGCTTCCTTCCTGCCAGGCCGCCGTACTTAAGGTCTTTGGGGAGAGCAGCTCAACCTGCACCCGGGTGGCAATCTTGGTTAGGTGTGACACAGGAAACCCAGACAGACAGAGACATAACATTGAAGCGTACGACGCCAGGCATTCTCACAAACTGCACACACCCGCGTGACCACCACTGCTCTCCTCCGCAAAGGCAACCACTACCCTTCCTCCCACAGTTTAACCTGCTTACGAACATCATGGGAACAGTCATACGGTTGTCATTTGGGCGTAGCTGCTCCCTGGCGAGTGTGGCCGCCGGACCCTACGCTCTGAATGTACCACGACCTTAGTCCTTGTGCCGCTGGTGGCTCGGGTCCTTCCCCGGTCCTGGCTCTCCCAAGTCCAACGCCGGTCTGGACATTGACATCTCCTCTGTCTTTGGGCTCACCCACACATACTTCTGTTAGGTATGAACCTTGCAGTGGAAATGCTGGTCACACGATATGCTAATCTTCCAAGGTTAGCAGAAAACGCCAAATTGTTTCCCAAAGTGGTTATAGGGTTGTGCCAATTTCCACTTCCACCAGCCGTGTTTGAGAGTTCTGTCTGCTCCACATCCTCACCGACAAACACATGGTATTGTTAGTCTTTTTATTTTTAGCTATCCTGGTGGGTAGTGGCAGCATTTCACTGTGGCTTTAATTTGCATTTCTTTGATTACTAATGAGGTTGAGTACCTTGGTATGTTTGGCGAAAAGCTATCTCCCGTGTGCAGTGCCTGTTGTAGTTTTGGGCCCATTTTGGACAACGTTTTGAGATGTAGTTCTTAATCTATCTGGGATACGAACCCTTTGTCAATTATATGCTTCAAGTCTCCTCTCCCATTGCCTTTTCACCAATTGTGACTTAATGTTTAAGGCAGTCCATTTTAACAGCTCGCACAACATAGTTAGGAAATCGGACCCTATCTGTTGCGAGACTTGTTTCCTAGAAGTTTTCGCATTTTGCTTTTCCTGTTCACACTAGCAATCCATCTGGGAATTGGTATTTTCTTATGGTACAAGGTAAGGGTCAAGGTTCCTTGGCCCTCTACGGATACTCAGTGGCCCGTACCCGATTGGTTGAGATCACCCTCTCCCCACGCTCTGCCAAGCCTTTTGAGAAAAAAATGCATCAAGCGTCCATAGATGATAATCTGGTTTTGGACTCTGTCCGGCTGCTAAACTTGCTTTTCTCAGTTCTGAGAACCTCTTCTTTCAAAGCCTATTGGCTCTTCTTGGCTTTTTCCATTTCCGTGTACACTTTAGAATTTATTTGAACATTTTGTTTTCTAAATCTTCATTCCTGGTGTGTAGAAACTCCACGAACCTTCGTGTATTACCCTTGTATTCAGTAACCTGGCTAGCCTCATGAATCACGCTAACGTTTGGGGCGCGGACCTCTTCTGCACGAGGTGCACGAACCGCCCAACGCCTGCTTGAGGTCTTTCCTGATCGCAACACTTCAGTCTGCTTTTTTGATCTATCTCTGGCTATTTCACCGTTCCAACAGAAGGGTCAACGTAGGTGGTGAATTGTGACTAATCTTGCCTTATTCTTAACGTCAAAGGGAAAAATTCCAGCATTTCTTCACAAAGTACAGGACTTGCTGTAGGAGTTTTTGTAGATAGTCTTAATCATAGTATCTCCATTTGCTATTTTTTATTAATATCATGATTGGTTGTTGAATGTTTACTGACTTTTTCTGCAGGGATTGATCGTGATTTTAATGTTGACATAGTGATGTTTATTGACATTTTAAAAAATGTTACACCAATCCTGCATTCCTAAAATACAGAGTTTGTTAATAATGTGATTAGGCTGTCTGGGTCCACATTCATGCCTAAGATTGGACTTCACTTTTCCTTTCTTCTGATAAACCTTTCAGGTGTTAGTCTCAAGGTTATGCTGCCCTCCCAAAGTGCATTGTGACGTGTTCCTGCTCTTTTCTGTTAGTCTGTGTGTGATTGACAGTATTTCTTCCTAAAATGCTTTAAATGTTTTAAAGATTAAATATTTAAAATACTTAAATATCTAAAATATTCTTTTTAAAATTATTTATTTATTTATTTGAGAGAGAGAGAGATCACAAGTAAGCAGAGAGGCAGGCAGAGAGAGAGGGGAGGAACAGGCTCCCCGCTGAGCAGAGAGCCCCATGTGGGACTTGATCCCAGGACCCTGAGATCATGACCTGAGCCGAAGGCAGAGGCTTAACCCACTGAGTCACCCAGGCGCCCAAATATCTAAAATATTTTAAGACATATTTCACTGTTTTGCTTTTTTTTCAAAAAAAGGAGTTTGTTCATGTCATCCATAAGTTCAAATTTATTAGGGTAAAACAGTCACAATATTCTTCTACGGACTTTCGGCGTTCACACGATCCACGGTGACACAGTTTTATCATTAACGCATTTTTAAATTCTTTTAACGGTTCGTTCTTATTTGACAGAGAGAGACACAGTGAGAGAGGGAACACAATCAGGGGGATTGGGAGAGGGAGAAGCACGTTTCCCACCAAGCAGGGAGCCCGACCCTGAGATCATGACCTGAGCCAAAGGCAGACGCTTAACCAACTGAGCCACCCAGGTGCCCCAATGCATTTTTTTAAGAAGCAATTTTTGGCTTTATCTTTGCTGTATGTTTCTTTTTTAATTTTTATAATTATTGTGGTTGTTTCCTGTTTAATTATGTTCTGCTCTTACGTTTATTACTCATTTTTTCCCCTTAGTTGTGCATTTAAGTCATGTTCATTCTACTGAAGGATGTTCAGGGGATCAATGTTCCGCCTTCTTTTCTCACATGTGCATTTAAGGTAGCAAATCTCCAACTAAGTAGCTTTAATTGCAGCTCACAATCTTCATATGCAGTATTTTTTTTAAAGATTTATTTATTTGAGAGAGAGGGAGGGCAAGGGCACGCATGAGCGGCGGAGGGGCAGGGGCAGGAGAGGGAGAGAATCTCAAGCAGACTCCAGGTTGACCACAGAGCCAGATGCGGGGCTCGATCCCACAACCCTGAGATAATGACCTGAGCTGAAACCAAGAGTTGGGACACTTAACAGACTGAGACACCCAGGCACCCCCTATATGTTAGTATTTTCATTAACATTCACTTAAAAATACTTTCTGATGTTCATTTCTTAGTTCTGACCCTTAGGTATCTGAGAAATGTATTATTTAGTTTCTAAAATTGTGGGCATTTTCTAGTTATTTGATATGCAGCTTAACTGTTCTAGGGTCAGAACATATTCTGTATGATTTTAACCCTTTGAAATTTGTTGGTATTTGTCCTATGGTACAGCAAAATGGCAGATCTGGTAAGTGGTTCCACATGTATGTGTACTCTACAGGTGTTGGGTGCGATGTTTTATGGAAACCAAATAGGGTCGACCCTACTAATTGAATTGCTTGAAACTTTGTATTTTTATGGGTTCTTTTTTTCTGCTTATTTTACCATTTGCTAAGAGAGGACAGACCACTGCAAGCTGACCGTATGACTCCAAACCCTTCCGCGGACTGGGGCAGGAACACCGGCAGGCGGTTGTCACTAGACACTGGCTGGGAGCATGTGACGGCCACTGCAAAGGGAGAAGGGGGAGGGGAGGGAGACAGGGAGGGAGGAAGAGAGACGGATGCAATCACCACTTAGCTGACTGAAGGAAAGAACCGCCCGTCCAGGCGAAGTGGGGTTCACGTTAACTTTCTTTCGCTATTGCCTTCTTGAGGATACTTCAAGCTTAAGGTTTAGTTTTGACTTTCGAGTGTTATTCCCAAGAAGTAAAACATCCATTCCCTTTCTTCTTAGACTATACAAGTGGACATGAGACCTTGTCACTGTATCCCGGGTCTCTTACCCCATCTTCTGTACTTTCCACCATTTTGTCCCTTAGTGGTTCATTTTGGGTATTTTCAACTGGTTGGTCTTCCATGTACAATTTCTCTCTTTCGTGGCTAAAGCCACCTACTGATTCCTCAATTTTAGTTATATTTTCTATGGTTCATGAATTTTTGTAAGTCCCTTTCATACTGTGTCCTGTCTTTTGCTGACATGTCTGATGTCAATCTCCGATCTCCTCTTTCATCTCTGTAAACACGGAACAAGGTTGTTTTAAATGTTTGCTGTCAGCTGGAGCCCTTCTGTGTTCACTTCTATTACTTACGCTTTCTCTTAATTTTCCTATCAGTTGTCTTGTCACCTCGTATTATTTCTGCTTGAGTGGCAGAGAACATATATGGAAAATTATACCAATAATTTGAGATCAAAGGTGGCATCTCTTTCCAGAGAGGACTTCACTTGCCAGGTACCTGGGACAGCAGTAATCCAGGCTGACTGAAGGCACAGCACACCAGATTACTGAAACTCAATTTCTGGGGCTGAAAATATTTTAAACTGAGAGTCGTCCCCTGGGTTATTTCTGGTTCACGATCACTCTTCTGATACAGCCCTTCGGGGTCCTGACCTAAATAAAGAAACAGAGGTTTACCAGGCAACAGTCCCCATCCCCTTGGCTCCTAAAGGCCGCGAGAAACTCCAGTCTCTTTTTGTTTTTCTCTCTCAAACGACAAAACTTCTAGAGGAAAAAGCAGCCCAAACACCAGACTCATCTCCTCGCCTCTGGTTATTCCTGGGTCCTGGCCCTGTAATTTTTCACTGTGTCTTGTTAGCTCCCTGGTACCTTCAAATAGTAGTTTAAAAATATTTTGGCCGGCTTTTTAGTCATCTTCAGAGAGGCTGGTCAGAACCATCATGGAGTTTGGAGCGCCCTCTCTTTTCTAACATAAATAATTCTCTAAGAAGATCTCCTCTAGCTCCCCAACCTATCTTCCTTCCTTGACCTCCCATAGTATACACCCTCCAATGCAAACGAAGCCCTAGCACCAAGATGTTCACAACAGCATCTATAATGATGAGAAGCAGGATACAAAACGCCTAATGATAAGAGGATGGTTCAGTCCACGATACAATATTCTGATGATGCAGTCAGTGAAACTCTTTTTAGGAGGGGTTGTTAGCGTACAGACATATCTGAAGCTATAATGTTAAGTGCAGGCTTATAGGTAGGCTTAAAATGTGGGCTACACGTTGGAGGCAGCCCTCTTCTCGACACACTCCTGCACAAGACAATCCCCTTTATCTCCACGCCTTCAAGCATCATCTATGTGACTCCAGACATGGATTCCCAGCACTGACGGTCTTCTGGGCTCCCGTCTTGTATACTCAATTACTTTCCAAAGTCATCTCCATTGGGAGGTCTTAAAAGCATCTCAAACTTCATTTGCCCTAAAGAGACTCTCCACTCTCTCTGCCCCTTCACATCAAACTTTTTCACTTCGGGGAACATACAATCGTCTACCCAGCTGCTCAACAAAAATCTAAGAGTCCTTCTTGTTCATTTCATCAAGCCCATCCCCAAAACTCCATCAGCAAGTCCTATGAACTCCCACACACACACTACAAGTAAACCTGTCTCCCCACAGCCACTGACCCCCGTGTGTCTGAGTCACCACCACCAGTAGCTCCATGATGATGTCTCGGCTTCTGTTCTCTTTCCACCGCAGTTCATCTGCCACACAGCCGCAGGAGTGGTCACCGAAAAATGCAAGGTAGATCTCATTCCTATGCCGAGTGCCACTTAGTGCCTTCCCAACACATTTCAGTTAAGAGTCAAATGCCCCCAGGGCCTCCAAGACCCTGCGTGATCGGACTCGGGCTTACCCCGTCTAACCAAGTCTCCCTCACACCACATCTCTCCGCTCACCAGACACTGGCCCCACTGGCCCGGCCACCCTCCTGGCCACTGACCACGTGAAGCTTGCCACCTCGGGGCTTTTGTGCTCGGTGCTGTCTCACTGCAAACGCTCTGCCCCAGCTCTCCACACAGGTCAGACGTGACCGTCTGAGAGAGGACACCCCACTTACCGTCCGTATCGTCGCCTTGTTTTCTTCACAGCCTTCACTACAGTATGGGATGCCCTTGTTCTTATCTACCCGTTCGCGTGTTAATTTTCTGTCATTCTCATCAGAACAGAAGCTTCTCGAGAGCACAGGCTGTGCCTGCCTTCTCTACCGCTGGGCCCCCAGTGCCTGCCTGGGACACTGCCTGGGGAGACGGAGGCCCTGGGCAGTTGAGCAACTTGCTCAGGACCACACAGCCGGCAGTCCGTGGAGGTGAGGTTTAAACTCAAGATTTTCTAACTGCAAGCCCACGTGCTTCCCAGGGAGCCCCCCTTGCTCTACGTCCTGAGCCACTGTCCAGGCACTTCTGCTAGATTTACCTTCCGTGCTTCTGGGAAAGAAGCCGTACTTTCCTTCTCACTCATACCCTCCTAATTAACCACAACAGTTAATCATCACGCATTTACTGCTGTGTGGCCTTGGGCCTTAACCCCTGTAACTCAACTTCCTCATCCATGAAATGGGATTAATCCTAGAACATACCATATCATTGCTCTGAAGATTAAACGATTAATATTTTCCAAGTGCTGAGAACCCTGCCCGGTACACAGAAGGCATTACACAAGTATTTGCTCAAGAAATAAATGGCATTTGTGTGTCTGGCACCGTGGAGACGGGGGCAGCGGGAGACAAGGTGAGGTTTCCACGTGCTTCCATCACAGTGGAACTCACAGTGGAGGTGGGAGGGGCCCAAAGACGCAGGTCCAGCAGGGAGAGTAGTGGGCAGTAAGGAATGCTTGCGACGTAACAGGTACTGTCAGCACGTTCACCAATTTTTACTCTCAGACACACCTAGGTATTGGTGCTACTGTGAGCGCCATTTTATTGGTTGAGCAAACGGGAGGCACAGAGCTTACGGAGTCTGCCGAGCTGCACGGGCGAGAGATGAGGGCCGCAACCCACGCGCTCATGTCCACTTATGCCTTTCGACCACCGTAGTGCTCTACACCATGCTAGAAAACCTCACGTAAGTGCCCACTGAACGGATGGACATAAAATGAGCAGGACACACTGTGCATAAAGGAAGAACGTATATTATACTGCTGAACCAAAAAGAAACATTTAATGTAATGTTTCTAATTAAAGGTTTCAATTGGAGCAACAAGGAATGATGACCAAAACCTTCAAAAAGTCATTTCCGCTGACATAACCGGTTGTGACTAGGGAAGTCTGAGGAGTGGGCTAACACTATCAGCACTACAGGAACAGAAAAGACTTACCTTTAACATTTAAGTAGTTGTAGATGGTAAATTAAATTCGATTTGATGTGTTAAAAAAAAAAAAATTCCAGGGGCGCCTGGGTGGCTCAGTGGGTTAAGCCTCTGCCTTCGGCTCAGGTCATGATCTCAGGGTCCTGGGATCGAGCCCCACATCGGGCTCTCTGCTCAGCAGGGAGCCTGCTTCCCTTCCTCTCTCTGCCTGCCTCTCTGCCTACTTGTGAGCTCTGTCAAAGGAATAAATAAAATCTTAAAAAAAAAAATTCCAAATAAGTATATAAAAATTTGTAGGGGGAAAAAATAAACATTCTAGCATACAAATGCAAGGGGAAAAAAGGGAATTTTGAAAGCAAGGTTTTTAACTGATTTCTCACACATAGGCCACTGTGGCTGGAATTATCAGGACCGCGGACAGCACCGAAAGTGCCCTTTGGTGGGGGGCAGGAGGGAGCCAACCTCCAAAAGACTGGGTTTGTATTAGACTCTGAATATTAGGGTTCCTCGTCAACTTCGCCGCATTTTACAGTTCTGTCTCAATTTTACTGACTCGCACGTAAAGACCAGCTCCTATGTGCAGAACCTGCTGACGAGGGAAGACGTATTTTCACGCCTCCCTCCTGCAGTGACTGCCATTTCTACTAACAAGGTCTTTGTTTATTCATTCGAGGATGGAAATGAAAGGAGAGTGATGACATTTCAATAACATTTAAATCCCAGATGTTGGTAAAAGAACAGGATATTGATGCCTTCAGTAGATAACGGGCGCAAGATAGATATATATATATAAAACATGTTAATTTTTTATTTAAGATGTACTAATTGTAGCTCAAATGACCACAACCACTTCTCTATGTTCAATTTTGCAAAATGGGCTCTTTTAGTCGTTTCCAAGCTCTGTGGCTAGATTCAAAAGTTACTGAACAAAAATGTACCTCTGTATTAGCTTCTCAAAAAACCTCATTAACAACCCTATGAGGTGTATTCATAGGGACACACACACATATATAAAATACGGACAAATTATAATAGCATATTACTAAAATGGTGAAAGTAAGTATTTTTGAAATATTAACATCCCTCGTTAGCGCATTAAAAACCATTCCGCAAATACTTAGGACTCGGCATCAAGCAGAACAGCCTTCCCCCGTTTTCTTTGATAATGAAACAGGCTACAGAATTGAACAGCTTTGTTAGTTTGCTCTTGGAAACAATAATACGGCCACGGAACTTGCCGCGACCTTTCTGTCCTTTTACAAATGCTGTTAGGCTGGCCTGCCTTCCTTTCTTCTTCTTCTAAATGACTGATTGAGCTGGTGATCTAATCCTCTGCAGCAAGCATGTAAGACGAGGCTCTCAGAATGGCCAAGCCCGGGGCAGAGGACGGAGAAGCTGCTGGTCATGCCGGAGGCTTAGCCAGCCAGAGCATCCAAGCAGCCACAATGCAGCCGTCAGCATGTTTTCACTATGCAAGTCCCACATTTCCCAGTTAGAAAACACACAGCCATTACCCCTTTCTGTGTTCCCACACAAGGCTCCCTTTTGTTTATTTGTGTTTGTTATCATATGGCTTATACCGACACGTTTGCTTGATTCCACTGGTGTGCACACATCCATTGAGAGGCGAAGAAAAAGAAGTGTCTATTGCAAACTTGTTAAAAGGAAAAAGGGACTCCCACTGTTTTTTTTTTCCTCTGGCGGGGCCCTGTTTAGAGGACAGGATGTTAACTCTTTGCATCCCGGGAAAGAATGACTTCTTCGCGCACTTTAAATTTTGCAAAGGCTTCTTTACTGATGGAATGTCATAAATGAGAGGGGAAAAAAATGTTATTCACAGATGACCACAATTCTAGAAGCTGACGTTTTTTCGGACATAGAGAGTACGTTAGCACAGGGGACCACTTTTATTTCATTCTGAACATACTTGAGCTGTTTTTACAAAAGCAATTTAAAGTACGACTACAAAAAATGTTGGAAGCACTTTACTCTGGAACGATCAGTATTTCGGTTAACGCTTCTGGCGGAATCTTTTTATTTTGGGAAATTCAACAGGAACTGTGCAAAATCTCTAGATAGCTTACAGTAACGGGCTGTTCAGGAATGTTCATACATGACCTCCCTCCTAGAGCTTTTGTTGCTTACATCAATGACCTAAAATTCCAGCGCTCGTTTAATCCAGCTCCAGCTCCGAGTACGTATTGGGGGGGGGGGGCGTGGTTAGAAAGAGATGGAAACAGAAAGATACAGGGTCACATCTGCTCCCACTCCCCAAAGCTACTTTTGCAATTCCACAAAGCGGAGCCGTGGCCAGACCTGGAGTGGCGTGCTTCAGGAGACCGTGTCCTTGAAAGTGAACAGGACAGGGACTCTCTTAATCCTGCGGTCCTGTGCACAGAGTCCCCTTCACAGAAGCAGGCATCCCCCTGGGAGCACAATGGTCCGGGAGGTCTCTTCCCGGGTGATTTGGAAAAAGAAGAGTTAACGGCCTGCACACTCTCCCCACTCTCTCCCCAGGGCCGGGCTCAGTGACAAGCACAGCCCAGTCCCTAAAATGAAGAGCGAGCTTCTCTATTCTTCAGCATCTCTCGAATTAATTAGCTGGAAATGAGTCTTGTCAATGTTTTGGAAAGGCAGAAAGGGTGAGAAGAGATTGCTAGAATTAATCACAGTGAGAAACTACTTCAACTGCCTGCCAGAGTGCGGAAAACCCAACAGGCAGAGAAGAAAGGGAACCGGGCTGACTCGCCATCTGAAGGAACAAACGAACCGATCAAACGCTCCAGGCTCTGCCAAATAAGGGATGCACCCTCCCTCGAGGAGAAGAATTTATTATCTGTTGCCACAGTAAGTACAATGTATTACTGAAACGCACACTGTATCCATGGGGACAAAGGCAAACCAGACAGTTTCTAAAGCAAAGAAACAACAGAAGACTCAGGTACTTTCACTTTCGAGCTTACCCACATTGAACTCTATTATCTAAAGGAGTCACGTGTTCCTGAATTTACACTTAATAAATCTTCAAACACTTGCGACTTCACATACTGCAGAAGATGAAAAATCCAGGAAACAGGTTCCAAAAATTCAGGTATTTTGATGGAGAGCCCATTCACTAAGAAGAAAAAAAAAAGAAACAAAATGACAGCTATAACAGATCTATTTTTAAGAGTCATCCAAGGCGGGTGGGGGAAACAGCGGATTTTGGTCAAGAGCTGAGAGAGAAACCTGGAACACCACACCCAGCATTCTACAGGGAGACGCCTGTTCTTTTCACAGTAGCCATCTCTCCACTAGAAAATCCAGAAACTTCGACCATGTAAAAATTCTCATATGATTTTTCTATTCCCCCCCTAAAATGAGTTTGAACTTTCCAGACAACGGCAGCATAAAGCCAGGACAACCACCACCAAAAAACCCCCAAATTATCGGCAACTAAATTTCAGGCTTTCTTGGCCATTTTAGAAAGTAAAGTGGCCCAGTCATATTCTCAGGAAGAACCCATCACAGGCTGAGGGGACAGGGCGCTGGGACCCAGAGCGGGCGGCGGCTCGCCCCGGCACACTCACCAGTGGTGGTGGGTCACTAGCAGGCTTCAGAATCAGCTTGTCGCCCTTCTTCTCCACCTCAAAGCCCATCTTCTTCAGCAGGGACGCGTCCGCCAGCCCCTGCTCCTCCATCTGGGCGATCAGATCTTGGTTCTGACTGTTGTCTTCGGTGAGGTTGCGGATGGCGTACACCACCCACTGGGTCAGAACTGGGGGCCGAGTGAAGGAATCTGCTGATACGGTTCCCCGTGTCCCAAGTTCACGTGAGCGTGATGGGAAAGGGAGGGCAGGGACACGGCCTCGGCGGACAAGTTCTCACGGAGCGTGTGCTACGGACCCGCCGCCCAACAGGGAGTAATGAAAAAGCGGGAACACGCGCACTGTACACGTGTGTCCCACGTGTGTGCGCCCGTGTGACGGCCAGCACGGGGAGGTACCTGATCGAGATTTGATGAATGAACGAGCAGGGAAGCAACATCTGAACTCTGATCGCGTGCGTGCGCACAGATAACCGTGGCGTTGAGCCGCCGGGGAAGAAGACACGACAGCGTCAGTCACGAAGATGCCAAGTGGGAAGCAGACAGGAGACTCATCTTGCTTAAAACCAGCTCCGTCATAAATAAGAACTGCTCCCTGGCAGTCGGCACGGAATTCCCCTCATTCGGCCGCCTCTTAAGGAGGGAGCTAGAAAACCTTTGAAGGATTTGCTGCGTCCTCTGGCCTGGCTGCACCCAGCCCTCATTCTGCACGTTCTGGGCAGCATCGGCCACAGCAGACAGAAGACAGGATGGCTGTGTTAGTTACTGAGCTCTTTTCTTGAGTGACCAAGAACTGTGTAAATCTCTGGAAAGCATTAAACCTAACGTTCTAGAAAAGACTGCAGAGAAACCGGGTACCAACCCGTGGATCCACGGACGCAAAAGCGATGCCCAGAATAGCGGGCCCGGCACTATCTGTTGGTCCAGAGGAACAGCAAACACCCATGGGAGTAAACACTTTCTCTGAGAAAGCAAGGCCTTCCTGCCCACGATCGGATGGAAGTTGGCAAGAAAAACAGTCCCTTTCCCCTGGCTGCCACATGCTTCCTGGGCCGGCATTTCTGATGTCAGAATGGGGCATCTGTGTTCCCCCCCAGGATGTATCAGGCTCTTTAGCCTGAAGATCCTAGCTCCCAGCACAGCGGTGAGGCCGGGCCCCTCGCTGGACACACGAAGCCACAGAGAAAGGCTTCAATGTGCATAAAGCCTATGGCTCTTTCCTGTAGAATCTGAGAAAGAATGTCAGTCAAACTGCTTTCCCAGCTCCGTAACCTCAGAGCAAGACAGTACGGAACGAGCCTGTCCACTCAAGTCAGACGGCTGAGATGCAGGAAACACGACCCTTCACGTTCAGGACAGACCTTCAGGGGTTTTAAGAAGTTACTCCACCCCAGTCCCTCTGACACGCCCACACTGGTTCACAATCCCAGCAAGGCCTTCGAGCTCTCCCCTGATCATAGACGGTCCACGCCGGCCCTGCCCTTCCCGCCTGGGGACGCAGGCAGCCCCGAGAAGAGGGTGAGCAGAGGTGTGCTGGGGCAGTGACCCACCGCTCTCTGGAGGTCTATCATTAAGGGCACTTGTGAGGATAAATGACTAACCTGTTCCAGATGGCACAGAGTAGGAATGGGTGATGCCCAGCGGATGGTGATTCTATAATCAGCTGTCCCCCTTTGGTGGGGGAATGTCCTTCTGCCATTTACCTGTCATTCTCCGATGAGAAAGCCCAGTACCTTTATAAGGGCTGTTATTTCCTTTCTGGAGACAGAAATACTCAAATGCACAGAGCCTAACTGTAACGTTCTCACCCTTTCCCACGATCACCGAACCCCCATTCTACGCCAGTTTAGAGAGAATAAAAGGGAGGATCATAGACAAAAACTTCCACCATGTTAGTGAATTTCTGAACCACGAATCATTTGCTGCAATTTCTCATCCTGAATAACATCACTCTGCAGGTTCCTTTCCTCACTTTTTGTACGGAAGCGGGGAGGCGGGGTCAGGAGACCTGACTGAAGGAGCCAACAACTGAAGGGTAAATTTAGGCAAGAAAAGATAGAAGACTGAAGAATTAGCTCACGTGTCCAATTCCTGAATGCCAACGACAGGAAGCAAAGCACTTCTTTCTAAAGCTTCCTGGGAACGCACTGAAATGTGACTGAAAGCAGGAAACCCGAAACCCCCCCACATGCCCCCAGAGCTCCCGGAAATGGGGTGGGGGGTGCGGCTCAGTCATGGAGGAACCCAAAGCCAGCCTTCATGATGCCAGACGAAAGGCAGGGTGTCTCTGGAGAATGAACCACCACCCAGAGCGGCAGTGGTCAGACCGTCACAGGGCAAACGAGACCTCTGCCCAAGGGCCACCGTGTCCCTCTCCTGCCAGGCGCCCTTGACACAAACTGGGCTGCGAACACTACCGGTGACCCAGGACTGCGTCTGTGTGTCCACCCAAACACCCCGTGAACTCTTCCTGCGCAGGTGCGAGGCCTGCGGGACGTGGGACCCTGGGAGTGCCATCTCCCTACTCAGCACGTGGGTGGGGCGTGGGGACACGGCAGGGACCCGCACAAACCCCGCACAAATGTGTTTCTCCCTCTTGCTCTCAGGGTGGTTTCCTGACTCGGGGCTTTGCAGGCTGGAGGAAGGGGAGGATGGGAAACTCATCCACATGCAGCCCAGGCGAGAAAGCTGCGTGCTCTGGGTCAGCAAAGGGTTGGGGACAACAGCCCCCAGGAGAATTCCCACCACATGGGCAGACGAGAGGGCAGATCTCAGTCATGCTCATGGTGTTGAGGCAACCAACGCGTTTTGTGAAAATCCTGCCCCCTGTGGCTTCGTAGCCCCTCGCCCTCACAGCGCCTGGAAACTAAACACTGACACGCCCGCCCGGTCTACCCCCCGGGAGAGAGCAGCACAGACCCGGCAAGGGCGCTGCTCCCAGCGCGGCCAGCACTGCGCCAGGAACAAGACGCGAAAGCCGTGAACTTCTCGAGGGTTGGATCCCCGGCACAGCCCCCAGACGGACAGCCTAGCAGACGAGGCAGAAAAGCCTGAAACAGAAGAGGCATATTTGTAGTTTTCCAAAATCGGTGCTCGGAGGGCCAGAGGACGGGAGCCGAGGGAGAGGAGGGGCTGGGCGGGGCCCGGCCACACGCGGGAGCTGGCTCCTAGGCACACCTTGAACGTGAGAAATAACCCGAGGGCAAAACCGCCCCCCTCTGCACTTACATGCACGCTTCACATTCTTATATAAGGAAAATGGTACTTGTTTAAAAGAGGAGGATTTCATGGAGTCAGAGCCCAGCGTCCCGCCGCACACTTTTCCTGGGCAAATAGGAAAGGCGCGCTCTGCCCCTCCGCCCCCCTGCGAGCGCCCGCACTCCGGGGCGGTGTCGTCTGGCTACAGATTAAGTGCCACACAGACGTGCTCGACTGGGTCCCGATTTCCGGGGAGAACATTCTAGTCCTGCTGTCTGGGCTCTCTGATTTAATAATAATTAAAAAACCAAATTGAGTGGTTGTTTCTTTCATAAAATTCGGTCTGAAAAGAGAAACACTGAAACACAGCCCTTACAGGCGGGCTCTCACGCACGAGCCCGGCTCATGAATATGCATGGCCGTCCTTGTTAGCGCCCCTGAAAGCCCGGAGCCCCGGGCAGCCCCGAGTGTCACTAGGGAGATTAAAGCGAGTCCCAGTTAATATTCACATGGCGCTCTTGTTCCCGCTCTGAAGAGACAGACGGAAAGAAAGAGTGGGGGAGAAAATTAAACATCTTCCAAAGTCTAATCCTACCAACACGTGAAGTGCTTTATTGTGCGCTCAGCTTTAGAGAGGCGGCTTCTAAAGTTTCCATAGCTACTGCAAATACAAGGCGTGAGCCTGGGAGCTACAGAGCTACCTTGAAAGGGCCCTGCCAGCAGCGACCTCGAGCGAGGACGCCACAGGGCCAGCCGGCTCCTCCGCGGAGGGCTCCGGTGTCTGGAAACAAGCACAAGCACAAAGACTGAGCAGCTCAGGACTGCTGAGCTTGGGAAGGTGAAGACGGCTCCCGGCCCGAGCCCCGGCCCCGGCTTCAGAAGGACACAGGCCCAGCACCGAATCTTGTGGCTTGGCACAAGTGAGGTGATGCGGTGTTCACGGGCCACAAAAACGGGGGCTGGCAGACGACACAATCTAGGAAAAAATACCGCACAGCAAGGCCATTACTAGCTAGCACATTTATGTGTCAAATCCACTTTATAGATTATTTATTTGAGAGAGCGAGCGAGCGAGCAAGCAAGCCATGTACACGCAAGCCAGGGAGGGGGAAAGGGCAGAGGACAAGGGAGAAGCAGGCTTCCCGAGGAGCAGGGAGCCCCAAGTGGGGCTTGCCCTCAGGACCCTGAGATCCCGACTGAGCCGAAGGCAGACGCTTAATGACTGAGCCACCCAGGCACCCCCCAAATTCACTTGAAAGTCAGGTGAGTGTAAACACTAAAGCTGGAACTGTCCGACGAGGAAGACTCCCTCTAAGAAAGGCAGTGTCTTTCAGTTACTGGGACCCGAGGCACTTACAAAGTCCTGTGCTGTATGGGAACGCAGGGGCCGGGGCAGGGGACAGGGACTCCCTTCTGGTCACTGCTCTCGCTCTCTAGCTGGAGGACTGCTGAGAACGGAGGTCAGCAAATTAGGGCCTGTGTTTCTGTACAGACACAAGTTTAGATCTTGTATCTTTAAATGCTTGGGAAAAATAATCAAGACTACTACTAGTGTGTGACATGTGAAAATTATTTGAAACTCAAACTGCAGTGTCCAGAATAAGTAAAGTTTCATTGGTACGCAGCCACGCCCATTCATTTACGTAGGGACTCTGGCTGCTTTTTGCTCCAACAGCTGAGCTGTGGGGCTGCGGCAGAGACAGGACGGCAGGCACAGCCAAAGATACCTATGGGAAGGTTGGCCAACCTCTGGCATAGAACATGGAATCAGTAAGTATTTGTTGAATCTTATAAATGAGCTTTTAAAAGTACTGGCATCAGGGGCACCTGGTTGGCTCAGTGGGTTAAGCCTCTGCCTTCAGCTCGGGTCATGATCTCAGAGTCCCGGGATCGAGCCCCACATAGGGCTTTCTGCTCACTGGGGAGCCTGCTTCCCTCTCTCCCTCTGCCTGCCTCTCTACCAACTTGTGATCTCTCTTTGTCAAATAAATAAATAAAATCTTTAAAAAAAAGTACTGGCATTGAAAAACTTAAATTAAAACAATTTAAATATATTAAAAAATTTTGCTGATGTGTATACATACTATATGTGCCCTATCTAAATATAATGCTTTATATACTGTGTGTGTATAGATGTATAATGGATACATGTAGATTTAACAGAATCTATACTAGGCATATATCCAAGAGATATACTGTATTTTAGTATCTACATTTAATTTTTGCTTCCAGGATATATTCTTCAACATTACTTGTAGACAACAAACCACTTATGGCAAGGGATTTATGTGGTGCCTAATAAAGTATACTATTTCACAGGGCAGAGAGTATGAAAAATCTTTTATGAGGCTGGTCTGAGAAGACGATGTTCAGTGAGGCAAGCGCACTTTAAGCAGGCTTTCACAAAAATCAGTAATAATCTTTGCTAAAGAGGAGGATAGTTTTACACAAGCTCCGTATCTAAACTAGTATCTTCACAGAACTGGTAAAATTGCAGAATTTTTCAGACTGCAAGAAAGGAGTTTAGTTTAAAACG
This sequence comes from Martes martes, assembly GCF_963455335.1. NCBI lineage: Eukaryota > Metazoa > Chordata > Mammalia > Carnivora > Mustelidae > Martes > Martes martes. The sequence goes on from NC_137895.1 coordinate 3,965,087, forward strand.
GTTCGGGAAATGCTTTACGTTGCTAAAAACCAAAATACTTCTAAATATGTCAGGTCCGCCCAGCACGGGCCGCGGCCTCGGAAGAGCGCCCTCTCCCCCTGCTGCGATGACCTGCTTCGGCCCTCCTCCCAGCTGCTCAGGTCTGGGAAGCCGTCCCGTGTCGGGGGTGGCGTGTTTGGGGTCGGAGGGGACGTTCCCGGAGTCCTAGCCAACCTCAGCCCCACTCTCCGAGTCTTGGCTTTCTGAGGGAAAACGCAGCCCTTCCCAAACTGCTGCCCGGGGACCCCCCGGGCTCCCGAGCCTTCTGCTGGAGGAGGAGGAGCTCGCGCAGACCGAGGAGGACTTCCGGGTGCAGGCGGTGAAGGAGGACGAGCTCACGGGGCTCAGGGGCGTTGGGAGGGGAAGCAGGTGCCGAGCTGCGGAGGCAGGAGGGATGGCAGTTGAGCTGGGCCGCTGAGCAGGGGAGGCGGTCGGGCAGGAGAGGTCCTTGAGGAGGGACAGACCCAGAAAACACCACCATCCTTCCTCCCCAAAGCCAGCCCCGCTTCTCCAGCACAGGCTGCCTCTACCTCCAAAGGCCGACATAGGTCACCTCACTGCCCCCTCCGTCTGCCGTCATCACCTTCCGCTCCTCACGCTCATATGTCACTCAGCTAACGACACACTCTTCTCCATCAGAAAATTAAAGTAGGAGTCTTTCTAGCGCGGATTCTATCCGGGGGTCTCCCTGCTGGAAGCCGCGTGTGCCCAATAACCATCGCAAAACCAGCCATTTGGCTCCCTCTTCCCTCTCCAAATCGTTGGTCTATCTGGCTTCTAATTTCCCTCCGCAGTTTTGTATTTTAATATGAGGGAACATCTGTGGTTCCCGTGTCTCAGCGTCGTGCCGATTCCTGCTGCCCGGGCCCCGCGGTGTGTCGTGTCTTAACAGCATTTACACACAGATGGACGCGTCCTCTCTTATTTGCCAATTACTGGCTAATTGTGACTCCCGAGAGTGGTAAAAACAATAACGCTAACAGAAGAGCCGGGGCGGGGGCGGGGGGGCGGATAACTGCCAGATCTGTAGATCAGAGGTCCTATCTGAAGAACATAAAATAATACTTGGGGTTGGTATGTGCTCCGAGAAGGAGCAGTTCGTCTTCTCGGAGGGAAAAGTCATCCCCGAAACACCATCTCTGCGAGCAGAGGCTGTCTGCTGGCCCCTAGGTCCCTCGGAAACTGGGACATCTAAGGAAGTACGACAAGGCTCAGGGAAACAAACCAATTCTGACCGTTCTGTGTCCATGCAAATGTCCACCAAAGACATCCTCTCTCTGGGCCTAACCCAAATCGGCACTCTCTTAGTGACTCTGAAACAAAGGGCATGTTCTCCGTCCTCAGTATGCACAATTTACTTTCTGTAAGTGGAGCTTTGCCAGGGGTGACCCGACAGTGACCACCTCACGGGCCTCCTCCCCTCTCCTCAGCCCGGACCGTGCCTCTAACCCCACACGGCCCCGTGTCCTCAGCAGCAGCTCGCTCTGAGTCCTTTACAAATCCCAGATGTAGAAAGCCCCAGCATCCAAGATGAGCAAAGATGTCGCTGTCACCTCGACCAGCCAGCCTGTGCATCTGGCAGGGGAGTGGCGGGAAGACGATACCCTGCCCTCTGTCACCACACGCACTCCCCACTCCAAAAGTTTCTGTGGCCGAGTGAGGGCTGCGCGGCAGGTACCCCACATCCACGGGGTTTTGGTGGTAAAGGATCCTACGGCCCTGAGACTAATTTGGTCCATTACGTATTCTGGAATCATCTTACCAGCCACTTGAAAGCATAGTGTGGTACGAAGAGTCAGAGTCTGGCGTCCGTGTCACACAACAGGTTTCGGGATCAGAAACAACCAATACCACTTCTAACTTAGACCACATGAAAGGCTTCTGGGGCCACGAAGTCGTTCCATCTGTATCCGGGGCAGCCCTCCAATGTTGCTTCTGAGACACCAGCCCAGCCCCCACATGCCATGTGCTCAGCCGGGCCAGAGCATGGTGAGCAGGGCCCAGACACTCAGTGGCGCCGGGATGATTCCTCTAGAGCCCCTCACACTGGGTGTCCCTCCCCTCCATGACCCTCCCTCTCGGTGCCCCTTCTCAGGCTGCTGTCACCGGGAAAATCTTCAGTCCTTCTGCGGAACGTGCGCACCTGTGTGCAGGGACTGCTGTCCTCGTCCCCGGAGCTCCCAGCACACAGAGAGGAGACGCGGATTGGCTATTTGCCCGATGAAGGGCCCTTGGCGCCTGCCTTCTCTCTCCCTGGAATCTCCCGCCGCACGGGGACCATATGTGAGACATTACCGAGCAAACGCACGCGGATGCCCAGTGCCGCTCCGAGTTGGCCCTGGTGCTGCAGGGGCGAGGTGGCCACGGCTGACGTGGAGACCGCGGCAGGAGAGGGTGCGCTGTGGGTCCCTGAGGACTGACCGCGTGTGAGCAGAGGGAGCACAGCAGAGGCAGCCCGGAAGCCCCAGGCCCCGGGTGCTGGGCAGGACGACGCCTGCCAGGTGCGCGGTGCTCTTCGGGATAAGGGACTCGCCGGGTCACGAGCTGCCTCAAATGAACTTCTCTTCAGAGACAACATTACTGCTGCCTTCGATGTGAGCACAGCTGGGCCAGAGGATCGAACCCCAGCAGAGGGTCAGACCACTTGATCCTCTACAAACGCACCACGCCACAGGGGTGCACAATCATCCCATTTTACTGATGAGAACACAAAACACAGAGGCTCGGGCTTGTCCGAGGTCACACAACCAGAAGGGGCCGAGCCAGAGTCGGAGCAACGCGGCCACGCGGCTTCCAAGCACTTGCAAGCGAGCGCACAGGCAGGGGGAGATGTGTGTGGGAAGGGCGGGTCTGCCTCCTGCTCACTCCGACCATGAGCTTCTAGACTTCGCCTACACCACCAGTTAAAAGGATGCTAAGTTTCCCGACCCTTGAAATCAGTTCCCTGTCTCTTCGAAGAAATCCCAAAGGGCAAGACAGGCTGGGAGATACTAGAGCAACCACCTCTGCAAAATTACCTGGGAAGCAGCCAATGAAGAGTTCAAAATGAAATTAGTATTTGGGGCAGGGAGAGTAAGTAGTGTCGTCTAAATGACGGAGACCAGTGCCGGCCTAGCGCTGACGCGTCCCACATCACGGACGCACAGCTAAGGGTCAGAGATGCTGCCAAGCTACTGAGGCTTAGGAGAAGAGCGAACAGTGTGGGGTTTCGGCAGACGCGAGACAAGACACGGTGGGCACAGAGAGGCAAGGAGGCTTCTCCTGCTGTATACACTAGGTGCCGAGCATCTGTTGTCACTGTCCTTGGCCCAGATGTCACTAGTCACCTGGGGGCAGTCTGCTCCACGGGTACCCCATGGCTGTCCTGCGCGCCTCTCTCCCTGCTCCTTGCCACACCCCAGAAAGTCAGCAGGGGGCCCCCCCCCGCAGATGCTGGGTGGCCTGCTGCAAAGCAAGCAGGGGAGGGGCTGGCGGTTCTCATTCCTGCCGTTGGCTTCTGTTTCCACCACTGACAGGGGAGCTAAGAGTGGAGCGCAGAGCTGGATGCTCGCTCCTCCTTGTTATGGGAGGAGCTCTGCTGGATCCATTTCAAGGTGACGACGACCTCCAGCAGACACTGATCATGTGCAAATACCTTCCACAGTTACTGGAAATGACTACCACGGACCCTCCAGATGATTTAAAGGCCACAGTTGGTTGTGACAGTGACATTAAGTTCTAAAGCTCCTCCCGGACATTTGTCTGCCTTAAAGCTTCTAGAACACCGGCTACTTCACTTTGGGGGTAAAATCTCCTTCAGTTACAGACACCTAATACCTCAACACGTTTTTCCACCTCTCTACCAACAACATGCTTCTTGAGCATGACCCTGGAATGAGCACGGGGTGTAGACACAAACAAGCTTGGTCACACACCCGGCTGTCCGGAGAACTGAACCACCATCTAGTCACTCACGCAGCAAACGGGAAGACACTGCACTCCGTGTGGGGGACACCGCAGCTCCCAGGACGGTCACATCCCTGCCCCTGCAGCACCTACATTCCAGAGACCAACTCATCGGACAAGAGCGGTGGGAGGACGCCTCTCTGAGGAGGCACTGCCAAGTTGAGACCCAGGGGAGAAAAAGAAACCGGTCACCTAGTCACCTAGTCAGCTGGGGCAGACGGCTGTGGGCTGCGCATAAGCCCGTGGCGCCAAGAAATGTCGAGGGGGCCCCTCGGTGGCTGGAGCGAGATGTTCGGGGCAGAGGTAGATGGACGCCACACCTCCTGGGCATTCAGGAGACGGTAAGCCATCTCTCTTTCAGTCCAGTACAATTAGAAGCCGTAGCAGGAGCGATGCAGAAAACTCAAGACACTCTCCTGGGCAGCTGTGCAGACAGTGGTTTGGAGAGAGGCAAGCGTGGGAAGGGGGCGTCCATGAGGAGCCCCCAGGGGCCAGAGGGAGGTTGTGGAACAGGACAGACCTGGGCTCAAATCCCAACGCTGCCCTCTCCAAAGATGTGGGACTTTGGGCAGGTTACATTAGCTCATCAGGGTGAAGTTGCTCGGGTCATCTGCGGGGACAGCAGGAGAGGACGTCTGTGGTGTCTTGCCCCGCACTTGGTGCCCAGCACCGCTCAGGGACAGCACCGGGCCCTGGGTGGGCCGTGGAAACCCCGGCTCCTGTCCGGCCTGGGGCTTCATGACCCCCGTCTCAACTTCTTCTCCCATTCAGTGAGGGGGACAAAGACATTCCCCAGCGTGTGAGGGGCCAATCCAGGACTCAGACGAAGCTCCTGGCTCCTGGAGTGAGAAAGTGCAGATTCTAAATGCCGTGCCTGCTCTCACCAGCAGAGCGCAGAGCCGTGGCCCGTTACAAAACCTTTCTGCCTCCACTTCCTCTTCTGTAAAATGGGGATCCTAACAGGCTCTGTCTTACAGAGTGCTCATGGGGTTTAAATAAAATCCTGAGGCCCGGGATGCGAGAGGCTAGCTCTGCTAGACACACGGGCTGGCCGCCACTGCCTCTGCAGCAGGTAGTCCCCCTGCGGTCAACAAAGCTGGGCCACAGAGACAGCTAGACTCGCCAGTGTCAGGAAAAACCTGTCAATTCAACCGTCAGAACCAATTAGTTCTCTGGCTGCTACCCACGTGACCTGCTCAGCGCATCCCCGAAATCAGTGTCCCCGCCAGCATCCGATGGCACATGCGGGTCTTGTTAAACCCAGCGGCATTCCTGGGTTTCTTTGTTCTCCCTCTGTCCCTTTTCAACGAGGGGACAGAGCAAAGGTGATCACCACGGAGGGAGGAAGGCGTGGAAACGGTGTGTCTGTGCAGACGCACCTGTGTGCTCCAGAAGCATCGAGTCAGGGATGGGGACGGCCTGATGCCACAGTGCTGCTGACCTCCCTGGAACATTCGTGGACAGCAGCACGGAATCCCAGCTGAGTATCGCAGTCCCGATGCTACATGACAGCGGACACTGAAACAATCAAAGGGGGTCTTGCTCGAACTGGGATCATGGGAGATTTCTCTCCAATACACAGAACGTATTTCAAACTGGATGAACCAGTAGGGGTTGGCCAGTGTACACAGGGGAGCAGCCCAGGTCGAGCAGCAGCAGGTGCAGGCCTGGGGGAGGGAAGAGCCGGGGGTACCAGTGGAAGAGGGAGGCCAGTGCACCAGGAGGGAAATCAGGAAAGGCTGATGGGTGGGGTGAGGCCGGGAGGCGGGAGGTCAGGAAGAGGCACCCTCTCCCCACCCCTGCTCAAGTCAGCCCTTACCACAGAGCCCTCTCTTTGCCAGGAACATCTGAGGTACCTCAAGGCACCTCAAGGTACCCCACACCAGACCGCAGGCCTCACGAGAGCAGAGAGGGGGTCTCCTCCTTGGCCAGCCAGCACTGTATCCCCAGCAGCGTGAACAGTGTCCACAGTGTAACCCAAGCAGACAGCAGGAAACACATGCAGAATCCACAAATGGAAGTGATGACAGACACCAGGGACCTGAATCCAGCAACATGGGAAAAGGATCGTGTAAGAAAGGCTGTTTAACATTTGGAATTGGCTCTACCGGCTGTCAAGACAGTCACATACTACAACGAAGATGATATCAGGTAGGAACCATGGGAGGCCAATCTTCTGAACACAGAACAGAAACAGAATCATACCTATGGGACAGTGACATGTGTCCCGCAGAGCCAGGGGTGAAAGGAAGGTCTTCTCATGGTGGGGCAACTACAGAACCACAGGAGGACAATGAAAAAACTGCACCCCGGGGGCGCCTGGGTGGCTCAGTGGGTTAAAGCCTCCGCCTTCGGCTCAGGTCATGATCCCAGGGTCCTGGGATCGAGTCCCACATCGGGCTCTCTGCTCGGCGGGGGCCTGCTTCCCTTCTTCTCTCTCTCTGCCCGCCTCTCTGCCTACTTGTGATCTCTGTCTGTCAAATAAATACGTAAAATCTTTAAAAAAAAAAAAAAACTGCACCCCGACTGTACGCCTGGTAAGAATGAGCTTCTGGTAGACCTCAGATCTGTCAGCAAGGCAGAACTACAGAGTTGCCCGCAAAAATACAGAAAGAAGCTCTTCCAGCCTCAAGGTCTCAGTGAGACACAAACCCACTAACTGCAGAGGGAAGAAGAAACTCGCCCAAGCACCCCAGAAGTCAGATCAGAGTCCGTTCTGTAAAGTGGTGCTGGGTGAGAAGGGGCCCAAAGGAGCCCTCCAGGGGACGGGACCGGTCGTCTTCTGGGTAATGGCTGTGGCGTGCGTACGTATGTGGGGACACCCACACGTTGTGCATGGTACACTGACCTCTCAGTAAGAAAGATACCTATGAAAAATGAAAAACAAGAAAATAAAACAAGCCACGGATCGGAGAGACGCTTTCAATTCACATAAACGAACAAAGGATTCACACCCTGAATACAGGAACTGCTTCCATGAATCAACTGAAGAAAAAGAAAGAAAATGTACATAGAGACAAAAAAAAATCTGGCGGCATCTTTGTGACACGGGAAGTCCCAATGGTCGGCAAGTGTCAAAACATGCTTGTGACCGATGACCGTGCCTCCCGCAGCATCCCGGACGCACGCTGTACTCATCGGAACGGCAAACGTCTTAAAGCCCCCATCGAGCGCCAGGAAGCACGCAGGCCGGGAGAATAAACTGGTACAGCCAATTCTGAAGAGTGTGGTGTCACGGAGGAGCGCGCTGAAGGTAAACAAGCCGCCAGACGGAAATTCCAGAAATGTTCACGGCGCCGTTCACTATCGACGGTAGCAGCCCCCAAGTTAAAATACCTAAATGCCCAGCAACAGCTGAGAGAAAAAGCTGCTGCCGGGAGAGAACGCCGTGAGCCATCGGCAGTGATCTGGAGGGTGAGTCTGATGGCAGGCGACAAAACATCGCAGGCCAGGGCTCCTCGTAAGCCGATCCGGAGATGGCCAACCGCAGCCCCCTGGCGCAGGGAGGCGAGCCCATCGGGGAAGGGCGGACGCGGCGGCGGGCTCCGCGCAGCTGGGCCAGGACTCTGCACCCGGGAGCTGGTTCCGCAGATGCCTGCTTCACAATCTTTTACAAGCGGTGCCTATATACTCTTCCCACTTTTCGGTAAGCACCTTCTGTGTCAAGGCAGAACAGTCTCGAACACTTAGCATGACAACTGAACTGGGACTAAAGGCGTGTGGGTTCGCCAACTAGCCTGTACGAAGAAACACCGCCCCTGACACCCCAACCTTCCGAATCCCGCGGGTTCTACCGTCTCAGCGACGGAGCGGCAGTGCGCGGGCATCACTGCTCTGGCAGCCCAGTGGAAGGCGGCTGGGCACCTTCTCGAAAACCTGTTAGGATTTCCTAGTGCTTCCCAATTCCACACAGAAGGAATGCCTGAATAAGAGGGGGCTGGCTTCTAGAAGTGCTTTAGAAGAGAAAGACAGAAGTCGTTTTGATTCTGACAAAATCTGATTTCTCTCAAAAAAAAAAAAAAAAAAACCCCAAATGGGGAAAATGTGTTGACTTTTTCTAGGCTTTTCCTATCCTCACCCAGAAAGTGTGGATCTTTATCCACATCTGACAAAGTCATCATTCTGTGAGTCTGTAAGAACGAGAAATTCGGCTGTGAACCAAACACGAAGACAAGCATCTCTTGTAAAAGTGAGGCTCGTCGCGGTCATGTGAAAAGTCTCCAGGGCAGGGCCGGCTCCTTGCTGCCCAACTGCAGGCCATCTCCTATTTTTGCTCTGGCCTGGCTTCCGTCCACCCATGAGGCTTTTTCACAGCACGGGGCCTGTTTTCAGTTGTACTCAGTTAACCCTGAAGAAAAGGTCTGTCCACTCCTCAAAGAGCCTCTCCTGGTAGCTCGCAGAAACCAACGGCCATTGCTGGGCTGGGAGCTGGCAGGTTTCTCGGGGTGGCCGGGGCTCACAACCCACAACACAACGCCTGCTGCCCCGGGGCCAAGAGCACTTCGCCTCTGCCTCGGAGAGGATGTGCAGCAGACCAGAGGCCGGTTAAGATGGGGAAAGGGGATATCTGCAAGCTAGCTTCCTTTTTCTGTCTTCTAGATCTGTGCCAGTGTCCAAGTGAAGGGGTGAATGTAGGTCCGCCAAACCACGGGGCTAAGAAAGCCCGAGCAAACGGGGGCCTCCCTTTCCCGGTCGCCAGCACGCCTCGCCCCTGTAAGGCAGTCGACTCTGCGCAGGAAGCAGGCCCTGTATGTCCTCCAAGTGGTCTGCAGGAAGACACAAAGAGCTCGGGACGCGGGGTCCCCGGTGCGGCTCTCCTCCATCGCACCCGCCACTCCCGCCTGGAAAGTGCATTTCCCATGGGCCTCCGAGCAGGGTCTCAGCACACAGCTTCCTTCATGGAGTCGACAAGGACTTACGGGCCAGCTGCTCCCTGAGCTCGTTCCTTCAGAGACTCAAAACACTCACTCAATCGGGTTTGTTTGGTTTTCGTTTTTTTTTTTTTTTTTTTTTTTTAAACCAGATGGTTCTAGAAAAATAAGTGGCACCGAGAACACAACACTTCGTGCTAAGACTGAGGATGTCAAAAGAAAAGAGCCAGAGTTACTATTTAACGGTGCTGGGCTGGCTGCGGCACACCGATGTTTGGACCAGACCCTCGTCTGTCACTGCTAAATTTGACCGAGGTCATTTTAGGCAAAAATACTGACATTAGTCAGGGTTACCTGGAACACGTTTCTCTCTGCCAAACTTTGGCAACCCAATCTCTCAAGTGTTTTACAGAATACACGGTCCGTGTAGCAATGGTATTTAAATCCAACAACTTAAAAAAAAAATCATTTGTTAACATCCTAAACACACCCCAGTGTCACTGCTCTTTTTAATAAAGAAAGGGGATGCAGAAAGAAAAACTGGCAAATAATTAACTTTGTAAGAAAATACATTAAGCTAAATACTACTACTACTACTACCACCACCACTACCACTACTACTTCTTAGGCACCGATCATGCATCAGGAACTGCCCAAGACCCTTTAGGTGCCGGTGTCAGCAGGTTCTCAATTCATTAGCTCGCCTGAAGGCAGAACTTCATCCTTGGGGACCGCTGTGCCTAACAACTGCCCCAGGGCTCTGTCACATGCGATCTGCCGGCGATGCCTCTTGGTAATGCCATCTGCAGACAGAGAGGCGGTTTATTACAAAGCACAAAGAAGACAAGACTTCTTCGTGGGGTGCCTTGCTGACTCAGGAAAGCACGAGACTCTTACTCCTGGGTCACAAGTTGGAGTGCTACACTGGGCAGAGATGACATTCCATCAATCAATGGCTCTCCTGGTGACTGGTAAACTCTGCAGCGCATGCTTTCGAAAGCAGTGCAAACTGCTCCGTGCAGACAGGTTCTCCGGAATGGGAGTGCAGCCCCACAGGAGGACGCGTTTGAAGGAAACTGTCGCACATGTGAAGTTTAGGCTGATGTTCCAGACATTTATGGTCTAATCTATATGGCAGATATAAACGTCCTGAAATGCAAAGAATTACTAAAGCTCTACGACATCCTGTAGAGACAGACACCGGGGACACGTGCGGGACGACCAAGGTGCACACAGACTATCAGAGAGAGCAATTCTGAGAAACAAGTCTCTGGTCCATCCAGACAATGGGATACTATTCAGCACTAAAAAAGCAACGAGCCGTCACACCTGAGAAGTCTCAAGGACGCTTGAGCTGCAAGTTGAAAGAAGCCGATCTGAGAGGCCACGTACTGTGTCATCCCGACTTTCCCAGGCCATTCTGAAAGAGCTCCAGATAAAGAAAAAGATGGGTGTCGGTGGGGAGGGACGTGCGGACGGAGAGCAGACGGTCCTGCGGGCAGTGAGGACACGCCGCGTATCACGACGGTGGACACACGTCATTACACATTTGTCCAGGCTCAGAACGCAGGACCCCAGGAGCGAGTCCTCACGTAAACGATGGCCTGTGGGTGACAGAGATGTGTCCGCAGACAGTCCCCAACCGCAGCAAGTGTCCCATCCTGCCGGGGAGCGCTGAGCACAAAGGAGGCTGTGCACGTGTGGGGACGGGAACAGAGGAAATCTCTGTACTGTCCTCTCAGTGTTGTTGCAAACCTAAAACTGCTCTAAGAAAATGTTATCTTCAAAAAAAAAAAAAAACCAGGAAAAAAATGACATGAAAAATTATTTCATGTTGTTTCAAAATTAAAATACCTCTGTGGGCTAACAAACTCACAACCACCACGGAAGACTAGCACGGGGGAACTATTTACGTGAGAACGTCTAATACGCGTTCCCAGGGACATCCTTTCCCTGAAGGATGCTCATCGGAGGGCACTGTTAGACCAATCAGCCACAAGGTGCAGGACCCCTCAGATTAAGAATCAAGGGCAGTAAATATCTACATAAAGTTTTGTTTCTGTTTTCAAAAGAATTTTATGTGGTGTTATTTAAAACATTAATAGTAACTACTGAGAAATAAAATTAGGAAAACACTGGGTCATCGCAAGGCCAGGTGGCGGATGTGACAGTCTGGGGAAGGGGCTTCCAAGGCACCAGCTTTCGGCGTGGCGGTGGCGGCCCTGCCCAGGTCCCCGCCCAGGTCCCCGCCCAGGGTGAGAGCGTGCGAGGGGCAGGAGGCTGCCTGTAGGGAACACAGTCTACACTGGGCACCTTACCACAGGGAACGACGGACGCCCACTTCCTAACTTCAGTGAGGGTAAGCCTTAAGCCACCTTGCTCTTAGTTCAAGTCAAGGACATACAGCAGAGCCTGACGCATCCTGGCCTCTGCGACAGGGGAGAACGCGGCAAACCAGGCTTAGCAAGACAAAACCCAAGGACAGGCAGGGGGAACTGCCCGTGCCGCTCCTCGGCCCGCTGGACGCAGATCCGTGTGCTGATGACACTTGTCATCTCCAGCCTCTGATTTTCGAGATGGGAGGAAACCAGAAGCACATCACTAGAAGTTAAGTAACACGATCTGAAGGAGTGCAACTCCAAGTGTTTGAGTCTCCTTTTAGGATAGTCCATTTGCCAAAACACCTGAATGAGGAAACTGGCCCACTTTTGTGAAAGCCTCATTCATAACCTTGCAGGGACTCCTCCAGCCACCAGCTCCAGGCCCTGGGGAACTGGTTGCTAGGATACCATAGAAGCCACACAAACAGGACTTCTTCCCTCTTTCACTCTGAATGGTTCCATTTAGATGCATCTGTGTGTGTGTGTGTGTGTGTGTGTGTGTGTGTGTGTTGGGGGGGCACTGGAGGCAGCATGTTACACTCTCAGATGCCTGGGAGCGGCACCAGCGCCTTGTCCAGTCCGCAGCCCTGGGCTTGGCTCACGCCCAGGGCCCCCGGGAGGCCTCTGCTAACCTGTGGGCCCGTGTATGTGCACTTGTTTGCTTTGCTTGGGAAGAAATACTTGGTTCGACATCTTCAAACACACGAGGTGAGCGGTAAGCGCATCAATGAGAGGCTTTAAAAAAACCAAATTAGATCACTGGGAAGCCAAACCAAAAGTTTACCTTTTGAAACTAAAGCAGCATGCAGAGTTTTTCTAGCGTTTAACTGTCAGCTCAACCATGGGACAGAGTGTCACCGACTGTCTGTCAGCTGTTTAATACCGGGGACTCAGAAATAAAGAGAACTCGGGGCAGAAGCAAGACGACACCGATCCCACCAGGAGAAGCTTTTCTAGAGGGAAAGAATTAACACGATTTTTTTACCCCTTCTACGACTGATGAGTATTGGGGATGTTTCCACCTTGGGGCCCTTACAAATCATGCCATGTGGGCGTTCTTGCCCGTCTTCTGAGAGACACGCTGGGAGTGGGAAGCTGGCTCACAGGGCAGGTGTGTGGGTCTGGTGTCGGCAGGCTCCGCTAGAAAGTTTTCCAAAGGGATTATTCCAGTTTCCGTCCTCACCGGCTTGCTCCACGTTCTCGCCATCACTTGCTACCGGTGGCCCTTCTTACCAGCCACGCTGGTGGGTTTCTCATCATGGGTCCAATTTCCATTTCCCTGATGACTGGCAATGCTGGCCTCTTTCCGCGTTTACTGGTCATTTGGATTTTCTTTTTCCCGAAATGCCATGAGTCTTCTGTCCACTTTTGAAACCTGAATTACCTTTTGTAGAAGCCCTTTTACATCCTAAAACAGAAGTCCTCTGGGAGATACCTGCAAAGTAAATCTCTTTGCAAAGCCTTCCTCTTACAGCATGCAGTTCTGGGTTACAATTTTTGTGTCTTAAGAAATCTTCGGGGCGCCTGGGTGGCTCAGTGGGTTAAGCCTCTGCCTTCGGCTCAGGTCATGATCTCAGGGTCCTGGGATCAAGCCCCGCATCGTGCTCTCTGCTCGGCAGGGAGCCTGCTTCCCCCCACCTACTCTCTCTCTCTCTCTGCCTACTTGTGATCTCTCTCTGTCAAATAAATAAAATCTTTAAAACAAAAAAAAAAAAAGAAAGAAATCTTTGCCTACCCCTGTCTAATAACCATGCTCTCCTACAATGCCCTGTGGGAACTCCTGTTCTGTCGTTCACACGGAGGTCTGTGGTTCTTTTTGAGTTGACGTGTGTGAGCAGTGTGAGGTGGGTGGCTGGTTATTTTTTCCCCATTATGGAAACTGAATTAATCCAGTCCCATTTATGGAAAGGACCATCCTTTTCTTGATGAGCTATAGCAGGGCCTCTGTTGTGTATGTGGGAATCTGTTTCTGGATTCCCTACCCTATTCTGTGATAGGACTTTTATTATCATGATGATTTGAGTCCTACCACTGATTCACAGCACAATCGTAGATGAAAACTCACCTTTCTCATAGGAATTAACAGCTTTAATAGGGTGTTTGTATGAGAACATCTATTTGTTGAAAAACCATGTGATGGGCACTTTACAAACATGATGACCCTAGCGGGGTCAGGCCCATTTTAGGGGAGCAGAACCCGGGTGTGTCTCCCCGCCCCTGGGGCCTCTGCGCCTGTCATCATGCCACACTTCCTTAACACAGGGTCACTGGGGAAAATGCCATCGCTTATCACTCCTATAAACTGCTACATTTCTGTACGCAAGTAAAACTTACAAATGAGATGTCTCCATGCTGAAAATTTAAAAAAAAAAAAAAAAAGGAAGAGAGAAAGGGGGGAAGAGAGAGAGAAAAGAGCAGGGAAAAAAACCCTGTTTGGACTCTCATTCGGTGCCTGCCCCTCCCCCTCCAATCAAAACAAAACAAAACAAAAAACCCACATCAAGGACAACTGATGAAAACACAGATCAAAAAAGAATGAAAGAAAAACATTTCAAATAAAGCTCGGTGGTTTCTATTTGGAAACAACAACACAAATTCCCACTTGCCACAGTGAACTGACAAATACGAAACGGGCTCTGCGGCAGCGGAGCGGGGATTTTCCGACGGCATCTCCTACCGTGTCATTACTGTGGGTGACCCACAAGTGAGCGGGCGAGTGGACAGCTGGGCCGGGGCTGGGCCTGTGCCCCTGGAGCAGCAGCAGTGAGCGGAGAGCAGTCCTTCCCTGCTAAACACCCCTTTGACGTGTTGTCTCCCTAAACCTGGAAATCCCCACTAGCCTCCAGAACCTACCTCCAAGAAACGGAGTCGCACTCCGAGGTTCCTAGCCAACGGGGGGCGGGAGGGGGGTTGCTCTGATAGGACAGCCAGCCTGGGGTTCCTAAACCACAAGGGTGGCCAAGAAAGTAGAGGTCTCACAGGGTCCCAACTGCAGATTTCCTCTGGGGAAGGAGCCTGGACCCCACAGGTGTCACATGCCCTCATCCCCAGCCCACGGAGGATGGTTACATACGTGGGCATGACCAGCTGACCCAGAGTGATCGGAGCGTGGGGGGTTTTGGTTAACTGATAGCTCGCGTCAGCATGATTCCTGGTCTAAGCATACTCCAAAAGATCTATCGGTTTCTGACACCAAATACTGAAATCAAAGCTCAAGAAAAACTTGGCTGGTATTAATCAGAAGCTCGGGCGCAACCAAACACATCTGAAATAACATCACTGCCGAACGGAGCTCATTAATTCACCAAAGAATCGCAGAATCCATGGGAAAGATTTCTCTTGTGCTTCCAACCACCCCTGCTCCCGCCAACGAACCACACGTACACCCTCACCGGCTGCTATCTGTTCGCTGTTTCACTCATTCAACTAAGTATTTATTAGAAGTTTACTATGTGCCAGTCAGCAGCATGTTACGCTGAAGCAAGAAACAGAAAAATGGTCCCTGCCCTTGCAGAACCTGGCCCAGAGTAACGGAGATGTAATGCATGACGAGTATTTATTGACGGACTGTGATAAGCTGACACAGCAGGTTCTAGGAGGGGTGACCTGACCTCACTGAGCTCCAGGAACGCTTTGCTGAGGAAGGGACCGAAGGCAGCGCAAGGAGGAATGGACCAGGGAATGGGAGTCAGGGGAGAGGTCAGTACGGGTGACTGCCCGAGGTGACCATCAGGCACATCTGATAAACAAAAAGGGAAGTGTGGGTCAGGCTGCTGCAAAAGGGAAGAGGAGCTCTGGATAAAAATGCGAGGCAGGCAGGGGCAGGGTCCTATGGAACCTTCCAGGTGCTAGAGACTCTGGCTTACTCTAAGTACAATGGGCAGTGCTGGAGATTCTGTAAATCGGGCACGTTTGCGAGAGATGGTGGGGGGCAGGGAGAGTCAAGAGACAGGGAGGAAGGATCTTGTTTTTGTTTTAAAAGATGACACTGAATGAATGGGGAACCCTTATCTCCTGAACACCCCAAAAGAAGGAGGGAAACTGGAGATGAGAAGCCATCACTGACCCAGACCAGGGTGACGAGAGTGTACACACCTTAGAGGCAGGGGAATAAAAAGAAATAGCATCACAAGTGGCTCCCAGACTTCTGACCCGAGCAACTGGATGGATGGAGGTATTTCCCCAATCACCGAGAAAGAGAGGGGATGGTTTTATGGGGATATTAATAGTTCAGCTTTGGACATGCTAGTTTTGGAGTATCGGTAAGACATACAAGCAAATGTTACACAGGGCATTAGAAATTTGTCTGAGACTCAGAAGACAGCTTTGTCTAGAGACTGAGTTTGGGAAGCATAGGAGAAGAGATCTTTAAAGCCGTGAGATACCCAGAATACAACTCCATGTCCCCACCTCCATGGTAACCAGACTGGTCCAAGTCACTGTCACCTCTTGCCTGGACGACTGCAGTAGCCTCCCCACAGGATTCCCTGTCATTCTGGGGGGCCCAGAGAGAGTGTGGCACATAAAAGGTATTCAGTAAATATGGAATGAATTTAAGGAATAAACGGGTAGGATTCCTTAGGGAGAAGATGCAGAGTGAGGCAAGCACTCCTGAGCTCTGCCAATGTCCAGGACTGCTCCAACATTTACGAGTTGTGCAAAAGAGGAGGCAACAAAGGACTCAGAGAAGAAGGATCCAGAAAGACATAAAGAAAACCTATAGAAGGTACTATCATGAAAGCCAAGAAAGAAGCAGTATGTCAAGGAGGAAGTGATTAATTCTTTTGAACTGAGTGTTAACATGATGAGAACAAAGTACCACTGATTCTGGCAACAGGTGAAGAATGGCGATACTAAGCAAATGATGAAGATTATGAGCCCCTTCACCTACCAACACGCCCTTTTGAAGACCCACTGGAGTTTTTAAAGACACAAACCCTAAAGTACCAAAAAAAATTTGAGATGCTGAAAGGCAGACAGAAAAGAAGTAACGGACAAGGCCATGGCTTATGGCTGTGTAACTCAGCAAAACCCAAGAAAGTTGATTCTAAGCTGGCAATAAGAGAAACAAACATTCTGCCCTGCAGAATCCCCCAAAGCTCCAATGTTGGTGCCCACATGTACCTCTTTAATGGAAGGTAAAGGTGAAAATGAAAACAGAAGGCCTGTTTGCAAAGTTCAAACATAGGTGTACCTCTAAGGTCTCCTTTCTCTATCTCGATAGAAGATTGGAAGATTCATTAATCAACGACAAGGATAAAACAGAGATACTCTGGCATGAAGGATACCAGACACCGCACTGGAAATAATGGAATGAAGTCAAAGTATCCATGTTAAAATGGAGAGATCCTGTAGCTCTCCCAACAAAATGGTGGTATCAGGCATACATTTTCAAACAAACTCAACTACTTCCTCACCAGTGGCCCCACTTTAAAGGTAATTCTAAAGATTTCAGGCAGAAGGAAGATGACCCCACTTGGACAAACAGAGATACAAGGAGTTAAGGGCAGGGAAAGCAGTAAATATGTGGACAGATCTAAATGAACACAGATATTGTGGGGTTTGAAAATAGAATTAAAGTGTGTAACAACAGCAGCATGTAAGTTGGGGACCACTAAATGGTCCTGGGAAGGGGGAAGGTTTGAGAAACAGCAGACAAACGTTTCCTTAGTTAATGATGCATATTGTAATTTCCCCAGGTATTAACAGAACAGAAAAAATAAAGAACATTTAAACTAGAAAAAGATAAAAATGGAATTATACAAACTAATCTAAAAGAAAGCAAGAAAGAGAAAAAGAAAAAATAGGAAAGACAGAAAGGCTTTAATAAATAGATTGGTGATTATATTAAATATAAATGGGCTAAATGCAACAGCTAAAAGACAGAGATTGTCAAACTAGATTAAAGAAAAAACCCAACTACATGCTGTTTATAAGAAACAACTCTGATGCAGAGAAGTTGAAAATAAAAGGGTTGAAAATGTTATACCCCATAAATACCAACCAAAAGCTAGTTAGAGGAGCTATATTAATATCAGGTAACAAGTATTTTTAAAGATAAAGAGGTTCAATTCATAATGACAAGAACATATCTCAAAGCCTGCCATACACCTTTATCTAATAACATTGCCTCAAAACATACAAAGGGAAAATTTATGCAACTAAGAGGGAAACAAATCTATAACCACAGACTGATATTTTAAAACTCTCTGTAACTGATAAACCAAAATGGACAAAAATATCAGTAAAAATACAAAAATTTCACAAACTTGACCTAATGTATGTGGATAAAATGCTGCTCCCCTCTACTGGAGAAATGTGCTTTTCAAGGACACATAGAACGGTTGCCAAAAAAAGGACTGAATACTGGGTCATAAGGCAAGTCTCAATAAATTTCACAGGACAGAAAAGCATGTGCTCTTTGATCATAACACATTTATGCTAGAAATCAATCCCCAAAAGAGATTTAGAAAAGTTTTATTTGTATAGATTTTAAGAAATCTATTTCTACACAATCCAGGGGTCTAAGAAGAAACCATAATGGAAATTAGAAAACACTTTAAATGTACAGTAACAAAAATAACACACATCTAAATCTATGCAATGGAGCTATAAAAGATAAAGAAAAGGATAAAAGCTTAAAATTAAGAATCCTAATAAATGGACGGATATACCATATTCATGGACCGGAAGACAGTATTGTTTAGATGTCAATTCTCACCAAATTGATTTTAGTCAATGCAGTTTCAGAGAGTAACTCAATATGTGTGGATTTAAGTCATTTTTGTTGGTTAAACTGGTTTTTGTTCGTTGATTTCATGTGTGTACGTACATGTATGTGCACGTAGACACAGAAGCACGAATGTGTGGAATTTGACAAGCTGATTCTAAAACTTTTATGTGAAAAAACAAATAATCAAAAATAGCCATAACACTCCTTAAAAAGAAGAGACATGTTGGAAAGACTGACCTGACTAATACTGAGCCAGGTTAGAAAGTGATAGCACTTAAAGAATATAGTATTTGTGTTAAGGATAGACAAAGAGATCAATGGAAAAGAAAACACTCCAAATACAGACCCACACATATTTGGACACTTAGGATAAAGACGGCACTACAGCTAACAATGCGTGTTCTTTTCAACAACTGAGCTGGGACGATTATGTGTCCATATAGAAAAGTATAAAAATAGACCCCTAATAAACACCATACTCAAAAATCAACTCAAAGTGAATTACAGACCTAAATATAGAAAGTAAAACTATCAACCATTCAGAGGATAATACAGATTATCATCACGACCTCATGGCTAGAAAATATTTCTTTAACAAGATACATACCCAAAGAACTAACCCTAAAGGAAAAGTGATAAATTTGACTACAAGTTCAGAACGTCTGTTAATTAAAATAAACTATAAAGAGAATGGCAAGATAAGTCACAGAATGAGAGAAACAAAACATTAGCAAACATGTAGTTGACTAAGAACTTCTATTTAGAACATACAGAGATCTATTACAAATAAATTACAGAGAGAAAACCCAATGAAAAAACACAGGCAAGAGGTTTCATCAAGCATGGTTTATGTACACGTGCGTGCACACACGCACACACACACGTACAAAATCCAAATGGCAGATAAACACGCTAGTAGATGCTCAGCCTTGTTAGTCATGCAGCAGTAGAACACAAGATCTTTAGCCTTTCCTGTGGTGACATGAGGGAGGAGAGCACAGGTGTACATTAGAGTAAGCCCTCATGTCATGTTATGATAGATTTATCAGACTCTGATACACACGTCAAGAAACAGCAAGCAGCAAAGCATATTACTGAGACATACAGAAGCAACTGCTAGAAAAGCGAGCTGAGAGTGAACTCAAAGTGTGGAGAGTGGAAGCAGAGACCTCATTCCCTCATTCAATACATTTTGGCACTTAAAACACATGTATTATTTTGATGAAAAGAAAATATAAGAACTGAAAAAAACTAAGAATGGATGGGGGAGAGTGAATGGGAGGGAAGGAGGCCAAGTCAGGGTAGGTAGAGAAATCTCTGGCAAATCTGCTTGTGAGCAAGAGCAGAGGAACAGCATGGAGGGCGGCCTGGTGTGGTTTCATGCTGTAATCTGTATCATGTCCCTTTCACGCCAGCTACCAGGAAGGCCAGGTTCTACCTTATGGCTCACATCTAAAGACTGACTCCCTGGGCTCTAGTGCTTCTTCATCTCTGACCATTCCAACCATCAATTTCCCTTTGCTCTGGTATTTCAGTATGCTATCTCTTATCTTATTATGCATACTTTATAGGCCTTTCTAACATGGTAGGCTTTAATAAAACTCCAAAGAATTAATGAATATGCATCATATAACATGCATATGCATGTTATTGATATGCATCAATAAACTATGTCATATTTTAACTTTTCTTGACAATTTAAAGAATATTCTGGGGTCTTGAAATTCTTCATTAATTATCACTGTAAAAGCTAGTTATATACAGCTTATCCATATACATGCTGAGTGACTTCTCTGCTACACGAACAGTTACTGTGGTTTCCCTGGACGTGTTCTGCCCCCTCCCTGGGACTCATGAGGCAGGACAGGGGAGCAGCTAAGAACCAGGCACACACCAAGCTTACGTTCTGCGTCAGATCTGTAGGACGAGCCACTGAGACTCTCTCGGTGGACATCCTCATCTACAAGACGGGGGTGACGATGACGACAGGACCTGCTTCGCGAAGCTGGAGGATTAAATGAGGTGACGTGCAGGAACCCAGTAAGGGTTCAGGGAATGTTTCTGGAAAGGAGGGAATGTACCTGGCAAGGAGGCCAAAGAGACTCTGCCAGCATAGCCACGGGCGGCTGGTCTGCACAGCCACAACGTGCTTTGTGCAACGGCCTGTCAGAGCCAAAGACCAGTGATCAAAACCTTCATTCCCTGGAGGTCAATTCGGGGAACATGGAACTGTGGGTGAATTTCTTTCTTCACATAATTTATCCCTTCCATCAGGAAGCGCACCCACTACGAATGCGCTCGAGCCTTTTTGTACTGCTTTCCTGTGAGCCAAAGCTCTTTTTCTTCTCCCTTCCTTGTTTAGGGAGCTATGACAAATTTCAAAGCCCTGTGAGGCACAGAGCCTGTCATGCCTGATTGTAACGCGATGCACAGAGCCAACTCTGCTTCACCTCGGAGAAGAGTCTTCTGGGGCTGTTCGTCTTTTCCTGACTGGGCTTATAAACTGTTGTGCTCTTTAAATCCAGAGATTTTCTTCTATCGCTCATCAGACAAATGACGGTATCTTTAGCACAATAATGAGCATGTCTCCATCTACGCACTTTAAATATGTGATTTTCATCAGCTCCTTTTCTCTTCTTGACAGAAACCACAGTGGGGGGGGGTGTTCGTTAAGTGCCCCCCTCCCCCGGCTTCTCAGTTCTAGGCTGGGCTGCTCACCCCCTCTCCGGGGCTTACGCTCTCCACATTCTTATCACCCTCCTCCCCAAACACGTGCAACTGACGCAGGGGCACACAGAGGCCAGGGTGAGGGACTGGGCTGAGTCCGGCGGTCACCAGGGAGGTCTGGAACTTACCAGAATACCTCTCAAACCTGAACAGGCTGAGGTCCTCATCACTGTTCTGTGATCAGTTTTCTACAGCGCCACTGGGTGACGGGGCATGAAATGAGCAGGTTCCCTGTACACCCTCCAACAAGGGGGTCACCCAGGCTGTGGCAAGAACCGGAGTGCCCAGCTTCAGTACCAGAGGGTCACAGGGCAGAACCTGTCCAAAATGGGTACTTTGTGCCACTGAAATATTTCTCCCCATTCCTGTGGGGGACGTGTGCCCCTCATGTCTCTGTCACTAGACCATCGTGAAGATGGTTTGTCCCAAAAGACTGGATACTCAGACTGCCTAGAGCACAACAAAAACAAAAACATAAAAACAAAACCCAAATTCTTCACATTTACAAATACGCACGGTTTGGAAAGGTGACATCGACGCGCTGCCGCACACAGGGGGACCATGGACAAGTGCTCCCCCCCCGCCCCGATTTTAAAGCACTTGTGAGGAGAAGACTGGTTTAGAATGTCCCCCCGACCTTGACCACTCCCACTCGCTACCCCGCACAGACCGCAGGACTGCTCCTCCAGCATGCTAACTTTGAGAAAGTGGCTTAGTTCGGAGGCACGAGCACACAAGAAGGCCGGCGGCCACACCACCAGGGAGCCCAGCACCCTGACTGGGGACGCTGCTCACGCTTCCAGTGCAAGGATACAGGGGTTACTGTCGTCGATGCTGCAGCTGTCCAGGATCAAGGGGATGCCGTCCAGCTCACTGACCTGCAGAGAAAGGAAAAGACAAATTTGTACACGGACAAAACCTTGGGTCATGGTGGAGAGGACAAAGCACTGGTTCTTCCTTTCTGCTTCCTTACTCGCTGCCACGATGTAACAGCATCCTGTTATATCTCAAGCCTGCCCCATCAGCCACAGCAGAGTTCTAAACGTGACCTTGACAGTGAGGCAGACAGACACGGGAGGTGTAGACCTTAGTGACCAGCCTGCCCTAAAGGATTCAGATGATGATGAGATGTCAGTTAACAGGTTAACTCCTCTCCTCCCCTGCTACAGCCCGGTCTCCTGTACCTCCCACCACCCCAATCTCTAATGACTCAGCCCAACACCCCTCGTCACTGCCTCTTGGCCTAGCCATGTGCTCACCATCTTCCTGCTCCCGCTAAGTTACACACTGGTGCACAGGCATGATTTCTACTTTACGCAGGCTGCGTACTCATCGTATCATTCCTGCTTTTATGACATGTTAGTGTTATTTTAGGTTTTAGGTGTTATTTGGTAGGATTTGGTAGGTTATTTTTTGGGAATGAAAATGCTCAAAAATTTTTCCATGTAAATTAAGGGTAATTGCTTCTTTGCTTTCTGCCCTCTTGGTTTATGAGGCTTCAGAGGAACGCTCTACTTTTGCTTATCAGGGGAAACCTGTATCTGAAACACCTCCACCAACTCAGAAATATTTAAAAACAGATAAACAAAAAGGGATACACTATTTTTCTTCTTACCCTTCCTCAAAAATGTGGCAACTAGACAGCCACATAAGGACGGATAAGAGTGTATCTCTTCCCAATACTGTTCACCAGGATAGACCACAAATGGATTGGAGTTTATCACAGTTTAGTAGTACTAGTAAGTGGACTGTTTTTCTAAGTTAAGAATAGGAAAAGCAGGGGGACCTGGATGGCTCAGTCATTAAGCATCTGCCTTCGGCTCAGGTCACAATCCCAGCATCCTGGGATCGAGCCCCACATCGGGCTCCCTGCTCGGTGGGAAGCCTGCTTCTCCCTCTCCCACTCCCCCTGCTTGTGTTCCCTCTCTCGCTGTGTCTCCTTCTGTCAAATAAATAAATAAAATCTTTTTTTTAAAAAAAGGAGTAGGAAAAGCTTTTCAAACTATGATTCACAATCCCATAGCAACAGGGACAAGGTTTTAAAGGTTGGAATACATTTTTTCAAAAGGCAAATAAAAACTGGGAAAATTACTTATTAGCTACCAAAGGCAAAAGGTTAATATGTTAATATATAAAGAACTTGTGGGGGCGCCTGGGTGGCTCAGTGGGTTAAGCCTCTGCCTTCGGCTCAGATCATGATCTCGGGATCCTGGGATCGAGCCCCACATCGGGCTCTCTGCTCATCAGGGAGTCTGCTTCCTCCTCACTCTCTCTCTGCCTGTCTCTCTGCCTACTTGTGATCTCTCTATCAAATAAATAAATAAGATCTTTAAAAAAAATAGTAAAAATCGAGAAAAGACCAGTGGTCCAGTACAAAACAATGGGTTGAATACATGAACAGAAATGGTACAGAAACAAAGAAATGAAGATGGACCACGGACATTGGAATAAGCTCCACTTTGCAAATTGCGAGCAGCTGAGACACCGCTTCTCACCCAACAGTGTGCCAAAGGAGCGGGGGACAGGGAGAGACGGGTGCTCTCACACACTGCCAGAGTGCGTGCTAAAATGGCACAGTGCCCATGGAGGGGCACAGAGGGGCAAGGAGGGGCTGTGCGGGGTCAAGCAGACTCACAGGGGCTACTGCTCTCTGACCCAGTCACCCGCACCTGGGACGACACCTCAAACGTCACAGTCCCATGAAGTTAGGTTTGCACACGTGATTCACTGTGGCACACTTTCTACTTTTTAAGTTTGAGATTCAATTCACACACGGTAACGCTCACCCTTTTAAAGTGCACAAGTCAGTGGATTTTCGTTTAGTCCCACAGTTGTGCGACCATCACCGCTCCCTAGTTTTAGGACACTTTTGTTATCCCCAGAAACTCCATACTCATCAGTCATTCCTCCCTTCTTCCTCCGTCCGCAACCCTGGCAACCACCGATCTTTCTGTCTCTGGATTTGCCTCTTCTGGACGTTTCGTATAAATGGGGCCGTTCGGTATGGGGCCTCTTTCAGTTAGCGTAATGCTTTTGGGGCCTTCCACGCTGAAGCACGTACCAGCGCCTCGTTCCTTTTTACAGCTGAATAATATTCCACCGTCTGGACAGACCACGTTTTCATCCGTTGACAGACATTTGAATTGTTTCAACTTTTTGGCTATTACGGCCATGCTGCTGTGATCACCGTGTACCTGTTTCTGAGTGGATGATTTATATTTAATTCTCCCCACTGTGCATCTGGAGGAAAAATGGCTTGGTCTTGGTAACTCTCGAACATTCTGAGGAACCGCCAGAGTGTTTCTCAAAGTGCTGTACCGTTCTCTAGTCCAGCTGCAACGCATGAGGGTTCCAACTGCCGCACACCCTTCTCGGTACTTGTTAACCATCTTGGTGGGTGTGAAGGGCTGTGTCATCGTGGTTGGATTTGTATTGCTCTGACAACTAGTCGGGTTGTATACAATGCAATGTATGACAACAAAGATCCCAGAAACGACTCAAATGTCAAATATGCTATGGCACAGATGCGAAAGGCTTGTACACAGCTGGGAACACAAGTGGAGAAGACCTAACACACTACTGTGCAGGGATTGCCAGGACGCAAGGTAAGTGAAGAAAGCAAAGTGCAGCGTGGGCTTGTCTGTGGACCTTTTGGGTCATGAATCAGGAGAAATATACAAATTTTCTCGTATTTCCCAAAAGACACCCTGAAGGGTGAAGTAAAAAGCTGTAATGGTTATCCATAGGGGATGAGGAGAGAACGAGGCACAAGAAACAGGAACGGAGACAAGGTCTCTGTTAATGTACCTGCTTATGGAATTCCGACTTTGGAATCCTGAATGTATTTTATATAATTTTATATAGTTAAAATTATATTTTATATAATTAAGTTTATAATGGATATTAACTAGACTTCTTGTGATTATGTCAAAATATACACAAATACTGAGTCAGTATGTTGTATACCTGAATGTCATATGTTATGTGTCAATTGTGCCTTAATAAAAAAGTTAAATTTACAAAGTTATTTTAATCTGATGACACATAAAACAAAGAAAAACTATTTCACAGAACTGAAACAGTCCCTGGTGAGATGTGTATCCTAAACTCAGAAAGAACCACACAGAAACCTTCAGACGGCATTCAGCTTCACTTATTCTGAACCGTTATTTATATATTTAGTTTAAAGCAAAGGATAATTAATGTTTTTAGGAGCAAAGATTTTCAGCATAAAAAAGAACTATCAAATCCAGAAACTAATTTTATACTTATAAATTAGAAACATTAGTAAGATTTCCTGATCTATTTTTCAATTTCTAAGAAACATTTATTCCCTAGCTGCCTACTGTGATGATGGCCCAGAAGAGAAGACAAGCATCACTGAGCATTCCCAGGGCTGGATGAACTGCGGACCCTCCTCGACTTACCATGGGGTTATGTCCCGATGAACC
Organism: Martes martes; assembly: GCF_963455335.1. Taxonomy (NCBI): domain Eukaryota; kingdom Metazoa; phylum Chordata; class Mammalia; order Carnivora; family Mustelidae; genus Martes; species Martes martes. The sequence continues at coordinate 3,990,234 of NC_137895.1, forward strand.
CATCGTTACTACACCCAACCTACTGAGCGTCGCAGCGGAGCCCCGCTGACCTTAAGTGTGCTCGGAACGTTCACGTTATCAGCCTACAGCGGGACAAAATCATCTGCCACAAAGCCAATCTGATACTAGAGTGTGAAACAGCTCACGCACAGAGTGAAAAGCGGAAAGGCTGAAGGGCGCGGCCCAGCTGTCAGCGCACCAGCTGCTGCTGACCTGTGTGATGGTGTGGCCGACAGGAAGCTGTGGCCGCTGGCCCGCGTCACCAGAGAGCACCGTGCGGATCGCTAGCCCGAGAAAAGATCCACTGTCAACACTCCAAGGGCGGTCTCTATTGAACACATTATCACTCGCACACCATCATCGGGGTGGAAATTCCGAAGTCGAGCCACTGTGAGCTGGGGACCGTCTATAAATACGTGTGCTGGCGGAAGAAGGCAGCCCTCCCGCCGCAGGGTCACTGATACCGACCATCCTCAGTTTCACAAAGGCAGAGAGGAAGAGAAGAAATCTAATTCCTACCCTTTTTTCTAGGCACTGGAGATAGGGTGAGAAATGAACTTAACAGACATCAAGCAGGCGCGAAGGAACGACAAACACTTTCATCATGTTTCCCGTCATTCTGATGAAGCCCGGGTACGCATTATTGGCTCTACTTTACTGAATAAGGAAGCGGGGCTCCTGAGTTAAGCACCTCCTCCCCAGGATCACTTCACTAAGGAGTGCTACTCAAAGTGGCCTGGAGACCACCGCAAGTCTGTGAAAATAGACCAGGAGAGGAAAAAGCCAGGAACCGAGCTAACGATTTAACAGGGTTGTCCTGCTACGCTGTTACGTACCCTGAATCTTAAAGTAATAACATCTAGGTTTGAATCTTCCAGGTCTTTTTAAAATTATTTTTCTAGTAATTCATTTGTATTATATTTTATAAGTATCTTGGTCCAGGATGGTCTGGGAGAAAAGAGAGGACGTTCTTCAGCACAGGTAGTGTGAGAAGCATTGACTCGGAAGGTCAGAGCCCTACAGAGGGCCGCACCTGGAAGGGGTCACATGCTTGAAAAGCACAGAAGGAAATGTTTTGGCCAAACTGGTAATGCCCCAGTGAGATTATAGTCAAAGCTTCCCAATGCAACCCTCACACCGCACGTCTCCTCCAATAACCCGCCACGCACCTACCAGCAGGACTGAGGTACTAACAACGACATTGCCAATGCCTGTGTCCTGGGGTGAAGAGGAAGGATCCAGAAGGAACAAGGGCCTGGTGACTGGCATAGTGATGAAGGGGTACCATTGGACCCTCCAGCCCTTTGCAAATATGTGATCTTAAATCCTCCTGGAACATACTGGAATAGCTCGGTGTCTGACCATACAGCACCGGCCTCACAGGGAAGGCCTCCCCGAAGAAGTGGCATTTAGCTCGAGATGAGCGCAAACATGCATTAAGTGAACAAATCAAGGGGGCTGTGGAGAATGTCTTGCCGGGAGAAAAGCATGTACAAAATCTGGGCGATCCAGAGGACCAGAGAATGTTCCAGGAGCCGGCCAGGCAGCACGGCACGGGGATGAAAAGCAAGAGCCCGGGAGACACATGCTGGGGTCCAGGCCTGGTTCTGCAGCTCCGCTGAGCTGAGTGACTTTGGGCAAGTCACTTAACCCAGGAGACTGTGTTTTCTTGCCCATAAAATGGGAGGATGGAGCTCACTTCCAAGGGCAGTTGTGAGAAGGGGACTGACTGCCACAGGTGCTCGCGCACTGCCGGTGCCCCACGATGGCATCCGCTGGTCACACTGTTAACAGGGGTTCAGGTGCTTGCAGTGAGCGGAGCTCTCTGGAGGATGAAGAAGCAGGAAGAGAATGTCCACAGAGCTGAGTTTACAATCCTACTTTGTACCTAATTCAAAAAACTGTAAATTTTTTTTTCAAAAAACAGTAAATTTCTTTTCAAAAATCTTTTTTTTTTTTTGGTGAGAAATAAAACTATTCAGGATCTAATATTTGATGCAAAAAACATTCTCATTTTTGGGGGGCGGTGGGTAAGGAGAATCCTCAGGGGTGCTAAATGGGTGAGATTTCCTTTGAAGGAAACGAAATCGCATGCTAAAATGTGCAATTTAGGCAGGCAGTGAGAGCGAATGCAAGAGCTGCTGAAGACCATGGTTATGCTAGGGCTGTAGCTGTATTGGGGGGCATGCTTTCCCAGGTAAATATTTCTCATTCACACTGCTCCATTACGAAATGATACAAGATACATTTTTTTTTAAAGATTCTATTCATTTACTTGACAGAGAGAGGGAGAGGGCACAAGCAGGAGAGGGAGCAGTAGAGGGAGAAGCAGTCTCCCCACTGAGCAGGGAGCCCGAAGCTGGACTCGATCCCAGGGCCCTGGGCTCATGACCTGAGCCAAAAGCCAAGCTTCACCGACTGAGCCACCCAGGCGTCCCTATACAAGAGAACTTCTTATGGAGATTCATTAAATGTTTGTAACATAAATGATCTCCAGACAAGGATGACGGTGGCATTATGACAAATACACAATTGTATACTCAAGAATGGACTCAGGTTCCGTCACCGGGATGAGGACACGCCGATGCCAGCCCTTCAGGGGGAGTGACCCGTAACACAAAGGTGTTAGGACCAAGCTCAAGTTGACTGCTGCAGCTACATGTGTGGCACTCCCGTCTGGGGCAGGGGAGAACAATTAGGAAATTAACAAGTTTTCTTCTGTTCACACTTCATAAAACAAGGAAGCTGTTTGTTTTCTTACCTAACATGTTGGGAATTGATTCTAGACCTGTAATAAATGAGTCACAAGCTGTAGTGCACATCAAGGAGCCAAGCTCAGTCAACACTTTCACGAGGTAACACATCTCAACAAGACAGCAAGTCTGGCTTAAACAAATGAACATTTAGCCCCTGGAAATAAAGTGTAAACAGAAGGACCATTAATTGATTTGCTAACTGTTCCCTCCTTCCTTGGCCAATCATCTCGGGGAATGTACTCTGCCAAGTGTGCAGGCCAACCTCTACTGTCTAAGCTCCTTTGGGAAAGTAATTAGATGGACAGAAAACAGAACCTCAACTGTTCTGACTGCTCTCACAGCAAACGTTACACGCAAAATCCAAGAACCCGAAGGACGGCCAGAGCACGATACCAACGCAGGACCTAATCTCCATGAAATATATAGTGAATCGAGCATAACTGACATTTGGTAAAAATGTGTTCACAATACAGCTCCTCAAAGCAAATACATCCACAAACAGAAATCAGGGTCCTCGTTCTGAAGTGAAATCGATGACCAGTAGGGGTGTGGCGATACTCCAACAAGGTCTCCGTGGGACGGAAGCCATCCTCAGACACGCTCACAGCCACTCAGAGGGCCTGGAGCCCAAAGGCAATGCTGGATGACAAGGACCACCCGGTCAGAAATGTGGACGCACCTGTCCATGGGCTGAGACTCAACGATCCCCTCAATCACCTGGAAGGACGGCAGATGCTTTGGATGCAGAGAGCCCTACACAAGAATTCCAGCCCATCCTTTCAGCCACGGAACCTGGAGGAGGTTTCTGAACTTCCCGAAGTCCAGACTTGTGTGACGAGGGGTCACGCCCACCTCAGGGGGTTACGATGAAGATCCGCGAGGAAGTGTTCAGCACAGTGCTCCGCACGTCAGGACATAAGACACGGCAGCGTCTGTGATACTGCTCTCACCTGGTTCAGAGATTCTGAAGGTTTCCTTCACGACCCATACTTGCAAAGGGCCGGACACAGGACTCCTTCACCGAATACAAGCAAAGTTCCAAAACATAAAGACTGGCACTTGCAGAAGGAGGAAATCGGTAGCCGTGGTGACTCTGGGTGAGTCAAGCTTCTCCTGAGTGTCTCATGAGCTGCGTGTGATGCTGGGCGGCTAAGCCCTCCCCGCAGCCCCTTGCCAGCTGTTGCCTCACACGGTCAAGTGTGACCGCAAACACGGTCTCGTTCATCTCCGTGTTGCACGCGCTTCTGCACTGTTTCGTGCAGCATCAGCCCGGGCACTTCATGATTGAGCTGCTGCGGCCTCCAGAGAAACAGGTTATGGGGCTACGACTCAAGAAGCCACAGGCCGTCTGGTAGATTCTGCAGGCCATCTTGATCTAGCATGCAGAGCCCAAGGCTAGGCTAGTGGTTCACAACCTTGGCTCCACATCGGCACCCCTGGGAGGTTTCAAACAGGACCGATCCTGCGGTTCCAACCCCAGGACAAAGAAATCACAGTCTCAGAGAGTGAAGTCAGGGGATCAGAGTCTTGGATGGAGTTTTCCAGGGATTCCAATGTGCAGCTGAGCTGAGAATTCCTGACCCGGGCTGAGTCCAAGAGCACCCACAGAGCCAGCGCTGGGGACTCATCGTAAACCCTGAAAGAAGACCCTAGGACGGAGCTCACTGCCTTCGTGTTTTCCCCTCTGGTGCTTTTTTCCCCCTTTCTCCAAATTCCTAAACCCAGCTTTGTTGAGCAATGACTGACATACAGCAGACTGTCGTTGCCCCCGTGCAACCACAAACAAACCAAGGTCAGAATGTCCACCTCCCCAGGAAGCGCCCCGCCACCCACGCGGCTTGCCCCCAGCTCTTGCAGCCGCGCAGCCGCCTTATGCCACGACTAAGCCTACCTCTTTCATTCGTTTTTTTCAAGTGGCTGCTCTAGGGTTTAGAGGATGCGTCTCTGACTTGCTGTGGTCTCCCTACAAGCAGCATTACACTGTTTCCCACACAGCGTCAAGAGTCTCACAACCGGACCCCCCACTTGACCCTGGGGCAAATTCTCATGCACTTTACTTCCACACATCATAACCCCCCGAATACACTGCTTTCCTTCGCTTGATACAACTTCCCTCCACACCCCCCTGGGCACAGCTCCGCCGATGGCAATCTCTCCTGTCTATCTGGAAATGGCTTTACTCTATGTTCATTGGTGAAGGATATTTTAGCTGGATATAGAATTCCAGACTGAGTTTTTGCATTTTAGAGCTGTCACTCCACTGACTCCTGTTTTGCGCCACCACCCAGGAGAAGCCTGCCAGCTCGAGAGTCTTTGTTCTTTTTCTTCTTCTTTTTTTTTTTTTTTGAGAGTCTTTGTTCTTTTTGACCAGCCGGCAAGAGTCAGAGCGGCAGTGGCAAGTAGCAGCACCGCAGAAAGGTGAACTGAAGCCAAAGGGGGTTCTTTGCAAACACTAACGAAATGAAAAAAATTCCAGGAAGACTGATGAAGAAAGAAAAGAGAGACACCGATTTAAACAGAACAGAATGAAAAGAGTTAAACAGCTATAGAAAACATAGATTCAAATGAAATATTATGAATTTCATGAAAAAAAGCTAGAAATCTAGGTATAATAGAATCTCTGAGGAAAGTAGAAGACATCAGCATTGACACAATAAATATAAATCTTGAACAGAATAATTTAAATACTTAAATTATTTAAAGATACAAAAATAAGGAAGACTGACAAAAACATTCAAAGATCCAATGGCTCTCCAAGTGAGGGCCTCCAAATTTCTCAGGACCACATAATCTACGGTGTATTTAAGTTGTTCCCAAACAACAGGACAAGAAAGAAGGCTTCCCAGCTCATTTTAGAAGGCTACTCTGAGTTGGTCCAAAGCCAGCATCAGACAGACCAGGATAGGAAATGACAGGCCTATTTAAGTATGAACATATACCCCCTCCTGTCCCCCCAACACAAAAATCCTGCAAGAAGTATTTGATGAACTAAATTAAACATACTACAAAAATTCACCAGGATCCTCTAAAGCCAACCGGAAAATCTACAATGTAATCATCCTCGCTAATGTACTAAGAATTACCTCACTACCACAGAAGAAGCATGGTCATGGTTAGCACCTATTTGTGATTTTTCTTAATTCTCAGAGAACTGGAAAACATTTCTAACTTGAAAAAGGCTATATGCCAGAAACCTGTAGTATCATACATGCTAAGAGAAAATTTAGGTAGATCCCAAGACCAGAAAAAAAAACTCAAGGGGATGGTCTTCTTATTCTATGTAGGAAAATAAACTCAGTGAAATACTGTGACTTAAAAAGGTCTTTGTTTGGATCTTTCTGACTCTGGAAACCAGAGAGGAGTCAGAGTACTGCGAACAGTGCTCAGTCCTACTGTCAGAACAGAAGCAGCGGAAGAAAACAAACAGAAGAAAGCAATCAGGCTGATTCGAGTGAAGGAAGAGCAATTTTTTTTTAAGGAGTAGAAGTTGAAATCTTAGAGGATCGATTACCCAGATATAAAGTGGAAAATAATCATCCAGGAGGCTGGGATAAAAGGACCTAAAGGGACATGAAAATGCACCCAGTCCTAACTGTTCTCCGAGATGGGTAGAAGTTTTAGTTATTACTGGCACAGAGACTGGACTGGGGCCCCACAAAACCCAGGACAGGAAGAGAACCATGGGCTTGGCTCACTGGAATTGCTCACAGGGGCAGGATCCAAGAAATGAGTGAGGAGAAAACCCGTAAGTGTCACAGACCACCGACTGTCACAGACTCACAAAAGTCCCAGAGAAGCAGAAATAAGACCTTTCTGCATCACTGCTCTCCCCTGGACACGGCAGACTTTCTGCTGAGACTGCTGAGTGCTGGTTTCTGGAGACACGGTTTTGCTTGGGGAAAACCCCGAGCAGACTGGGCACTGGCTCGTCTAACTTTGGTGTGCGGGGCCGGTGCTCTGAAAAACCTGGGCCCTGTTACCTTTCCTCAATTTTAAGAAGTGAGGCATGTCAGGGACTCGGTATTGGGGTTTGGGAACCTGCGGGACACCAACCCGGCCCGCAGCAGGTAAAGGAGTCCCAACCCCAAGAAGGCACAGGGAACCCCTCCAGGCAGGATTACACGGAATAAGAAATCGGACAGGACACATTTTTAAATTTCAATCTCTTTGAATTTTAAGTCATACGGGCAGAGAATCTGACTTTACTGTCTCGGACCTTAATTTAAAATGGAATGTAATCTTTGGATTTCAATGTCTCCCCGGGAATCTGATAATGAGATAGAATTAATATTCAAATTTAGAGTATCTCTTGTGGGCATCTTATTATTACACTGAATTTAGTCTCTTAATATGCAATGAATTCTCTGCCTTGAGGTCAAAGTGACTTTGGAGTTAATTTAATTCATGGGTTGGTGTGACCCACTTAAGAGTCTTCTGGGGGCAAAATCTCGGCTCTTCACCAGTGGTCCAGGAGAAAGAGCGGAGCACGGCTGGTGGAAGAAGCAAGAGTGTCCTCATAATAAAGGTCAGAACAGAATGGTCCTGACAGCGGAGCTTCCCTCTGAAGAAGAAGGGACACATCCGTGGCCCAATACCTCAGCAGAACAACAAAACCCAGAAAAAATGCTGACGGGGCAGACATCTGCTCTCTTTACGTTGCAGAGACAGCTGAATTAATGTAACATCTGACGGCCTCTCCGGGTCCTTCCCTCCGGGTCTCCACTAGCTCCCTCCCAGGGCAGTGGCTCGGAGAGGCCAGCGCTTCCATTCTGGTTTCCATTCTGGTCCAAGCGAGGCTGGTTCTACGACATCCGCGGTCCATCCGTGTCTGTCTGTCTGACTCTTTCATTGGACTCTGGGGTCTTCACCCACATGAAGCGTGCTTCCTTCATTCCTGCATCTCGTGCTTTGCCCTTAGTAACTAGTTGCTGAAAACATACATGGACGTGAAGCAGGTGAAACAGCTCTGCTGACTGACCCCATGCACACACCCGCAAGCGGACAGGCAACAAAGTCTTAGTGCTCGTGCAGCTTAGCTCGGGGGAGTGCGGGACACATCCAGAAGGATGCACGAGCAAGAAATCGGTAAACAAATAAAAACACATTACAGACCGTGATAATTCCTACAGAGGGAATAAACAGGATGACCAACTAGACAGTGACAGGGAGGCTCTCTTTCAAACACAGTGGCCACATAATACTTTTCCACAAAATGGTGACCTTTGAACAAAGACCCAAGCACGAAAACGGGGCAAGCACTCCACGACCTAGCGGGAACCCAAATCGCCTGAGGGAGAGCGGGCTAGAAGTACAGACCTGGCGGTGGAAAGAACTGAGCACATCTGGGGTACGGAAAGGAAATCAGCATGGCTCCGTGCAGGGAGCAGGGGTGACATGGTAGGGGACTAAGCCGGTGAAGGAAGGAGCCGGAGCCCATGGACTAGAGGTTCTCAAAGCAGAGTCCCTGGAGTGGCAGCCAAAGCATCACCTGGGCTTGTTCTAAGGAATGCAAATCCCGAGCCAGCCCTGAGCCTCCAGAATGGAAACGCTGGGGCCGGGCCCAGCAGGGAGCTGTCCAAAGAGCCTTCAGATGATGATGATGCTTGCTGAATTCCAAAAATCGCTGGTACGCAGCAGTGGTTCTCGATCCTTCCTATGAATATGAATCACTTGGGGAGCTTTTAAAAGTGATGCCTTGATCCCACCACACATCAGCTTCACCTGAATCTTGGGGGTGATGGTCCAGGAACATATACTTACGTTCATGCACGTATTTTAAAAGCCCCCTAGGTGATTCCACTTCCTAGAATATAGTCCTGAAGGTCAGGGAAATCACTGGGATCTTTTTTTCCCTAAGTGTAAAAGCAGCGATCGAAGATTTTATGCAATAATCCAATGTGGATTTTCAAAAAGAGGACCGCAGGCTGCCGTATACAGATGTGAGTGAGGAAGAGCACTCTGGGAGGGCTGTCAGGCGTTCCCTGCAGCAGGTTGAGTGGAAAGCAGACAGGTGCACTGGGGGTAAAAACAGCAGCTGATGGGAGACAGATCCGATGGATTTGTCTTCTCCAGCGGTGGGTGGTGAAGACAAAGGACTGGTTTCACTTACTGAGAGACGGAGGAGCTCGGAGACCTCCGAGCAAACACAAGCAGTTACGTCTTCTGTATTTGCTTATGGGGAATGTGAGCTGCCATGTATCCCATCGTGGAGACCAGGGGACAGGTCTGGGCTCGAGAGGGACACAGGGTCATCTGTACACAGATCGATGGTCTTTAAAGCCCAGAACTAGGGGCCTCCCAGGGGAGGTGGCTGCAGACAGCGAAGGGCTCGGGACCAAGTCCTAAAGCATTCGCACACTTAGGGGTTCTCAGACGGGGATTTCTGTGCTCCTTCTACAGCCTTGGCATTGTCGTCAAATATGGTTTCATCAAAAGGTTTGAACAATCCAACACTGGATACTGCAGGGAAATGTAAGCACTTTCTCATGGACTAATTTATAAGAAATAGCAATTTTTTTCCTGGAAGGTGAAAATCAATAATCAAAAATCCAGAGGGATAAGATTTTCTTTAAAAGCCACAGTGACGGGGCACCTGGGTGGCTCAGTGGGTTAAGCCTCTGCCTTCGGCTCAGGGCATGATCTCAGGGTCCTGGGATCGAGCCCTGCATCGGGCTCTCTGCTCAGCAGGGAGCCTGCTTCCTCCTCTCTGCCTGCCTCTCTGCCTACTTGTGATCTCTCTGTCAAATTAAAAAAAAAAAAATCTTAAAAAAAAAAAAAAGCCACAGTGACCATCAGATTATTTGCCCAGCGATCATTTTTCAGGGTGACTTTTTAGAAGGTGATTTCTAAACCGAATCATGTGGGCTGTAAATTTCTTCCCTTGTTGAGGTTACAGGAATAATATATATGCACATATATTGAATAAAATATATTTTATTAAATCGAATAAAAAATATTTTAATTCCAACCAACTGCTGCTGTGCCAGCCTTGTCCTTGAGAGGAACAGAGGCAAACTCGATGGGAAATTCAATGTCAAGACGATTGGTCGCGGCGTTCAGTAAGTCTACTGTGTGCTCGGGGTTAAAAAAAAAAAAAAAAATAGCCAGTCCCGGAAGTGGAGGCTGGACGGTGCGGGTGAAATAACCAGTGAACCAGTGGGCTCCCCGGTCCCTGAGCCCCTCTGTCCCTCTCTGCTTGAGGGCAAACAAAGCAAGGAGGAAACAAGCAAGAGGGTAGAACGAAAAAGGTCAGTTTCAGTGCCAGCGAGAACTAGAGTTCATCTCCGCTCGCAGTCACCACCCTGAAATCTCACCCAACCCAGGCTGACATTTGAGGATCTGATCCATTCCGTTAGGGGTCAGGCCTCACCCCTGAGGTGGGGACAGAGCCCATCCATGAACGTGTTCATGTAGTTCGACATTTCTGTTCAACCCGTATGTATTACAGACACGTATGTTTAAAAACGAAGATCATCTGTCTATAGACGCTATTCTGTGTCTTTCCGCATAATAAAAATTGTTTGAAAATGTGATTTTTAAAATGCTGCATACCATTCCGTTACGACAATCTGCCATAATTTATTTCACCTTCCCTGCTGAGGGCACTTGAGTAATTTCGAAGCTTTTACCAACAATATAACGAGCATTCATGTATCAATATTTTTAACGACATCACCGATGATCTCCTTTGGAGAAGTTTCCCAAGGAAAACTACCATCATCTCCAGACCTCTTTGACACAACTCGCCAAACTGCGCCCCCAGAGGGTCCTGCCGCTTCAGATCACCCTCGTCCTTGACGTCACTTTATCCTTACTGACACGGAGCAATTTTTTCCAAAGTTGTTTTTCTTCAACAGAAAAAATTTTTACTTTCCAGCGTCACTCTTTTTATTATTGTTGTTATTGTTGTTAGAAAGGCCGAGCATTTTTCCACCTAAGTTTTGTGCAGGTGTTTTGAGAAGCAAAGGCTGTAGGAGGTAAAGGCCTGCGCTAGTGAAGTTTTGCAGACCAGCTGGAACACGCAGAGTGGGTTCTGGAACCCGAGTTGGGAAGAACCCACAGGACTTGCAACGGGTGAGCAAACGTACACCTAAGAAGGACCGTGTCCGCGGGACAAGGCTTAGCCCAGCGTTCCACAGGGGACCGGGCCCCCGCAGAGCGTCCGTGTGAACGCTGACAATGGGTGGACGGCACCAACGGCAGAGCCATGGCGGGGGCCCCGAGCGGACAAGAGACTGTACCCCACGGGCGAGCTTGGCCAAGACACCGCAGGGCGGAGCACGCTGGGAAAGAAGAGCACGTGGAAAGGAAGCCGGGCCCGGCTACGGGGCCGGGCCCATTCAGAAAGAAGAGAAGCCAGAGAGAAGACGCGTCTTCCGACTCCACAGGGCGACACAGCAACGTTCTGACGGGGCTTGTGGAAAAACAAAGAAGCGTTTCAGGAAGAGCAACGCTGAGACTCTTAAGGTACTCACAGTACAAAGGACAATGTGATTAATAAAAATATTTTTTACGTTCAACGACCAAATTCCGAGAAGATTAACAACTGACTTCTCGCTAGCCAACACCTGCATCCGAAGCGAGTACGCGTTTCTCCGAATTCTTCACCAGCAGACACGATCTGTTTCCGAAGAGGGAATGGAACGAGCCGGGTTTACAGCGGCTTACTGCATTCTGCTTACAAGGCTGCAAACAACAGTAGTCATTTTTTTTTAAATTTTATTTATTTATTTGACAGACAGAGATCACAAGTAGGCAGAGAGGCAGGCCGAGAGATAGGGGGAAGCAGGCTCCCTGCCGAGCAGAGAGCCCGATGCGGGGCTCGATCCCAGGACCCTGGGATCAGAACAGTGGTCATTTTTAAGGGCGAAGGGAAGAGACTGCCCATGGTAAAGTCGTCCCCTGGCCACAGGATGTATGTGCTTCCAGAAACTTCAGGGCAGGATGTCTGGGAGGTATTTTCAACTGCTTTGGAATGCAAAGCATATTCAAGTGTTCGGTGGGGGGAGAAATGGACGACGACGGGGTCCAGAGGCTGCCAAGCAGACCCCTTCTAGACACTGTTCCTGACGCCAGGTTCTTCACTTTTACACAGGAAGGGGTGAGCCACAGAAACTCAGCTGAGTCACCCTGGGCTCCTCTGAAAACCAGGCAGAAAGTTCGACTGCCACAGCACGGGGTGTCACTTACCTGGGGGGGAGGTGAGACAAGGGAATGTCTTGCACAATACCTGCCTTCCAGAAAGCGTTCAATAAAATGGCAGATAGTAATATAATCTTCTTTATTTGTCCTTCTACTTAGGGCATTTTTGTTGCATTCTTTGCAAAGAATGTTAAACTAGCAGAATTACAAGGAAAGAAGCGCAGGCACAGGGTTCTTTTGCCACTAAGGGCATTTCTTGAAGACTGTTTCAGCAACGAAATGTCAAAAGCTGGCCAGCGTAGCAGCTGGGGAACTAAATGAAAGCCTCTGTTTTCAAGCAGAAATAGGGGAAAGTACGAATCAAGACGTGAACTGATCTCGGACATTCTTGAGTGCACGTGACTTAAAGCTCCACTCTACTCAACGGCCTCCTTAAAGCACCAACAGATATGACTTGAGAAAGCAGTAAGACCAGAAAGGGATCGGTAAACCGTGTCAGCGGCAGAGAAAACAAAGCAGCTCGGGAAAAGTCATGCTGGGACGTCTGCACTATCACACACAGCTATGTTTAGAACAGAAATAACCCATAGAACAAGTTTTTAAAAATATGCATTCCACCTCTGCTTCTTGGGCTGTGATTCCCACCCCACCACACTGTCCACGGTGTCACCCTTCAGCGCCTGAACAAACAGAAATCGGTCCGGAACACATTCAGTCTTTAATTTTTAACCCGTGGACAGAATCTCAATGGCTCGCTGTAACACGACGAGCTCCCTGCCACTAGTAAATACAGCCCTGGAAACAAATTATCCACTTGCCCATGGTGTTAAAAAAAATAAATAAATAAATACAGGAAAGAAAGAAGGACCCGCTGAGAACCTCGCCACCAGCGTGGTAGGAACATCAGAGCACCAACTTTGGGTCCTTTCCCTGGACTGATTGTCTGTTTGCCGATACCTTACAACTATCCACTCATCGGACAAAACTTGAAAATAAAGCTATTCCGCGACAGACCCTATGGTGGGGGCCGATGGGAAAGAGGCACGTTTACGGTTCTTACCCCAGTTGGGGCGGGGGCAAGGGATGAGGGAGCGAGGAAGGCCCGAGACAAGAGCAACATGTCATTCCCATTGGAAGGAGCACAACGCACCAAAGAGACACAGAAGAGGAGCCCAGGTGGGGCCAGAGAGGCCTTGAAGGCCTAGCTTGTAAGTTCCACTTTTTACCCTGAAGGCAACGGAAGACACTTTGTGTAGAGATCTCTTTCAGAACACACACACATATTTTTTTTTAGATTTTATTTATTTATTTGACAGAGATCACAAGTTGGCAGAGAGGCAGGCAGAGAGACAGGAGGAAGCAGGCTCCCCGCCGAGCAGAGAGCCTGATGCTGGGCTCGATCCCAGGACCCTGAGATCATGACCTGAGCCGAAGGCAGAGGCTTAACCCACCGAGCCACCCAGGCGCCCCGAACGCACACATACTTTATTTTAAAAATGTAATTTCCTACAGTAGCGTATATAAAACTGAAGTGCACAGCTTGTAGATGTTTTATATATGGACATGCATGTGCAACTTTTACTCAGATCAAGACAAAGAACATTCCAGCACCCAGAAGCTCCCTGAGTCCCCTACCAGTTGATAACCCCATATAGCAACTAGGACTCTACCCTCTACCATCTTACATTACTTCTGGCTGTTCTGGAATTTGGGTCTATGGACCCACACAGTCTGCACCCTCATGTAGGTTTTCTTCGCTAACCATATTGCTACGGATCACAGGAGTTCGTCCTTTCTCACGGCTGTGTACTACTCCACGGTACGCACATACCAGTCTGTGCCCCTACCCATTCTACCGGCGGTGGACACTTTTGCTTTCTCCAGCGTGGGACTCTTATGAGTAAGACTGCCAAGAACATTCGCACGCATGACTCCCGGTGGACATCAGCCAACATTTCTAGGGTATATACCCAAGTAATTGCTGGTTTCAGAAAACAAATTATTTAACACAAAACCATCTTATTGTGCTGTTGTTGAAAATGCTGGTTGATGTAACGACCTAGACTAAGATAAGGCAAGGAGGTCTTACTCATTAATAATAAAAGGCTGAAAGCAAGATCCTTTCTTGTTTTAATAGGACAAATGGGATGATGAGATCATAAACATTTCCAGAGAGGTGGGTCGCTTACTATACACAAGCTAATGGAAGGAAACATGACCCAGTCTAGACCCTCCTGAATCTGTAGGCTTTTTGTCAAAACTGGGTCATTGTTCCTTTGATCCCGTTTTCAGCCTTACCCTTCTTCTCTCCTTCTGGGACTCTGATGACAGAATCTTAGACCATATATTAGAACCCTACATGTCCCTGAGGCTCCAACGGTTTTTTTTTCCTCCTCGTCTATTTATTTCTGTTGTTCAGACTGGATCATTTTTATTTTATCCTCAAGTTCCTGGATTTTCTCCTCTGTCGTCTCCATGGTGCTCCAAGCCCACCCGTTGGGTTTTTACATTTTATTTTGGGTTACTATATTTCTCATTCTGAAAATTTTCATTTGGCTTTTCTTTACATCTCCTGTTTCTTGGCAGAGATGTCCTATTTCTTCCTTTGCTTCAAGTTCCTAACTGCTCAGTGAAGCGCTTTTATGAACGCTGCTTTAAAACCCTTGTCAGATAATTCAGCATCTGTGTCATCGAGGTGTGGTGTCTCTTGATTGCCTCTTCTCATTCAGGTTGAGATCTGCCTAGCTCTTGGCATTAACGCGTGATTTTTACTTGTACTGCAAACATTTCGGGTGTGATGTTATGAGACCATGAATCTTGAGCAGATGTCCCTGTGTTAGCGGCCTCCTCTAACACCATGACGGCGAGGGGGTGGTGGCGAGGGGCAGCATCTGTTACTACCATGCGGGGGGTCCAAGTCCGGGCTTCCCCTCGCTCGGTCTCTCCTGACAGTGGAGGTGCGGCGGGGCATCGGGGGCCTGCCTCCTTACTGCTCTGTGCCTCTGGCTCCTGAACAGGGTGGCATTCCGGTGCCCCATATGGCCTCTACCAACAGCACAGCTGGGCAGGGGAGGAAGGATGACTGTTACTGCTAAGCAGGGATGAAGTCCCAGCTCCCCATCCAGTCTTCTCGGACTCCACCAGCCGGGGGGACGGGCACCTCCTTCCATCCAGGTGAAGGGAGAAGTGTAGGCTCCCCACCTGGCCTTTGCTGATGAGGGTGGGGCTACATGCTTTTCTACAGTGTCTGCCTGAACAGGGCAATTATCACTGAAAGTCTGCCTTGCAGAAGTGCCCCTTTCTTGGTCCTTTGGCAAGAAAGAGCAATTTCTCTTGGTGTTTCTGGACTGACCCCTTCTCTAACACCCAGTCTGAGACACCAGAGGCAAAAGAAAAACCCAGGGAATGTACCCTTGGCCTCTCCTGGAGTCCCGAGGTCCCTAGGCAGCCTGTCTTCTTCTCCCCACCTTTTAGAAGATTCCTTTGTTCACATCTGACGTCCAGGGATTCTAGCTGTGCTTAGTGAGAAGAACAGAGAGAAAGGCATCTAGGCCACTGTGATCCAGAACCGGAGGTTCGATTCCCAGTACAGGTGTCTTCAAGGTGCAAGGACTTCAATCAGGAGATAAAAGAGGAAGTCTCCTCCAGGTTTGGATTTTGAGAAGACTGGGATGCACGTGTGCACACAAAAATAAGCATGGCTGCAACTCACCAAGGCTCGGTGTTCATGTCACATGGTCCAGCCCGAGCTTCCCAAGAAGCCTCCGAGGCTTCTGTCCCATTTCCTGCGGAGGAAGGAGGCTCACACAGGGTCACTCTGAGTTCACAGTAGGGCTGGGGTTTGGACCTCCAGCTGCCCGACTCTAGAACCAGAGCTCCTAACCACCACACTATGTAAAGTCTTTGGCCATGAGCCACCCTCCAGAATGGGCAGTAAGGGGGCACGGATTCATACTCTGCTATCTTCAGACCATACACTGCAAACACAGCCAACAATCAGCCACTGAGGATTATACACGCTTCCCTTTTATCTTTAGAATTCCTCGTTTTAAAAATGGTAACAGCCTGAACTTTGATAGTGCCGTACGTTTAGAGCTCACAGCTATGATCCCATGAACCCTCTTAACAATCCTATGAGGTGGGTAACCTCTTTTTTTTGTTTCATTAAGTTTCTCATTTTCATCCCAGTATAGTTAACATGCAGTGTAATATTAGATTCAGGTGAATGATGTAGTGATTCGAAAATTCTATACGTTACTCGGCACTCGTTGTGGTAAGCGTATCTTTATTCCCATCATCGATTTCCTCCATCCCCTCCTCCCACCTGCCCTCTGGTAACCACCAGTTTGTTCTCTATACTTCACGGTCTGTTTCTTGAGCGGTCTCTCTCTTTTCTCCTTTGTTCATTTGGGGTTTTTTCCTTAAATTCCACATATGAATGAAATCACGTGACATCTGTCTTCCTCTGACTTATCTGCTCGGCATAATACTCTCTAGCTCCACCCTTGCTGCTGCAAATGGCAAGATTTCTTTCTTTTTTAGAGCTGAATAATATTCTATTGTAGATCTACACCACATCTTCTTTATCCGTTCATCTATCAGTAGACACTTGGGCTGCTTCCATAATTTGGCTATTGTAGATAATGCTGCAAGAAACATCGGGGTGCCTGTAGACCTCTGAATTAGTATTTTTGTATTTTTGGGGTAAATACCCAGTAGTGTGATTGCTGGATCATAGGGCAGCTCTATTTTTCAGTTTCTGAGGACTCTCCCCACTGTTCTCCACAGTGGCTGCACCAGCGTGCATTCCCAACAACAGTGCACGAGCGTTCCCTTCTCTCCATGTCCTCACCGACACCTGTCGTTTCTTGTGCTTTTGACTTTAGCCACTCTGACAAGTGTGAGGTCATATCTCACTGTGACTTGTATTTCCCTGATGATGAGTGATGTGGAACATCTTTTCCATGTGCCTTTTGGCCACCTAAATGCTTTGTTTGGAGAAACGTCTGTTCATGCCTTCTGCCCATTTTTTAATTAGGTTATTTGTTTTTTGGGTGTTGAGCTGTATCAGTTCTTCACATATTTTAGATCCTAACCCTTTACTGGATATGTCATTTGCAAATATCTTCCCCTCCCCCACCACCTCCTTCCCTTTGCCATGCGGGAGCTTTTTATTTTTGAAGCAGTCCCGGGAGTTTGTTTTTGCCTTTATTTCTCTTGCCTCAGGAGACACATCTAGAAAAATGTTGCTACAGCTGACGTCAGAGACATGACTGCCTTTTCTCTATTCCAGGATTTTTATGGTTTCAGGTCCCACATTTACGTCTTTACTCCATTTTCAGTTTATTTTCATGTATGGCGCAAGGAAGTGGTCCAGTTTCATTCTTTTGCGTGTGTCGTCCAGTTTTCCCAACACTAATTGTTGAAGAGACTGTCTTTGTCCCGTTGCATATTCTTGCCTCCTTTGTCGCAGATTAACTGACCATATAATTGTGGGTTTATTTCTGGGTTTTCTATTCTGTCTCATTGATCTATGCATCCATTTTTGTGCCCGTTCCATACTGTTTTCATTATTACAGCGCTGTGATAGAGCTCAAAGTCTGGAATTGTGATGTCTCCTCTTTGCTTTCTTTTTCACAACTCTTTTGGCTATTAGGGGGGTTTTGTGGTTCCATTCAAATTTTAGGATTGCTTGTTCTACTTCTGTGAAAAATCCTGTTGGTATTTTGATAGGGATTGCACTAAATGTGCAGACTGCTTTGGACAGTATGGGCATTTTTAACAACATTTGTTCTAATCCATGAGCAGGGAAAGTCTTCCCATTTTTTCCTGTCCTTTTCCATTTCTTTCATCCGTGTTTCATAGGTCTTTCACCTCTTTGGTTAGGTTTATTCCTAGGTATTTTATCAATTTTGGTGCAACTGTAAATGGGATTGTTTTCTTAATTTTTTCCTGCTGCTTCATTATCAGCATGTAGAAATGCAATGGATTTCCGTATATTGATTTTGTATCCTGTGACCTTACTGAACTCATTCAACAGTTCTAGCAGTTTTTCGGTGGTCTTCAGGGTTTCCTACATATAGTATCATGTCATCTGCAAATAGTGAAAGTTTAACTCTTTCTGACCAATTTGAATCCCTCTCATCTCTTTTTCTTATCTGAGTCCTATGGTTAGAATTTCCAGTACTATGTTGAATAAAAGTGGTGCGAGTGGACATCCTTGCCTTGTTCCTGACCTTAGGGGGAAAACTCTCAGTTTTTTCTCACTGAGTATGATGTTAGCTATGGGTTTTTCATATATGGCCTTTATTATGTCAAGGTATGTTCCCTCCACACCTACTTTGTTGACAGTTTTTATCATGAATGGATGTTGTACTTCTGTGTCTCTTGAAATGATCACATGGTTTTTATCCTTTCTCCTACTGATGTGATATATCACACTGACTTTATCATTCTTCGGAATTCCATGAATTTGGAATATGGTAGAT